>NC_067247.2:360557210-361182210 GCF_019359855.2 Lolium perenne | reverse complement strand
ATCAACGTAAAATTTGGGAAATTCATATCTTTCTAACTTACCGTAACAAATTTGGGAGTTGGACGATTTGGGAGCTGAGCCGGGAGGGGGTAATTGAAAAAAAGCTAAGCTACAACCTTATATTCTGAAACAAATGCCAAAAATCTATAGGCACTATAGAAAAGAACGGAGGGAGTATTAGTTTCTAGAATGTTTCTTCTCTTTATTCGAATTTCTATGCTTTTATTTGATATTTTAGTTCAAATTATCTATCGAAGCCGCCGGTTTGGGGGCACCGGTGTGGGAACAACACCCCCAAATAGAGGATGCAGTGTCGGCGCCTCTACCGGCAACTATTTAGGGAGGGGGGGGGGGGGGTGCCGGTGGAGATGCTCTAAGAGCATCTCCATCTGGCACCAAAACTTGTGCCCAGCCAAGGCCCCTAAATTAGTTTTCATGTCACGACCCCTAAATTAATTTTTCTAAACTAGTTTTTCAGCCGGCAACCCAACTCTCCAGGCGTTCGTAGGCCGAACCCAGTAGAAAGAGAGACTAGCAGGGCATTGGCACGCCGCGTGTTTGCGGGAACGAAGCGGGAAGAAGGCGCGGTAAGCGCTGCTTGGATGTGGAATCGGCTCGTTATTGTCGACAGAGTCGTCTTCCTCCTCGCCTTTTGCGCCTGTCAAAGGCTGCTCGCCTTCAGCAACTGCTCGGCGTTCATGCTCGCCTTCGCGCTCATCTTCAGCGTCGGTGTTAATGCTCGCCAACACCCCCTCGACGTCATTTAAACCCCCGCGCCGCTTCCTCGCCGCACATTCCAGCCAGCGCCCTCCTCCATCTTCTCCAAAACCGTCGCCCATCTTCTACAACACTGGCGCCGTCGCCATGGACTAGTACGAAGGAGACGGCGCCGCTGCCAACGGCTTCGACCGCCGTTGGCTTCTCGACGCCGAGGCGCGCGCTCTGTGGATGGCGGGGGTACCCCGTCCCGCCGGACATGCGCTGTCCTTCGGGATGGGCGCTCAGCGCGGGCGGCCTGCCGGTCCCGCCGGTGTCGACAGGGGAGGTCAGGGCTGCAGCTATACCTCGCGCATCCGAAGGAGGAGCTCAGCGACGAGGAGGACGACTACGCAACGCAACGGTGATGTACCGCCGCCTAGGCCGTGGCGGCTATGGTGGCAACTAGTTTTAGGTTTTTTTAAATGTATATGTTTTTAAATATGAAAAAATATTGGTCAAGTATGGCCGAACTATCTATGAATCTACTAGAATCTACTATTTCTATGAATTGTGTTACATTTGAAAATTATTCTTTTTTAGTATAGGGGCTGCGAACTGGGAGCCGCCCGGCCTTATTTCTGTTTTGCCGCCGGCGTCCTCCATATGAGCCCTAAAACGGCTACGCCGGACTCCATATGGGGGATGAGTGGAGATGCTCTAATGGATAATCGGTAGATTGTCATTGGATGAAGGAAGATCGCACGCATGTAGCAGGGAATCGACAGGGAAGATGAGGACCAGACGGCAGGCATCATCACATCATCTGAAAGAAGAAATGTGATTCAGTTCGTCGTCTTGAGCTGAAGTTTCAGCGAGACTAACCAATAAACTGCCAATATGCAGTCTCAATCTAGCTGAGATTTATTACTTCACTACAGTACATTACATACTTGAACCCCTGGCTTATTGGCGATCAATGCCACACCAGCTCAAAGAGACTGATCACTTCTCATCCGCGTCGATCTTGTGCGGGACTCATTTTCTAGATGGCATGGCAGCGCCGAGTTCATCCATCGCCGGTGGCACACCCTTCGTGCGACGTGATCGCTCACTTCGGTCCGCCTCGTCTCACTTCGAGCGCCGCCGCCGGAGCAGCATCTGCCGCATGCCGTCGGCAACCCTGAGCGCGGGGTCCTTGCTCCTGCACCAGCCGCGGCAGAAGGCCATGTGGTCCTCCAGCGCCTCCTCCATGCCCCTCTTCCTCCCCTCCTCCCTCACCG
This sequence comes from Lolium perenne, assembly GCF_019359855.2. Classification (NCBI taxonomy): domain Eukaryota; kingdom Viridiplantae; phylum Streptophyta; class Magnoliopsida; order Poales; family Poaceae; genus Lolium; species Lolium perenne. The sequence goes on along the minus strand of NC_067247.2, from coordinate 361,180,231 downwards.
CCTCCGAGCACAGCCCGCACAGCCACCGCCCGCCGAAGTCTGCCTTCACGCCCACGATGTAACCACGGGTGCAGTCCTCCCTTAGCTCGCAGCACTCGCACTTGGCCGACTCCACCTCCATCGCCATTGATGGCCTCCTGGAGATCAGCGTGGAGTGGTGGAGCAAGGTGTGGGAGAGAGGCAGAGAGACGTGTGATAACTGACGCACGCGCCCTTTGCGTATTTATGGAGGGAGAGACTTGGCTTCTGGAGTTGCATCGATCACCCAAAGTGTCTGGAGTCTACTTTTCAGTGGCACTCTGCCATTGGCTTAATTTAGCTTGATTTGGGTACTGCTAATCAGCTCACTTATGGAAAGTTCTCGCAGAGGTGCAGCATGCTGCATGATGTGATATCTGGGATGTATACTTTCCTTGTGAACACGGCACTCCCTCCATCCATAATAAATGTCGGAGGATTAGTTTTTTTGATAAAGGATGCTTTATTACTTTAATAAGCAATTACATCCAGCCTCTGCATAACCAGGATGCACACAGCCGTTTTGTTCTCTCAAGTTCAAAAGGATAAATAATAAAAACTAGGCGAGATACATATCGGAACGATGAATCATATAACGCCTAAAGTGTAGGTGGGGCATCTATCCGTAGACTATGCTGCCACCCATGTAGGGAAAAAACATCCCTCGCCGTAGCCTCCAACCGTGTACAGACCTCCGTAAATAGCTGTCGGTTCTCCACTCGCTGTAGAGGTAACCATGAACGGAGAATACCTGTACATCTGTAGATGACCTGCAACAAAGAACAATTTTTGTCATTGAAGATCTTGTCATTTCTACATAGCCAAAGCGCCCAGATAACTGCTAGCGCCCCCACCCTAAGAAGCAACTTAAACCTTGAATCTATACCATGAAGCCAATTGCCAAAGACATTGGTGACATAGTTGGAGGATACAATGTAGACGCTACTTGGATGACAGACCATATAGATCTCGCGAACTGGCACTGGAAGAATAAGTGTTTGATTGTTTCGTCCTGATGACAAAAAACACACCGTGTACTTCCATGCCAATTCCGCTTAACAAGATTGTCTTTGGTGAGAATAACCCCACGACGAAGATACCATCCAAATTTTTTAATTTTTAATGGTATCTTCATCTTCCAAATCTTCTTATTGTTGTCAACTGGTAAGTCAGAAAGAAGGATCGCATTGTAGAAAGATTTGACGGAAAAGGTACCATCTACATGAAGGTTCCATCTAAATTCGTCTGGTTCAGGTGATAAATGAATATCTCCGAGCCGTTGAATTAGGGTATTCCATGCCACAAGTCTTTGTCCAAGTAAAACCCGTCTGAACGTCACATTCGGAGGTGAGGTAGCCATTGCAGTAGCAATGGTATCACCTTGGCGATGAGCAATCCTATACAGAGCAGGATACTGTTCACTTAAGGGTGCATTGTCTAGCCAAGCATCTTCCTATCTGTGCTCCATTCCTGATTGAGAAAGTACCATGACGAAAGAAAACATTTTTTGTCGCCATAAGACCAGCCCAGAAGTGAGAATTCCCAGGTTTCCAAACCACTTGGGATAATGTCTTCGAACCGATATACTTTCTCCGAAGAATAATTTGCCAAGTCCCATCCTCAGTAAGTAGCTTAAACAGCCATTTACCAAGAAGAGCTGAATTCTTGACCTCCAGGTCATGAACTCCAAGCCCTCCTTGATCTTTGGGACTACAAACTATACTCCACTTAACTAGTCCATATTTCTTTTTCTCGCTGTCCCCTTGCCAAAAGAATCTGGATCGATAGTAATCGAGTTTATGCAGAATTCCTTTCGGTAGGATGAAGAATGATAACATATACAGTACCATATTTGTGAGTACCGAATTAATGAGTACCAATCTTCCTCCCAGGGACAACAATTTACCTTTCCAACTACTAAGGCGTTTTTGTAATCTTTCTTCCACTAATTTCCATTCCGCGATTGTAAGTCTCCGATAATGAATCGGAATACCCAAATAACGAATAGGAAATTGGCCTTGCCTGCAACCAAACAACTCTGTATACAGAGCCGTATCGTTTTGGGCATCACCGAAACAGAACAATTCGCTTTTATGGAAATTGATTTTCAATCCTGACAACTGCTCAAAAGCCGCCAAAATTAATTTCAGATTTTGAGCTTTTTCAAGATCATGATCCATAAACAGAATTGTATCGTCGGCATATTGAAGTATAGATAAACCACCATCAACCAGATGTGGAATCACACCTTCAATTTGGCCATCAGCCTTGGCCCGCTCTATGAGTATAGCCAGCATATCCGCTACAACGTTAAACAACATCAGTGATAACGGATCCCCTTGGCGTAACCCTTTTCGTATTTGGAAATAGTGGCCGGTGTCATCATTAACCCGGATTGCGACACTACCTCCATACACAAAATCATTTATTAGAGCGCGCCACTCTGGAGAAAAACCTTCCATCCTGAGTGTCTGCTGTAGGAAAGACCACTTAACTTTATCATACGCCTTTTCAAAATCTAGTTTTAAAATAACCCCATGTAATTTCTTAGAATACATCTCATGTCGGAGGATTAGTACTGTACAATTTTTTACTGAATCTCGACATCCCTCCGATATATAATAAGTGTCAGGGAATCAGTACAAAGTTAGTATGAATCGGAGGGAGTAACTTTTTATCCCATGACCAACTCACACCTTGATTCAGCTGGAGTAGGTGTTTCTGATAGCTTACTTCGGTTACTATGAATGTTAATACACTGATCTTTCGTTTTCGTCAAATTTGTACAGGAATCTCTTGGAATGTAAGTCCAGCGCGAAATGAGTAGGAAGACAGGAGCACGAGCATCAAGGGGATCTCTGCCATATTCTTGTTCCCTGTGTGCTCCATAAAGCTTGAACAGAAACCTTACGCAACAACTTACTCGCTGTCGACGGATCTAGGACCACCTAGCAAAAAAATTCTCCTCATATCCCTTCTGCTAGATTACGGTCACTGTTCATAGTACGACACAACTGGCCTTGTCGGATCGGTTGTTTCGCGGTCGATTCGCACTCATGGCCCATGATGAATTAACACTCATCCGCTCAACTTGTTAATCAATCGTCAGCCCTTCGACAGATCAGTTTAGCTTGGACAGAACTAGTGCTAGCTAGGTGGTAGGGACAGCTTGAACCCGCATGAACTGTCCATGGACTCAGCACTCAAGCTGAGTGCCAGTAATGCAGGACCCTACCATCCGTGCCAGGAGCTACACACAAGTTTTGGGGATCCTGCCTGTTTGGACATGATGTGTGTGTGAGCTAACTGACTGCACAAGTGCTACTGCATCAGGTAGCCTCAACTCTCAAGTGTATATCACAGGTGGGTTTGTGTACTCTGTACTGAGTTATTAGCTGCTAAGGTTGGTGATACTTTATGTTGGTGTTCATTTGTACAACTGGGTTGATCAATGGAAAGGGGAACTTGAGAAATCCAGCTGTGAGTTTGATGATCTCTGAACATCAATAATACCGTTGCTTGTTGTCCTAGGCAACTGTACCATGACCAAGTAAAACGAAAATTGTGATGTGATGAAGTACATTGCAGGACGCTGGACGCGAACAAAGACTAGCTAGTTCCTTTTTCGTAAGATCAACTAGGCAACTGTGTATCTGTTGCATTAGAGCTAAACACGATTGGGATAACACCGCTCTTCATGAGATCCACTACAACTACATCGGTTTAGAGTTCCATGATGTTCATTGCCTCCTGGCATCTTTGATTTACTGTTCACAAGGAGCTGCAGAAGCAATGATGGAAAGGAAGACGACAAGGAACCAGAAAAAACAGATGCCAATTGCTAATGACCACCACCCTTCTTGTATGTGAACTCTCAGAGCCCCTGTATATGTTCATTATGAGATCGAACAAGACCAATACTGCTCCATATATTCTCTTACCATGTTGGTGCCTTGGTGGTTTAGCAAAGTTATACTAAACCACCGACAATTATTATAAATCGGAGGGAGTACATTAATGATTTGTTCACAAATGGTCGTTGTCCCTCCTCCATTGGAGTCCAGACGCCAGACGCCAGACGCAAGAAGTTCTATCGGATACTGGTTGCCACGTGAGAGCCACATGCGCCTGCCCTCTGCCATGTACTAGTAAACACGATCTCGTTTCTAACTACATCGTCATATGTTGATATATACCTGAAACACGAAGTACGGAACTGAAGCTAAAAATAGTACGTTAACTCTTGTTGTTTACGCGGTCGCCTAGGGCGTACTACTGCTCTACTACTTGCTTGATTCCTTCATGAACACAACTAGAACCTTCACACGATGCAAAGTAGCACCTAGGAGTATTTATTTTTGTCCAAATGTCAGACGCAATGATAGTTTCCTGTTACCTGTAAATGAACCAACAATTCTAGTCTGATAGAAACCACATGACCTCAGGAGTAAAACAGAATATAAACATAAACAGCACATGCGAAGACAATTACATTCAGATTTCTTTTTAACAACAGGGACATAGTAGCACGTCCACCCATCCCACACAGTCAGCAACATCCAGTTCACGACGGCTTAATAAACAAGGAAATTCAGCAGACACTAGAGACATTCAGAATTAGCGAGGGTGAGTTCAACCCTTCGAGAGCAAAGAGAGGAGAGATGCCCGGGAAGTTTAGCTCCACGAGGGTGATCCCCAGGTTATTCTACAAACGGCAATGACCCTTACGAAAAGAAAAAAAATAGTTTATATCACCCATAAGGGGCGACTACGAGGCTGGTTGGGTTAGTCAGTCCCAGCCTGTCGCAGGGATGCTCGAGACGTCGCCCCAACCAGGAGGAAAGGTGTACTTCTGCACATATGCGGTGTCAACCGCACTGTCGTCGTTGGCTGAGTTCTGGCCAGGCTGCACGTCATCCTGCCCAGCCTCTTCATCGACCTGCTGCAGTGTCTCCTCCTGAGGTTCTGCTCCTGCGTTGGGAGCTGAATGGTAGTCCTCATCTGGCCTGTCGGACCATTCCAACACCTTTTCGGTGGAAGATGGGGCGCTGCCATGTCTGAAGCCACGGTCAGAGGGTTCTTGGTTGTACTCCCACCCAGCAGCAGGTTGGTCTCGGGTGTCACTGTATCCTGAATATCCGAATTCTTCTTCTGGTGGCGGAAGTGGACATCCTTGATAAGAACCATTGTCTGCACAGTACCTCAGGAGCTTATCCCAGTACCGATCCTGCAGCACCGCTTGTTAGTTTCATCAGAAACAGAAAAGGGGGAAAGAAAATAACTAGTACTACAGCAACACACCTTAGTGATAATGTGAGGGTTTCCTACTATGATGAGCAACGACTTCGCACGAGTTATTGCAACATTGAACCTTCGGTAATTGGTCAGGAAACCAAGATTGAAGATCTTGTCATTCTCATTATGCTTTACCGTTGACCTGACTGTTGAGATGATAATTATTTCCCTTTCTTGTCCCTGGAATTGTTCAACACTTCCGACTCTCAGGTCAGGCATCTCAAATGTCTCTAGGGCCCTCTTTATCTTGACAACTTGTTGACGATATGGAGTAATGACCCCGATATCAGCTTCACGGACTTCACCATCCCTTGTAAGAGTCCTGATGATATTTACTACTTTACTAGCTTCGATTCTGTTGAACCATGATGGGTTGTTGCCTTCTCTTTCATCACATCCCTGAATTCCAACAAAAAGAACAGGGAATGACTTGTTGGGAAGACCAATGCAATCGTAGACAGATGGCACTTCATCTCCCTTGCAAGCAATCAGTTCACTCCCGTAGAAAAGCTGCGATGGTAGCTCTAGGATTGCTGGATGACACCGGTAGTTCCTCAGTAGCTTGGTCACATAGTTAGGGTCCTCCAAATGGTACTGCTCAAAGTCACACAGCAGCCTTTGCAGATACGATGTCCCCAAACCATCCTTATCCGCTTGTTTACAGAAAACAACCGGCCCTAATTGCATAGGATCTCCTGCTAACACAACAACGGTGTCTCTTCCACAGAAGGCTGACACAGGAACCATTGCCTCTGGTTCAGAAATTTGGCTAGCCTCATCCAAGAAAATGTGTGTGAAATGCCCCCGGCGAATACCCTCAGCCTGTAGGGTTGATGAATACATGTAGGTTGATATAACTATCCTGTACCGCATTAATGCTCGCATTGGAGGGCACTTGAACACAGTATCTTCAAAGAAGCAGAACCGGATAAAATCAGGATTAACATCATCGTATTGACGACTAGGAGCATTTAGCCTAAAGATATCACTTGGGCGGATCAGATAGCTAGCAGATAGCAGTTTTTCCAATATATGGTCAGCAGCGCTATTGGAAGCAGCACATATGAGAACATTTGCCCTCCTATTGGATGTATAGAGCTGCAAAATGGCCTCAACAAGGGTCATGGTTTTGCCAGTTCCTGGAGGTCCATATATCAAGTATGGTGGAACCCCTCGGCAGCCAAGTATCATCCCGACTGCATCAGCTTGCTCAGTGTTTATGTCAGGATTCAGGGGTTTAAATGGAACCTTCTTGACACTTCTATAACGGGATTGGGAGGGAAACAGAATGTCAGGTCCAATAAGTTCTGCCTCGTGGACAGACTTGTATTGCCTTCTCATGTTCAATCTATTATATGTGAAGCTAGCGTCATACTTATTCCTGTCATGGTGAGCGTTGTGAAACGAATCATCAAATTTCAAAAATATCTCATCAGCTTCAACCTTGTGAATGAAGCCCTGAAGAAGAACAAATCATGATTCATGAATATCAATTGAAACTGAATTTTTTTTTGTAAGAATGCCCAACAGATATTTGAAGGCCAAAGAAAAAGGCACTAACTTGATAAGGCCTATCATTACTTCCAGCATGTCTGGCGACTATATAGTCTCCACTGATTAGTGAAGGCCTTTTTTCTGCCAATCCAAGGACCTCAAGAGACAAAAAACCATTACCCCTCCTTCTCATTGAGACACCCTCCATGTTATATGTTCTCATCTCCTCCTGCGAGTGGGTATCTCAAGTTAGCAAACAAGGATAGAAGCTTTACATTTATGACTACTACTACATGTGTTACCTCCAAATTAATTTCTTCCATGACTAAAAGAGTGCTAAAGAATTTCGCATAGTTTCTGATGCTCAGCTCTTCAGATAGGACATCAGGTCTCTGTTTACACTCAATGAGCTCACGGACTTCTACAGGTATTGCATACTGAGGTAACTTATACTTGAATCCTTGGGTGTGCTGCCGAACCGGCCGGGTACCTGGCACAAATGTAGAACACTCAAATTTCTTTCCTTGACTGCCACGTCCTCTGGAATAAGGTTTATCAGAAAATAATGCCTTTGAAACATTATCATCAGCCAATAGAAAAGCCACACGCTCAATCTTCTCGTCCCCAATATCAACATGCACTATTGATGTATGTAAACCAATTTCTTTTGGCATACAGGACAGCCAGATTGTTAAAGTTTGCCCAGGCTGAAGTGTACGATCTTCCACAGAAGTCAAACCAAGAAAAGCCTTCTTTGCCTCTTCATCAGCATCATTAGTCGGTGGTGTCATCATGGACAGCAAATAACTATCTTCTGGATTTGAAGAGAAAATTCTAACACTCCACAAGTTTACAGGTTCAGAAGAGGTATTCTCTATGCAAATGGTATCTGCGGATGTGTCTCCAACAAGGACAGATTTAGGCTTGCCGTTCTCAAAAGGGAAAGGAGTCGTAACAACCACAGGACCATCATCAGATTGATAATCCTGAAAAGTGTTATCATTCTGATAATCGATGAACTCAACTTCCGGCTTATCACCAGCCACTGAAAATTCCTCATCCGAATGATACCCCATCTTGAATCCTGATGTATCAAAAATATCGAAACAAAATTAATATAATCCATTGAGCAAAAAGAAACATTCTGACTTTAGTTTGCCATAACAAAGCCACTCAGGGTCCTCAAAAGACCAAGATAATATGAATAACAAACACATGATTATTTATTATTTTTCTGCAATGCACGAGAACTGGTATCATAACCAAACATTACATTACAACGTAGTTATCTTGATAACAAAGGAAAGAGTTTATATTGTTTTGGAAGATCATGCTTTTTTTTATTTTTATCCGTGGAACTTATCGAGGAGCTTCAGAAATTCACGAACAAAAGTAGTGATCATGAGCGTTCGAGCACGGGCGGGCGGCTAGGATAACGCTACACCCTGCCAACTGAGCAGCGACCACCCCTCGACTGTGAACTGATTACTTTCCACACATAAGGGTATGTGCACGTGAATATGAATTTCTGTCATTTAGTTGTACTCGCTATAATCCACATCCATAGATACAAATTTCCCGCTTGTTAGGCATACCGAGTCATTTTGTGAGGGCACTATTTTCCTTCTTTGTGCAAGACACGTCATGGCGAGGAAAGTAGGGAATTACACTACACCATGTCATATTTACAAACGTATGACTCTTAACATCCCCATGAGAACGGGGTTGGCGGGAGTGGCGTCGACCGCCCCACCCACCCAGTCTAGAACTCAGATGCCCACTCGTTGCAGTGAAGGCTAGATCTCCTGACCATAATTAGAAGGGGGGAAATCTACAACCCCTATCATTCCACTACTGCTTATCCTAATACAGCAAGACAGGATTTTTCAATCTGAATAGCCTGGAACGGCATAAACCGACCAGGACAGATATCTCCCTGCCGCCATATCACAACATACAACATACTGGGTCGCTAGGGGGGGGGGGGGGGGGAAGAAAACCCTAGGTAGCAGGCAGAGCAGGGCAGGGGTGTAGGCGGGACCTTGGCTGGCCAGAAAGGGTAGCCCTTGACCCTGGCGAGGACCAGGTCTCCGAGCCGCGGGTCTCTGATCCATTTGGTGCCCTTGGCGCCCCGCTTGGCGGCGGGAGCCATCGGGCGGCGAGGCCCCTATGCGCGCTGCTTCTTCCCCGGAATCCGCTCGTACCCCGGTGAAGAGTACAGGCCAGTCGGCGCCGGGGGGGACCGTGACAGACCCTATCCTACGGGGGGGGAGGGGGCGGTAGCGGTGAGGGTGAGGGTTCCTACGGCGGCGGGGCGGGGCGGTGGCGGCGATCGAATCCGCGCGGGCGGGCGGGCGGCGGTGGAGTGGATTACTGGGCTGCAACTGCGATTACAGGGGCAGACGGTGGCCGGCGGTAGACTAGGACAGGGATTCAGACCGGCGGCAATGGATCAAATCAAAGGACCGGGAAGAGGGGCAGCGGATCAAGTCGCAATGCTGCGTAAATCACGAAAAATACAGAGCAAAGGGGGGGAAATCACCTGCGTCTGCTGGGCGGGCCGACGATCGGAGATGCAGGAACGGCGGCGGATTGGACTAGAGCTCGGCTGAGGGGGCGGCGGTTGGAGGTGGGAGAGGCATGAGCGGGTTTATGAGGGGGTTGATGGCTCTGGTTCTGCCTCTCTCTGGAAACAAGAACACTTGCAAGTTATCGCCAAGAGTAAGTCAGGGGATCTCTCACACCAAAAGCTTTGGAGGAGTACTATTGTTTGGTGAGCACATTGAAGCGTTGGACTGGGAACGGACGGATGAGATGAACCAGCAGGCATCCCGATGTCCACGAGCACAAAGTTTTAAAGTATTATAATCCCTCTGATCCATAATATTTGCCAGAATTTTAGTTTTTTAATTTAAATTTGAACAACACTTATCATGAATTGGAGTAAGTACTACCCATAGTCACGACTAGCATAGTGTGTGTGTGTGGTATTTGTCTCCGAACCTCTTCATTTGCGTCGGTTCGGCTTCCACACAGGCACCTCATAGGTTGGCATCATTTTCTTCTTTCTCAGAAACTAGCCTCACTCTCCTCTCCGTCATTTAGATGAGCGCCGCACGATGTCAGAATGCACCGCCACTACCGACGAGAAGAGTCATATATTTCCTACTATCCTTTGGGGTTTCTATTTGTGAGCCATAGCTTGCAAATTGGAGATTTGATTTTGGGGATTGGAAGTTGAGATATGATAGCCTAAAGCTTCAATAGGATGGCGGGGAAAAACATGTCTTGTCAAATCAGAGCCACGAATTTCAAAGGTTCAAAATTTGGGTGTTGAACCATAAGAATTATTATCCGTGGGCTTCTCGAAATAGAGCAAGACCAAGGAGGTGTTACTCGCGTGGCTATGATGTAACAACTGGTTAAACTTGAGACAGCTATTTTGAAAGTGTAGCATAATCCGAAGTCGATAGTAAGATGTTGCAATGCCTTTTTCTTTAATTAAGGATAACAACGTGAGTAGGATCGTTTTATCACTTTGTTGGGAGCAGCCTATAAATATGAGGGGATAGCTACATGATCTTACAAAAATTAAGGGGGCTTGTCTTGTTGTGAGGACAAACTTATCCACCATTGGAAATTTAACCAAGTTAGGTAAGTGTTGAATGACAAGTATTGGTGTTGTGCAACATCCTCCAGTTGAATTTGTGTAAGTTAGCAAGTGTTGATTCAGGCCGGTGACCCTTGGCTCGAATTTGAGGGGGAAGTGTTGGTACACGAAAACATGTACGCCCTCTGTTCCTACGAGTAAGTCGTACATGTACTCCCTCGGTTCCTACTAGTAAGTCGTACATGTTTTCCAAGATTTAAATTTAACCAAATATTTGTTCTAGCATATGATGATTATTTGATACGAAATTGGTGCCACCGAAAAGTGTTTCGCGGAACGTAACTAACGGTGTCAGCTTTGCACAAGATAATCAAGATATAGCTGCTATCTTTTTTGGCAAAGAAAAATCGATCTTGGAGGCTGCACCGCGTAGAGATGTACACATTGAAGTACCTGCATAACTCAAATCTTTAACCTGGAGATAGAGGGTGAAGATACTCGAGGTATGGTAGGTAGGGATCCAAACTGGTGTTATATGTATGCACATGTTCTTGGTCATACGCCAATAGTAAATTGCACAGATTTCGTTTTGTCAAACATGAGGCTGGCTTCACACAGTGCTACGTATGGATCTAGGATTTTTTTTTTTTTGAAGCATTCATCCCTTCCTGCTACTGTCCGTCTCCCTCGCAATGAAATTTCAGTTCTGTATCGAGGCATTGGCTGGTGGAGATTGCAAGCAAGTTCCGTGGTTGGTGTAGCAAAAATGAGTAATAATGTTGTAAGCGATAGTGCGATACGATGATCGCGCGCCAAAGTCGTGACTTGTCTTGGGCCGTACCTAGGCGGAGGAGGCCGTATCCGAGAGGGGCCCACGTCCGCGCGCAACAGAGCTGGGCTACGCGTGATCGGGGGTCCAGGAGTCGGCACGAACAAGCCGTGACCGTGGGCTAAGATGGCACGAGGTTTGGCTGGGCCGTCCGGGGCGCGCGTTACGCATTTCCAGGAATTTCTCAGGCTGTCCTAGAAGAAAAAAAACCGACTTTGTCAGGCGTGAAAATTTGGGGTCGCGATTTTCCGACGAACCAGACCAAACGAGGTCGACGTCCGACGCATGCAGCTGCTCGCGGGTGGCATGGGGAAAAAGAAGCATGGAAGAATCCATCTCTCATGGGCATGCCATCGATCCAGGTGATACGAATCATCACGTCCAACCAAATCATCAACTTCACATGCAGCTCATCGACAACCCGATGGATCCAGCGCAACTTAGTACTTTGCTTTGGGGCTTTGGCCTTCGCATGCGTTTGACGTGACTCACCACAGTTTTTTTTTATATCTTCTTCTTATTACGTGCGTTCGTTCTGGAAGATGAACAATTCCAGCGGTTCGTCCACGTTATCTGTAACTTCACTGTCTCCGCTCGGCCAGACGTAGGGGTGTAAACGGGTAGGACAATTTCCACGTCGAAACCACCCTTTATTCGGTTGTAAGGTATCCATATTTGATTTTAAAGAATCCAGCGGATAAAGATATCGATTTCGAAGTGGTGCTCCAGATGCGATATATATAGGATATGGTATAGAAATAGCAAGTGGTTATGAATTATGTAAAATTCAATTAGGTTCGAAGGTTTTAAACCAGATAATCCGAAAAAAAAAGTCAAAATTAAGACCAATCTCAAAAAGTTAGTAGTTATTGAGTCACAAAACTTATTTCACCAGCATGTTTAGCTTAAATTTCTATATGGAGTTTTAATGTATTGTGTCTCTTTATTCTTTAGCTACACAAGAGTTAAATTTTAAATCTCTCTCAAGAACTGTAACTATTTACCGATGAGAGCACATGCATGTCAAACTATTTTGTTTTCGATCCTTGTCTGTTCCATTTCGATTCTAATGTGCTAGCTTAGCTATATCCATTGGAATCCAAAACAAATCAATATATCCTCAGTAAAAAAATATATGGTACGAGCAATTCGATCCATTCCATCCCACCGGTTTACAACCCTACCCGTACGCGTGGAAAACCCGGCTGGCCGGCACGCGAAATGGCGAGCTAGCTACATGTTTACGCTGGGGCTTGCAGTTCGATGGACGTGACGACTCATCAATCCACAAGTACCTAACGCGACAGCTGATCGACAACGACTGACCCGTCACGAGCCTCGTACATACATCGATCGAACTGGCCGTGCCATGCTTCACGCATGCATATGCGCGCGTGGCAGCAAAACTTCAACGGCTAACAGACAACACGCCGCTGCATGCATTTTTTTTCTCAGCTATATTATTGAATTTATACGGGATGCTCATTTTTTGAGAAACACAGTACAAACGCAGGCGCTCACATACACGCGCATACACTCACCCATATGAATGTACACATGCACACCCTACCTCTACGAGCACCTCCGGAAGATTGAGCCAGCGGATTGGATCTTGAAATTGATCTCAAGGCCTATTCTTGAGGAGTGCTTAATTTGTGGACTAGGTTTACACACTCAGCTCATTGCTACTTGGAAGAGTGTTGGAGTGGTTCATAAGAAAAGCTCTTCTACTCACACTAAGTGAGTGAAACGATAAGGATTTCGCGCGAATTCCTCATCCACTCGCTTCGCCACGCAGCGCTAATAGAGCTCGAGACTTGTTAAGAGAAAGACTAATTTGTTTTTATTTGGTGCATCAGCTCGGTTGGGTATATGTTGGCGAGCGTGTGCATGCTCAACATGTGTTCCTGACTTCCTGTCTTCGACCGTGTGGCAGTTGAGTCGGCTCTTCTCCTTCCAGGCTATAGTGGGACACGAGAGAAGGAATAGATATAAACCTCCTCATCGCTCTAATATTTTCCAATCCCGATGTCCCCGTGCTTGGCTGTCCGGAAAGCATGCCTATGATTGAAACCCGTCCGTTGAGACCCCGCACATGAAAATAAGTTGTTTGTGGAATGTCTCGGCGCGACTGCTCGCCTCCGTCTGCTTCCTCGGCGTCTTTCTTTCTCTAAGAGCATGGGCGACATCGACAATGCTGCTGCGATGGTGGCCTTCTCGGCCCGACATGCGTGTTCTTCTCATATTCTTTATTGCCCTAGTACTTGCTTGGGATGTGCTAAAACATATTTTGATTAAATATGTACTTTGGTAAACAAACACACTCAAAAATTGTTTATAATAATCTAACATACTATACACTACAAAAATGGTTCACAAGTAAAACATATATATGTCATAAAATACATGCATGGCAATGCATGTGTACAAGTCAGAGTAGTGTGCGCGCATACATAAATGCATCTGGGATGTGCACCAAAAAGATAGACTTATAGTTCTGTGACCGTGTGAGGCTGTGACAGACAGCTGCTTCTGCCGCACGCATGCAGAGAAGAAACAGCATTTCCAAAGGTGTACCAAGGTCGATCGTACTATCTTTGCTCCATCAACTAGTTTCCAAGCCCAAAGCCTTTCCTCCGGCTTTACAAGCCAAAGCTACGTACGTTGGATCAATGCATGTGTTGGTTGCTTCGCACTCTTCAGATGCTCGACCTCTCCCATATCTTTGCTCCCGAGGTGATGACCGAGATGTTTTTTTTTCTTCTTTTCTTTTCAAAAAGAACTGCCGATCTATTAATTACCATCAACAACAGTATAAAGAACACCAAAAATAATGGAAACCACAAGTCTGTTTTTCGACAACATAGCAAAGACTACGAGCACTCAGAGCAAGTTGCAGGCGCGCTGCCGTTCTTGCCTCACCATTGTAGAGAGGGATGCAACTCACAATGTATTGATTGGGTGCATATGGTGTTACATATATAGGCCACGTCCTCGACTATACAAGGAAAGAGGCGGGCCCAATAATCAATACAAAGATATGTATCACTATACATAACTACAGAAGATACACATCCGGATATACAAGGATATGTATCTCAACACCCTCCCGCAGTCGAAGCGTCGCCTGGTCGAACGCAGAGACTGGACCGGAACTCCTCAAATGATGCCGTAGGGAGACCCTTGGTCATGATATCCGCAAATTGTTGGGAGGTGGGCACATGAAGTACTCGAATGTGTCCAAGGGCCACCTGTTCCCGAACAAAGTGGATGTCCAGCTCAATATGCTTGGTGCGGCGATGGTGGACCGGGTTGGCGGAGAGGTAGACGGTGGAGACATTGTCGCAATAAACCACAGTGGCTTTGGCAACAGGACATGAGAGCTCAACGAGGAGTTGCCGCAGCCAAGAGACCTCGGCAACCGCGTTAGCAACAGCCCGGTACTCCGCTTCGGCGCTGGAGCGAGAGACCGTGGGTTGTCGCTTAGACGACCAGGAGATGAGCGAAGGCCCGAAGTAGACGTAGTAGCCAGACGTGGAGCGACGCGTGTCGGGGCAGCCTGCCCAATCGGCGTCCAAGTAGGCGACGATGTCCGTGGCGGTGGAGGCGTGGAGGGAGAGGCCGAAGTCCATGGTGCCACGAATGTAGCGGAGGATCCGCTTGACCGCTGCCCAATGAGGATCCCGCGGAGCATGCATGTGAAGGCACACCTGCTGGACAGCATACTGCAGCTCGGGGCGGGTCAAGGTGAGGTACTGCAGGGCACCGACGATGCAGCGATAAAATGACGCATCCGTGGCCAACGAACCATCTGTGGCGGAGAGCTTGGACTTCGTGTCGACAGGCGTGGCCGTGGGTTTGCAATTAAGCATACCGGCGCGGTCCAGGAGCTCGTGGACGTACTTGCGCTGATGAAGTAAGAAGCCGTCGGTGCGACGTACGACCTCGATGCCGAGGAAGTAGTGCAGGGCCCCCAAGTCCTTGAGGGCAAACTCAGCGCGAAGACGCTCGGTGATTTGTCGCAGGAGGTCCGTGGAGCTAGCCGTCAAGATGATGCCGTCGACGTAGAGCAGCAGGTACGCGGTGGTGGCACCATTGTTGTACACAAACAGCGAGGCATCAGAGCGGTGGAGCGGAAGCCGAGTTGGTGAAGAAACGCTGTGATGCGCTGGTACCAGGCGCGTGAGGCCTGCTTGAGCCCGTATAATGACCGCGAGAGCAGGCACACATGGTCGGGGTGTGCGCTGTCGATGAAACCCGTGGGCTGCTGGCAGAAGACCTGCTCCTCGAGATGGCCGTGAAGAAAGGCGTTGGAGACGTCCATCTGGTGCACGGGCCACGCACGGGAGACCGCGAGCTGAAGGACGGTGCGGATCGTCCCGGGCTTGACAACCGGGGCGAAGGTGTCAGTGAAGTCGACGCCAGCACGCTGGCGAAAGCCACGAACCACCCACCGCGCCTTGTGACGGTCGAGAGTACCGTCAGGATGGAACTTGTGCTTGAAGACCCACTTCCCGGTGATGATGTTGGCGTGAGGGGGTCGGGGAACAAGCGTCCATGTCTGGTTCCGCTGCAGGGCGTCAAACTCGTCTTGCATGGCCGCAAGCCACTGCGGGTCGCGGAGAGCAGCCCGGGCAGAGGCGGGCAAGGGCGATGGCGTGGATGCTGAAGGCGCGGAAGTTGACGCGGTGCAGACGTACTCGTCCGAGGGGTACCGCGTGCTCGGCACGCGAATCCCTGCACGGGCGCGCGTGAGGGGCCCCGTGGCCGACGGCGGCGGAGCCGGAGGCGAGGCGTCGCCTGGCGAGGACGGTGCGGCGCCTGAGCCGAGGCTCGAGGGCGACGCAAGCGGCGTCGAGGCGGATGAACCCGGCGAAGGGCGTCGCCCGGCGAAGACGGCGCGGCGCCCGAGCTGCGGCTCGAGGGCGACGCAGGCGGCGTCGAGGCGGGCGTCAGCGCAGGTGTCGGCGTGGGTGTCGGCGTGGGGTCACCCGAGACATGGCTCGAGGGTGACCCAGAGGGTGGCGAGGCAGCGCCCGAGACAGAGCTCAAGGGCGCGACGGAGAACGACGAGGCGGTGCCCGAGTCGAGGTCGAGGGCACTGCAGCCGACGGACCTGCAGGGGGTCGACGCCGGGGACCATCAGTAGTCGAAGGAGGAGTGGCAACCACCTGTCTCTGTGCAAAAGGAAAGCAATGCTCATCAAAGTACACGTGCCGGGAAGTGATGACGCGGTGAGAAACCGGATCATAGTAGCGGTACCCTTTGGTGTTAGCCGGGTAACCGAGGAAAACACACGGAACGGAACGAGGGGAGAGTTTATGAGGAGTGGTGGCGGCGATACTAGGATAACAACGACAACCGAAAATCCGAAGACCGTCGTAGGATGGAGGGGAACCGTAAAGGAGGTGATGAGGTGCATAGTTCCAACGGGGACGACACGGACGAAGGTTGACAAGGAGGGTGGCGGTGGCTAAGGCGTCAGGCCAAAAGGTGGGGGGAACATGGCTATGGAATAGGAGTGTGCGGACACAGTCGTTGAGGGTGCGGAGGATACGCTCGGCGCGGCCGTTTTGTTGGAACGTGTATGGACACGTTAGACGGAAAATAGTGCCGTGAGAGGAGAGTAGGGTGCGGACGGCGACATTGTCAAACTCTTTTCCGTAGTCAGTTTGTAGGGCGTGGATGGGGCGACCGAACTGGGTGGAAACATAGGCGTAGAAGGCTGTGAGAGTGGTGGCGACATCGGACTTTTTACGGAGGGGAAACGTCCACACAAAATGAGAAAAATTGTAAGGGTATTTTACCATTATCCATTATTTTGGTAACAATGACACCGTGCTAGAGTATTTGACCTAATACGTTTATAAGGATTATCTCAGGTATTAGGCAATGAGGCATAAATGGTGTATCAAAGGAACAAGAAGGCTAAAGGAGACCCCCCACTTCAACAACAATCGAAAAGGGGTCTACAGAAGAAATCCGGTCGGTCACCCGGTTGGACCGGGCCACAGACCGGACGGTCCGGCGCATGGTCCGGTCGACCGGGCGCCAACCAGGCGCCAACCGGGCGTCAACCGGGCTGCAAAACGACGCTGGAAGAATCCGGTTGCCGCCCGGTCAGCCGGGCTACAGACCGGAGAGTCCGGCGCACGGTCTGGTCGACCGGGCGCCAACCGGGCGCCAACCGGAGGAGCCCCTGGACGAAGAAAACGAGGATCCGGCCCAGCATCCGGTCGCAACCGGCTGGTCCGGTCACTGGTCCGGTCGGACTGGATTCCAGACCGGACAGTCCGGTCACTGCTCCGGTTGACCGGGTTTGACGAGAAGAAAGCTGAGGTGGCAAGTGACCAACGGCCATATTTCGAAGTACACTATAAATAGGCCTTCTCCTACCTCAGAACACTTAGGCAATACACTACAAGCTGTTCTTGAGCTCTCTCTCTCTTACTCCATTATTAGAAACACCAAAAGCCTCCGATCTCCCTCCTCCTCCACCCAAACTTAAATCCCTCCGGGGAATCACTAGAGGAGGACCCGATCTACTGTTCTACCAAGCCAAATCTCATCCCCCCTTGTATTCATCGAGAAGCTTGCTTCCTAGGGTTCCTTGGAAACCCTAGGTGGGCAAGAGGAGTCTGGAAGCATCCGGGCTGTGGATTTGCTCCGGGCAAGATTGTGAAGGTTTGGAGGCTACCTCAAAGTCTACCACAAGTGAGTGAGCTATTCCTTCGTGGGATAGGCTCCGGAGAATAGGGTGAGCCTTCGTGGCGTGGGGAATCCTTCGTGGGACCTCCACCCCTCCAAACGTGACGTACCTTGTTGCAAAGCAAGGGAACACGGGAATACATCCTCGTCTCCGCGTGCTATCGGTTATCTCTAACCGAACTCCTTACTTGTGATTTAATCGCTCGAGAGAGCCTTCGTGCTCGAGATAGTTGTATCTTCATATAGGTTGCTTCACCTAGTTTGCATTAGGCTCACCTTTATATTCCGCAAAGCCTAATATTGCAAAGAAAGAATTAAAATCTGTAGAAACCTATTCACCCCCCTCTAGGTTTACCATCTCTATACTTTCAATTGGTATCAGAGCCTGGACTCTTATTAAGGGCTTCACCGCCTTAAGAGTGAGATGGAAAAACTATTCGAGGGTCTAGATGAAAACTCTTACCTTTCGGTTAAAGAGATGAAATCTAGATTCTTGGCATATGATGCCGAGAAGAAGAAAAAGGAGGATGAGCTACAAAGCCAAATGGCAGAGATGTCTACCATGCTTAAGAACTTGACTAGTGGGCCTCCTAGTACGGCTTCGGCCTCACTAGGGAGCTATCGCGAAGTCAACCATGACTATCCCAAAAACACTTCACCCATGCCTCATATAAACCATAGTGGGAATGTTCCCCATTTTGATGGAACTCACTTTCCTTTTTGGAAATCTTCTATGGAATCTCATATTCGCAGCTGCAGCGTGGAGTTGTGGGAGATCATTGTTCATGGATACCGGGAGCCACAAGATCCCATTCGGTTGACCTCCACCGAATTCTACAACCGTCAACTCAACGCCTCCGCACGTGACAAGATTAGGAGTGGCATCAACCGCAAGCTCCTTGATCAAGTCAATGACATAGAGTCCGCTAAAGAGTTGTGGGATCGAATCGTAGTACTCCAAGAGGGAACCGATTTGATCCAATCCGCTCTTTATGAGACCGCAAAGCAAGAGGCTCATCAATTCATGATTCGAGAAGGAGAGTCTGTGGCCGATGCTTATGCAAGACTTGGTGCTCTTAGAGTAAGGGTCAAGGGACTCGGTGTTGAGAAGTACAATGACGGCTTCGAGTGAAGGAGATATACCCTAGAGGCAATAATAAAATAGTTATTATATATCTTTATGTTTATGATAAATGTTTATATACCATGCTATAATTGTATTAACCGAAACATTGATACATGTGTGATATGTAAACAACAAAGAGTCCCTAGTATGCCTCTTAACTAGCTTGTTGATTAATGGATGATTAGTTTCATAATCATGAACATTGGATGTTATTAATAACAAGGTTATATCATTGTATGAATGATGTAATGGACACACCCATTTAAGCGTAGCATAAGATCACGTCATTAAGTTATTTGCTATAAGCTTTCGATACATAGTTACCTAGTCCTTATGACCATGAGATCATGTAAATCACTTATACCGGAAAGGTACTTTGATTACATCAAACGCCACTGCGTAAATGGGTGGTTATAAAGGTGGGATTAAGTATCTGGAAAGTATGAGTTGATGCATATGGATCAACAGTGGGATTTGTCCATCCCGATGACGGATAGATATACTCTGGGCCCTCTCGGTGGAATGTCGTCTAATGTCTTGCAAGCATATGAATGAGTTCATAAGAGACCACATACCATGGTACGAGTAAAGAGTACTTGTCAGGAGATGAGGTTGAACAAGGTATAAAGTGATACCGATGATCAAACCTCGGACAAGTAAAATATCGCATGACAAAGGGAATTGGTATCGTATGTGAATGGTTCATTCGATCACTAAAGTCATCGTTGAATATGTGGGAGCCATTATGGATCTCCAGATCCCGCTATTGGTTATTGGTCGGAGTGAGTACTCAACCATGTCTGCATAGTTCACGAACCGTAGGGTGACACACTTAAAGTTGGATGTTGAAATGGTAGAACTTGAATATGGAATGGAGTTCGAATATTTGTTCGGAGTCCCGGATGAGATCCCGGACATCACGAGGAGTTCCGGAATGGTCCGGAGAATAAGATTCATATATAGGAAGTCATTTTATAAGATTTAAAATGATCCGGAAGGTTCTATGGAAGGTTCTAGAAGGTTCTAGAAAAGTCCGGAAGAAACCACTTTGGAAGGCGGAGTCCCAAAGGGACTCCACCTCCATGGCCGGCCAACCCTAGAGGGGGAGGAGTCCCAAGTGGACTCCCCTAAGGGGGCCGGCCACCCCCCCACATGGAAGGGGGGAATCCCACCCCAAGTGGGATTCCCACCTTGGGTAGGTTTCCCTATCACATGGAAGGTTTTGGGTTCGGGTCTTATTCGGAGACTTGTAGTCCAACACTTGGGGCTTCCACCTATATAATGAGGGGCCAAGGGGAGGGGGCCGGCCACCCCAACAAGCACAAGGTGGCCGCACCAACTCAAGTGGCCGGCGCCCCCCTCTCCCCAAACCCTAGCCGCCCCACTCCTCCACATCCCGCACGCTCAGCGAAGCTCCGCTGGATTTCTCCACCACCACCGACACCACGCCGTCGTGCTGCCGGATTCAAGAGGAGCTACTACTTCCGCTGCCCGCTGGAACGGGGAGGTGGACGTCGTCTTCATCAACAATCGAACGTGTGACCGAGTACGGAGGTGCTGCCCGTTCGTGGCGCCGTGACCAAGATCTTCTACGCGCTTTTGCAAGCGGCAAGTGAACGTCTACCGCAGCAACAAGAGCCTCATCTTGTAGGCTTTGGAATCTCTTCAAGGGTGAGACTCGATAATCCCTCGGTGCTACCGTCTTCTAGATTGCATCTTGGCTTGGATTGCGTGTTCGCGGTAGGAAATTTTTTGTTTTCTATGCAACGAATCCCTACAGTGGTATCAGAGCCGTGTCTATGCATAGATGGTTGCACGAGTAGAACACAATGGTTTTGTGGGCGTTGATGCTCTTGTTATCTTTAGTTTGAGTACTTTGCATCTTTGTGGCATAGTGGGATGAAGTGGCTCGGAGTAACTTTACATGACCGCGTTCATGAGACTTGTTCCTCGTTCGACATGCAACTTGTATTGCATAAGAGGCTTTGCGGGTGTCTGTCTCTCCTACTATAGTGAAGATTAAATTTACTCTTCTATTGACAACATTAGTATCAACGTTGTGGTTCATGTTCGTAGGTAGATTAGATCTCTATCAAAAACCCTAAACCACGTAAAATATGCAAACCAAATTAGAGACGTCTAACTTGTTTTTGCAGGGTTTGGTGATGTGATATGGCCATAATGTGATGATGAATATGTATGAGATGATCATTATTGTATTGTGGCAACCGACAGGAGCCTTATGGTTGTCTTTAAATTTCATGTTGAGTAGTATTTCAAAGTAGTTGTAATAGTTGCTACATGGAGAACAATCATGAAGACGGCGCCATTGACCTTGACGCTACGCCGACGATGATGGAGATCATGCCCGAAGATGATGGAGATCATGTCCGTGCTTTGGAGATGAAGATCAAAGGCGCAAAGACAAAAGGGCCATATCATATCACATATGAACTACATGTGATGTTAATCCTTTTATGCATCTTATTTTGCTTAGATTGCGACGGTAGCATTATAAGATGATCCCTCACTAAAATCTCAATATAATAAAGTGTTCATCCTTAGTAGCACCGTTGCCAAGACTTGTCGTTTCGAAGCATCTCGTGATGATCGGGTGTGATAGAATCAACAAGTGCATACAACGGGTGCAAGCCAGTTTTGCACATGCGGATACTAAGGTGGCCTTGACGAGCCTAGCATGTACAGACATGGTCTCGGAACACGTGATACCGAAAGGTAGAGCATGAATCATATGGTTGATATGATGAACACTTTGTATGTTCGCCATTGAAATCACACCTTGTCTTGTGATGATCGGACTTAGGTGCGGTGGATTTGGTTCGTGTGATCACTAAGACAATGCGAGGGATATTGTTTTGAGTGGGAGTTCACCTAGATTTTTAATTATGTTGAATTAAAATTTGAACTCAATTTGTCATAAACTTAGTCTAAAATTTTGCAAATATATGTTGTAGAGATGGCGTCCCCAATCAATTTTAACCAGTTCCTAGAGAAAGAAAAACTTAAGAGCAATGGTAGCAACTTCACCGACTGGTTCCGTCATGTGAGGATCTTCCTCTCTGGCGGAAATATGCAATTTGTGCTTGATGCACCGCTAGGTGACCCTCCTGCAGAAACTGAAACCGATGAAGTAAAAGCTGTTTACGCGACTCGGAAAACTCGGTACTCTCAAGTTCAGTGTGCCATCCTGTGCAGTCTGGAATCCGATCTTCAAAAACGTTTTGAGCACCACGATCCTCATGAGTTGATGAATGAGCTGAAAGCTATATTTGAGACTCATGCGGCCGTGGAATGCTATGAAGCATCGAAACATTTCTTCAGCTGTATGATGGAAGAAGGCAGCTCCGTTAGTGAGCACATGCTCGCCATGACCGGGCATGCGAAGAAACTCAGTGACTTGGGAATAGTGATTCCTAATAGACTGGGGATTAATCGTGTCCTTCAATCACTGCCACCAAGTTACAAGAACTTTGTGATGAACTACAATATGCAGAACATGAACAAGGAGTTACCTGAAATCTTTGGCATGCTAAAAGCTGCTGAGATTGAGATCAAGAAAGAGCACCAAGTGTTGATGGTCAACAAGACCACCAGTTTTAAGAAACAGGGCAAGTCTAAGGGAAAATTCAAGAAGGGTGGCAAGAAAGCTGCCACGCCTCCTATGAAACCTAAGAACGGCCCTAAGCCTGATGCTGAGTGCTATTACTGCAAGGAGAAGGGACACTGGAAGCGTAATTGCTCCAAGTACCTGGCTGATCTAAAGAGCGGCCTTGTCAAGAAGAAGAAAGAAGGTATATCTGATATACATGTTATAGATGTTTATCTCACTGGTTCTCGTTCTAGTACCTGGGTATTTGATACTGGTTCGGTTGCTCATATTTGTAACTCGAAACAGGAACTAAAGAATAAACGAAGACTACAGAAAGATGAAGTGACGATGCGCGTTGGAAACGGATCCAAAGTCGATGTGATCGCTGTCGGCACACTTCCTCTACATCTACCTTCGGGATTAGTTTTAAGCCTAAATAATTGTTATTTTGTACCCGCGTTGAGCATGAACATTATATCTGGATCTTGTTTAATGCAAGACGGTTATTCATTCAAGTCTGAGAATAATGGTTGTTCTATTTTTATGAATAATATCTTTTATGGTCGAGCACCTGAAAAGAATGGCTTATTTCTGTTAGATCTCGATAGTAGTGATACGCATATACATAACATTGATGCTAAGCGAATTAAATTGAATGATAATTCTACTTATATGTGGCAATCGCTGCCTTGGTCATATTGGAGTGAAACGCATGAAGAAACTCCATACCGATGGATTACTTGAATCACTTGACTTTGAGTCACTTGATAGATGCGAAGCATGTCTAATGGGAAAAATGACTAAGACTCCATTTTCTGGTATGATGGAGCGAGCTACCGACTTATTGGAAATCATACATACCGATGTGTGCGGACCAATGAGTGTAGCATCGCGCGGTGGTTATCGTTATGTTCTAACCTTCACAGATGATCTGAGTAGATATGGGTATATCTATTTCATGAAACATAAATCCGAAACTTTCGAGAAGTTTAAGGAATTCCAAAGTGAAGTAGAAAATCAACGTAACAAGAAGATTAAATTTCTACGATCTGATCGCGGAGGTGAATATCTGAGTTATGAGTTTGGCATGCATTTAAAGAAATGCGGAATACTTTCACAATTGACACCGCCGGGAACACCACAACGAAACGGTGTGTCCGAACATCGTAATCGAACTCTCTTAGATATGGTTCGTTCTATGATGTCTCTTACTGATTTGCCGTTATCATTTTGGAGTTATGCATTAGAGACAGCCGCATTCACTTTAAATAGAGCACCATCAAAATCCGTAGAAACGACACCGTATGAATTATGGTTTAATAAGAAACCTAAGCTGTCGTTCCTTAAAGTTTGGGGTTGCGAAGCCTATGTAAAGAAGTTACAACCGGACAAGCTAGAACCCAAAGCGGAGACATGCGTCTTCATAGGATACCCTAAGGAAACTATAGGGTACACTTTCTATCACAGATCCGAAGGCAAAATCTTTGTTGCTAAGAACGGAACCTTTCTTGAGAAAGAATTTCTCACTAAAGAAGTGACTGGAAGAAAAGTAGAACTCGATGAGATTGATGAATCTATACTCGTTGATCAGAGTAGCGCAGTACCGGAAGTTGTACCTGTACCGCTGATGTCTACGGGTGCTTCTATTCTTGTAGACAGTGTTGGGCCTCCAAGAGCAGAGGTTTGTAGAACAGCAGCAAGTTTCCCTTAAGTGGATCACCCAAGGTTTATCGAACTCAGGGAGGAAGAGGTCAAAGATATCCCTCTCATGCAACCCTGCAACCACAAAGCAAGAAGTCTCTTGTGTCCCCAACACACCTAATAGGTGCACTAGTTCGGCGAAGAGATAGTGAAATACAGGTGGTATGAATAAGTATGAGCAGTAGCAACGGCACCAGAAAAGTGCTTTGCTAGCGTGTAGTTGATGGTGGTAATATTGCGGACAGTACAGATGCAGTAGAACAGTAAACAAGCAGCGATAGCAGTATTGGAAACAAGGCCTAGGGATTATACTTTCACTAGTGGACACTCTCAACATTGATCACATAACAGAATAAATAGATAGATGCTAGACTCTACACTCTCTTGTTGGATGATGAACACCACTAACTGTGTAGGATTACACGAACCCTCAATGCCGGAGTTAACAAGCTCCACAATATTCGATGTTCATATTTAAATAACCTTAGAGTGCACGACAGATCAACACAACCAAACCAAGTACTAACATAGCATGCACACTGTCACCTTCACACTACGAAAGGAGGAATAGATCACATCAATACTATCATAGCAATAGTTAACTTCATAATCTACAAGAGATCACAATCATAACCTACGCCAAGTACTACACGATGCACACACTGTCACCATTACACCGTGCAGGAGGAATAGACTACTTTAATAACATCACTAGAGTAGCACACAGATAAATTGTGATACAAAACACATTGCAATCATAAAGAGATATAAATAAGCACTTCACTATGCCATTCATAACAGTGAATAAGTATTCTGTGAAATATAGCCTAAGAGACCCACACGGTGCACACACTGTCACCTTTACACACGTGGGACAAGGAGTCTCCGGAGATCACATAAGTAAAACCCACTTGACTAGCACAATGACATCTAGATTACAAGCATCATCATATGAATCTCAATCATGTAAGGCAGCTCATGAGATTATTGTATTGAAGTACATAGGAGAGAGATGAACCACATAGCTACCGGTACAGCCCCGAGCCTCGATGGAGAACTACTCCCTCCTCATGGGAGACAGCAGCGTTGATGAAGATGGCGGTGGTGTCGATGGAGGAGCCTTCCGGGGGCACTTCCCCGTCCCGGCGGCATGCCGGAACAGAGACTCTGTCCCCGGATCTTGGCTTCGCGATGGCGGCGGCTCTGGGAAGGTTTCTCGCATCGTGGCTTTTCCGTATCGAAGATTTAGGTCGAGGACCTTTAAATAGGCGAAGAGGCGGAGTCGGAGGGGCGACGAGGCGATGACACAATAGGGGGCGCGGCCCCGGCCGCGCCACCCCGTCATCCTGGGGCCCCGTGGCCCCCTCCGGCGGCTCTCGGGTGTTCTGGATGCTTCCGGGGATTCTAAGATGCGGGCGTTGATTTCGTCCAATTACGAGAATATTTCCTTAGTAGTATTTCTTAAACCAATAACAGCAGAAAACAGGAACTGGCACTTCGGCATCTCGTCAATAGGTTAGTTCCGGAAAACGCATAAATATGACATAAAGTATGCATAAAACATGTAGATATCATCAATAATGTGGCATGGAACATAAGAAATTATCGATACGTCGGAGACGTATCAGCATCCCCAAGCTTAGTTTCTGCTCGTCCCGAGCAGGTAAACGATAACAAAGATAATTTCTGGAGTGACATGCCATCATAACCTTGATCATACTATTGTAAGCATATGTAATGAATGCAGCGATCAAAACAATAGTAAATGACATGAGTAAACAAATGAATCATAAAGCAAAGACTTTTCATGAATAGTACTTTCAAGACAAGCATCAAATAAGTCTTGCATAAGAGTTAACTCATAAAGCAATAATTCAAAGTAAAGGTATTGAAGCAACACAAAGGAAGATTAAGTTTCAGCGGTTGCTTTCAACTTTGTAACATGTATATCTCATGGATAGTTGTCAATGCAAAGTAATATAACAAGTGCAATATGCAAGCATGTAAGAATCAATGCACAGTTAACACAAGTGTTTGCTTCTAAGATAGAGAGAAATGGGTAAACTGACTCAACATAAAAGTAGAAGAATGGTCCTTCAAAGAGGAAAGCATCGATTGCTATATTTGTGCTAGAGCTTTGGTTTTGAAAACAAGAAACAATTTTGTCAACGGTAGTAATAAAGCATATGTATCATGTAAATTATATCCTACAAGTTGCAAGCCTCATGCATAGTATACTAATAGTGCCCGCACCTTGTCCTAATTAGCTCGGATTACCGGGATTATCATTGCAATGCATATGTTTTAACCAAGTGTCACAAAGGGGTACCTCTATGCCGCCTGTACAAAGGTCTAAGGAGAAAGCTCGCATCGGATTTCTCGCTATTGATTATTCTCAACTTAGACATCCATACCGGGACAACATAGACAACAGATAATGGACTCCTCTTTTATGCATAAGCATTCAACAACAATTAATTTTCTCATTTGAGATTGAGGATATTTGTCCAAAACTGAAACCTCCACCATGGATCATGGCTTTAGTTAGCGGCCCAATGTTCTTCTCTAACATTATGTATGCTCTAACCATTCTAGTGGTAAATCTCCCTTACTTCAGACAAGACGGACATGCATAGCAACTCACATGATATTCAACAAAGAGTAGTTGATGGCGTCCCCAGGAACATGGTTATCGCACAACAAGCAACTTAATAAGAGATAAAGTGCATAAGTACATATTCAATACCACAATAGTTTTTAGGCTATTTGTCCCATGAGCTATATATTGTAAAGGTAGAGGATAGAAATTTAAAGGTAGCACTCAAGCAATTTACTTTGGAATGGCGGAGAAATACCATGTAGTAGGTAGGTATGGTGGACACAAATGGCATAGTGGTTGGCTCAAGGATTTTGGATGCATGAGAAGTATTCCCTCTCGATACAAGGCTTAGGCTAGCAAGGTTATTTGAAACAAACACAAGGATGAACCGGTGCAGCAAAACTCACATAAAAGACATATTGTAAACATTATAAGACTCTACACCGTCTTCCTTGTTGTTCAAACTCAATACTAGAAATTATCTAGACCTTAGAGAGACCAATTATGCAAACCAAATTTTAGCAAGCTCTATGTATTTCTTCATTAATAGGTGCAAAGTATATGATGCAAGAGCTTAAACATGAGCACAACAATTGCCAAGTATCACATTATTCAAGACATCATACCAATTACTACATGTAGCATTTCCCGTTTCCAACCATCTAACAATTAACGAAGCAGTTTCAACCTTCGCCATGAACATTAAAAGCTAAGAACACATGTGTTCATATGAACCAGCGGAGCGTGTCTCTCTCCCACACAAGCATTTATTCAAACAAAAATAAAAACAAAAACAAACAGACGCTCCAAGTAAAGTACATAAGATGTGACCGAATAAAAATATAGTTTCAAGGGAGGAACCTGATAATTTGTCGATGAAGAAGGGGATGCCCAAGGCATCCCCAAGCTTAGACGCTTGAGTCTTCTTGAAATATGCAGGGATGAACCACCGGGGCATCCCCAAGCTTAGACTTTTCACTCTTCTTGATCATATTGTATCATCCTCCTCTCTTGACCCTTGAAAACTTCCTCCACACCAAACTCGAAACAACTCATTAGAGGGTTAGTGCATAATCAAAAACTCACATGTTCAGAGGTGACACAATCATTCTTAACACTTCTGGACATTGCCCAAAGCTACTGGAAATTAATGGAACAAAGAAATCCATCCCACATAGCAAAAGAGGCAATGCGAAATAAAAGGCAGAATCTGTCAAAACAGAACAGTCCGTAAAGACGAATTTTATTGAGGCACCAGACTTGCTCAAATGAAAATGCTCAAATTGAATGAAAGTTGCGTACATATCTGAGGATCACCTACAAAAATTGGCATAATTTTCTGAGTTACCTACAGAGAATTAGGCCCAAATTCGTGACAGCAAGAAATCTGTTTCTGCGCAGTAATCCAAATCTAGTATGAACCTTACTATCAACGACTTTACTTGGCACAACTATGCAACAAAATAAGATAAGGAGAGGTTGCTACAGTAGTAACAACTTCCAAGACACAAATATAAAACAAAATTACTGTAGTAAAATAAACACATGGGTTATCTCCCAAGAAGTTCTTTCTTTATAGTCATTAAGATGGGCTCAGCAGTTTTAATGATGCACTCGCAAGAAATAGTATTTGAAGCAAAAAAAAGAGAATCAAGAGGCAAATTCGAAACAAATTTAAGCCTAACATGCTTCCTATGAAAAGGAATCTTGTAAATAAACAAGTTCATGAAGCATAATGCAACAAGCATAGAAAGATAAAACAAGTGCAGCTTCAAGATTTTAAGCATATAGAGAGGTGTTTTAGTAACATGAAAATTTCTACAACCATATTTTCCTCTCTCATAATAACTTTCAGTAGCATCATGAGCAAACTCAACAATATAACTATCACATAAAGCATTCTTATCATGAGTCTCATGCATAAAATTATTACTCTCCACATAAGCATAATCAATTTTATTAGTAATAGTGGGAGCAAATTCAACAAAGTAGCTATCATTATTTATAGGAGGCATATTGTAATCATAATCAAATTTATCCTCCATAACAGGCGGCACCATAAGACTACTATCATTATAATCATCATAAATAGGAGGCAAAGTATCATCAAAGTAAATTTTCTCCTCAATTCTTGGGGGACTAAAAAGATCATGCTCATCAAAACCAGCTTCCCCAAGCTTAGAATTTTCCATAGCATTAGCAACAATAGTGTTCAAAGTGTTCATACTAATATGTTCCATGGGTTTTTTTAATTTTTGGATCAAACCATCCATGTCTTAAATCAGGAAATAGAATAAGAAGCTCATTGTTGTCCATTATGCCTTACTATTGTAAACAAGAAACAAAAAGATGCAATTGCAGGATCTAAAGGAAATAGCTTCGAGCACACACACAATGGTGCCAGAAAAGTACTGTTACCTGGAACCGGAGTATGAGTGCCTTTTACCTTTCCTCCCCGGCAACGGCGCCAGAAAAGTGCTTGATGTCTACGGGTGCTTCTATTCTTGTAGACAGTGTTGGGCCTCCAAGAGCAGAGGTTTGTAGAACAGTAGCAAGTTTCCCTTAAGTGGATCACCCAAGGTTTATCGAACTCAGGGAGGAAGAGGTCAAAGATATCCCTCTCATGCAACCCTGCAACCACAAAGCAAGAAGTCTCTTGTGTCCCCAACACACCTAATAGGTGCACTAGTTCGGCGAAGAGATAGTGAAATACAGGTGGTATGAATAAGTATGAGCAGTAGCAACGGCACCAGAAAAGTGCTTTGCTAGCGTGTAGTTGATGGTGGTAATATTGCGGACAGTACAGATGCAGTAGAACAGTAAACAAGCAGCGATAGCAGTATTGGAAACAAGGCCTAGGGATTATACTTTCACTAGTGGACACTCTCAACATTGATCACATAACAGAATAAATAGATAGATGCTAGACTCTACACTCTCTTGTTGGATGATGAACACCACTAACTGTGTAGGATTACACGAACCCTCAATGCCG
The DNA here is from genome assembly GCF_019359855.2 of Lolium perenne. Classification (NCBI taxonomy): domain Eukaryota; kingdom Viridiplantae; phylum Streptophyta; class Magnoliopsida; order Poales; family Poaceae; genus Lolium; species Lolium perenne. Next base: position 361,150,246 of record NC_067247.2, on the reverse strand, counting down.
GAGTTAACAAGCTCCACAATATTTGATGTTCATATTTAAATAACCTTAGAGTGCACGACAGATCAACACAACCAAACCAAGTACTAACATAGCATGCACACTGTCACCTTCACACTACGAAAGGAGGAATAGATCACATCAATACTATCATAGCAATAGTTAACTTCATAATCTACAAGAGATCACAATCATAACCTACGCCAAGTACTACACGATGCACACACTGTCACCATTACACCGTGCAGGAGGAATAGACTACTTTAATAACATCACTAGAGTAGCACACAGATAAATTGTGATACAAAACACATTGCAATCATAAAGAGATATAAATAAGCACTTCACTATGCCATTCATAACAGTGAATAAGTATTCTGTGAAATATAGCCTAAGAGACCCACACGGTGCACACACTGTCACCTTTACACACGTGGGACAAGGAGTCTCCGGAGATCACATAAGTAAAACCCACTTGACTAGCACAATGACATCTAGATTACAAGCATCATCATATGAATCTCAATCATGTAAGGCAGCTCATGAGATTATTGTATTGAAGTACATAGGAGAGAGATGAACCACATAGCTACCGGTACAGCCCCGAGCCTCGATGGAGAACTACTCCCTCCTCATGGGAGACAGCAGCGTTGATGAAGATGGCGGTGGTGTCGATGGAGGAGCCTTCCGGGGGCACTTCCCCGTCCCGGCGGCGTGCCGGAACAGAGACTCTTGTCCCCCAGATCTTGGCTTCGCGATGGCGGCGGCTCTGGAAGGTTTCTCGTACCGTGGCTTTTCCGTATCGAAGATTTAGGTCGAGGACCTTTAAATAGGCGAAGAGGCGGAGTCGGAGGGGCGACGAGGCGATGACACAATAGGGGGCGCAGCCCAGGCCCTGGCCGCGCCACCCTATCATCTGGGGCCCCTGTGGCCCCCCTCTGGCGGCTCTCGGGTGTTCTGGATGCTTCCGGGGATTCTAAGATGCTGGGCGTTGATTTCGTCCAATTCCGAGAATATTTCCTTACTAGGATTTCTGAAACCAAAAGCAGCAGAAAATAGGAACTGGCACTTCGGCATCTCGTCAATAGGTTAGTTCCCGAAAACGCATAAATATGACATAAAGTATGCATAAAACATGTAGATATCATCAATAATGTGGCATGGAACATAAGAAATTATCGATACGTCGGAGACGTATCAACCGCCTACACCGGCAACAGAGGAAGCTAATGATAATGATCATGAAACTTCGAACGAGGAAACTACTGAACCTCGCAGATCGACAAGGGAACGTGCCACTCCTGATTGGTATGATCCTTGTCTAAATGTCATGATTGTGGATAACAATGATGAGGACCCTGCGACGTATGAAGAAGCGATGATGAGCCCAGATTCCAACAAATGGCAAGAAGCCATGAAATCCGAAATGGGATCCATGTATGATAACAAAGTATGGACTTTGGTAGACTTACCTGATAGCCGCAAGGCTGTCGAGAATAAATGGATCTTCAAGAGAAAAACAGATGCTGATGGTAATATTACTGTCTATAAAGCTCGACTTGTCGCAAAGGGTTTCTGACAAATTCAAGGAGTTGACTACGATGAGACTTTCTCACCTGTAGCGAAGCTAAAATCTGTGAGGATTTTGTTAGCTATAGCTGCATTTTTCGATTATGAGATTTGGCAGATGGATGTCAAAACGGCGTTCCTTAATGGAGACATTGAGGAAGAGTTGTATATGGTACAACCCAAAGATTTTGTCGATCCTAAAAATGCTGACAAAGTATGCAAACTTCAGCGTTCAATCTATGGACTGAAGCAAGCATCAAGAAGTTGGAACCGACGCTTTGATAAGGTGATCAAAGACTTCGGGTTTATACAGTGTCATGGAGAGGCCTGTATTTACAAGAAAGTGAGTGGGAGCTCTGTAGCATTCCTGATATTATATGTAGATGACATATTATTGATTGGGAATGATATAGAACTATTAAGCAGTGTAAAAGGTTAATTGAATAATAGTTTTTCAATGAAAGACCTTGGTGAAGCATCGTATATATTAGGCATCAAGATTTATAGAGATAGATCAAGACGCCTAATAGGGCTATCACAGAGTACATACCTGGACAAGATTCTAAAGAAGTTTAGAATGGACGAAAGTAAGAAAGGTTTCTTACCTATGTTACCAGGCAAGGTCTTGAGTAAGACTCAAGGACCGGCTACGGCAGAAGAAAGAGAAAGGATGAGTAATATCCCCTATGCCTCGGCAGTAGGATCTATCATGTATGCCATGCTATGTACTAGACCGGATATAGCACATGTTGTTAGTTTGACTAGCAGATATCAAAGTGATCCAGGAATGGAACACTGGACAGCGGTCAAGAATATCCTGAAGTACTTGAAAAGAACTAAGGATATGTTTCTTTGTTATGGAGGTGACCAAGAGCTCATTGTAAATGGTTACACCGATGCAAGTTGGAACACTGATCCTGAGGACTCTAAGTCACAGTCTGGGTACGTGTTTATATTGAATGGTGCTGCAGTAAGCTGGGCAAGCTCGAAGCAGTGCACGGTGGCGAAGTCTTCAATAGAATCAGAGTACATAGCGGCTTCAGAGGCTTCATCAGAAGCGGTATGGATGAAGAGGTTCATTGTAGAGCTCGGTGTGGTTCCTAGTGCATTGGACCCACTAGTCATTTACTGTGACAACATGGGTGCCATCGCCAATGCACAAGAACCAAGGTCACACAAGAGGCTGAAGCATATGAAGCTGCGTTACCACTCGATTCACGAGTACATCGAAGATGGAGAAGTAAAGATTTGCAAAGTACACACTGATCTGAATGTAGCAGATCCGTTGACTAAAGCTCTCCCTAGGGCAAAGCATGACCAACACCAGAATGCCATGGGTGTTAGGTACCTTACAATGTAATCTAGATTATTGACTCTAGTGCAAGTGGGAGACTGAAGGAGATATACCCTAGAGGCAATAATAAAATGGTTATTATATATCTTTATGTTTATGATAAATGTTTATATACCATGCTATAATTGTATTAACCGAAACATTGATACATGTGTGATATGTAAACAACAAAGAGTCCCTAGTATGCCTCTTAACTAGCTTGATGATTAATGGATGATTAGTTTCATAATCATGAACATTGGATGTTATTAATAACAAGGTTATATCATTGTATGAATGATGTAATGGACACACCCATTTAAGCGTAGCATAAGATCACGTCATTAAGTTATTTGCTATAAGCTTTCGATACATAGTTACCTAGTCCTTATGACCATGAGATCATGTAAATCACTTATACCGGAAAGGTACTTTGATTACATCAAACGCCACTGCGTAAATGTGTGGTTATAAAGGTGGGATTAAGTATCCGGAAAGTATGAGTTGAGGCATATGGATCAACAGTGGGATTTGTCCATCCCGATGACGGATAGATATACTCTGGGCCCTCTCGGTGGAATGCCGTCTAATGTCTTGCAAGCATATGAATGAGTTCATAAGAGACCACATACCACGGTACGAGTAAAGAGTACTTGTCAGGAGACGAGGTTGAACAAGGTATAGAGTGATACCGATGATCAAACCTCGGACAAGTAAAATATCGCGTGACAAAGGGAATTGGTATCGTATGTGAATGGTTCATTCGATCACTAAAGTCATCGTTGAATATGTGGGAGCCATTATGGATCTCCATATCCCGCTATTGGTTATTGGTCGGAGTGAGTACTCAACCATGTCCGCATAGTTCACGAACCGTAGGGTGACACACTTAAAGTTGGATGTTGAAATGGTAGAACTTGAATATGGAATGGAGTTCGAATATTTGTTCGGAGTCCCGGATGAGATCCCGGACATCACGAGGAGTTCCGGAATGGTCCGGAGAATAAGATTCATATATAGGAAGTCATTTTATAAGATTTAAAATGATCCGGAAGGTTCTATGGAAGGTTCTAGAAGGTTCTAGAAAAGTCCGGAAGAAACCACTTTGGAAGGCGGAGTCCCAAAGGGACTCCACCTCCATGGCCGGCCAACCCTAGAGGGGGAGGAGTCCCAAGTGGACTCCCCTAAGGGGGCCGGCCACCCCCCACATGGAAGGGGGAATCCCACCCCAAGTGGGATTCCCACCTTGGGTAGGTTTCCCTATCACATGGAAGGTTTTGGGTTCGGGTCTTATTCGGAGACTTGTAGTCCAACACTTGGGGCTTACACCTATATAATGAGGGGCCAAGGGGAGGGGGCCGGCCACCCCAACAAGCACAAGGTGGCCGCACCACCTCAAGTGGCCGGCGCCCCCTCTCCCCAAACCCTAGCCGCCCCACTCCTCCACATCCCGCACGCTTAGCGAAGCTCCGCTGGATTTCTCCACCACCACCGACACCACGCCGTCGTGCTGCCAGATTCAAGAGGAGCTACTACTTCCGCTACCCGCTGGAACGGGGAGGTGGACATCGTCTTCATCAACAACCGAACGTGTGACCGAGTACGGAGGTGCTGCCCGTTTGTGGCGCCGTGATCAAGATCTTCTACGCGCTTTTGCAAGCGGCAAGTGAACGTCTACCGTAGCAACAAGAGCCTCATCTTGTAGGCTTTGGAATCTCTTCAAGGGTGAGACTCGATAATCCCCTCGGTGCTACCGTCTTCTAGATTGCATCTTGGCTTGGATTGCGTGTTCGCGGTAGGAAATTTTTTGTTTTCTATGCAACGAATCCCTACATCGAGATGAATGAAGCATTCATAAAGTCCAAGGTCATTGCTATGATTGCCGTCAAACAAGAAGACACCAACCTTGCACTCAACTTGCAAATCATGACCAAGAGTGCCGACCTCAACTCCGATGATCTAGTCTCCTATGTGGCCGCCAATGAAAACATGGCCAAAGCGGGAAAGAGGCTCATGGCAATGAACCGTGTTGATGAAGCCTCACACAACCATGAAGCGCCACACAACCTTGCTCTCAAAGCTAGGGCCGATCATGAAATCAAGGAAGACTATGAAATTGAAGAAGATGAAGAGATGACTTCAACTAGTGACATGGCTACCGACTTTGCTTTCTTTGCCAAGAAGTACAAGGCTAAGTTCCCTATGCTCCTCAATGACAAGAAGAAGAAGAGAACTTGCTACAATTGTGATGAAGATAGCCACTTTGCAAATGAGTGCCCTTATGAGAAAAGGGTGGACAAGCCAAGATTCATCAAAGGGGCCAAGCCAAGATTGAAGCCAAACCCAATCAATGATCGATACAAGAAGAACAAGGGAAGAGCCTTTGTTGGGGCCGAGTACTTGTCCGATGATGAAGAGGAAGATGAGGAGAAGGAGGCCGGGTGGCCGGTTTGGCTTTCTCTAAGCCCGGGTCACTCTTCACATATGACTACTCCAAGGACTACTCCACGGAGAATGATGTTGGATCTTCCTTCATGGCAAGGATAACTCAAGATGATGACTCCGATGACTCTACCTCATCTACAACCGTTGGCTCTTGTCTTATGGCAAGGGAAACCAAGGTAATGGAACCTCCACCTTCCCTATCTAGTGTTCTTGATGATGAAAACGAAAATCAAGATGAATTAATTGTGCTTAAGGAACTCTATGATGTTAGATGCACCCTTCGTGGTGAAGCTCTTGTCAAGTTTGATTTCTTGATGGACTCACTCAAAGAAAAGGATGAGTCCATTGAGGAATTAGAATATCATTTGAATGAGAAGGAACGGAGATTCAATCTCCTAAGACAAGAGCTAAAAACCGAAAGGTGCATATCTCAAGGCCTTAAGCAACAAAATAAAACTTATGAACTTGATAAAGTTAAGGACCTAGAAACTATTGATAGGGCTCAATTATTGACCCAAGAGCTCAATGCCTCAAAGGAGGAGCTTGAAGTTGCTCATGCTTCTCTCACTAGGGATCTTGACCACCTTGAAAAGGCTAACAAGCTTGTCAAGGATGAGCTCAAGAAACTTGGAGAGAACCATGATCTACTCCAAGAATCCTACAAAAAGGCTCTTGGATCAATGAAGGATCCCATTGATGTTGAAAAGCTTGCTTGTCCCTCCACTTCCTTTACTAGTGAGCATGCTAAACTTGTTGAGGAACATGTTCGTTTACAAGAGGATCTTTCTTTGCATGTTGAGACCAATGCATATCTTGAATCCTTGGTGACCAAATATGGTCTTGACTATCATCCTAATGAATCTTATTGTGAGCAAGCATCTATTCTTGAGGAAAATGTTAGGTTAACAAAGGAACTTGCAAAGTTCACCACCGCCAAGAACAAGATGGGATTGGATGACCTCTCGAGTAAGCAAAGGTCAAACAATCAAAAGTATGGACTTGGATATGCTCCCAAGTCCCACAAGAAGAACAACTACAAGAAGGAGAAACCCGCTCAAGATAAGAACAAGAAGGTCACTAATAATGGCAAAGCCTCAAAGGGCAAAGCCACCAGTGGTGACCGCACGGGGCCAAACGATCACTATGCATTATTTGTTGATTATTATGGTGATGTCTATGCTAACTATGTTGGCCCTCCTAATGGCTATGCTTATAGAGAGTACTCAATTTGGGTACCTAAAGATATTGTTGCCATTGCAAAGGAACCCATTAATCGATGGGTTCCTAAATTCTCTACTTGATTTTGTAGGGGTATTGCTCCGGTGGTCCAAAATGGGTGTTTGATAGTGGATGCACCAATCATATGACCGGAGGAAGAGGTGTGCTTGACCAATTCATTGAAGATATCAACAAGAAGTCGAGCATCACTTTTGGTGACAACTCAAAGGGAAAGGTACTTGGGTATGGCAAGGTAGCAATCTCTAAGGACTTGTGCCTTGAGACGGTTATGCTTGTTGAACACCTTGGCTATAACTTATTTTCTATATATCATCTTGCCGATGCCGGTTACAATTCATATTTCACTAAATATTATGTGAAAGTCTTTAGGAGTGACAATCTCAAATTGGTCCTTGTTGGATATGTGGAGAACAACCTTTATGTGGTTGACCTCTCGAAAGAGAGCCCCTCTTTCTCCACATGTCTAATGGCGGCCAAGCATGACGAAGGTTGGTTGTGGCATCGCCGCCTTGGTCATGTTAACATGAGGAATCTTAAACAACTCCTAAAGGGTGAGCACATTGTGGGACTAACCGGCATTTCTTTTGAGAAAGATCGTGTTTGTAGTGCATGTGTAGCCGGAAAGCAACTCAAGAAGAAGCGTCCTATCAAGAGTATTGTTACCACATCTAGGCCTTTGGAGCTCCTTCATTTGGATCTCTTTGGGCCATCACATTATGATACTCTTGGTGGGAGCAAGTATGGACTTGTCATTGTTGATGATTACTCAAGATACTCTTGGGTCTTTCTCCTTAAGTCTAGGGACGAGACCCATAGAGAGTTCATCATCTTCGCCAAGAAAGCTCAACGCATGTATGAATCCGAGATCAAGGCAATTAGGACCGACAATGGCACCGAGTTCAAGAACTACACTATGCAAGAGTTTGTTGATGATGAGGGCATCAAGCATGAGTTTTCGGCGCCATACACCCCTCAACAAAACGGTATTGTTGAAAGGAAGAACCGGACTATCATTGAGATGGCAAGAACCATGTTGAGTGAATTCAACTTACCCCACAATTTTTGGGGAGAAGCCATCTCTACGGCCGTTCACTACTCCAACCGGCTCTTCCTCCGTCCCCTCTACAACAAAACTCCATACGAGCTCCTTACCGGTAACAAGCCTAACGTCATGTACATTCGTGTATTTGGATGCAAATGTCTTGTTAAAAACAACAAAGGAAAGCTCGGTAAATTTGAAACTAGAACCATAGAGGGTATATTTGTTGGATATGCGGAGAACTCTCACGCCTATAGATACTACAACCGGTCCACCGGGACTATTGAAGTATCTTGTGACGTGGTGTTCTTGGAGGATAATGGCTCCCAAGTGGAGCAAGTTGTTCCATGTGTTGCAGGTAATGATGATGATCCATCTAGTGCCATCAAGCATATGGGCATTGGACACATCCGGCCCATGGAAGTTCATAATGATGATCAAGATGATGGAGTAGATGTTTCAAGCACGCCACAAGTGGAGCCTAGCTCAACTCAAGCCGAACCATCAAGTGCAACTCAAGAACCATCCTCTACTCAAGATGAGTCACGTTCCGAAGAACAAGAAGAAGATCCTCATTCCACGGAGCAAGACCATGATGATGATCAAGAAACATCCTCAACTCATGATCAAGCTCAAGTGGTCCCTCATGATCAAGTACTAGCAAGAGATGAATTCATTGATCATGAAGGAACCGTTCGGAAGATCAAGGCCGCTACAAGGGCAAGTGACATGAAAGTGGATCAAGTCCTTGGTAGCATCTCAAGAGGAGTGGTAACTCGTAGACACCATGCATTACTTATCACTTATTGTCAACATCATGCTTTTGTGTCTAGTTTTGAACCACTTAAGGTACATGAAGCCTTGGTCGATCCGGATTGGGTAATTGCCATGCAAGAAGAATTGGAGTGTTTCACTCGTAATGAAGTATGGTCTCTAGTTGAGAGACCCAAGGATCATCGCATCAATGTCATTGGGACCAAATGGGTATTCAAGAACAAGCAAGATGAGAATGGCATTGTCATACGAAACAAAGCAAGGTTAGTGGCGCAAGGGTTTGCCCAAATAGAAGGTATGGATTTTGAGGATACCTTCGCGCCGGTAGCCCGTCTTGAAGCTATTCGTCTTTTGCTTGCATTTGCATCTTTCCACAATTTCAAATTATATCAAATGGATGTTAAAAGTGCATTTTTGAATGGTCCCCTAAAAGAAACCGCATATGTGGCTCAACCCCCGGGTTTCGAAGACCCATGCCGACCCAACCACTTGTATTTACTCCATAAGGCACTCTACGGTCTCAAGCAAGCTCCACGTGCTTGGTATGAGTTCCTTAGGGATTTCTTACTACATGATGGGTTTTGCATGGGTACGGTCGATTCCACCCTTTTCACCAAGCGGGTTAAAGGGGGTGGCCTCTTTATATGTCAAATATATGTTGATGATATTATCTTTGGTGGAACTAACCCCAATCATAACAAAGCTTTTGAGCTATTGATGACTAGGAAATTTGAGATGTCCATGATGGGAGAGTTGAAGTTCTTTCTAGGCTTCCAAGTGAGGCAACTTGCAAAAGGCACCTTCATCTCTCAAGAAAAATATGTGAGGGACATGCTCAAGAAATTCAACATGACCAATGCGAGTCCAATGAAGACACCCATGCCCGTAAAGGGGCAACTTGGTTCATGTGACGGTGAGAAGGATGTGGACATAAAGGTATACCGCTCCATGATAGGATCCTTGCTCTACCTTTGTGCCTCTAGGCCGGATATCATGCTAAGTGTAGGGATGTGTGCTCGTTTTCAATCCGCTCCCAAGGAGAGCCATTTAGTGGCGGTCAAACGGATTCTAAGATACCTTGTTTTCACTCCTACTCTCGGGCTACGGTATCCAAAGGGGTCAACCTTTGAACTTATTGGCTATTCGGATTCCGATTGGGCCGGTGATAAGGTTGATCGGAAGTCTACCTCCGGGGCTTGCCAATTTATTGGCCGGTCATTGGTGAGTTGGTCATCCAAGAAACAAAACTCCACCGCCCTATCCACCGCCGAAGCCGAATACATATCCGCGGCATCTTGTTGCACTCAATTGTTATGGATGAAGCAAACCTTGAAAGACTATGGTGTGTCTCTTGGTACGGTGCCTCTTCTTTGTGACAATGAAAGTGCAATAAAGATCGCCAACAACCCAGTTCAACATTGTCGCACCAAACATATTGACATTCGCCATCACTTCCTACGTGATCATGTTGCCAATAAGGATATTGATCTCACTCATGTGGGAACAACCTACCAATTGGCGGATATTTTCACTAAGCCTTTGGATGAAGCCCGCTTTGTTAACTTGAGAGGAGAACTTGGTATTCTTGATCCTAAAAACTTGGATTGATTAACTTCTTGCACTATATTCTTGCATTTATCTTGCTATCTAGCTTAGAGGCATAGCACATATGGGGATAGTCATCCTACCATGTCTTGGTACGATGCATACCTATGTGTGCAACATAAATAGACCCAATGTCATTATATGGACCCAAGCATGTCTCTTCGCGGTCTCATGACATTTGTGCTTTCACATAGGGGGAGTAATCCCCCGCCCCTCATTGAGCCTTCATTACAACTTGATTTGACTATATAAGGCCAAATGATCTTATTGCAAACATCATTTCCAAATGACTTATGATTCTTGATATATACTTCGAATCATGCCCATTGTTGCTATTCACATCTTGTTTGGATTTTCTCTCCAATGGGTATGCCTAGAGAACTTTGTGTTTCCAACCCCATGTCTATGCTCATCTCATCATCATCTATCTATCTATATGTACATGTCATCATTTGAGCACTCACACATTTATACAAAGCATAGGGGCAAAACGAGGCAAAACTAGACAATTCTGGGCTGGCCGGTCCCTGGCCCGGTTGGACCGGGTTCATGACCGGATTTTCCGGTTGACCGGGTGCCAACCGGGCACTGGGCCGGATCGGCCGGCGCCAGGTCCGGTCGACCGGGCGCCCGACCGGCCGCGCAGCCTACTCTAAATTGGGGAAGGGATACCCCTTGGGGTCATCTTTCCCATTATTCCCCAACCTCCACACCTCCATGGCCGGCGCCCTGCTCACCTCCACCAAGATCTAGCCCGTTCCCACCACAAGAACCTCCCCAAACTCCACCAAACCATAGATCGGGCTCTTTGGGACATCTCCACCGAAGGATTTGAGCCCTCTCAAGCTAGTTTGGGAATTTTTGGTGTTCTTGGTTTTCGAGCCTTACCTTGTGCTCTTCTTGTTCTCTTGATCAAGGAGAACAATGTCTTCGGGTAATGTACTCTCCCTTCCTCCCTAATTTCTAGTCCTCTTCACACATTGCTAGTTCTTGACAAGATTTGAGGAGATCTTAGGGTTAGGGTTAGGGTTTGCAAGTCCTCATGCCTTTAGAGTATCTCACAACACCAAGCACATACTCCACTCTATTGCTATAGTCTATGTTCAAGTTTTTGAGTTTTTGCATGAATTTGTGGTAGAAAATCTGGGCAACTTATTACAACTCGACATATCCGGTTCGCCGCCCGTTCAACCGGCCCCTCAACCGGCCGGCCCGGCGTGCCGTCCGGTCTGACCGGATTTGCAACCGGCTCGTCCGGTCTGCAGCCCGGTTGGACCGGCCTGTGCGCCGGATCGCCCAGTTTTTCGCACAATCTCATCAATACACTTGAATATATGCTATGCTTTTTGGTTCCCCTCTTATTGATGACATGTACACTTACCCCACTGCTATCCTTGCTCTATTCTCTCATTCACAGGAAGTTGGAGTGGTGAACCTGAACGACGGGGCACTGTTGCTAAGCGAGGCCGTACTGCTGAGAATCCACCTCGCCGGTCTAGTGCTCGCGCACCTCCTGCCGCTCATCAGACCACTGACACGGTGTAATGTCCCAGGTTTAGAGACGATCGAGGGGTAGATTTTAGAAAGGGATGTGCATTGCATTGTAATTTACGGGGAAATTTCGCGCTTTTAAATAAAAACTGCATCGAAGGGGAACAAGTTTCTCTCTCGACACCTTACAGGGTTAGGGTTTCGAGAGTGCGACAAACTTGCATCTCACCTAACTAGTTTAGGGTTTTGAGAAGAGAGGGGAGAGATTGCATCAAACTTAAGTTGCATGATTGAATTCTAAATTAAGTTGCATGGTTGAATTCAAACCAAAGTTGAATTTGAATTTCAAATTCAAACATTAAATAATTACCCTAAATATTTGAATTGTGAGGAAATTCATTAAGTAAATAATACATAATACACATTATGAATAATTCAAACAATAAGACAAGCTCATTAGAGAAAACCTTGAGCTTTATTGATTAACACACAATATACATTGTCTTTACAATATTCATAATGGAAATAAATGAATATTACAACACATAACCAGAAATGATTAAATGGAAAAAGAAACAGGAAAATTACAAGTAAATAATATATCCTAAACTACTATATAATCTTGAACTTGGTGATCTTCATGTCCATTTGATCATCATCTTGATCCCTGCACACAAACACAAAGAAAATAGAACAAGTGTTATGCCAAGTGGCATAGCCACTTGGCAGGTTAGAAAGAAAGGAAAAATTGAGCAGATATGATCAACTCTGCCGAGCTGATCCTCTCCAAGCCAAGTTCAAAGTATCAGGTGCACACACACACACACAGGCAGCTCACACTGCATGTGTGCATGCTGAACAACACACACAAGCCAGAGAGGAGTCACCAAGGGTGGCCAGGCCAAGCTGTCGACCAGGGAGCAAAAGAAGGTTCATATAAAACCTTTTTCCACCACCAGAACTAGCTCATTCATCGACAGGCATCTTGGTAAGTCATCAGATAGCAAGAACACTTAGAACAGGAAGAACACATAGCCAGAACCCTCATCCAGGAACAGCTCTAGCAAAGAACTGTTTCCTGTTGAGAAGCAAACCATGGAGTAGATCAAGCACAAGTCAGAAGGAGGAGCAGGGCACGTCAAACCAACCACCAGAAGCAAAACCTCTACACCAACACCCTATTTCTAGGAGCTGGAGTGAGGTATACCTATAGATCATGAGCAAGCATAGTTCTGCACATACAAATTCCTCATGTGCATGAGTCACAGAAACAAAAGAAGGGTAGAACCCTGTTTGTGTCATCATCTGGCTGTAAAGCCATTTGGTGCAAGCAAATATGGGTAAAGACTCTAGGAAATCATCCTATGGAAACATCAGTCATGCAAATCAGTGCATAACTGAAGAAATCTAGCAAAAGATGAAGTCATAGACTAGCCTAGCCCACACACTTAGCATCTACAGTTATTTATGCCATCAGACAGATAGACAATATGTGTCTATTTTGTTTCAACAGCAAAGGCTACTGGTCATTCCAACAAAAAGGGATCAGCCAGAGAGCAGTTGTTCATCCACAGCAAGCCAACATGGGGTGGGAGTTTCCTGAGCAACCAAGAATGGCTGCTGAGGCTACCTCAACCACCAAAAATAACCAAACCACCAAGCCTGCACATATATCATTATCCAGAAGGGTTCAAATGGAGCTAGGGTCCCCAATAAATGATTGGCATCCCTCTAGCTCTACCAAATCCACTTATATGATCATCACTGCAAGGCAGTTCACATCAGTTATCCAAATATCTAGGCAAACTAAGCAGATAAATGAAGCAGGCAAGCTAATGATGCACTGGATCTTGCAGATGATCCAATGGATCATTGCAAGCATCCACTGATGCTTGGACAAGCACCAGCACACACAGGCTAAGCTCAGATGAAGCACGAACAAGACCTTTGGTGAGCACCAGTGAGTCACAGAGAGGAGCACACACTTGCTCACAAGCAAGTAATGATAAATTGATCATCAGAGCATCACTAGCTCTTGCTACAGGTCACTACAGCCAAGCATAGCATCATCACAAGGCCCAGACAATTAAATTAACCATATAATTGAACAATTGCATCACAGATAAGTGAATAGAGCATTATAATTGTATCCAGAAGCACTCCATCAAGGGATGGAGTTGTTAATGCAACAGTTAGGCTCAATTGAGCATGTCCATGAATTAGAGCACAGATAATAGTACATCAGAAGCATTGGCACTTGCCAAAGGCAAGGATCATCACAGAATGATCAAGCCAAGGGCAATCAATGGCATATACAGGAGAGGAATGGTATACAGAGAATCAGCAGGAGCCACTAAAGTACACAGAGCACCACAGCATGCTCATGAGCAATAGTTCATGAGTTGCAACAACAAGCAATTGAGCAAGAACAGCACAGCACAGCAAACTAGAACCATGGCAGATGCACAAGAAGAAAGACAAAGAACACAAAGACAAGAAAGATACGCGTAAGCTAGCAAGGCGCAGCAGCTAGCACAGCACATGGGCTGACAAAGCGCAAGGCCATAGAAGAGTAGCAGCAGCAGCACATCGGCACAGCAAGCATCTCCACATGGAGAAGCAGGCCAGTGGCCAAGCTAGACGAAGGGAAGGAGAAGCAGTAGAACAAGTAGCAGAGAAGGACGGAGGAGATGAGAACTTACTGGTGAAGCGGAGAGGAGCTTGACCATGGCGGCACGGCGGCACACGCCGGGCGAACGGCGGCGCCAGGCCAAGCCTAGCCAGGCACACCTCGCCGCAACGCCAGCACCACCACGGCGAGGCACACGGCCTCGGCACCAGGAGCGTCGGCGGCGACGAAATCGCCGCAGCACACCACGGCAGGCGAGCAGAGGCGATGGGGACGCGTCGAGGAAGCGGCGAAACACAGATCGGCGTGGTGGATCTGAAGCACCATCGAATGGTGGATCAGATGCGCCACATCTCGCCGGCGGCGATGGCCGGAGTCGGCCGGAACAATTCGGCAAAGGGGGCGGCGACGCGCGCGTCGCCAGAGCTCAAGGGTTAGGGTTAGGACACGCGCGAGAGAGGAGGAGAGACTGAACGGGTTGGGCCGGACCAGGTGGGTCGGCCAAACCTGACCCTTTGGGCCACCTGACAGGTGGGGCCCAAGGGCATTTAGGTCATTTCACAATTCAAATTAATACAGAAACTTTGAAATTAAATAAGAAATGCTTAGAAACTCAGAAAAATAAATTAAAAATATGAAAATGGATCAGCATCAAATTCTCTATTTAAATAAAATACCAAACATATTTTTTGAAGACAATTAAGAATAAATCTTATTTTGATGATTTAAATAATAATTTAAATCACACATACTATTTTCAATAATGAAAATAAGTCCATTAATACAAATGGACTATCAAAAACACCTTGACAATATCTCAAGGTTGTATTTACCTTAAATTAAGTATCTCTAAGATGTTCTTAGTATTTAACCTCTCATAAAATAACAACGACATCGGAAGGGGGGAAAACAAACCCTAAAACTGGAACCATGCATAATTGCTTCTTTAACCATTGCCCTTATCGGACAATGATGCTACTTTTCAGAACTAGAGGACAAGGGTCAGTCCACACCATCCAACTGCAAAACTTTGCAGTGTTCAGGCAAGTTCATCACTTGCTCATGTCATTTGAGTATTTCTATCAAATTACTTGCAAAGTATTATGGTTATCACTATTGCATAAAAATCAAAACCACTACTTTCATAACTGTGAATATGACTATGTGGTGGGCAATGGAACCATGGATTGTGTTGATATGGTGGAGGTTCCATTGCACGGGTTTATATCCATCTAGGATTAAACAACAAATGTCGCCAGTGATTCTTGTGCCGTAATACCCATGTTAACCATAAGATCCGGAGTGGGACGGAATAGTCAAAAGTGTTTCCACCTCTCGTTCATCAACGGATGCTCATTACCGGGTGCTCATGATCTTGCGAGACTTGATGCAGGGGTGGGAACCCGTAGAAGTCCCAACGGTAATGAGGTCTATGATGGGTTGCATCTGCCGGCGTAGGAATGTATGGTAGAGCCCTGCATTGACGTCGTGGTCGGAGTCCACCCTGAAATCTATGGGAATAATGGGGCCGGCGTGGACCCAGGGTCGGAGTATGCAAAAAAGGGTGGGTGTTCGAGGTAGCGGAGGAACATGATTGGCTAGACCTTATACCGGGCCTCACACCGAAGGAAGTGTGGACGGGAAAGCTGCCCGGTTGGCACCAAGGTTAAGATCTCTTATGGGTAAAGCAACACACCTCTGCAGAGTGTAAAGAACTGTGACCTGTCACTCCCTGTTCCGGGATGAGGAACTGCGAACGCGGCCGGAAAGGAGCTCCATGAAGTTCTAGTAAACCGGTGAAGGCTGACGGACATAGCTCTTTGGAATAAAAGCAATCTCTTGAAGAAATGTTTATCAAAACATGCATTGGTGTTTGATACGTCTCCGACGTATCGATAATTTCTTATGTTCCATGCCACATTATTGATGTTATCTACATGTTTTATGCACACTTTATGTCATATTCGTGCATTTTCTGGAACTAACCTATTAACAAGATGCCGAAGTGCCAGTTGCTGTTTTCTGCTATTTTTGGTTTCAGAAATCCTAGTAAGGAAATATTCTCGGAATTGGACGAAATCAACGCCCAGGGGCCTATTTTTCCACGAAGCTTCCAGAAGTCCGAAGACGAAACGAAGTGGGGCCACGAGGTGCCCAGACTACAGGGCGGCGCGGCCTAGGGTTTGGCCACGCGGCCCTGTCATCTGGGGCCCTCGTGCCCCCTCCTGACTTGCCCTTCCGCCTACTTAAAGCCTCCGTGACGAAACCCCCAGTACCGAGAGCCACGATACGGAAAACCTTCCAGAGACGCCGCCAACGCCGATCCCATCTCGGGGGATCCAGGAGATCGCCTCCGGCACCCTGCCGGAGAGGGGAATCATCTCCCGGAGGACTCTACGCCGTCATGGTCGCCTCCGGTGTGATGTGTGAGTAGTCTACCCCTGGACTATGGGTCCATAGCAGTAGCTAGATGGTTGTCTTCTCCCCATTGTGCTATCATTGTCGGATCTTGTGAGCTGCCTAACATGATCAAGATCATCTATCTGTAATTCTATATGTTGCGTTTGTTGGGATCCGATGAATAGAGAATACTTGTTATGTTGATTATCAAAGTTATATCTACGTGTTGTTTATGATCTTGCATGCTTTCCGTTACTAGTAGATGCTCTGGCCAAGTAGATGCTTGTAACTCCAAGAGGGAGTATTTATGCTCGATAGTGGGTTCATGCCTGCATTGACACCTGGGACAGTGACAGAAAGTTCTAAGGTTGTGTTGTGCTGTTGCCACTAGGGATAAAACATTGATGCTATGTCTAAGGATGTAGTTGTTGATTACATTACGCACCATACTTAATGCAATTGTCTGTTGCTTTGCAACTTAATACTGGAGGGGGTTCGGATGATAACCTGAAGGTGGACTTTTTAGGCATAGATGCAGTTGGATGGCGGTCTATGTACTTTGTCGTAATGCCCAATTAAATCTCACTATACTCATCATGATATGTATGTGCATGGTCATGCTATCTTTATTTGTCAATTGCCCAACTGTAATTTGTTCACCCAACATGCTGTTTGTCTTATGGGAGAGACACCTCTAGTGAACTGTGGACCCCGGTCCAATTCTCTTTACTGAAATACAATCTACTGCAATACTTGTTCTACTGTTTTCTGCAAACAATCATCTTCCACACAATACGGTTAATCCTTTGTTACAGCAAGCCGGTGAGATTGACAACCTCACTGTTTCGTTGGGGCAAAGTACTTTGGTTGTGTTGTGCAGGTTCCACGTTGGCGCCGGAATCCCTGGTGTTGCGCCGCACTACATCCCGCCGCCATCAACCTTCAACGTGCTTCTTGACTCCTACTGGTTCGATAAACCTTGGTTTCTTCGAGGGAAACTTGTCTTTGTACGCATCACACCTTCCACTTGGGGTTCCCAACGAGCGTGTGCTTTACGCGTCATCAAGCTAAATTTCTGGCGCCGTTGCCGGGGACCTGAAGAAAAGTTACATCACAAAGATCTCTGACTCCCACGTCAACTACACGCCATCAACTAAATTTCTGGCGCCGTTGCCGGGGAGATCAAGACACGCTGCAAGGGGAGTCTCCACTTCTCAATCTCTTTACTTTGTTTTTGTCTTGCTTAGTTTTATTTACTACTTTGTTTGCTGCACTAAATCAAAATACAAAAAAATTAGTTGCTAGTTTTACTTTATTTGCTATCTTGTTTGCTATATCAAAAACACAAAAAATTAGTTTACTTGCATTTACTTTATCTAGTTTGCTTTATTTACTGTTGCTAAAATGGCTAACGCTGAAAATACTAAGTTGTGTGACTTCACAACCACAAATAATAATGATTTCTTATGCACACCTATTGCTCCACCTGCTACTACAGCAGAATTCTTTGAAATTAAACCTGCTTTACTGAATCTTGTTATGCGAGAGCAATTTTCTGGTGTTAGTTCTGATGATGCTGCTGCCCATCTTAATAATTTTGTTGAACTATGTGAAATGCAAAAATATAAAGATGTAGATGGTGATATTATTAAACTAAAATTGTTCCCTTTCTCATTAAGAGGAAGAGCTAAAGATTGGTTGCTATCTCTGCCTAAGAATAGTATTGATTCATGGACTAAATGCAAGGATGCTTTTATTGGTAGATATTATCCCCCTGCTAAAATTATATCTTTGAGGAGTAGCATAATGAATTTTAAACAATTAGATACTGAACATGTTGCTCAAGCTTGGGAAAGAATGAAATCTCTGGTTAAAAATTGCCCAACCCATGGACTGACTACTTGGATGATCATCCAAACCTTCTATGCAGGACTAAATTTTTCTTCACGGAATTTATTGGATTCAGCTGCCGGAGGTACCTTTATGTCCATCACTCTTGGTGAAGCAACAAAGCTTCTTGATAATATGATGATCAACTACTCTGAATGGCACACGGAAAGAGCTCCACAAGGTAAGAAGGTAAATTCTGTCGAAGAAACCTCTTCCTTGAGTGATAAGATTGATGCTATTATGTCTATGCTTGTGAATGATAGGACTAATATTGATCCTAATAATGTTCCATTAGCTTCATTGGTTGCACAAGAAGAACATGTTGATGTAAACTTCATTAAAAATAATAATTTCAACAACAATGCTTACCGGAACAATTCTAGTAACAACTATAGGCCATATCCTTATAATAATGGCAACGGCTATGGTAATTCTTATGGGAATTCTTACAACAATAATAGGAGTTCACCCCCTGGACTTGAAGCCATGCTTAAAGAATTTATTAGTACGCAAACTGCTTTTAACAAATCTGTTGAAGAAAAGCTTGGGAAAATTGATATACTTGCTTCTAAAGTCGATAGTCTTGCTGCTGATGTTGATCTTTTGAAATCAAAAGTTTTGCCTAATGAGAATCATCATAATAAAATTGTTACTACAGCAAATGCCATTCAAGTTAGAATTAATGAGAATATAAGATTAATGGCTAAACTGCGTGCTAGGTGGGATAGAGAAGAAAATGAAAAACTAGCTAAAGAGAAGAATGTAGCTAAAGTTTGGACTATTACCACCACTAGTAATGCTAATGCTACACATGTTGCTGCACCTCCTACTAATAATAATAAAAGAATTGGTGTTAGCAATGTTTCCACTTCTAATGTAAAGCGCGAGAAACTGCCTGAAACTGCTAAAACTGCTGAAACTGCCTGTGATAAAG
This sequence comes from Lolium perenne, assembly GCF_019359855.2. Taxonomy (NCBI): domain Eukaryota; kingdom Viridiplantae; phylum Streptophyta; class Magnoliopsida; order Poales; family Poaceae; genus Lolium; species Lolium perenne. The sequence goes on along the minus strand of NC_067247.2, from coordinate 361,130,901 downwards.
CTGCTGAAATTTTTTCCAACATTGGGGATGATGATCCCATTGCTTTAGATTATAATGGTTTGAATTTTGATGATTGCCACATCTCTCAAGTTATAAAGTTCTTGCAAAAACTTGCTAAAAGTCCTAACACTAGTGCTATAAATTTGGCCTTTACACATCATATTACAAATGCTCTCATAAAAGCTAGAGAAGAGAAACTAGAGCGCGAAGCCTCTATTCCTAAAAAGTTAGAGGATGGTTGGGAGCCCATCATTAAGATGAAGGTTAAAGATTTTGATTGTAATGCTTTATGTGATCTTGGTGCAAGTATTTCTGTTATGCCTAAGAAAATTTATAATATGCTTGACTTGCCACCGCTGAAAAATTGTTATTTGGATGTTAATCTTGCTGATCATTCTACAAAGAAACCTTTGGGTAAAGTTGATAATGTTCGCATTACCGTTAACAATAATCTTGTTCCCGTTGATTTTGTTGTCTTGGATATTGAATGCAATGCATCTTGTCCCATTATATTGGGAAGACCTTTTCTTCGAACTGTTGGTGCTATCATTGATATGAAGGAAGGTAATATAAAATATCAATTTCCTCTCAAGAAAAGTATGGAACACTTACCTAGAAAGAGAATGAAGTACCCTTTTGATTCTATTATGAGAACAAATTATGATGTTGACACTTCGTCTCTTGATAATACTTGATACACACTTTCTGCGCCTAGCTGAAAGGCGTTAAAGAAAAGCGCTTATGGGAGACAACCCATGTTTTTACCTACAGTACTTTGTTTTTATTTTGTGTCTTGGAAGTTGTTTACTACTGTAGCAACCTCTCCTTATCTTAGTTTTGTGTTTTGTTGTGCCAAGTTAAGCCGTTGATAGAAAAGTAAGTACTAGATTTGGATTACTGCGCAGTTCCAGATTTCTTTGCTGCCACGAATCTGGGTCCACCTCCCTGTAGGTAACTCAGAAAATTAAGCCAATTTACGTGCATGATCCTCAGATATGTACGCAACTTTCATTCAATTTGAGCATTTTCATTTGAGCAAGTCTGGTGCCATTTTAAAATTCGTCAATACGAACTGTTCTGTTTTGACAGATTCTGCCTTTTATTTCGCATTGCCTCTTTTGCTATGTTGGATGAATTTCTTTGATCCACTAATGTCCAGTAGCATTATGCAATGTCCAGAAGTGTTAAGAATGATTGTGTCACCTCTGAATATGTTAATTTATATTGTGCACTAACCCTCTAATGAGTTGTTTCGAGTTTGGTGTGGAGGAAGTTTTCAAGGATCAAGAGAGGAGTATGATGCAACATGATCAAGGAGAGTGAAAGCTCTAAGCTTGGGGATGCCCCGGTGGTTCACCCCTGCATATATCAAGAAGACTCAAGCGTCTAAGCTTGGGGATGCCCAAGGCATCCCCTTCTTCATCGACAACATTATCAGGTTCCTCCCCTGAAACTATATTTTTATTCCATCACATCTTATGTGCTTTTTCTTGGAGCGTCGGTTTGTTTTTGTTTTTTGTTTTGTTTGAATAAAATGGATCCTAGCATTCACTTTATGGGAGAGAGACACGCTCCGCTGTAGCATATGGACAAGTATGTCCTTGGTTTCTACTCATAGTATTCATGGCGAAGTTTCTCCTTCGTTAAATTGTTATATGGTTGGAATTGGAAAATGATACATGTAGTAATTGCTATTAATGTCTTGGGTAATGTGATACTTGGCAATTGTTGTGCTCATGATTAAGCTCTTGCATCATATGCTTTGCACCCATTAATGAAGAAATACATAGAGCATGCTAAAATTTGGTTTGCATATTTGGTTTCTCTAAGGTCTAGATAATTTCTAGTATTGAGTTTGAACAACAAGGAAGACGGTGTAGAGTCTTATAATGTTTTCAATATGTCTTTTATGTGAGTTTTGCTGCACCGGTTCATCCTTGTGTTTGTTTCAAATAAGCCTTGCTAGCCTAAACCTTGTATCGAGAGGGAATACTTCTCATGCATCCAAAATACTTGAGCCAACCACTATGCCATTTGTGTCCACCATACCTACCTACTACATGGTATTTTCCGCCATTCCAAAGTAAATTGCTTGAGTGCTACCTTTAAAATTCCATCATTCACCTTTGCAATATATAGCTCATGGGACAAATAGCTTAAAAACTATTGTGGTATTGAATATGTAATTATGCACTTTATCTCTTATTAAGTTGCTTGTTGTGCGATAACCATGTTTACTGGGGACGCCATCAACTTTTCATTGTTGAATTTCATGTGAGTTGCTATGCATGTTCATCTTGTCTGAAGTAAGGGCGATCTACACTGAGTTGAATGGTTTGAGCATGCATATTGTTAGAGAAGAACATTGGGCCGCTAACTAAAGCCATGATCCATGGTGGAAGTTTCAGTTTTGGACAAACATCCTCAAATCTCTAATGAGAAAAGAATTAATTGTTGTTGAATGCTTAAAGCATTAAAAGAGGAGTCCATTATCTGTTGTCTATGTTGTCCCGGTATGGATGTCTAAGTTGAGAATAATCAAAAGCGAGAAATCCAAATGCGAGCTTTCTCTTTAGACCTTTGTACAGGCGGCATAGAGGTACCCCTTTGTGATACTTGGTTAAAGCATATGTATTGCGGTGATAATCCAGGTAGTCCAAGCTAATTAGGACAAGGTGCGGGCACTATTAGTACACTATGCATGAGGCTTGCAACTTATAAGATATAATTTACATGATGCATATGCTTTATTACTACCGTTGACAAAATTGTTTCATGTTTTCAAAATCAAAGCTCTAGCACAAATATAGCAATCGATGCTTTTCCTCTACGGAGGACCATTCTTTTACTTTCAATGTTGAGTCAGTTCACCTATTTCTCTCCATCTCAAGAAGCAAACACTTGTGTGAACTGTGCATTGATTCCTACATATTTGCTTATTGCACTTATTATATTACTCTATGTTGACAATATCCATGAGATATACATGTTACAAGTTGAAAGCAACCGCTGAAACTTAATCTTCTTTTGTGTTGCTTCAATGCCTTTACTTTGAATTATTGCTTTATGAGTTAACTCTTATGCAAGACTTATTGATGCTTGTCTTGAAGTGCTATTCATGAAAAGTCTTTGCTTTATGATTCACTTGTTTACTCATGTCATATACATTGTTTTGATCGCTGCATTCACTACATATGCTTTACAAATAGTATGATCAAGATTATGATGGCATGTCACTCCGTAAATTATCTGTGTTATCGTTTTACTGCTCGGGACGACAGCGTAACTAAGCTTGGGGATGCTGATACGTCTCCGACGTATCGATAATTTCTTATGTTCCATGCCACATTATTGATGTTATCTACATGTTTTATGCACACTTTATGTCATATTCGTGCATTTTCTGGAACTAACCTATTAACAAGATGCCGAAGTGCCGATTCTTTGTTTTCTGCTGTTTTTGGTTTCAGAAATCCTAGTAAGGAAATATTCTCGGAATTGGACGAAATCAACGCCCGGGGGCCTATTTTTCCACGAAGCTTCCGGAAGTCCGAAGACGAAACGAAGTGGGGCCACGAGGCGCCCGGACTACGGGCGGCGCGGCCTAGGGTTTGGCCGCGCGGCCTGTCATCCGGGGCCCTCGTGCCCTCCTCTGACTTGCCCTTCCGCCTACTTAAAGCCTCCGTGACGAAACCCCCAGTACCGAGAGCCACGATACGGAAAACCTTCCAGAGACGCCGCCAACGCCGATCCCATCTCGGGGGATCCAGGAGATCGCCTCCGGCACCCTGTCGGAGAGGGGAATCATCTCCCGGAGGACTCTACGCCGTCATGGTCGCCTCCGGTGTGATGTGTGAGTAGTCTACCCCTGGACTATGGGTCCATAGCAGTAGCTAGATGGTTGTCTTCTCCCCATTGTGCTATCATTGTCGGATCTTGTGAGCTGCCTAACATGATCAAGATCATCTATCTGTAATTCTATATGTTGCGTTTGTTGGGATCCGATGAATAGAGAATACTTGTTATGTTGATTATCAAAGTTATATCTACGTGTTGTTTATGATCTTGCATGCTTTCCGTTACTAGTAGATGCTCTGGCCAAGTAGATGCTTGTAACTCCAAGAGGGAGTATTTATGCTCGATAGTGGGTTCATGCCTCGCATTGACACACAGGACGATGTGAGAAAGTTCTAAGGTTGTGTTGTGCTGTTGCCACTAGGGATAAAACATTGATGCTATGTCTAAGGATGTAGTTGTTGATTACATTACGCACCATACTTAATGCAATTGTCTGTTGCTTTGCAACTTAATACTGGAGGGGGTTCGGATGATAACCTGAAGGTGGACTTTTTAGGCATAGATGCAGTTGGATGGCGGTCTATGTACTTTGTCGTAATGCCCAATTAAATCTCACTATACTCATCATGATATGTATGTGCATGGTCATGCTCTCTTTATTTGTCAATTGCCCAACTGTAATTTGTTCACCCAACATGCTGTTTGTCTTATGGGAGAGACACCTCTAGTGAACTGTGGACCCCGGTCCAATTCTCTTTACTGAAATACAATCTACTGCAATACTTGTTCTACCGTTTTCTGCAAACAATCATCTTCCACACAATACAGTTAATCCTTTGTTACAGCAAGCCGGTGAGATTGACAACCTCACTGTTTCGTTGGGGCAAAGTACTTTGGTTGTGTTGTGCAGGTTCCACGTTGGCGCCGGAATCCCTGGTGTTGCGCCGCACTACATCCCGCCGCCATCAACCTTCAACGTGCTTCTTGACTCCTACTGGTTCGATAAACCTTGGTTTCTTACTGAGGGAAACTTGCTGCTGTACGCATCACACCTTCCACTTGGGGTTCCCAACGAGCGTGTGCTTTACGCGTCATCAGTGTTAGACTTTTTGGTCTAGCATCGTAGCTAGAGCATTAAACACCTCTTATCTATAATGAACTTGTTGAGTACGCTCGTACTCATACCACTCTTAAATCCCATGCTTAGATTGTCTGAATCGTCTGGAGGAGGACTGTGACAACAATGAAGGAGCCGAGATCATCGGCTATGAAGAACCAGACCTCTCTGGAGGTATAGAAGGCGTAGACTACCTTATCGTCTACGGATCCGGGGAGGCTTCCGGAGGAGATCAAGCCTAGAGATATCCAATAGTAGTAGTAACCGAGCAGCCCGAACTCTTAGTATTTAGCTGCTCGAGGAAATAAATGTATAACTTAATGAGACTCTTATATTGTAAGCTATGTTGGGTTCGCCTCGAACCCAGGAGTATTCCTCTTAAGACCCAAGAGGAGCTCCGAGACGACATGTGTATGATAATTGTAATAATAAGTGAATGAGTTATGGACCTGCTATGTTCTGTTGTACTACTCTGAGGGATGTAATATTTGCGGAATGGTACTTCGTGAATGTTATATCAACGACTGGCATACTACAACATGCAGTGGTATGCAGGGTCACCACAGTTGGTATCAGAGCAAAAGCTTTGACCTTAGGTTGGAACCTAGTAAATGGGACCAAACGTTAGGAGTCAAATAGGACTAGTAAAGAATTCTCTAAAAATATGGTGTCTATTCAATTGAGAATACAACAATCATATCTTTTAGTGCGATAATTCTTTATTATCTCTATTATGATGCATTATTACTAATCTTATAATCTTTCTATTTCTACAGCCAACATGGCAAGTTCACGTCCCGGACGAAACATGAAAGTGATGGATTCCACACTGAGCGAATACCAAGGAGGACTTGCAGATATTCTACGAGCCATGTTACTTGAATTTGGGTGTGATCCCCAGATCCAAGTAAAGAAATACATGTACTATGATGGTACTGTATTGGCCAAGTGCAGGGTAGGACTGCGACTTCCCGAATCTCTGGGAATGAGCGTAGTCATGCCAGCAGGGGAAGCTAGGACAATCAACACAGCCTACCATATAGCTGTTATGAGAGCCATAACCGACATTCGGGAACATAAGACGAAAGAGCTTATGGGTTCCGAATTCTCCCATATTCCTCATAATCAGGAGGAAGAAGATCCCATGCTTAACCACTACAAATATGCCAAACGCAAACCAATAGCAGCTGCAAAATATATGGATAATAGCCGCAACTTCATATCATTGCTCTTTCAGTTGAACCATCATCTGATAGGAGCCATTGATACGATGCTAGAGGAATTTACTGAACCCAAGGAGGAGAGTAGGGGAAAAGAACCTATGGAGAATGTGGTGCACACACCAGTTTACTCAGCTGGTGACTACATTAGTATTGATCCTCTTGAGCGTGAACCTACACCTGTTACACCTGGGAACTATCTGGGTAGTTCCTATGGGGGATACGAGGGCGGAGAGGAATCCGGAAACAATCAGCGTTCCGAGACTCCTATGGAGAATTCCACGGGTTGGCGTTGGGGATCTGATACTGGAACTCATAGTACTTCTGTGTATTATGATGGGGAGATGAATGATGACGCCACAACCCAGAACCAGAGTTATCCTAGTAATGAAGGAGTTGATGGAGGGTATCCGACACAGGTTGAGTCGGGTATGAGTGTTGGTAACACATATGGTGGAGCTACAGGGGAGTACACCCGATGGGTGGACTATGATGCACTTAACGATCAGTTTGTGAACACTGATTTCTCCCTAGGATCATCATCTGATTCGGATTACCAGCCAACGGGGAGACCTTATGTTCCAGGGTCTATCAGGAGGACGACACGTTCGACCGGATGGAAGCCTGGGATGTACCGGGAGTGAAGATCGACTAGAGTCCACCAAGGGAGGCGAGGCTATAATACACAAGTACCACGTGTATTATAGTATGTAATTTTTGTATAAATTTGTACATATACTTTAATAAGTGAGTTTGCATACTCACATCGACTTGAGTATTGTAATAAGACCACTTAAGTATGTATATACATGGTATATGTTTTGTATGATTTGGATTTGCTTCTTGATTTCCATTGCGTGACTAGTTCTGTGCACAAAGTTGAGCTCAGAAAACTTGCGCATGGAGTAATTATGAGTATCATCTTGTGCTGCAGAACTAGGGGGTTATGTCGGGAACGCTAGGAGACGAGACCGAAGCGCAGCGCATGGAGCGCAAAGCAAAACAAAAGGAAGAGGCTGAGGGTGCAGCCAGAGATCAGTTTCCACCACCACCACCACCCATGACGCAGCAGAATTTCATCCAGTACATGCAGCTGGTAGAGGAGAGACAGCGTGTAACACTGGAGCAGCAGAACAAATTCTTCCAAGAATTGCTGCAGCAGAACAGGGTGGAGAGACCTGAGAACCCGGGAGTCACCTTAGTAGACTTCCAAACACACCAAGCCTATATCTTTCGCATACGCGCCCGAGCCAATGGACGCGGAAGATTGGCTTATGGATACTGAGCGAAAGCTCAATACTGTTGGATGTAACGATCAAGAGAAGGTCCGTTACGCTACCCATCTGCTGTGTGGACCTACCGCATCATGGTGGGACAATATTGTAGCCGTTTATCCGGCTGGAAAGGTATTTACCTGGGAGGAATTCACGAGGAAGTTCAGGGAATCCAATGTCCCTGAAAGTATTGTGGAGCTGAAGCGTCGAGAATTTGAAAGTCTCGAGCAGAAGGACAAGGCAATCCTGACTTATGTCAGGGAATTCTCAAAGCTGTCCCGGTACGCTGTTGAAGAAGTCAACACCGAGGACAAGAAGAAGAAGAGATTTCTGAGGGGGTTAAGTCCCCAATTCAAAGTACAGCTCCGTATGATGAGGGCAACGGAGTTTCAAGAGTTGGTGGATGCTACCATCACTCTGGAAGATGATTTTAAACAACTGCAGGAGGAGAAGAGGAAAAAGGCCAAGTTTGGGCCTAAGAGGTTTGTTAGTAACAAGCCTAATACCAGCTTGAGTTTCAAGCCCAGATACAACAACAACAACAACAACAACAACAACAACAACAACAACAACTACTACGGTAGTAGGAAGAACCAAGCATTCCAAACTGCAAATCAAATAGTTTGCAGAAGCTGTGGAGGTACGGGGCATTTCTCCAAGGACTGTAAGAAGCCCAGGATCATTTGCTTCGGGTGCCGTGAGGAAGGACACATGCTTAGGGATTGCCCTAAGAATAAGAATAAAGGAGGTCAGTCTGGAGGAGGTGGAGGTCGAGGAGGAAACACCGGAGGGAACTGGAAGAATAAGAAGCCCTTCGGCAAGCTGAACTGTACCAGTCTGGAGGAGGTGGTCAACTCCGATCAGGCGGTGATAGGTACGCTCCAGATACTCACTCATCCTGGCAAAGTACTTTTTGATACTGGTGCAACTACATCATTCATTTCTCAACAATTCATCACCAAACATGGGATTAGTTGCACTAAGTTAGATACACCCATAACCATACTTTCTGCGGGGGGAACGATAGTAGTAACCCATACCAAACAAAAACAAGTCATCATGATCAATAAGTGCGCTTTTGACGCGGACCTGTTCATTTTACCGATGAAGGACATTGATGTCATTCTTGGTATGAACTGGTTAGAAGCTAATGGAGCATTGATCGACTGTGTGAACAAGACGGTGTCTTTGAAAAGTCCCGATGGAAGTAGAATGATCTACAAAGGCGACAAACATACACAAATTGAAGTTGAGCTACAGCTGAACAGCATGAAGGAGGTGAAGTTAGAAGATATACCTGTAGTGAATGAATTCCAAGATGTGTTTCCTGTGGAATTACCTGGTATGCCACCAGACAGGGAGATAGAATTCACTATCGACCTAATTCCAGGAACAGCTCCGATTGCTAAAGCACCATATAAAATGGGGCCCAAGGAGTTGAAAGAACTTAAGGAGCAACTGGATGACTTAGAACAAAAGGGATTCATTCAAGAGAGTGTTTCACCATGGGGATCACCTGTGATTTTCGTGGATAAAAGAGATGGAGGAAGAAGGATGTGCGGAGACTACAGGAATCTGAACAACGTCACAATTAAGAACAAGTATCCACTTCCAAGAATACAAGATCTATTTGATCAAGTTAGAGGCGCGGGTGTATTTTCCAAGATTGATCTAAGATCCGGTTATCACCAGATAAAGATCAAGAAGGAAGACATACCGAAAACTGCCTTTGTCTCAAGGTATGGACATCATGAATACCTTGTAGTGCCTTTTGGATTAACCAATGCCCCAGCAATATTCATGAATCTCATGAATAAGATCTTCATGCCATATCTAGACAAGTTTGTCATCGTATTTATCGATGATATCTTGATATATTCCAAGAACAAGGCCGAACATGCTGAACATTTGAGGTTAGTGTTGCAAACACTAAGGGAACATCAACTCTATGCCAAATTTAGCAAATGTGAATTTTGGCTAGATCAAGTGGAATTCCTTGGTCATGTTATTAGTAAAGATGGAATAGCTGTTAACCCGAGTAAGGTAGCAGCAGTTCTAGAATGGGAAGCACCCAAGACTGTCAAGGAAATCCGAGGATTCCTAGGAATGGCAGGATATTATCGGAGATTCATTGAAGGATTCTCTAAGATAGCAGGACCAATGACAAAGCTGTTAAGGAAGAACACACCTTTCGTGTGGTCAGAGGAGTGTGAGAAGAGTTTTCAAACTCTAAAAGAGAAACTCACCACGGCACCGGTGTTAGCAGTTCCGGAAGTTGGCAAGGATTACACCGTGTACTGTGACGCATCCAAGCATGGATTGGGTTGCGTACTCATGCAAGATCGGAAAGTGATATCTTATGGATCGAGGCAACTCAGACCTCATGAAGTGAATTATCCAACACATGACTTGGAATTAGCAGCAGTTGTATTTGCACTCAAAACTTGGAGACATTTTCTTTATGGAGCCAAGTGTGAGCTCTATACAGATCATAAGAGTCTCAAATATTTCTTCACTCAGAAGGAACTCAACATGAGGCAGAAAAGATGGCTTGAACTAATCAAGGATTATGATCTGACAATCAATTACACTCCAGGGAAGGCCAATGTTGTAGCAGATGCCTTGAGCAGGAAGAGTACCGGCGGAGTGGAACAAGAAATCTCACCGGAGTTGAGGAAGGAAATAAGTCAAGCCCAAATACAACTTTGGGAGAAGGAAGCCCATGAAGGATTATCGGCGTTGCAAGTAGCCGATGAGTTGAATGTTAACCTGAAGAACGAGATAATGATGGGTCAGCTGGATGATCCATTTATCGTTGAGGAGATGAGAAGAATAGATGAAGGAAGACCATCAGAATTTCACCGCGGAGAATCTGGATCGTTATGGTTCCAGAAGAGAATTTGCGTTCCGGATATTGCTGAAATTAAGGAAGTAATACTTCGGGAAGCCCATCAAACACCATATTCCATACATCCGGGAAGTACAAAGATGTACATGGATCTAAAGGAACTATTCTGGTGGAATAACATGAAGAGAGAGATAGCACAATATGTGGCGGAATGCCATACCTGCCAGAGAGTGAAGGCTGAACACCAGAGTCCCAAGGAAAGTTACAACCTTTACCTATTCCAGAGTGGAAATGGGAGGAAATAGGGATGGATTTCATCACCGGACTACCCATGACTAATAAAAAGAAGGACATGATATGGGTAATCGTGGACCGGTTGACGAAAAGTGCCCACTTCTTAGCGGTAAATCAGCAGGACAAAGGAGAGAAACTCATCGATCTTTACATCAAAGAGATCGTGAGTAAGCATGGAGTGCCTAAGAAGATAGTGTCGGATCGAGGATCCGTGTTCACATCAGCATTCTGGAAGCAACTACATGAAGCTTTAGGATCCAAGTTGGACTATAGTAACGCTTACCATCCCCAGACCGGTGGACAAACCGAGAGAACCAATCAAATCCTAGAGGATATGCTTAGGGCTTGTGCCCTAGACTTCGGAGGATCATGGGAAGAACACTTACCATTAGCAGAGTTCTCATACAACAATAGCTATCAAAGTAGTATCAAGATGGCACCATTCGAAGCTCTGTATGGAAGGAAGTGTAGATCACCGATATGTTGGTATGAAGCCGGAGCAAGCAAAGAGTTCAACCCTGATTATGTTAAGGAAAAACAACAAATCATTGACATTATCAGAGATAGGCTCAAGATAGCCCAAAGTCGGCAAAAGAGTTATGCCGATCAGAAGAGGATAACATGGGAGCCACGAGTTGGAGACATGGTATATCTTAAGGTAAGCCCGATGAAAGGACTCCAGTCTCCAGAGGTTTGGAGTAAAAGGAAAGCTCAGTCCTAGATATATAGGACCTTTCAAGATACTGAGTCAGAACCGAGGTTTAGCCTTTGAATTGGATCTACCGGGAAGGCTAGCTCAAGTTCACAATGTATTCCATGTGTCACAACTCCGGAAATGCTTAAAGACCCCAGATGAACCAGTATCACATGAAGAGCTCGAGTTACAACCAGACTTGACTTACATCGAGAAGCCAGCCAAGATTCTCGAGGAGAGCTGGAAACAACTCAGAAATAAAGCTATCAAGTATTGCAAGATACAATGGAAGCATCACCCCGAGAGGGAAGCCACCTGGGAAAAGGAGGAAGACCTGAGGAAAACATACCCCGAACTCTTCAGGTATTACAACCACAACTTCGGGACGAAGTTTTCTTTAAGGGGGAAAGGCTGTAATGTCCCAGGTTTAGAGACGATCGAGGGGTAGATTTTAGAAAGGGATGTGCATTGCATTGTAATTTACGGGGAAATTTCGCGCTTTTAAATAAAAACTGCATCGAAGGGGAACAAGTTTCTCTCTCGACACCTTACAGGGTTAGGGTTTCGAGAGTGCGACAAACTTGCATCTCACCTAACTAGTTTAGGGTTTTGAGAAGAGAGGGGAGAGATTGCATCAAACTTAAGTTGCATGATTGAATTCTAAATTAAGTTGCATGGTTGAATTCAAACCAAAGTTGAATTTGAATTTCAAATTCAAACATTAAATAATTACCCTAAATATTTGAATTGTGAGGAAATTCATTAAGTAAATAATACATAATACACATTATGAATAATTCAAACAATAAGACAAGCTCATTAGAGAAAACCTTGAGCTTTATTGATTAACACACAATATACATTGTCTTTACAATATTCATAATGGAAATAAATGAATATTACAACACATAACCAGAAATGATTAAATGGAAAAAGAAATAGGAAAATTACAAGTAAATAATATATCCTAAACTACTATATAATCTTGAACTTGGTGATCTTCATGTCCATTTGATCATCATCTTGATCCCTGCACACAAACACAAAGAAAATAGAACAAGTGTTATGCCAAGTGGCATAGCCACTTGGCAGGTTAGAAAGAAAGGAAAAATTGAGCAGATATGATCAACTCTGCCGAGCTGATCCTCTCCAAGCCAAGTTCAAAGTATCAGGTGCACACACACACACACAGGCAGCTCACACTGCATGTGTGCATGCTGAACAACATACACAAGCCAGAGAGGAGTCACCAAGGGTGGCCAGGCCAAGCTGTCGACCAGGGAGCAAAAGAAGGTTCATATAAAACCTTTTTCCACCACCAGAACTAGCTCATTCATCGACAGGCATCTTGGTAAGTCATCAGATAGCAAGAACACTTAGACCAGGAAGAACACATAGCCAGAACCCTCATCCAGGAACAGCTCTAGCAAAGAACTGTTTCCTGTTGAGAAGCAAACCATGGAGTAGATCAAGCACAAGTCACAAGGAGGACCAGGGCACGTCAAACCAACCACCAGAAGCAAAACCTCTACACCAACACCCTATTTCTAGGAGCTGGAGTGAGGTATACCTATAGATCATGAGCAAGCATAGTTCTGCTCATACAAATTCCTCATGTGCATGAGTCACAGAAACAAAAGAAGGGTAGAACCCTGTTTGTGTCATCATCTGGCTGTAAAGCCATTTGGTGCAAGCAAATATGGGTAAAGACTCTAGGAAATCATCCTATGGGAATATCAGTCATACAAATCAGTGCATAACTGAAGAAATCCAGCAAAAGATGAAGTCATAGACTAGCCTAGCCCACACACTTAGCATCTACAGCTATTTATGCCATCAGACAGATAGACAATATGTGTCTATTTTGTTTCAACAGCAAAGGCTACTGGTCATTCCAACAAAAAGGGATCAGCCAGAGAGCAGTTGTTCATCCACAGCAAGCCAACATGGGGTGGGAGTTTCCTGAGCAACCAAGAATGGCTGCTGAGGCTACCTCAACCACCAAAAATAACCAAACCACCAAGCCTGCACATATATCATTACCCAGAAGGGTTCAAATGGAGCTAGGGTCCCCAATAAATGATTGGCATCCCTCTAGCTCTACCAAATCCACTTATATGATCATCACTGCAAGGCAGTTCACATCAGTTATCCAAATATCTAGGCAAACTAAGCAGATAAATGAAGCAGGCAAGCTAATGATGCACTGGATCTTGCAGATGATCCAATGGATCATTGCAAGCATCCACTGATGCTTGGACAAGCACCAGCACACACAGGCTAAGCCTGTATGAAGCACATACAGCACTGGTGAGCACCAGTGAGTCACAGAGAGGAGCACACACTTGCTCACAAGCAAGTAATGATAAATTGATCATCAGAGCATCACTAGCTCTTGCTACAGGTCACTACAGCCAAGCATAGCATCATCACAAGGCCCAGACAATTAAATTAACCATATAATTGAACAATTGCATCACAGATAAGTGAATAGAGCATTATAATTGTATCCAGAAGCACTCCATCAAGGGATGGAGTTGTTAATGCAACAGTTAGGCTCAATTGAGCATGTCCATGAATTAGAGCACAGATAATAGCACATCAGAAGCACTGGCACTTGCCAAAGGCAAGGATCATCACAGAATGATCAAGCCAAGGGCAATCAATGGCATATACAGGAGATGAATGGTATACAGAGAATCAGCAGGAGCCACTAAAGTACACAGAGCACCACAGCATGCTCATGAGAAATAGTTCATGAGTTGCAACAGCAAGCAATTGAGCAAGAACAAGACAAAGACAAGAAACTAGAACCATGGCGGATGCACAAAGAACATTAAAGACAAGAAGATACGCGTAAGCTAGCAAGGCGCAGCAGCTAGCACAGCACATGGGCTGACAAAGCGCAAGGCCATAGAAGAGTAGCAGCAGCAGCACATCGGCACAACAAGCATCTCCACATGGAGAAGCAGGCCAGTGGCCAAGCTAGACGAAGGGAAGGAGAAGCAGTAGAACAAGTAGCAGAGAAGGACGGAGGAGATGAGAACTTACTGGTGAAGCGGAGAGGAGCTCGACCATGGCGGCACGGCGGCACACGCCGGGCGAACGGCGGCGCCAGGCCAAGCCTAGCCAGGCACACCTCGCCGCAACGCCAGCACCACCACGGCGAGGCACACGGCCTCGGCACCAGGAGCGTCGGCGGCGACGAAATCGCCGCAGCACACCACGGCAGGCGAGCAGAGGCGATGGGGACGCGTCGAGGAAGCGGCGAAACACAGATCGGCGTGGTGGATCTGAAGCGCCGTCGAACGGCGGATCAGATGCGCCATATCTCGCCGGCGGCGATGGCCGGAGTCGGCCGGAACAATTCGGCAAAGGGGGCGGCGACGCGCGCGTCGCCCGAGCTCAAGGGTTAGGGTTAGGACACGCGCGAGAGAGGAGGAGAGACTGAACGGGTTGGGCCGGACCAGGTGGGTCGGCCAAACCTGACCCTTTGGGCCACCTGACAGGTGGGGCCCAAGGGCATTTAGGTCATTTCACAATTCAAATAATACAGAAACTTTGAAATTAAATAAGAAATTCTTAGAAACTCAGAAAAATAAATTAAAAATATGAAAATGGATCAGCATCAAATTCTCTATTTAAATAAAATACCAAACATAATTTTTGAAGACAATTAAGAATAAATCTTATTTTGATGATTTAAATAATAATTTAAATCACACATACTATTTTCAATAATGAAAATAAGTCCATTAATACAAATGGACTATCAAAAACACCTTGACAATATCTCAAGGTTGTATTTACCTTAAATTAAGTATCTCTAAGATGTTCTTAGTATTTAACCTCTCATAAAATAACAACGACATCGGAAGGGGGGAAAACAAACCCTAAAACTGGAACCATGCATAATTGCTTCTTTAACCATTGCCCTTATCGGACAATGATGCTACTTTTCAGAACCAGAGGACAAGGGTCAGTCCACACCATCCAACTGCAAAACTTTGCAGTGTTCAGGC
Source organism: Lolium perenne (assembly GCF_019359855.2). NCBI lineage: Eukaryota > Viridiplantae > Streptophyta > Magnoliopsida > Poales > Poaceae > Lolium > Lolium perenne. The sequence goes on along the minus strand of NC_067247.2, from coordinate 361,115,634 downwards.
AAGTTCATCACTTGCTCATGTCATTTGAGTATTTCTATCAAATTACTTGCAAAGTATTATGGTTATCACTATTGCATAAAAATCAAAACCACTACTTTCATAACTATGAATATGACTATGTGGTGGGCAATGGAACCATGGATTGTGTTGATATGGTGGAGGTTCCATTGCACGGGTTTATATCCATCTAGGATTAAACAACAAATGTCGCCAGTGATTCTTGTGCCATAATACCCGTGTTAACCATAAGATCCGGAGTGGGACGGAATAGTCAAAAGTGTTTCCACCTCTCGTTCATCAACGGATGCTCATTACCGGGTGCTCATGATCTTGCGAGACTTGATGCAGGGGTGGGAACCCGTAGAAGTCCCAACGGTAATGAGGTCTATGATGGGTTGCATCTGCCGGCGTAGGAATGTATGGTAGAGCCCTGCATTGACGTCGTGGTCGGAGTCCACCCTGAAATATATGGGAATAATGGGGCCGGCGTGGACCCAGGGTCGGAGTATGCAAAAAAGGGTGGGTGTTCGAGGTAGCGGAGGAACATGATTGGCTAGACCTTATACCGGGCCTCACACCGAAGGAAGTGTGGACGGGAAAGCTGCCCGGTTGGCACCAAGGTTAAGATCTCTTATGGGTAAAGCAACACACCTCTGCAGAGTGTAAAGAATCGTGACTGTCACTCCCTGTTCCGGGATGAGGAACTGCGAACGCGGCCGGAAAGGAGCTCCATGAAGTTCTAGTAAACCGGTGAAGGCTGACGGACATAGCTCTTTGGAATAAAAGCAATCTCTTGAAGAAATGTTTATCAAAACATGCATTGGTGTTAGACTTTTTGGTCTAGCATCGTAGCTAGAGCATTAAACACCTCTTATCTATAATGAACTTGTTGAGTACGCTCGTACTCATACCACTCTTAAATCCCATGCTTAGATTGTCTGAATCATCTGGAGGAGGACTGCGACAACAATGAAGGAGCCGAGATCATCGGCTATGAAAAACCAGACCTCTCTGGAGGTATAGAAGGCGTAGACTACCTCATCGTCTACGGATCCGGGGAGGCTTCCGGAGGAGATCAAGCCTAGAGATATCCAATAGTAGTAGTAACCGAGCAGCCCGAACTCTTAGTATTTAGCTGCTCGAGGAAATAAATGTATAACTTAATGAGACTCTTATATTGTAAGCTATGTTGGGTTCGCCTCGAACCCAGGAGTATTCCTCTTAAGACCCAAGAGGAGCTCCGAGACGACATGTGTATGATAATTGTAATAATAAGTGAATGAGTTATGGACCTGCTATGTTCTGTTGTACTACTCTGAGGGATGTAATATTTGCGGAATGGTACTTCGTGAATGTTATATCAACGACTGGCATACTACAACATGCAGTGGTATGCAGGGTCACCACACACGGGCAGCTCGGAGAGGAGAAGGACCAAGTCAGTGGGTGGTAAGAAGAAGGATAAGCATGCCGCCCAAGAAGATGATGAAGTCGTGCCAGATTTCAATCTTGCGGATGCACACCGCGGTGAGTGGTGGGAAGTGAGGTTGGTGAATCCATATCGCCATGAGCGCCGGACTTACTTGGGTGGGGACAAGTTCTTCTGGACCAAGACACAAGCAACCCTATGGGAGGGCTTCTATGATGATCATGACAGTATGAAGAATGGAACAGTTGTGATGCCCAAGGTCATCAATCCTCAGGAGCTTGCCTTGCATGAAGCCACAAAGTACCGCTTTGTGGTTGAAACCTTGAAGGGTCTGGACCTATATGACCTTGTGATACTCAAGCCTGATGAAGCACAAGAAGATTACACCTACTGTCCTCTGCTAGTCCGTCAGTTTCACTGCACTGTCTACTTTCATGAAGATGAAGACCGCACCATGACTTGGATGACTGGCAAGGAAAAGTACTCTTGCACCTACACACAGTTCTGTGAGGCCTTGGGTTGTGGTGGTGACCGTGTTCCAGGGTACAGGATCCACTCTCGGTCCAAGATGACTAAGGGTGACATCTCCTTTTGCTACCCCACTAACCCAACAGCTGCGCCTCCCACCATCTCAGGGATGTACTATTCATACCTTGTCCTTGCCAAGCTATTCCGTGAGAACCTCATCAGCAAGTCTGGAGATTCTAGTGAAGTCAGGAACTATCACCTGAACCTGATGTACTATTGCAACCCTGACAAGAGAAGGAAGATTGATGGGTGTGATCTTATTTACTGTGAGATCAAGCGTGCAGTGATGGACCGCATGACTCCAAACTATGCTCAGTACATTCAGCGGCTCATCAACACCATTGTTCCTGCTCCTCTCAACGTGTTTGGTGAAAAGGTCATCATGGAACCATTCAGATTCCCTGCTCAGGATGGTCGCATAGAAGTCCCTTCCATGATGCCCACCGCTGAGCGCCGTTCCAAAGAACAGCATGATCCTGCAGCAGGACCCAGTTACACTCGGCGCCCTCAGCGTGGTGCCGCTCGCTTCTTCACTAGCATGTGGCAGATGTGCAAGAACACCAATGATGTTGCACATCAGAGTCTTGCCATTAACCAAGAAACACGGAGGAGACAGAGTGAGTTCATGGCTGCACGGAATGCTCCTGTTCCTCCTTCTGGCCCTGAGATGGAGCCTGTGGTTGCACCAGCTTGGGAGATGCCTCACATTACCGATGAGATGATCCAGAACTTTGACTTCTCCATGTATGCTCATGGTGGACCTCCTCCTCGGACTGCTCGTGCTCCCTCCCCTCCTCTTGATGATGATGATGATGATGATGATGATGAGGATGATCGTGGTGCGGCTACTCCGTCGGGCTCGTGCTCCCAACCCTCCCAGTTCTATTGATGGGTGCGGTAGCTTCTCTCCTCTTTTCTTCGCCTTTTTGGTGTTCCGATGCCAAAGGGGGAGAAGAGAGTAGAGTCTAGGACTACGGGGTTCCTTGATTGTCACAAGCCATGGGAGTTGCTTTATTTGGATCTTATATGGCTTGTGCTTATTTGCTTTCGATTTCTCGAGAATCATTTGCTACTTTGAATAATTCGTGTATGGACGTGTATGGACGACTATGTGTGTGCTTATTCACTCTATTAGGATAATCATGTTTTATGCTTATATATCTTGATATACTTGTCCATACCATGCTTGTTTCCTAAAGATATCGGGGGAGCTTCTCATGTTACACATATGGTGCACTTTGCATTCAAACGCAAACTCTCCAAGTGCACACATTATGGGGGAGCTGTCGTAATATCTTATATGGAATCAAGGTTGAGAGCTTATCATAATATCTATATGTGACTCTAGCTCGGTTTGTCATCGTATACCAAAAAGGGGGAGATTGTAAGGGTATTTTACCATTATCCATTATTTTGGTAACAATGACACCGTGCTAGAGTATTTGACCTAATATGTTTATAAGGATTATCTCAGGTATTAGGCAATGAGGCATAAATGGTGTATCAAAGGAACAAGAAGGCTAAAGGAGACCCCCCATTTCAACAACAATCGAAAAGGGGTCTACAGAAGAAATCCGGTCGGTCACCCGGTTGGACCGGGCCACAGACCAGACGGTCCGGCGCATGGTCCGGTCGACCGGGCGCCAACCAGGCGTCAACCGGGCTGCAAAACGACGCTGGAAGAATCCGGTTGCCGCCCGGTCAGCCGGGCTACAGACCGGAGAGTCCGGCGCACGGTCCGGTCGACCGGGCGCCAACCGGGCGCCAACCGAGCGCCAACCGGAGGAGCCCCTGGACGAAGAAAACGAGGATCCGGCCCAGCATCCGGTCGCAACCGGCTGGTCCGGTCACTGGTCCGGTCGGACCGGATTCCAGACCGCACAGTCCGGTCACTGGTCCGGTTGACCGGGTTTGACGAGAAGAAAGCTGAGGTGGCAAGTGACCAACGGCCATATTTCGAAGTACACTATAAATAGGCCTTCTCCTACCTCAGAACACTTAGGCAATACACTACAAGCTGTTCTTGAGCTCTCTCTCTCTCTTACTCCATTATTAGAAACACCAAAAGCCTCCGATCTCCCTCCTCCTCCACCCAAACTCAAATCCCTCCGGGGAATCACAAGAGGAGGACCCGATCTACTGTTCTACCAAGCCAAATCTCATTCCCCCTTGTATTCATCGAGAAGCTTGCTTCCTAGGGTTCCTTGAAAACCCTAGGTGGGCAAGAGGAGTCCGGAAGCATCCGGGCTGTGGATTTGCTCCGGGCAAGATTGTGAAGGTTTGGAGGCTACCTCAAAGTCTACCACAAGTGAGTGAGCTATTCCTTCGTGGGATAGGCTCCGGAGAATAGGGTGAGCCTTCGTGGCGTGGGGAATCCTTCGTGGGACCTCCACCCCTCCAAACGTGACATACCTTGTTGCAAAGCAAGGGAACACGGGAATACATCCTCGTCTCCGCGTGCTATCGGTTATCTCTAACCGAACTCCTTACTTGTGATTTAACTGCCTGAGAGAGCCTTCGTGCTCGAGATAGTTGTATCTTCATATAGGTTGCTTCACCTAGTTTGCATTAGGCTCACCTTTATATTCCGCAAAGCCTAATATTGCAAAGAAAGAATTAAAATCTGTAGAAACCTATTCACCCCCCTCTAGGTTTACCATCTCTATACTTTCAAAAATCATCAAGAATAACTAGGTAATAAAGAAGACCAGAATTACTCGGGATTGGAGAGGTCCATACATCACTATGAATTAACTCAAAAGGAAAAGACGCAACAGTGGAAGACTGACTAAAAGGAAGACGAACGTGTTTACCAAGACGACACGCTTCACAACTATGTGAAGACTGTTTAGTAGATGAAAACAAAAAACCCCTCATTATTTGGTGAAGCGTGTTGGCACTGGGATGTCCAAGACGAGCATGCCAAAGATCAACGCCTGCGGAGAGAGCACGAGGTGCGGCGCCGGGGGTGGAAGGCGACATCACCGGATACAAATAGCCGGGGCTCTCACATCGACGGAGGACCATCCGGGTGCGGGCGTCCTTAACAGAAAAACCAAAAGCATCAAATTCAACAGTCACAGAGTTGTCACGAGAAAGAGTTTTAACAGAGACTAAATTCTGAATAAGCTGGGGAGACACAAGGACATTATTGAGAGACAATGGTTTAGAAGTAGATGGAAAATTAGCAGAACCAATGTGAGAAATAGGAAGACCGGCGCCGTTACCGACAATGATGCGAGACTCGGTGGAAGTGGGAAAGGAATGGGAAAGGTTACCCGGGTGAGTGGCCATGTGAGACGAGGCGCCCGTGTCCATAAACCAGTTGCCGCCACCGGCGTAAGAGCAAGGTGCGGGCGCGGCGCGGTAGGTGATGTCTATGCACGCTTCTATTCCTGTAGACAGTGTTGGGCCTCCAAGAGCAGAGGTTTGTAGAACAGCAGCAAGTTTTCCCTTAAGTGGATCACCCAAGGTTTATCGAACTCAGGGAGGAAGAGGTCAAAGATATCCCTCTCAAGCAACCCTGCAATCACGATACAAGAAGTCTCTTGTGTCCCCAACACACCCAATACACTTGTCAGATGTATAGGTGCACTAGTTTGGCGAAGAGATAGTGAAATACAAGTAGTATGAATGTATATGAGCAGTAGTAACGGCGCCAGAAAATAGCTTGCTGGCGTGCAGTTGACGTGGGAGATATTGCAGGAAGTAAAGATGCAGTAGAACAGTAAATAAACGATGATTGCAGTATTTGGAAACAATGCCTAGGGATCATACTTTCACTAGTGGACACTCTCAACAATGATCACATAATAAAACTACTCTACACTCTCTTGTTGGAAGATGAACACCATTAATTATGTAGGGCTACAAGAGCACCTCAATGCCGGAGTTAACAAGCTCCACAACATTCGATGTTCATATTTAAATAACCTTAGAGTGCATGATAGACGAACGCAATTATACCGAGTACTAACATAGCATGCACACTGTCACCATCATACTATGAAAGAAGGAATAGATCACATCAATACCATCATAGTAATAGTTAACTTCATAATCTACAAGAGATCACAATCATAAACTACGCCAAGTACTACATGATGCACACACTGTCACCATTACATCATGGAGGAGGAATAAAGTACTTTAATAACATCACTAGAGTAGCACATAGATTAATAGTGATACAAAGCTCATATGAATCTCAATCATGTAAGGCAGCTCATGAGATCATTGTATTGAAATACATGGGAGAGAGATTAACCACATAGCTACCGGTACAGCCCTTAGCATCGATGGAGAACTACTCCCTCCTCATGGGAGACAGCAGCGATGATGAAGATGGCGGTGATGTCGATGGAGATGCCTTCCGGGGGCACTTCCCCGTCCCGGCGGCGTGCCGGAACAGAGACTTCTGTCCCCCAGATCTTGGCTTCGCGATGGCGGCGGCTCTGGAAGGTTTCTCGTACCGTGGCTTATTCTGCTAGGGTTTTCACGACGGAGTCCTTAAGTAGGCGGAAGCGCAGCCTCAGAGGGGGTCTGGTGGGACCAGACAATAGGGGGCGCGCCCCCCTTGGGCCACGCCGCCACCCTGTGTGGTGGACCTGTGGCTCTCCTCTGGTCCCCCTCTGGTGTTCTGGAAGCTTCGTGGAATTATAAGATGCTGGGCGTTGATTTCGTCCAATTCCTAGAATATTTCCTTACTAGGATTTCTGAAACCAAAAACAGCAGAAAACAGGAACTGGCACTTCGGCATCTCGTCAATAGGTTAGTTCCGGAAAATGCATCAAAACGATATAAAGTGTGAACAAAACATGTAGGTATTGTCATAAAACAAGCATGGAACGCCAGAAATTATAGATACGTTGGAGACGTATCAGCATCCCCAAGCTTAGTTCCTACTCGTCCTCGAGTAGGTAAACGATAAAAAAGATAATTTCTGAAGTGACATGCTACCAACATAATCTTGATCATACTATTGTAAAGCATATGAGATGAATGCAACGTTTCAAAGCAATGGTAAAGACAATGATTAAACAACTGAATCATATAGCAAAGACTTTTCATGAATAGTACTTTCAAGACAAGCAGCAATAAGTCTTGCATAAGAGTTAACTCATAAAGCAATAGATTCTAAATAAAGGCATTGAAGCAACACAAAGGAAGATTAAGTTTCAGCGGTTGCTTTCAACTTTCAACATGCATATCTCATGGATAATTGTCAATATAAAGTAATATGATGAATGCAAATATGCAAGTATGTGAGAATCAATGCACAGTTAACACAAGTGTTTGCTTCTAAGACAGAAAGAAGTAGGTAAACTGACTCAACATTAAAGTAAAAGAATGGCCCTTCGAAGAGGGAAGCATGGATTGCTATATTTGTGCTAGAGATTTTGTTTTGAAAACAAGAAACAATTTTGTCAACGGTAGTAGTAAAGCATATGTGTTATGTATAAGATATCCTACAAGTTGCAAGCCTCATGCATAGATTACCAATAGTTCCCGCACCTTGTCCTAATTAGCTCGGATTTACATGGATTATCATCGCATAACATATGTTTTAACCAAGTATCACAAAGGGGTACTTCTATGCCGCCTGTACAAAGGTCTAAGGAGAAAGCTCGCATTGGATTTCTCGCTTTTGATTATTCTCAACTTAGACATCCATACCGGGACAACATAGACAACAGATAATGGACTCCTCTTTAATGCATAAGCATTCAACAACAATAAATATTCTCATAAGAGATTGAGGATTGTTGTCCAAACTGAAACTTCCACCATGGATCATGGCTTTAGTTAGCGGCCCAATGTTCTTCTCTAACAATATGCATGCTCAAACCATTCAACTCATGATAAATCACTCTTACTTCAGACAAGACGAACATGCATAGCAACTCACATGATATTCAACAAAGGTGAAACAGTTGATGGCGTCCCCAGGAACATGGTTATCGCATAACAAGCAACTTAATAAGAAATAAGATACAAAAGTACATATTCAATACCACAATAGTTTTTAAGCTATTTTTACCATGAGCTATATATTGCAAAGACAAAGAATAGAATTTTAAAGGTAGCACTCAAGCAATTTACTTTGGAATGGCAGAGAAATACCATGTAGAAGGTAGGTATGGTGGACACAAATGGCACAGTTTTTGGCTCAAGGATTTGGATGCACGAGAAGTAATCCCTCTCAATGCAAGGCTTAGGCTAGCAAGGTTGTTTGAAGCAAGCACAAGTATGAACTGGTACAGCAAAACTTACATAGGAACATATTGCAAGCATTATAAGACTCTACACCGTCCTCCTTGTTGCTCAAACCCTTACCAGAAAATATCTAGACTTTAGAGAGACCAATCATGCAAACTAAATTTTAGCAAGCTCTATGTATTTCTTCACTAATAGGTGCAAAGTATATGATGCAAGAGCTTAAACATGATCTATATGAGCACAACAATTGCCAAGTATCAAATTATTCAAGACATTATACCAATTACCACATGTAGCATTTTCTGTTTTCAACCATGTAACAATTAACGAAGCAGTTTCAACCTTCGCCATGAACATTAAAAGCTAAGAACACATGTGTTCATATGAACCAGCGGAGCGTGTCTCTCTCCCACAAAAGCATTTATTCAGAGAATGAAAGTAACAAAAACGAAAATAAAAGCACACAGACGCTCCAAGTAAAGTACATAAGATGTGACGGAATAAAAATATAGTTTCACTAGAGGAACCTAATAATTTGTCGATGAAGAAGGGGATGCCCAAGGAATCCCCAAGCTTAGATGCTTGAGTCTTCTTGAAATATGCAGGGATGAACCACGGGGGCATCCCCAAGCTTAGACTTTTCACTCTTCTTGATCATATATCATCCTCCTCTCTTGATCCTTGAAAACTTCCTCCACACCAAACTCAAAACAATCTCATTAGAGGGTTAGTGCATAATCAAAAATTCACATGTTCAGAGGTGACACAATCATTCTTAACACTTATGGACATTGCCCAAAGCTACTGAAAGTTAATGGAACAAAGAAATCCATCCAACATAGCAAAAGAGGCAATGCGAAATAAAAGGCAGAATCTGTCAAAACAGAACAGTCCGTAAAGACGAATTTTTTAGAGGCACCAGACTTGCTCAGATGAAAATTCTCAAATTGAATGAAAGTTGCGTACATATCTGAGGATCACGCACGTAAATTGGCAGATTTTTCTGAGTTACCTACAGAGAACCCTGCCCAAATTCGTGATGCATGTAAATCTGTTTCTGCGCAGTAATCCAAATCTAGTATCAACCTTACTATCAAAGACTTTACTTGGCACAACAATGCTATAAAATAAAGATAAGGAGATGTTGCTACAGTAGTAACAACTTCCAAGACTCAAATATAAAACAAAAGTGCTGTAGTAAAATAAACACATGGGTTATCTCCCAAGAAGTGCTTTCTTTATAGCCATTAAGATGGGCTCAGTAATTTCAATGATGCACTCGCAAGAAACAAGAGTTGAAGCAAAAGAGAGCATCAAAAAGCAAATTGAAAACAAATTTAAGCCTAACCCACTTCCTATGAAAAGGAATCTTGTAAATAAACAAATTCATGAAGCATAATGCAACAAGCATAGAAAGACTAGACAAGCGCAACTTCAAGATTTTCAGCATGTAGAGAGGTGCTTTAGTAACATGAAAATTTCTACAACCATATTTTCCTCTCTCATAATAATATCCAGTAGCATCATGAGCAACTCAACAATATAACTATCACATAAAACATTCTTATCATGAGTCTCACACATAAAATTATTACTACTCCCAACATAAGCATAGTCATTCTTATTAATTGTAGTGGGAGCAAATTCAACAAAGTAGCTATCATTACTATTCTCATCAAGTGTAGGAGGCATAGTATAATCATAATAAAATTTACTCTCCATAGTAGGCGGCACCAAAAGACCACTATCATTATAATCATCATAAATAGGAGGTAAAGTATCATCAAAGAAAATTTTCTCCTCAATGCTTAGGGGACTAAAAATATCATGCTCATCAAAACCAGCTTCCCCAAGCTTAGAATTTCCACATCATTAGCAACAATGGTGTTCAAAGCGTTCATACTAATATTATTGCTACTAGCATGCAAATAAGGTTCCATTAGTTTTTTAATTTTCGCATCAAACAATCCATGTCTTAACTCAGAAAATAGATTAAAAAGCTCCATGTTGCTTTCCATTATGCCTAACTAGTGAAATAAAAACAAGAAACAAAAAGATGCAATTGCAGGATCTAAAGGAAATAGCTTCGAGCACTTACAACGGCACCAGAAAATAACTTAGTTACCTGGGACCGGAGTGTGAGTGCCTTTTACCTTTCCTCCCCGGCAACGGCGCCAGAAAATAGCTTGATGTCTACGCACGCTTCTATTCCTGTAGACAGTGTTGGGCCTCCAAGAGCAGAGGTTTGTAGAACAGCAGCAAGTTTTCCCTTAAGTGGATCACCCAAGGTTTATCGAACTCAGGGAGGAAGAGGTCAAAGATATCCCTCTCAAACAACCCTGCAATCACGATACAAGAAGTCTCTTGTGTCCCCAACACACCCAATACACTTGTCAGATGTATAGGTGCACTAGTTCGGCGAAGAGATAGTGAAATACAAGTAGTATGAATGTATATGAGCAGTAGTAACGGCGCCAGAAAATAGCTTGCTGGCGTGTAGTTGACGTGGGAGATATTGCAGGAAGTAAAGATGCAGTAGAACAATAAATAAACGATGATTGCAGTATTTGGAAACAAGGCCTAGGGATCATACTTTCACTAGTGGACACTCTCAACAATGATCACATAATAAAACCACTCTACACTCTCTTGTTGGATGATGAACACCATTAATTATGTAGGGCTACAAGAGCACCTCAATGCCGGAGTTAACAAGCTCCACAACATTCGATGTTCATATTTAAATAACCTTAGAGTGCATGATAGACGAACGCAATTATACCGAGTACTAACATAGCATGCACACTATCACCATCATACTATGAAAGGAGGAATAGATCACATCAATACCATCATAGTAATAGTTAACTTCATAATCTACAAGAGATCACAATCATAAACTACGCCAAGTACTACATGATGCACACACTATCACCATTACATCATGGAGGAGGAATAGAGTACTTTAATAACATCACTAGAGTAGCACATAGATTAATAGTGATACAAAGCTCATATGAATCTCAATCATGTAAGGCAGCTCATGAGATCATTGTATTGAAGTACATGGGAGAGAGATTAACCACATAGCTACCGGTACAGCCCTTAGCCTCGATGGAGAACTACTCCCTCCTCATGGGAGACAGCAGCGGTGATGAAGATGGCGGTGATGTCGATGGAGATGCCTTCCGGGGGCACTTCCCCGTCCCGGCGGCGTGCCGGAACAGAGACTTCTATCCCCCAGATCTTGGCTTCGCGATGGCGGCGGCTCTGGAAGGTTTCTCGTACCGTGGCTTATTCTGCTAGGGTTTTCGCGACGGAGTCCTTAAGTAGGCGGAAGCGCAGCCTCGGAGGGGGTCTGGTGGGACCAGACAATAGGGGGGCGCCCCCCCTTGGGCCGCGCCGCCACCCTGTGTGGTGGACCTGTGGCTCTCCTCTGGTCCCCCTCTGGTGTTCTGGAAGCTTCGTGGAATTATAAGATGCTGGGCGTTGATTTCGTCCAATTCCGAGAATATTTCCTTACTAGGATTTCTGAAACCAAAAACAGCAGAAAACAGGAACTGGCACTTCGGCATCTCGTCAATAGGTTAGTTCTGGAAAATGCATCAAAACGATATAAAGTGTGAACAAAACATGTAGGTATTGTCATAAAACAAGCATGGAACGCCAGAAATTATAGATACGTTGGAGACGTATCAGTAGGCCGGGGCGTAGGACGGCGGCGTGGCGGTGAAGGCCGGGGCGTAGGGCGGTGTCGCGGTGAAGTGCACCTGGTGAGTCGGCGGGCGCGGCACCGGCATGTTGTAGGCGTGGATGAGCCCCGTCCATGGGTTGTAGGCGAAGGGGTTGCTGTCGTTGGAGACCGGCGGCATGATGACGCGCGCGCGGGGGATGGCGACGTCGCGGGGTTGGGGAGGGAGGCGCGGCGGCGGCTGCAGGTGCGGCGGTGGCGCGGCGTGAGGAGGGGCACACGCGGCAGCGGCACAAGGGCGGCGGCGCTAGGGTTGGAGGGTGGGGCGGCGCGCGCGGGGAGAGAGGGGCGCGGCGGCTAGGTTAGGAACGGAATGTGTCTGATACCATGTAGAGAGGGATGCAACTCACAATGTATTGATTGGGTGCATATAGCGTTACATATATAGGCCACGTCCTCGACTATACAAGGAAGGAGGCGGGCCCAATAATCAATACAAAGATATGTATTGCTATACATAACTACAGAAGATACACATCCGGATATACAAGGATATGTATCTCAACAACCATCATCGGATGCGGGCAAATCTTTTCGAAGTAGAGTTTGTTGTAGTAGACAGACGAAAAATCATTGTGCTAAGACCTTTAGGGTCCACCACAACATATCAGCAACCATCGCAATGATGAGAACCGTAGATCGAAAGAACGAACTTGTAACCATAGTACAAGCACAAAAACGAACCGGATCCCAACAGATCCGTCAGACATAAAACTACACGCGCCCTCCACCGGCGCATCACCGGACCAAGCATAGAGCTGCGAGGACCTTATTCTACCATCAAGATGTAGTCGCCGCCGCACCATCCCGAGGAAAAGACACTGAAAACACCTAAAACAGAAAATAGAAAAACTCTCCCGCCAGCGAGAGACCGAGGTCTGCCACACCTCCAAGGCCTAAAAGGCCATCAAAAGCGGGGCTGACCGGCGACTCTGCTGGTGGAGGGCACAAAAACTCTATCCGCTTGTATCCCTCTCGTACCTTTTGGTTGATGTGTGACCGTGTTCCCCTGAGATGGTATATATCGATTGCCGGCCAGGATTTTTTTTGCTGGGGGAAAATTACCCGTGGACTACGTTGTTTTCTGTTTTCGCAAATACTAGATATAGAGGTCGAAACATCGCCCACGATATTTGAAGCGAATTTACAATTTTTTCCAACATTTATCAAAATAATAAAATTTAAGCAAATTATGTAAATACTGGAGACCTTAGTCCGGTAGAAGATTTTCTCCGTGTAACTGCGAGATTCTAGAAATACTGGCCCAGAAAAGAAAGAAAAAAAGCATGATGCTGACACCATAGTCCATATTGCCCGCTCATTACGAGTTGCTATACTTCGTTTCTACATTAATTCTTAATTACTATACTACGGCTTATATTAACAGAGTGATACTCCGTACTAAGTATGTTTCAACTTTACCACGATGTTTTACATGTACTACGTGCGCATGCCGAATTTCTTCAACTATTTTTTGACGGTGCATCATCCCACCATGTGGTTAGTGTTACCCTGGACAACTTTACATGATTATCAAGTTGCATGCAGGCCATGCGGTAAAAACAACTCGGCCTTGCTTAAGCATCAAGTATGACGATTTGACCTGACATGCATGGTTGATTTTCTCTTTATTCTTCTACGCATCTTCTTCTATATCTTCATGCGATCATGCATCCATATGCTTTCAGCGGCTGCGCGCTTTATATTGCTTTTACTCATCTACTGTGGACGTGCCCGTGTCGATCCTCCATGCATGCATGCACTCGAAAGCGTGGCATTCTAGTCCATACATCTCTATCCCAGTCTTTTTCAACACGAGCTCTGCAAAGCATATGCACGTAAAGAGAAAGAACATCTTGCTAAAACGGAACTCCGGTTGCGTGCATGGGATGCATGGTGGCATATATCATTGACGCCATAGAACACCCTGAGCCCTAGGCCTAGTACTGGTGTGTAAAGACACGACATTCCTTGCCTATTCTGGTGGGAGATCGATCGCTTGGTTGCTAGCTCTTGTCGTGACCAACACTCACTCCTACGCAGCTGCAGCAGCAAGCAAGCAGGAGGAAACCTGTACCACATGATGGGCGCCATGGTTTTCTGGGAGACGAGCTATGCATACGTACGGTGACATCAGCAGCCATGCATATGCACGCCTCGACGTTAATGCACATCTATTTCAGGGTCGCCTGTCATGCGATGCAGTGCAATGCACATCGTCCCTCTGAGTCTCTGACCCTCCTCCATCGATTGATGGTGCTTGCACGTAGCAGCCACACGACGAGGTTGTCGCAGCTCGCAACACTGCTCGATCTCTCCTCACACGTCCATGTCGATCCATCCGTCGTACCATTTTCCCTGGCTGAAAAACATGATAAGCGTTCCATAAGTGATGCCAGAGCAGACGCCAGAAATGCACATGTACATAGCAGATATTTTTCGCTTATACAGAGTATTTCTCAAGGCAGCCATTTTCTAAAACTATGTGGAAACCAAGTCCACTTTTTTACAACAAAAAACTCACTCTACAAAATAGGGTATAATTACTTTAACATACTCCCTCCAATCCATATTATTTGCCACTAAAATAATGTATCTACAATTTAATTGTGTCTAGATACATCTATATTAATGTCAAGTAATATGAATCCGAGAGAGTATGGAATTTTATGTCTACACATATTCATCTAAATCACAAAAAGAGTCTGAGGGTGCCGAGCTCCAAATCCATATACATATATGCTCCAAGTGCGAGGAAAGGTGTGTATTTGGAGCCTGAGCTTGCTAGAGCCCTTTATTTTATATATTAAAATATTTTGAAGTTTTAAAAGAATCTGAAGAAAATACATACGTACATGGTAGGTAATGATATACACTTGAAATGTGCAATATCTTTATCTGAAATACGATATAATATGGCTAGATATATAATCTGACAAAATTTAAAGATACATTGTTCACACATCTAGATTTATAATTTTATTTTTTTACAATGTTTTTCGAATTGAGACTTTGCACAAGTGAAGTATACATTATTCCCTGTTTGTACATATTTTTCAGATTTTCTTTAATTGTAAAAATATATTTTTGAAATGTTCAAAATTAAAAGGTCCAGTGAGCCGGGAGCCAAATTAACGCACTCGAGGAAAGGCCTTACAGTACAGTAACCGAGCAACGTGCATGAATTATACGCTGTAGCACCCTGGCCAATCATTAGCATAGACACAATCAACCCAGAAATGCATGCAAAATCCAATCGATGGACTCCTCCCATATATATAAAGATCGCTTGGGCCCATGCAAAGCATGGCTCTTCACTACTCACCATGAATGCCTATGGGGTCTAGCAGGGGGAGCCACAAATCTCTCTCCAGCCGTCGTGTCTTCTCATGCATGCGTCCTGTGTGTGCTTTTCTCCGATCACTTCGAACTCAAAGATCAAAGCGTCTAATGTGTCATAGTCATTTTCCCCATACTAGAATGATCTTCCCAGGGCTTTAACTGCTCACCCGCTGTCCAGAGCTGGGAGAGATCTGAAGAATGATTGACTAAAATTAATGTTGATGCTTCTTTCATGGAAGACAGTTTAAGCGGAGCATGGGGTGCTGTTGCAAGAGGCCAAGAGCACAAGATGGCTCCGTTATGTTCTCTGCGTGGGGCACTAGTTGTCAATCGGCGGAAATGGCTGAAGCCATCGCTTGTCTCGGAGGCCTTAAACTAGTTATTAACCTCACACATGGACATGGTGATTTGCTTTTTGAAACAGACTGTAATTCTTTGCTGAAGGTTCTTTTACCCTGGATTAGCATACAGATCACCAACAAGTATCATAGCAAAGGAGTTTCATTTGCTGAAACCTGAGGATAGATCAATCCAATTAGTGCATGTTAGTAGGAAGGTTAATGGGGTTGCCCATAACCTTGCCCAGATGGGGCGTAGTGAGTTGTGTGGAGGTGTATTGCTTGATCATGTTCCGGTTTGTATGTCTGAACTGGTTGTGCAAGATTGCAAGAACAATTTCTTTGTCTAAGTAATATACAATTTATTTTCCAAAAAAGAAAAACTGCTCACCCATACTGTACCATTTGATTTACTTGGTGTTTAGGTGATAACCCACCCGTTTTATCGGAAATTGAGATTTGATTTCTAAATACTCCATAGAGTGTAAACCCAACACATGAGATGCCAGAAATTTACCAAAGAACCACATCCGAAGAGAAGAAAATACTTCTTCTAGGTATATTAATATTATGAGTAAATGCCATAAGACCGCAACTATTGTGGCTAGGGTTTTACAAAACCACATCTGATGAGAATTTACTAAAGATTAATCTACCAAAATATTAATTTGAGGTAACTTGTTTCATGATACCCAAAACTCGCAATTTAAGTTGTTTGTCACATGTCAAAAGAAATTGTTTTGCTCTGGGTTTTAAGCAGGAACGGAACTGACCTAGCCTGCATAAAAAAACTGAAATTTGAAAAATTCCATTAATACAAATAAATTACTTGATTAATTAAGGAGGTTGTAAGCTCATTTTGCCCCACTCTTGAAAGCTTTTACGGTTTTCTTAACAATCAACGGAATTTCAATATAAAAATCAATCTAAAACTAAAAATTCTATTAACTCAAATTATCTTACCTAGAATAAGTGGGAAGGCCATTTAGAAGTTTGAACTTTTTTTTTTGTAGTTCAAAATATTAAAGTTTTCAAAATATCTATAAAAACCACGCCCAAGTTCGCTAAAGCAAACTAGTTCTTTTGGCACGTGATGTCTGATTGGTGGGACCAAGGTGTCAGGAATGATGCAAAATGCTTAAACCGTGAGATTTTGGGGTATGTGAAACAATTTACCCAAGTTATTGTAGGTTTTGTGTGTGAGAGAGAAAACCCGATCATGGATTTCGGAAACTCTTGATCCAATAGTTTCGTGTTTGGGATATTTTTTTGAGAGAATTTTATTTTATAATTATTTGTTCCGAGAAAATATTTTTGGTACATTGACTATTACATTATGTATATGAGTATTTTCCAGCGCCAACTGTTTCCTTTTGTAAGGGGTGGCTAGTGAGACAGTTATTTCTCCTGCCTAACAGGATCGACCGGCTCGACATCTTGTATGTCTCCTTAAGGCATTTTATTCATTCAGTGGAAAGAGGTGTTAGTGTCGATAGTGTGTTATGTGTTGCTTCATCAATCTTAAAACTCTGCAACTTTAGTTTAGTAGGCGCTGTGTGAGCATATACACGCCTATGCTGTGTTTGACTTCTGTAAGGAAAATGAGTATTTATAAGATACGCACAAGAAAGAACTTTATCAATACGTTCCTATAATAAAACCACATAACATTTAGCAAGCTTGTGATTACATAAATATAGTTGTCCCGATAGATGTGTCCAGACAAGCACGTTAAATTGAAGTTTTGCAACATTATTATTTAGTTTTTTTTCCCTTATGACTTGTTGCCGTAAGATGTAGGGGCATTTTTTTTTTTGTATATTAGTGACTTAAATGGAATGTGCATTTCACTAGTTAGTAGTTATAAATTCATAACTTATATATAAAGATGTACCACATGGTCGGTACATGCATAATAGCAAGCATTACTATTAAACTGTAATTATTTTCTGATCTGACAAAAGTAAACCGTAGGATGGAGATCTGGCCGTATTTTGTTACATTAAAATTATTTCAGCTCGTCCGTTTTTTAAATGGGATAGGTCTGTGCATCAAGCGACGCATGCAGCCTGCTTTATTGCACAGTCTTAAGGTTTAGATTTTACATCTCGTGGATCACACAAGATCGTACATAATATCAACCAGCAAAAAAAAAGGAACAAAACAAGTCGCCTATACATCTTGTTAACATTTAAAAAGCCGCCACCCAGAATTATTTCAGCTAGTATGTGTGCGTGCCCCCCTTTCTCCGGTTTCTACCGGACAATGATTTGCTTCAGGAAGCAGGTACTACTGCTGATGATCATAATCCATTAACTCCACAACTGTTGGCGTGGATGATGAAGATTGTTGCCATTGTGCAGCTAGCCGATCTGTCTCAAGTCTCTCAGGTCAGGACTGAATCAAAACACCTGCAGATCATCTTCAGGGTGCACTCAATCTGCTTATCATGAAGCAGCAAATCATTTCCACTCTAGACCTTCCATGGCATGCGTGCACCCGCAGCTCACAAACACATAAACAAAAACGAATAACATAAACTTCCTTTTGCAGACCTCCAGATTCCATCAACACATAAATTTGTTGGCTTTTCTTGCCAAGAAACACAGTGCAGAAGCAGCACTGCACAATTTTCCTGCAGAGGTGAAGGCTGGTGAAAACATGACAAGTAGCCTTTTAGTCAGCTCAGTTGATTCAGACAACACTCATGAAACAGGGAGGGCATGAACAATGATGGCCCTATGCACCCTTTTCCATCCATGGAGATGATATGCGAGAAATGCAGGCATTCATGGCCCCCATTTCCCCCCTAGCTTTTGAACTGCACACAGAGAGGTAAAACTGTGCAAAGGACTACTACTACTTGTCGTTTGCTGTCCGAAAACAGGGAGAAAGGAAAAAAAATGTTGCCATACAATGTACAGATATATGAAGAAGGGAAAAAAGATTTGGTGCACGCTTTCCGATGTAGTCAGTAGTTGTATCTTTGCTGGGGTTGCCAAAATCTTCTGGACTTATGATTGGATCATCGTACTATCTGATATAGAAACAGACCATTCGGTGTGTGTCATCTGGGTTACTTGCTACTATCTTTGAATTCAGTGAAATAATTTGAGTCGCAATGGCCACCAGCTGCAGCTGCAGTGTATCACTTTGTTCAGAGTTCTGAGAACGTCGTCCTCACCTGCAGTTGTAGCAATGGCTCATCAGACCTTTATTCACCACAAATGTTTATATTGTATACCATATGGATCATAGTTGTACCTTGTCTCAGTTACCTGTCATGTGAACTAGCCAAGCATTTGTTGCATTTCTGAAGATGTCCAATGTGCTAGTCTGGTTTTGATAAATTCAGTAAGCTCTGATGTGCTTTGCAAATCAACTGCATTGATCAAGACATACCAATGCCAGTGATCAATTTTAAGAAGCTTAACTTATGTCCGATAGGTCCTGGCCAGTGCGCTCTCCTTCACCAATTTAGCCTGTCACTGAAAAACTATTAGTATTTTTAAGCACATACGTTTAACTGTAAAATCAATTCACTCTCCAAACGATACCTTTTCATCACTAGTTACAGGACTGAACATTTGGAGGATGCCAACGTTGTTGAACCCTTTCAGTAGAAATTCAGATCAGTGTATCCATACGGATTGATGTCGGTATATCCATATGAGTAAGGCAGTAGTTCCCCGATGTCCAACTGAGAGCTTGAACAGCTCATTTTCTGAATTCTGCTATGATTGATTGACTCCACTTCTGCACTAAAGACGCTGTAGACCGGCCGATGATCTGAAAACCGAGATTCGCCACGAACATATGACATTTGACCAAGACCCCTTCCGTACCACAAAATGCGATCACACCTGCACGGCACAATTACTAAAATTACTTAACTGTACAGAATCCGGCAAATATTGGGCATTAGAGAGCAACCTACCATGCAGGAGTTCTCCTCTTCTCCTTCTGGTTCATGTCATCCCCAGCATACTTGTCAGAATTGTTCGAGTATTTGTATGTCGGCGGGAAGTATATTCTCCCCTCGTTCCACCCGACAAACACTCGCCCGCCTCTTTGTTCGATCCTTAGCTGAAAGCGTAGAATTTACTTGTCAATGAGATCATACTACAATGTTATGTAATCATTTTCATAACGAGAAGAACGAGGGGTCTTCGGCTTTTGCTGACCTATTAGTAATCTTGCAGTAACATGTTAAAGTAACACAATGACAAGACAAAAGCATTGATTGCCTGTGACATAACAATTTTACAGCTTTCCAGGCCCCCCCAACGGTACACACATACACAAATTGTGTTCAAGAAGGTTTTCAAGCTCTCACCTGATCTTTCTCCAGCAATGCTTTCCAATTGCGCATCTCCACCAGGGCCTTCACTGACCGATAGGAAAGCGCAATTCGGTAATTTAGGTCCCCGAGCCAGATGATACGACTGAAAGGAAAGGCACGTTAAGGGCCCCAATATTACACCAAATGCACATGAAACAAGCTTTATGAGACCATTTTAAGGTTCTTTGCTTACTCATGCTCTAAGATAGTTTCCGGCGATCGCTCGTACTGCCCATAAACCATTGGGAACCTGGTCTTCCTAAGGATCTCAAGCACATCAGAATTGCGGCGCATCTCATCGCCTTCCTTCTGCCCTGATGTCAGGTGGCTGCAGACGAAGCAGAAGCTTGTTTGGTGCAATGTCATGCTAATCGAAATCGAACCCTGGAAAATAAATACTTTCCTGTTCAATACCTAAGCTAACAATGCTTCTTGTTTGTGACCAATTCAGACAAGGTAAAGCATTACAAAAATAAATAATAAAGAACCACAGAGCATTAGAACAGTGACCAACCTTATTTCCAAGGTAACCCATCAATCCTCTGCCAACACAAGAAACCTTGAGATTTCTTATGTCATCCCTTATGTCCTTCCGAGCCCAAATCATCAGAAATAATCCCACCATTTGCTTGCTCGCAACCAGGCAATATCTGAACATCAGATTGCCGCACAGATTATTCAACATCTCCTTAAACCATACTGTACACTTGAGCCCAATAAATAAAAGTACATGAGAAACTTGAAACCTGAAGCGCGCGTACCTTGTGTGACCAGAAGCTGGTCTATGGCTGTCGTCCAAAGACGGCGCGTGGCCGTAACCATACGACATTGGCGAGTACACCGTGCTCGGCGACTCCCCGGTGTTATTGTCGTCGTCTGACGACCCACCCCACCGGCAGTGCGCCTCGTAGTCGCTGGGCCGGCGGGAGCCGTAGATTGCCCGGTCGCAGACGCTGTACCGGCGCTCCAGCCTGGGCTGCGGGGCGAGGATGTCGCCCTCCATCCTCAGGCTCCGGCTGTGGAACGACCGGCGCTGGAAGAAGGCAGCGTTGTTGCTCTGGTGCCTCGACAGCCCCTCGAAGTCGTCGTCCACCTCCGCCACCGGGTCCGGCGGCGCCGGCGACGGCGTCCGGAAGCTGCCGCTGGTGCTGGCGCCTGGGAGGGTGTTCAGCGTCCTCCTGATAAGCGACACCCACTTCCTCGCCGGCCCGTTGTCCTCCGTCCCCAGCACGTTCCCGGCGTTCAGCGGCACGATCTCTTGGAACCTTGACGGCGGCGGCATCGAAAACCCATCAGGCATGGGTGAATGGATGAATCCCGAGAAGACAGGGTAAATCAACATACCCGAGGACGTAGATGTCGGCTGGCGGCGCGGCGTGGAGCCAGTCCTCGAGACCCATGCCGCTCGGAGGGGATCGGCCACCCACATTCCACGTAGCAACAAAGATCCTGATATATTTTTTTTCCAAGAACAGACAAGGGGAGAGAATTACACTCGGGCAAGAATGTGGGATCAGTGAATCACCAACCAGCATTGATACAGATGCAGAGAGGCGGCGGCGGCGGCGGCGGCGGACGAACCTGTAGTCCATGGTGACGGTGGCCTCGGCGGCGTCGAGGTCGATCTTGCCCCGCCTGGAGTGCTCGCGGCTCCTCCTGGACGGCCTCTCGGTCTTGCTCTTCTTGGCCGTGCTGGGCTCCCTCCTGGTGAAGCTGCTGCCCCTCCACTCGTCGTCGTCGTCGCCGCCGCCGCCTCTGCGGCCGGCCGCGGCGGCATCGTCGGCGTGGAAGTCGTGGGCCTTGCTCCTGATGTTGAACCACTTGCGCACCAAGCTCTTGGACCACGACAGCTACAAGAGGCAAGCACATTTAGGCAGGAGGAAACAGAGCACGGGCAGCGAGGGAGACAGAGCTAGGAATGGGAGGAGAGGAGATACCTTGCTCTTCTTGGTTGAGTTGCAGCCATCTCTCATTGTTTCGTGAGGTCAGGGGAACACAACACTCATGCAGACGAAGAGCCCAGGGTCGAAGCTGCTGCTGCTGCTGCTGCTGCGAAAATGGGCTGGGCAGCAAGCAGAGGGGCCAAGGAAGAAGGGGTGGAGACAATGCGGCCACTGTTTGGCTTCACACTGTCTACAAACAAAGATTGTGATTTGATGGAAAGAAGAGAGAGAGAGAGAAAGAGATGATTGATGAGGATGAGAACAAAATGCGGATTCTCTCAGGTGGAAGGACAGAGGCTGGATAACACTAATGCTGAAAACAAATTCGATCAATGCCACTCCTACTGCTTGCTAGCCTGCACAGCAAAGAAGAGGAAGGGGAGAAGAGAGCATGCCAAGTGACTGAAGAGGGGGCAAGAAGAGTGAAAGAGTAACCGTCAATGAAAAAAGAAAAATCTGAGTGAGTCGTTGCCTGTGTGCGAGTAAGCTTCAAATACGTG
Source organism: Lolium perenne (assembly GCF_019359855.2). NCBI lineage: Eukaryota > Viridiplantae > Streptophyta > Magnoliopsida > Poales > Poaceae > Lolium > Lolium perenne. Next base: position 361,093,242 of record NC_067247.2, on the reverse strand, counting down.
TGAGGGTGGAAGAGAATAAAGCGAGGGCAGAGGAGGGAGGAATCTTAGGATGGTCAGTGTCTCTGCTTTTTATCGCTGCTCCAGCAAAACCCAAGGAGGGCAAGCCATGCCATGCACACAAGCAATACCCTTCGGGGAAAAAGTGTGTGCTGCACTGCCAGAATTTGAGCATGTGAGTGAGTGACCGGCTGCTCAAACTTGTGAAGAAAATAACTTGGGATTTCGAAACAAGATGGAACATCCGCTGCAACATTTTGGACTAGCACAACTTGATAGTAGATATTACATGAGCTGCGGCACATTTTCGTGCCTATTTCCTCACTAAATTATGGAAGCACGTCTGCTGAAAAGGATACATTGTCTGGAACAGTGCACTACTGATGAACTCCTGGTGCTCCCACTGGCCGTTCTTCAGGCCGCAGAGGAACAAAGAAAGGAGGAGCAGTCGGGGAGTGAGGCACAAAAAAGGGGAGGAAAGATAAAGCCATGAGGCGATCTCGGTAGCTTTTTTCATCTCTTCCAAGACGTTTTTCCCCTTGCGTTTTTTCGGTACCCGTGTGTGTGTGCCCTAGTTTGTTTGTTTTTCCTTGTTCTTTCCCCAGCCACTGTTCCTGGGTTTCGATACGCTTCGGTACTCACCACCGACTGACTGGTCGTCTTTGCCTGCTAGATCTCGCGCTCCTGTGCGTACGGCTGGGAGAATGTGAGCTGGAATTTTCACACGCTTTTATCTGCGCGCCAGAAGACAATCTTCATCCAAGTGCAGTACTGTCCTTAGCGGCTCAGTTACTATAGTATATCGTTTCCTGATCATCAAGTACATTTTTGTTCCTTTCAGACAGAAAAGAAGATACTCCCTCTCGTTCAGAATACTCCTAAAATATAAACATTTTTAGATATTTTTTAGTGTTAATTTCACGACAAGTAAATTGGAGGGAGTACAACTATCTAAAGAGAGAATTTTCAATTTCGAGAGAGGAGAAACAAAGGCATGTGGGGCCGTTGGAGCAACTCTAGCACACGCCGCATCGTACCCGCATCTGCATAATAACCACTGTTTTGCGGGTTTAGAGGTACAAAAGCATCAAATCCGCACTCGAAAATATTTTTCCGGGCCATTCAATTTTGCACAGCGGAAACCCCAAGTTCCCAGTTTCGCGAGGTTGCCCGAGCGCGAACCACATCCCCACCCCTGCTTTTGCGTGAAGGAGGTTTCAGCTCTTCCCACAACGCGCCTCCTCCTCCGCCGCAGATCCAGGCCTGCGCAAGCCCTCCCCTTCGAATCTGACCGGCAGAAACACTCCCCGCCGCACCGTCGAGTCCGTTCCCCGTCGCTACCCTCGAATCGACCGTGGACTCTCGCAGATCGGCCGCGGATTCATCGTCGCCGCGGACGCCTCGCCACCTCAAATGTATGTCAACCCTCACCGTCGTTCAATTTTTCTCAATAGCCGCGGATTCTTCGTCACCGTGGAATCCTCACCGCCGGTCCTAATTTCATTTGTTGTGGTCGCTTGTAGATGGACCCGTTGATACGTCTCCGACGTATCGACAATTTCTTATGTTCCATGCCACATTATTGATGTTATCTACATGTTTTATGCACACTTTATGTCATATTCGTGCATTTTCTGGAACTAACCTATTAACAAGATGCCGAAGTGCCGATTCTTTGTTTCTGCTGTTTTTGGTTTCAGAAATCCTAGTAACGAAATATTCTCGGAATTGGACGAAATCAACGCCCAGGGTCCTATTTTGCCACGAAGCTTCCAGAAGTCCGAAGAGGAGACAAAGTGGGGCCACGAGGGGGCCACACCCTAGGGCGGCGCGGCCCCCCCTGGCCGCGCGGCCCTGTGGTGTGGGGCCCTCGTGCCGCCTCCTGACCTGCCCTTCCGCCTACTTAAAGCCTCCGCTGCGAAACCCCCAGTACCGAGAGCCACGATACGGAAAACCTTCCAGAGACGCCGCCGCCGCCGATCCCATCTCGGGGGATCCAGGAGATCGCCTCCGGCACCCTGCCGGAGAGGGGAATCATCTCCCGGAGGACTATACGCCGCCATGGTCGCCTCCGGAGTGATGTGTGAGTAGTCTACCCCTGGACTATGGGTCCATAGCAGTAGCTAGATGGTTGTCTTCTCCCCATTGTGCTATCATTGTCGGATCTTGTGAGCTGCCTAACATGATCAAGATCATCTATCTGTAATTCTATATGTTGCGTTTGTTGGGATCCGATGAATAGAGAATACTTGTTATGTTGATTATCAAAGCTATGTCTATGTGTTGTTTATGATCTTGCATGCTCTCCGTTATTAGTAGATGCTCTGGCCAAGTTGATGCTAGTAACTCCAAGAGGGAGTATTTATGCTCGATAGTGGGTTCATGTCTCCGTGAATCTGGAGGAGTGACAAGAACCACTAAGGTTACGGATGTGCTGTTGCCACTAGGGATAAAATATTGGTGCTATGTTCAAGGATGTAGTCACTAATTACATTACGCGCAATACTTAATGCAATTGTCTGTTGTTAGCAACTTAATACTGGAGGGGGTTCGGATGATAACCTGAAGGTGGACTTTTTAGGCATAGATGCAGTTGGATGGCGGTCTATGTACTTTGTCGTAATGCCCAATTAAATCTCACTATACTCATCATAATATGTATATATGCATGGTCATGCCCTCTTTATTTGTCAATTGCCCAACTGTAATTTGTTCACCCAACATGCTGTTTATCTTATGGAAGAGACACCTCTAGTGAACTGTGGACCCCGGTCCAATTCTCTATACTGAAATACAATCTCTTTGCCAATCTTTGTTATACCGTTTTTACGCAAACAATCATCTTCCACACAATACGGTTAATCCTTTGTTACAGCAAGCCGGTGAGATTGACAACCTCACTGTTTCGTTGGGGCAAAGTACTTTGGTTGTGTTGTGCAGGTTCCACGTTGGCGCCGGAATCCCTGGTGTTGCGCCACACTACATTCCGCCGCCATCAACCTTCAACGTGCTTCTTGGCTCCTCCTGGTTCGATAAACCTTGGTTTCTTTCTGAGGGAAAACTTGCTGCTGTGCGCATCATACCTTCCTCTTGGGGTTCCCAACGAACGTGTGAGTTACACGCCATCAAGCACTTTTTCTGGCGCCGTTGCCGGGGAGATCAAGACACGCTGCAAGGGGAGTCTCCACTTCTCAATCTCTTTACTTTGTTTTTGTCTTGCTTAGTTTTATTTACTACTTTGTTTGCTGCACTAAATCAAAATACAAAAAAATTAGTTGCTAGTTTTACTTTATTTGCTATCTTGTTTGCTATATCGAAAACACAAAAAAATTTAGTTACTTGCATTTACTTTATCTAGTTTGCTTTATTTACTGTTGCTAAAATGGCAAACCCTGAAAATACTAAGTTGTGTGACTTCACAACCACAAATAATAATGATTTCTTATGCACACCTATTGCTCCACCTGCTACTACAGCAGAATTCTTTGAAATTAAACCTGCTTTACTGAATCTTGTTATGCGAGAGCAATTTTAAGTGTTAGTTACGATGATGCTGCTGCCCATCTTAATAATTTTGTTGAACTATGTGAAATGCAAAAATATAAAGATGTAGATGGTGATATTATTAAACTAAAATTGTTCCCTTTCTCATTAAGAGGAAGAGCTAAAGATTGGTTGCTATCTCTGCCTAAGAATAGTATTGATTCATGGACTAAATGCAAGGATGCTTTTATTGGTAGATATTATCCCCCTGCTAAAATTATATCTTTGAGGAGTAGCATAATGAATTTTAAACAATTAGATACTGAACATGTTGCTCAAGCTTGGGAAAGAATGAAATCTCTGGTTAAAAATTGCCCAACCCATGGACTGACTACTTGGATGATCATCCAAACCTTCTATGCAGGACTAAATTTTTCTTCGCGGAATTTATTGGATTCAGCTGCTGGAGGTACCTTTATGTCCATCACTCTTGGTGAAGCAACAAAGCTTCTTGATAATATGATGATCAACTACTCTGAATGGCACACGGAAAGAGCTCCACAAGGTAAGAAGGTAAATTATGTCGAAGAAACCTCTTCCTTGAGTGATAAGATTGATGCTATTATGTCTATGCTTGTGAATGATAGGACTAATATTGATCCTAATAATGTTCCGTTAGCTTCATTGGTTGCACAAGAAGAACATGTTGATGTAAACTTCATTAAAAATAATAATTTCAACAACAATGCTTACCGGAACAATTCTAGTAACAACTATAGGCCATATCCTTATAATAATGGCAACGGCTATGGTAATTCTTATGGGAATTCTTACAACAATAATAGGAGTTCACCCCCTGGACTTGAAGCCATGCTTAAAGAATTTATTAGTACACAAACTGCTTTTAATAAATCTGTTGAAGAAAAGCTTGGGAAAATTGATATACTTGCTTCTAAAGTTGATAGTCTTGCTGCTGATGTTGATCTTTTGAAATCGAAAGTTATGCCTAATGAAAATCATCATAATAAAATTACTACTACAGCAAATGCCATCCAAGTTAGAATTAATGAGAATATAAGATTAATGGCTGAACTGCGTGCTAGGTGGGATAGAGAAGAAAATGAAAAACTAGCTAAAGAAAAGAATGTAGCTAAAGTTTGGACTATTACCACCACTTGTAATGCTAATGCTACACATGTTGCTGCACCTCCTACTAATAATAATAAAAGAATTGGTGTTAGTAATGTTTTCACTTCTAATGCAAAGCGCGAGAAACTGCCTGAAACTGCTAAAACTGCTGAAATTGCCTGTGATAAAACTGCTGAAATTTTTTCCAATATTGGGGATGATGATCCCATTGCTTTAGATTATAATGGTTTGAATTTTGATGATTGCCACATCTCTGAAGTTATAAAGTTCTTGCAAAAACTTGCTAAAAGTCCCAATGCTAGTGCTATAAATTTGGCTTTCACGCAACATATTACAAATGCTCTCATAAAAGCTAGAGAAGAGAAACTAGAGCGCGAAGCCTCTATTCCTAAAAAGCTAGAGGATGGTTGGGAGCCCATCATTAAGATGAAGGTTAAAGATTTTGATTGTAATGCTTTATGTGATCTTGGTGCAAGTATTTCTGTTATGCCTAAGAAAATTTATGATATGCTTGACTTGCCACCGCTGAAAAATTGTTATTTGGATGTTAATCTTGCTGATCATTCTACAAAGAAACCTTTGGGGAAAGTTGATAATGTTCGCATTACCGTTAACAATAACCTTGTCCCCGTTGATTTTGTTGTCTTGGATATTGAATGCAATGCATCTTGTCCCATTATATTGGGAAGACCTTTTCTTCGAACTGTTGGTGCTATCATTGATATGAAGGAAGGTAATATAAAATATCAATTTCCTCTCAAGAAAGGTATGGAATACTTCCCTAGAAAGAGAATGAAGTTACCTTTTGATTCTATTATGAGAATAAATTATGATGTTGACACTTCTTCTCTTGATAATACTTGATACACACTTTCTGCGCCTAGGTGAAAGGCGTTAAAGAAAAGCGCTTATGGGAGACAACCCATGTTTTTACCTACAGTACTTTGTTTTTATTTTGTGTCTTGGAAGTTGTTTACTACTGTAGCAACCTCTCCTTATCTTAGTTTAGTGTTTTGTTGTGCCAAGTAAAGCCGTTGATAGAAAAGTTCATACTAGATTTGGATTACTGCGCAGAAACAGATTTCTTTGCTGTCACGAATCTGGGCTGTTTTCCCCTGTAGGTAACTCAGAAAATTATGCCAATTTACGTGAGTGATCCTCAGATATGTACGCAACTTTCATTCAATTTGAGCATTTTCATTTGAGCAAGTCTGGTGCCTCGATAAAATTCGTCAATACGAACTGTTCTGTTTTGACAGATTCTGCCTTTTATTTCGCATTGCCTCTTTTGCTATGTTGGATGAATTTCTTTGATCCATTAATGTCCAGTAGCTTTATGCAATGTCCAGAAGTGTTAAGAATGATTGTGTCACCTCTGAATATGTTAATTTTTATTGTCGCTAACCCTCTAATGAGTTGTTCTAAGTTTGGTGTGGAGGAAGTTTTCAAGGATCAAGAGAGGAGTATGATGCAACATGATCAAGGAGAGTGAAAGCTCTAAGCTTGGGGATGCCCCGGTGGTTCACCCCTGCATATATCAAGAAGACTCAAGCGTCTAAGCTTGGGGATGCCCAAGGCATCCCCTTCTTCATCGACAACATTATCAGGTTCCTCCCCTGAAACTATATTTTTATTCCATCACATCTTATGTGCTTTGCTTGGAGCGTCGGTTTGTTTTTGTTTTTTGTTTTGTTTGAATAAAATGGATCCTAGCATTCACTTTATGGGAGAGAGACACGCTCCGCTGTAGCATATGGACAAGTATGTCCTTAGTTTCTACTCATAGTATTCATGGCGAAGTTTCTCCTTCGTTAAATTGTTATATGGTTGGAATTGGAAAATGATACATGTAGTAATTGCTATTAATGTCTTGGGTAATGTGATACTTGGCAATTGTTGTGCTCATGTTTAAGCTCTTGCATCATATGCTTTGCACCCATTAATGAAGAAATACATAGAGCATGCTAAAATTTGGTTTGCATATTTGGTTTCTCTAAGGTCTAGATAATTTCTAGTATTGAGTTTGAACAATAAGGAAGACGGTGTAGAGTCTTATAATGTTTTCAATATGTCTTTTATGTGAGTTTTGCTGCACCGGTTCATCCTTGTGTTTGTTTCAAATAAGCCTTGCTAGCCTAAACCTTGTATCGAGAGGGAATACTTCTCATGCATCCAAAATACTTGAGCCAACCACTATGCCATTTGTGTCCACCATACCTACCTACTACATGGTATTTTCTGCCATTCCAAAGTAAATTGCTTGAGTGCTACCTTTAAAATTTCATCATTCACCTTTGCAATATATAGCTCATGGGACAAATAGCTTAAAAACTATTGTGGTATTGAATATATAATTATGCACTTTATCTCTTATTAAGTTGCTTGTTGTGCGATAACCATGTTTACTGGGGACGCCATCAACTATTCATTGTTGAATTTCATGTGAGTTGCTATGCATGTCCGTCTTGTCTGAAGTAAGAGCGATCTACCACCCTATGGTTAAGCATGCATATTGTTAGAGAAGAGCATTGGGCCGCTAACTAAAGCCATGATCCATGGTGGAAGTTTCAGTTTTGGACATATATCCTCAAATCTCAAATGAGAAAATTATTAATTGTTGTTACATGCTTATGCATAAAAGAGGAGTCCATTATCTGTTATCTATGTTTGTCCCGGTATGGATGTCTAACTTGAGAATAATCAATAGCGAGAAATCCAATGCGAGCTTTCTCCTTAGACCTTTGTACAGGCGGCATAGAGGTACCCCTTTGTGACACTTGGTTAAAACATGTGCATTGTGATGATCCGGTAGTCCAAGCTAATTAGGACAAGGTGCGGGCACTATTAGTATACTATGCATGAGGCTTGCAACTTGTAAGATATAATTTACATGATACATATGCTTTATTACTACCGTTGACAAAATTGTTTCATGTTTTCAAAATCAAAGCTCTAGCACAAATATAGCAATCGATGCTTTTCCTCTATGGAGGACAATTCTTTTACTTTCAATGTTGAGTCAGTTCACCTATTTCTCTCCACCTCAAGAAGCAAACACTTGTGTGAACTGTGCATTGATTCCTACATATTTGCTTATTGCACTTATTATATTACTCTATGTTGACAATATCCATGAGATATACATGTTACAAGTTGAAAGCAACCGCTGAAACTTAATCTTCCTTTGTGTTGCTTCAATGCCTTTACTTTGAATTATTGCTTTATGAGTTAACTCTTATGCAAGACTTAATTGATGCTTGTCTTGAAGTGCTATTCATGAAAAGTCTTTGCTTTATGATTCACTTGTTTACTCATGTCATATACATTGTTTTGATCGCTGCATTCACTACATATGCTTTACAAATAGTATGATCAAGGTTATGATGGCATGTCACTCCGTAAATTATACGTGTTATCGTTTTACCGCTCGGGACGAGCAGAACTAAGCTTGGGGATGCTGATACGTCTCCGACGTATCGATAATTTCTTATGTTCCATGCCACATTATTGATGTTATCTACAATTTTTATGCACACTTTATGTCATATTCGTGCATTTTACGGAACTAACCTATTAACAAGATGCCGAAGTGCCGATTCTTTGTTCTGCTGTTTTTGGTTCCAGAAATCCTAGTAACGAAATATTCTCGGAATTGGACGAAATCAACGCCCAGGGTCCTATTTTGCCACGAAGCTTCCAGAAGTCCGAAGAGGAGACGAAGTGGGGCCACGAGGGGGCCACACCCTAGGGCGGCGCGGCCCCCCCTTGGCCGCGCGGCCCTGTGGTGTGGGGCCCTCGTGCCGCCTCTTGACCTGCCCTTCCGTCTACTTAAAGCCTCCGTTGCGAAACCCCCAGTACCGAGAGCCACGATACGGAAAACCTTCCAGAAACGCCGCCGCCGCCGATCCCATCTCGGGGGATCCAGGAGATCGCCTCCGGCACCCTGCCGGAGAGGGGAATCATCTCCCGGAGGACTATACGCCGCCATGGTCTCCTCCGGAGTGATGTGTGAGTAGTCTACCCCTGGACTATGGGTCCATAGCAGTAGCTAGATGGTTGTCTTCTCCCCATTGTGCTATCATTGTCGGATCTTGTGAGCTGCCTAACATGATCAAGATCATCTATCTGTAATTATATATGTTGCGTTTGTTGGGATCCGATGAATAGAGAATACTTGTTATGTTGATTATCAAAGCTATGTCTATGTGTTGTTTATGATCTTGCATGCTCTCCGTTATTAGTAGATGCTCTGGCCAAGTTGATGCTAGTAACTCCAAGAGGGAGTATTTATGCTCGATAGTGGGTTCATGTCTCCGTGAATCTGGAGGAGTGACAAGAACCACTAAGGTTACGGATGTGCTGTTGCCACTAGGGATAAAACATTGGTGCTATGTTCAAGGATGTAGTCACTAATTACATTACGCGCAATACTTAATGCAATTGTCTGTTGTTAGCAACTTAATACTGGAGGGGGTTCGGATGATAACCTGAAGGTGGACTTTTTAGGCATAGATGCAGTTGGATGGCGGTCTATGTACTTTGTCGTAATGCCCAATTAAATCTCACTATACTCATCATAATATGTATGTGCATGGTCATGCCCTCTTTATTTGTCAATTGCCCAACTGTAATTTGTTCACCCAACATGCTGTTTATCTTATGGGAGAGACACCTCTAGTGAACTGTGGACCCCGGTCCAATTCTCTATACTGAAATACAATCTACTGCAATACTGTTCTACTGTTTTCTGCAAACAATCATCTTCCACACAATACGGTTAATCCTTTGTTACAGCAAGCCGGTGAGATTGACAACCTCACTGTTTCGTTGGGGCAAAGTACTTTGGTTGTGTTGTGCAGGTTCCACGTTGGCGCCGGAATCCCTGGTGTTGCGCCACACTACATCCCGCCGCCATCAACCTTCAACATGCTTCTTGGCTCCTCCTGGTTCGATAAACCTTGGTTTCTTTCTGAGGGAAAACTTGCTGCTGTGCGCATCATACCTTCCTCTTGGGGTTCCCAACGAACGTGTGAGTTACACGCCATCACCCGTGCAAGCTGTTTTTGATGGCGGATTATTCCTCCTTCGACGACTCCGATTTGGAGGACTTGCTTGACGACGACATTGAGGAAATGACCATAATCCTCGCAGCGAAGGAGATCATGGACGTGAGGCCGAAGAAGCGGCAGGGTCGACCATGGGGCGGCTTTGCACCCATCGGAACCGTGCTCATTGGCACAATATGCTATAAAGCTCTGTTCGGCGCATGAGTGGAAGGAAACTTCTCTCTGGATGAGTCTAGAACAAATGATGTTCCCCAAGTTTCCGATAAGGAAAATAACTTTCTTACTGCGCCTTATTCAGAGGATGAAATAAGAAACGCGGTTTTCCAAATGTAACACAACAAAGCCCCGTGTCCTGATGACTTCCCTTCTGAGTTTTATCAGTCTTTTGGGGATGTCATCAAGTCCGATCTTCCAGATTTGTTCACTGATCTTCATGCTGGACAACTAGAGTTGTTTCGCCTAAACTTTGGTGACATTGTTTTACTGCCTAAGGTTAATAAAGCAGAAAGGATTCAACAATATTGACCTATCTTCCTCCTTAATATTAGCTTTAAAATTTTCACTAAGGTTGCCAAAATTAGCCTGAACATGGTGGCTGACCATGTAGTCCGACCTTCACAAACTGCTTTTATGCAAGGGCATAACATCTTGGATGGGGTGGTGGTCCTTCATGAAACAGTTCACGAACTACATCGGAAGAAGTTGAATGGGGTTTTATTAAAGATTGACTTCAACAAGGCCTATGATAAGGTGAAGTGGTATTTCTTGCAACAAACCCTCAGAATGAAATGTTTTTCTGAAGAGTGGCACGCTCTAATTCATAGTTTAGTCTGGGGGGGGGGGGGAAGTGTTGCCATTGAACTCAATGATGATGTTGTTAAATACTTTCAAACCAAGAAGGGACTAAGACAAGGTGATCCATTATCGCCAATGCTATTTAACATACTGGCAGATATGCTCGCTATTATGATTGAATGTGCAAAGTCTGAAGGTCAAATTGAAGGAGTTGTTCCCCATCTAGTGGATGGCGGATTGTCCATTCTTCAATATGTCGACGACACAATTCTTTTTATGGAACATGACATCGATAAGGCTAAAAACCTGAAATTAATTCTTTCAGCGTTCGAGCAACTATCGGGTCTGAAAATTAATTTCCATAAGAGTGAGTTGTTTTGTTTTGGTGAGGCCCAAGATCATGTTGCTCTGTGTGCTAATTTATTTGGCTGCAGACAAGGCCAATTTCCTATCAACTACTTGGGAATCCCAATTCATTATCGCAAACTTACCAATGCGGAGTGGAAATTGGTGGAGGAAAGATTGCAAATTTGTTTATATAGTTGGAAAAGCAAATTACTATCCCTAGGCGGAAGATTAGTTCTTATCAATGCAGTACTAAGCAATATGGTCCTGTATATGATATCTTTCTTCCAGCTACCTAAAGGAGTCTTAAAACGATTGGATTATTTCCGATCAAGATTCTTCTTGCAAGGGGATAGTGAAAAAGCATAAATACCGTCTGGCTAGATGGAATGTGTTGTGCCACCCTAAAGAGCATGGTGGTCTTGGCATTCAAGACCTCCAGGTTAAGAATAGGGCCCTATTGGGTAAATGGTTGTCCAAGCTACTAACCGAGAATGACATTTGGCAAACACTTATAAGGAGGAAGTATATTGGCTCGAATGCGTTATCCCAGGTATATTGGAAGTCTGGGGATTCGCATTTCTGGGCTGGTCTTAGGGCAACGAAGATATTCTTCTTTCCATACGGAACTTTCTCTATTAGGGATGGGTCGAAGATTTGTTTCTGGGAGGATAAATGGCTAGGTAATGTCACGCTTTGAGAACAATATCTGGCATTGTACAATATTGTGCGTCACGAGGGCGATACTATCGCTAGGGTGTTGGAAACGTTCCCACCGAATGTGGCGTTCAGAAGAAGCCGCATTGGACCCAGGCAGGATTCATGGTAGTCGGTACAACTGTCGCATGGGTCAGATGAATTCCATTGGAATCTTACTGAGAGTGGTTCAATCTCGGTGGCTTCTATGTACAATGTGCCAATCCAGCCAGATATTCATGTTGATAATAATTCAAATTTTTGGAAGATGAAGATACCACTCAAAGCAAAAGTTTTTACATGGTATCTTCATCGAGGAGTGATCCTTACCAAAGATAACCTTGCTAAACGCAATTGACAAGGAAGTAAGAAGTGTGTCTTTTGTCATCATGATGAGACTATAAAACACTTATTCTTCTACTGCAAATTAGCTAGATCTATATGGTCAGCCATCCAGATAGGTTCTACCTTATACGCACCACGTAGTGTTGCGAATATTTTCGGCAACTGGCTCAATAGTGTGGATACTAGGTTTAAGCGTCTTATTAGGATGGGAGCGATTGCCGTTATTTGTTCGTTATGGCTACGTAGAAATGACAAGGTTTTTAACAATGTATCTTCTAATCTCATGCAAGTCATAGACCGGTGCAGGACTACTCTACGTTCATGGTCGCCTCTTCAATGGGTGGAACATCGAGACCTCTTTATGGAGGTGTATACACGATTAGAGGATACGGCGAGAGATATTTTTTTCCAACATGGGTGGCAGCGTGACAACCGTCTACCCCCCCCCCCCCCCCCCGGATTAGACTTTATGTCTGTCTTGTCTTCTATTCCCACATAGTTTTACTTCGTATACTCTTCTTAGTTCGTGGTTGTAATAACTGTACTGTTACGGTTGTGTGCATCCTAACTATGCAGAGGCCAGGTTCTTTTGCTTCAAAAGTAATAAAGTGCCCTTTATCGAAAAAAGACAACTAGCATATCAAATAATCAATATAGCAATCTAGAACGGGCAAGTAAAGGTTTAGATGACCATAAGATGGAGATGAGGATGCTTTCTTAACTCTCCACTTTTGGGGTGTTAATCTCCAGTGGAGCAGTGTGGTGACACAATGCCCACGAATACCCATAAATGATCATTGTATTCTTCTCAGGCCTCCTCAAAATGCAAGGCGTGTCAATCCACTCAGCGGTGCCCTTGTAGGCGGTAACTGATCATTCACAAACACGCTTAGGAAAGTCTTCACATGCCCCTTGGAGTCTCTCAACAACGCCACAAAATTTTAATCCATGAAGATTGAGCTCTGGGACAACCTCTACCATATAGGGTGCCCAAAAATCAAAGAGTAACTAGACAATGAACATATAGCAAGGAGGAATCAAACTACTTTTGTGAATCAATAGATATAGATCTCCTCTATCAAACCCTAAAGTATCAACAAGGTTGGGGCACTAGGGAGGGAGTTCTAGGACGTATTAGATTTTGCAATAGTGGTGGAGAGGATTAGAACAACAACATTCGCTTTAATAATAAGGAGGATTTATATAGGGCTAGCCAAACTCGAACCGTTAGAACTTAATTATGCCCGAGAGCCGAGAGTTCCAGGGCAAGGCGAGCCACCTCCTAGTCGACATCTAGGGTTTCTAGTGCGATGTTGATGGCAGCAAAACTACACATGTATGCCAATGTGTTGGGAATCGAAGTGTAAAGTGATCCAGCGAGGGTGATTTTCCCTACAAGGATGACTCTGGGTTTATATCGAACTCTCGGCGATTTTTTTAGTTCTTCCTTATATCCTCTTGAAACAAACTAGCAAGTAGATGCAACAGTTTGTGTCCAAACTCCACAGAGGTCTTTGTGAGGCACACCTATGTGCAAGTAATACAAAACATAAATAAATAAAGCAAGTAAAGTAAAATGTATTTTGTATTTCTGAAATAATAAAGTGTTGAAAGTAAAAGTGCAAGTAAAGAAAAGTGTTTCTTGTGATTTTAAATAGACCGAGGTTCATAGTTTCAATTGATCTCTCTCATAAACATGGTTACATGGTTAAATCATTAAATAAGAAGCATCAAGTGATAGCAAGTAATATTATGTTCTTGAGAAGCATTCATATAGGCATTACGTCATATAGGAATTGAATACCTACACACTTGAACACACGATAAAATTCATTCACGTGTTGTCAACAAACACACAAACCATATGGAATAGAGATGATGCAACAACACATCTCACTAATACTCACTTGATAAGGAAAAACTTCTCTCCCAAGATTAAAAATAAACATAGTATTGCTTTAGAACTTTGACGTGAATTGGATTTGTAAGAGCAACTCTCTATTCTCAATGGTTTTGTGTGTTTATTGACAACATGCTAATAAATTTAATCGTGTGCTCAAGTGTGTAGGTATTTAGTTCTAGCACATGACAATTGAATACCCATAAAATAAAACGGTTGCATTAGTATCTTTTTGTTTTATGGGTTTTTTGCAATATTGGTTGTGGAGATTTTTTTTGGAGAAAGCTGTGAAGAAGAAGAGGTAGATAAAAAGACATGATGCAGAGTTGGGGAAGACTGTCCGGCATGTGCATGCCCCAAACTATCCGGCCCCTCATCTATGAAGCCCCAAGAAAAATCTAGGGGTCGTACTGTTGGAGATATGCCCAAGAGGCAATAATAAAGTGGTTATTATATATCTTTATGTTTATGATAAATGTTTACATACCATGCTATAATGGTACTAACCGAAACATTGATACATGTGTGTTATGTGAACAACAAGGAGTCCCTAGTAAGCCTCTTGTATAATTAGCTTGTTGATTAATAGATGATCATAGTTTCATGATCATGAACATTGGATGTTATTAATAATAAGGTTATGTCATTAGATGAATGATATAATGGACACACCCAATTAAGCGTAGCATAAGATCACATCATTAAGTTCAATTTTCTATAAGCTTTCGATACATAGTTACCTAGTCCTTCGACCATGAGATCATGTAAATCACTTATACCGAAAGGGTACTTTGATTACACCAAACGCCACTGCGTAAATGGGTGGTTATAAAGGTGGGATTAGGTATTCGGAAAGTATGAGTTGAGGCATATGGATCAAGAGTGGGATATTATCCATCCCGATGACGGATAGATATACTCTGGGCCCTCTCGGTGGAATGTCGTTTGATTAGCTTGCAAGCATATGAATGGTTCATAAGGGATGACATGCCACGGTACAAGTAAAGAGTACTTGTCGGAGACGAGGTTGAACAAGGTATGGAGATACCGATGATCAAACCTCGGACAAGTAAAATATCGCGTGACAAAGAGAATCGGTATCATATGTAAATGGTTCAATCGATCACTAAGTTATCTTTGAATGTGTGGAATCCATTATGGATCTCCAGATCCCTCTATTGGTTATTGGTCAGAGAAGAGTCTCGACCATGTCTACATAGTTCACGAACCGTAGGGTGACACACTTAAGGTTTGATATCATTTTAAGTAGATATAGAATATGGAATGGAGTTCGAATATTTATTCGGATTCTCGGATGGGATCCAGGACATCATGAGGAGGTCCGGAATGGTCCGGAGAATAAGATTCATATATAGGAAGTCATTTTCTAAGTTTGAAAATGATCCGGTGTATTTATGGAAGGTTCTAGAAGGTTCTAGAAAAGTTCGGAAGAAATCACCGCGGAAGGTGGGGACTCCACCAACCATGGCCGGCCAGCCAAAGGGGGCAGGAGTCCCAGGTGGAATCCACCAAAGGGGGCCGGCCACCCCACCAAGGAAAGGGGGAGTCCCACCTTGAGTAGGTTTCGTCTAATTGGCAGTTTTTGAATTGGGGTCTTATTCGAAGACTTTGGGCCAACCCTTGGGGTTCCACCTATATAATGAGGGGGAGAGGGAGGGGCCGGCCACACCAGCACCACCTTGGCCGCACCCCTCAATGCACCCAGGCCGGCACCCCCTCTCCCAAACCCTAGCCGCCTCCCTCCTCCCACCTCTCCCGCATAGCTTTGGCGAAGCCCTGCTGGAGATCTCCACCACCACCGCCACCACGTCATCGTGCTGTCGGGATTCCGAGGAGGATCGACTACTTCCCCTGCCCGATGGAACGGGGAGAAGGACGTCGTCATCAACACCGAACGTGTGACCGAGTACGGAGGTGCTGCCCGACAGTGACACCGTCAAGATCTTCTACGCGCTTTTGAAAGCGGCAAGTGATCATCTTCTGCAACAACGAGATCTAATCTCGTAGGCTTTGGAAATCTTCGAGGGTTAGCCTCATGATCTTCTCGTTGCTCCCATCTTCTAGATTGCATCTTGGCTTGGTTTTCGTTCTTGCGGTAGGAATTTTTTGTTTTCTATGCTACGAATCCCATCACGGACTACCCCTCCTCCCCCCGACAATGTAGAAGTATCTAGCGACCCATCAGGAGAATATCAACTCGCATAGGCCTGAGTGGAAACTGGGACAGAAAGTCTACCCCACAAAGTCACCTTTCCGGGGCGGGCAGACTATCTGGACCACACGTAAACTATGCCTAGCCTAGACTCCCCCCCCCCCCCGGGACTGTTCGCCTCCCCGACTGTGCAACGAGCATTCCAGCGTACGACCTAAGATGCCTTCTCCCCCCTCATATCTATCAGTTTGAACATTTTCAATTCAGCGTTTATGCAATAGCCGCCCACCCCTTCTGCTTTCTAGATGCAATTAAGGTATATGAGATCGAGGGAATTTTTGTTTTCTTGTCGTTTTGGATATGGATTCCAGGACGAATGGTGTGACTTGGCCTAGCGATCGTGAAAATAGCCAGTAGCAACTCCCCTTCGACCCTTCCCGTACCTATTTGTCTCCTCCAGAAAGAAAAATGGCACGCGTGCTCTCGCCCCTCGCCTCTCGTCTTGCTCGATAGTAGGGACTGTCACTGATTCCATCTATTTTTCGCCGGTCCAACCCCAGTCCCCCACCACCCAGTTTGGTAAGAAGGTATAAAACTTTTCATCATTAACCGTTTTTATTATTTTCAACATGGTTATTGTGCCTTGTAAGTTTCATTACAGTGCTAAAAAAAGGAATAAGAGAAATCTATAATAGAATTTGAGAGTACCACAAAAAGAATCTCTTGACTTTTTTTGAAGAGTAACATGAGCACTTGAAGAAATCCACATGAGTTGGTGTTAGTTCTTGTGGAGAACAGAGCAATGTTGATCTAGAAGATGATTTACCTACGCAAAAAATGTTGACATCAACACGAATGGTACATGGATTGTAACATTGTGAGTGATCATTATCATGAATTTAACTCATCTCCTACAGATCCCGCTAAAGTTGATGAGGAACCAATTAGTGTGGATACTTTATTACCCAGTAAATTGGATGGTGTTAACATATTGGTGGAGAAGGGGCTTATCGCAGAAGAAAAAAGTTCATACCTTTTAGATGGTCATTCAAGACAATATTTAGTCTAACCAATGCTTGGGAAGAATGAGGAATGGAGAGGTACATGATTGAAATTGGTTAGCCAGTATTTTCAAAACATGTTGACAAAGGTTTTTGTACGTTCTTGTTGTATGTTATTCAGTTCAAACAACTGCAAGAGTACACTATGGCATGATGGGTTTAAATACTGGAAAATATAAATCAAAGACTGAAATAGCATGAAGCTAGTATTGATCATATTACCACCATGAACTCTTGGAACGAATTGCTCCACAAACATGGAACAATTGATAAGCGTTACCAGCACGAGATCACATAGGAGAAGGGAGTGAATAAGGTAAGTTTTACTAAGAATAGTTTCTATTGTCAAATTCCTCGCTAAATGCGGATTGACATTTAGAGGATCCAGTCATCAAATTTACAATGATCTTTATGGTAATTTATTTTTATGTGTTGAGATGGTTTTTGAGTTTGATTTGGTAATGCAAGACCACCTCAGACAGATTCATATATCTTAGATATATAATGCAGAATGAGTTGATTTCTCTTAGCATTACAAACACTATTACCAAAGTAGTTAAAGAGGACATATATTTATCTGTTATCCTTGATTGTACCCCATATGCAAGTCACAAGAGAAAATGTGTTTGCTGGTTCGATGTGTTAATACGTCTGATGCCCAAATGAGTTTTCTTGGTTTGTTGGTGGTGAATGATACATCTCGAAAGGCTTTTTAGTGTATATCTTGATTCATCAATTCATATGGTTTTTGAATTGAGGTCATTAAGGTCCAATGCTATGTTAATGGCTCTAATATTGAATAAAAAACAAGTCAGTGCAAAAGATGTTGCTTCGTACTCCCTCGGTTTTTATTAACTTCGTGTTTAGAGTTTAGTCGAAGTCAAAGTTTCAAAAATTATAGTAAAAATATCAGTATCCATTACACCAGATAGATATATGATGAACATATACTTTATGTCGATTCTAATACAATAGGTTTTATATCATACATGTTGATATTTTTTCATAAATATTTGGTCAATGTTGCAAAGTTTGACTTTGAACAAACCCAGAATGCAGAGTAATTGTGAACAGAGGGAGTATAAATCAAGGTTTGAAATAGAGTGCAAAAATAAATAGCAGCAGACTCATCCAAACTTTATACACGATATATCGTGCTAATATCGTGCTATAGTACAAATAGCGTTTTAAAAAACTAAATATAGCCTAAAAGTAAAGGATTTAAAAAAAAATAGTCCAAATGAAAGAACCATACATAACCACGGAAAAGAAAAGTTCTCCAATTTTTTAGAAGCCTAACATCAACATTCCACGAGGCAACAACATAGAAGAAATTATTTATTAAGAATCATCGGGATTAGCGACAGTATCTTCCGATCCAGAAGAGCAACCAATAGATTGCAATTGATCACCACAAAAAAGGAACCTGTATTTTTCTCATGGAGGAAAACTCGGGCCATTGGGCCAATTGGATCCACAAAATAGCAGGCCAACTTTATGGAGTTTTAGCTAGATATAGGCATATAAAATGTTATTTCAAAAATAGAGCCATTGTGAGAAAAATTACTAAAATGTAGCGTTGACTCTCTTACTAAGGTATCACGCACTCTTAACGGAGAAATAAAATACTATTTTAAACCTTTGTATAAAGCCAAGAGCTTTGGATATGTCATTCATGTGATTGCCACAGTCTTAATCTCACACTTGATATGGCAAAATCTTGTGGTAAAGTTGTTTCTCTTTTTTTGGAGTTGTGCAACGGATCTATGTTTTATTTGCTTGGTGTACGTAAATATGACTTTTTTTGCTTGATCACATGGAAGATTTAACTATGAAGTCTATGTCCAACACTAATTGGGAGAGTCAAATAAAAAGGCTAAAGCCATTAGATTTCAAGCTCCTCGGCTAACTTGTGCTCTTCTTGAGTTAAGTGAAGATGGTGATATCGAACTCATGGTTAGGAGTGATGCAAAAAAAAAGTTCTTATATAGTATCTTAATTTTTTTTGTATGGTAGTTTGGCATGGCATTCTCTTTTCTGTAAACATGGCAAGCAAGAAGTTACAATCACCACCCTTGTGCATTGAGTCTACAATACAACAAATATAAGGTATACTTACTTTAACATCTATAAAAAATATGGGTTTGCTTCTAGTTTGAGAAGTGCAAAGGAAATTGCATCTGGATTGTGTGCAAAGCCACCAATCCGAATAGAGGCATCAGGCTTGTAGGACAAAGCAATTTGATGAAACTCAATGTGAGGAAGCAATCTTGCAAGCAGAGGATTTAAAATTGATTACTTATGGTCGATATCGCAATTACATCATTGACACACATGTTTGAAGCACATCAATCATTCACAAGTACATGAAGGCTCTAGAAGAGTTTAACAACCTTGAAGAATTGGGTGGTTCTCAACTAATAGACTGATGCACTAAATTTGCACAAATTTTCTATCAATACCGAGATGGTTCATCTGATTCCTATGCCGAGTTAAATAAACTGACTTCTGAGTTAGGTGTTGGGCACCAGCTAGACCAATGTTTGCTATGGAGTTTTCTAAGTTTATGGAAGAAGCGGATTGTTATCCTACTATTTGCTTTGCTTATTGGATCTTATATATTTTCTATGCACATGGCTGTTGCATCAGTTGAAAGAAACTTTTTAAATTTGAAATTGTTGAAGAACCATTTGAGATCTTTAATGTCTAGGAGGGGTTTAGTAATTTGGCAACTCTATGCACAAGCTTGAGGATCTTGGCTCTCAACAATGGTTATGTTTGGTGGTAGAGGCTGGCTTTGGACTAATGGTTGTGGCATTGAGGTGGATGGTGTTTCCGTCAATCGTTGGCGAGGCTCCTAGGTCTAATTTGCCTCATCTTCTTCATCTTAAGACGTTGCTCGGTTCTCCTCCGTGCTCCGTAAAGATAATACAATGAAATTAGGGATTTGCTAGTTCTCAGCTAGCATACAGTGGCATTTGATTTGCGTGCTCAGTCAAGTCTTACGTCATTTGATTTATGTCGTGATTCGGGTTAGTCATGAGTAGCATACATGGGCGGAGCTCAATGAATGGACCCTGATGCACAGGTATACGGGTGCACACAAAACTTTAGTCGTTCTTGGCGTCAAAATAGGAACTGTGCATCAGGGTAGGCCGGCAGTAGTGCATCAGGGTTCATCTTTTCGATCCTCTGGACACTCCCGCACGTCCGAGTCCGGCGGCGCCCAGAACCCTTGAGGCTCGTCCAGTACAAACAAGCCTCTCCAGTCTCCACTTAAGTCAACAGACGGATCGATTCACCTGTTCCTTTTTTCTATCGATTAGTTCCTCTGATCCTCTCGTACACACAGGCAGCTCAACTCGATCGATCACAAGGCGCAAGAAGCAGCCCTCGACGACCCCGTCGTTGGTGGCCCGCCCTAAATCAAGTATGTAATTCTGCAGATTTACCTCCTTCCATCAGTATTTTTCATCTCATTGTTTTATTTTTGAAAATTATGTCCACCAAATCTCATGAAATTGTGGCTAGTGTTTGTGCAGGGTATGTATATATAGTTCGTATACCTCACTGTGTTAGGAAAATTTCAAGCGTCATTTGAATATTTGTTTATCAAATATGAGTATGTTATGGCAAGTTTATTCTCAAAAGAAAAGCACTATCACGGATATTAGGAAGAACATCAACTGAAGATTCAGTATGATCCATTTAGAACAAAATTCAAAGATACTAAAAAGTATTGTTTAAAATATATCTACTTAAGTAATATCATATTAACCATTCTACTAGGTTCACTTCAAAATTAAGTTTAGTTTTTTTACCTCGTATGTTAATGAGCCTTTGTGTTGGATGATGTAATTTAGAATTTGGAAATGGTAATACTTTTTCCAAGTAATTTTGTCCTCTATTTCATCATTTATAGTAGACATTCTGATTTTTGATTGATAATTCTTTGGATTTATACACTACGGGTGTGTTTGGTAGCCTGGGGCTACTCAGATTCTCAATCTCTCCTCAACTATGCTGAGTTGAGATTTTTTTGCTTTGTTTGGCAGCCCGGGTGTGTTGAGAGTTGCTGAGTAGAGAAGCTGTTTGGTAGTCATGTATTAGTAGAGCCGGGCCATACAAAAATAAAAGGCAATCGGGTCCTTAAATACAAGACACAAAAGCAATCAAGTCCCTGGAACAGCTGCTGTGGAGTAGCAATCAAGTAGAGAAACTCTCATCCATGGCAAAGCTTGCTGCTGTGGAGGCTATGGCGGCCGTGGCTGGCGCGAGCCCGTGGAGGCGGCGCGAGGCCCATGGAGGTAGCGCGAGACCGCGGCGGCGCGGGGGGGGGGGGGGGGGGGCGGGGGTGGAGGCAGCGTGAGGAGAGGGGCTGGTGCCAGTGTGAGGATAGGAGATGTGCGGGGGGGGGTGGGGGGGGGGTGGGGGTCTGGGGGGCACTGCTACAGTGTTTGGCGGGATTGGCTCATCCCGGATGAGCAGCGAAGCTCGATTTGGGCTTCGCTCCTCGTCCAGGATCTAGGCTCTTTTTCGTATCCCCTCGGCAGTGTGGAGATGGCATGAACCGGACTAACAAATATTGGATCTCCTCAAAATCTCGGTTGAGAGGAGAATTTCTGAGTAGGCCGGGCTACCAAACACACCCTAATTTTATCATGTCCTATTATAGTAGGTATTTTGATTTTTGATTGCTAAAATTTTATACCACATGGTGCATTAAGGTGACTTGAAGTCCAGCTCCGCCGCTGGGTAGCAACATGACATGAAACTATATTTGATGACATCATCTAACTAAGAACGAAGTTCGATGGAGAAATAATCACACCCATGAAATTACATGAACACCTGTCCTCCGATGAGTTTCGAAAAGTAGCCATGTTGTCCACGGCCTAACCCGATCGTTGCCGATCGCACCTGCTAGCCACCGACCGAGCATGGCACACATGCACCATCCCTGGATCAGTCCTCTCTTGTCTCCGGCTGATGAAAGTTCGCGACCGCAACGCCATCTTGGCTCGTCGGCGGCAGATCGCGCCGATCTGATCTCGAGGACTCCACTCGATCGTGCAGGCCGCTCCGAGCCGACCGTCGTCCAGCTTAAACGTGCAGAGGGATGTCGAGGCACCACTACCGCCCAAAAAGACCTCGCCTGATGGGTCGAGCGGTGACGGCTAGGGTCTAGTGTCCTTTCAGAATCAACCTTCTCCGGCCCGTGCTTACCGATCCTGGACTGTTCACGAATCACGCTGGCTGTACCCGTCAACAAGATAACACTTGCAGCAGCAGCCTTTTGTGGGCACTAAACAGGTTAGCTGTAACCTGCTTGCCGGAGGACGCCGAACGGACCGCGAGATCTTCAGTACAGACATGGGAGATAATAGCTGATCTCAGCGTTAAAACCGACCAGAGTCCAGAGGTTGATTCTTCTCCGGCCATCTTGACTGACCGGTTTTGGCTCTGGGCCTCTGAAGTTGAAAGGACTCCGGGCTTCATTTCAGTTCTTTATTTGACCACTGTGGAAACAGTCACCAGATATGGCTTCATTCCATGCAGTAAAAATGTCCCCAAGTTACCATGCCGAGCAGACTTATCTGTATTTCGGACCTTAACATGTTCTTTCATGTAAAACTTCTTCTTAATCAATAGATTGAGGCAAAGCTTTTGCCCCCGTTTTAAAAAAAAGTCCCCAAGTTACCATGGCACTGAATGTGTGAACAAGTACTGAACCCTTTTATAGCAACCAAGAAAATTCAGAATGTGTACCATGCATGTCACTCTCACCCAGGGTTTTACTGATTTTCACGCGTGCTCAGGACGCACTTGACAGTGAGAAAGAGAGTGACACTTCCCTGAACCATTCAGGATAGTCCATAGCCCATTCCGTTTTCTTGGTAACATGGTGTTTTATGCGCAAGTCGACGTGAAAAACAACCAGGAATGAGATAGAAAATGATGGAAAAAAGACCCATGAAATAGAACGAAAATCTTATTGTACCAATCACGTGCCCTCGATCTCCATTGATAATTTGCTCCCACGACAGGAGCGCATGTACCACTGTCTTGCCTGAACTGGGCAATCCCTTCTGAACTACCTGAACCCACCCAATAATTAACAATTAGCATCATAATCCTGGAACCAAGAGATCACGACCGCTCCAAAAGTCGCGCGCAGACCCATCCTTTCCGCCTAGTTTAGGCCGAAAATTCCCACGGACGCATGGCATGGCAGCTCGAAGAGACAAAAGTTACCTGTAACCTAGGCAGATTTGTTATGGGTCTCTGTTCCAGGCTCAGTCTGATCATGACTAGAAATTAGTTAGTTAACACGATGCCTACGACGATGCAGATTCTCTCTGCCCCAATCATGGTCAAGGCTATTAACTTCACAACTCTACACATAGGAGATTAGGTGTACTAGTACTCCAATATTTTGAGATTACATGGCCCAATCTGGGATTAGACAGGTTCCTATGTTGATTAATCAATCGGAAAGTACATCCTTGGCTACTTGTTACTTGTGCACATTGCTCCCTTCCCCAAGGGATGCTACATGCTAGGCCAATCTTCTTGAGACGAGGGCGCACTAGCTTGACCAGCAACTTCAGTTGTATACTGTTAACCAGCTACATATTGCATCACTGGTTGGTGGGTTCAGTCAGCAAAAGATTAGTATAGTGTTAGGGAAAGCTAATAGAGCTTTGTGCTCAACCTTGAAGCTATGTACCCAAGAGGGGGCACTTATGTGCTAGTCTAATTAGGGAATCAAGTGGGACTAAACTTGGAATGATTGGCAGCTTAAAATACATTTTGATAGGCTAATCGCAGGGCCAAAGCAGGTTTTCAGGGTCTAGATTAGCTATAAAGGCCATCTTGGCCGTGCATGCTCTCCCCAAATCTCCAGAAATGGGAATCCTATGATCCCACGTTCGTGTACTTTAGGAAGCAGAGTGCACCACTTTGTCATTATTTGTGCTCTCAACACAATTTATCGAATTGTGTTTCAGAGTATTAGTCATATTTTCAAATTATTTTAGAAAGATCTAACTTGAACAATACCGGCTGCTACTTGTACAAACATAAAAATGCTCTGATATTTGCTTTTTCAGTGGAACTTGTATTGATTCTTTGCCATGTATATAGGTGGTACAAAAGAGTTCAGCTTCCAGCCTTTGCATAAGGACACACACGACCAACACGCACAAGGACATAAATGAGATCAAATCTAACGAAAGTATTGGTTGCTAGAGGTAAAAATAAAAGCACACTATTAATGACACCCTAAGGCTTATGGTGCTGACCTGCGTGACTAGGCCGCCACCTATGCTGGGAAAACAGGTCTCTAACAAGGTGACGAACGTAGAGCAGATTCTCCAACTGAAACTTGCAACCTATTTGATACCACCCTCAACCAATTACCAAACATATTAGAAATAACTCAGGAAGATAATAAGTTAGATGTCACCTAGACTAGACGCCACATGGTTATAGCAATCGAGAAAAAAGATGGCGGATATATTCATCATGACTAGTACATAAGTTAGACTTAGAGCTTCCTTCTGATCTGCATTTTAGAAGAATATATTTGGTCAATGAGGTTCCCCTTCGCCTATAGCTCATGGAAATTTATTTTTAACGGGATTTTTAGTTTTTAGAGTTATTTATTTAGAATGGGAATATCTGAATGCAGTAATGGCATATACATTGATTTTGCGCAATATTGGTCATTTGATGAGAATTACATCTAAAGGTGTGTCGGTAGTCAGATAATCGGATATTGCTAGACGATCATGGTAAATTGTTCCATGCAATAAAGTTATGGCCAATGAATAATCGAGGGAATGCAATGTTGAGCTCATTGCGGTCCATTAGCGAGCAATTAAGGTGTGTTTTTAACCCTCATGATGTTCTATAGGCATGATTTTTTTCGCTCAACAAAGTATTTCCAAGCGAAATATCCTCCCAAAACCTCTCGTGGACACATCCTTGTTGAGAAAAGTCCCAAGCTGTAAAATATCTTGTTTGAATTTCATGGGACTAGCCCAAAAGTGGGTGTATCCCTGTTTAGACTCAATTTGAGTATGGGTTTGTCACACACAATCCTCATTTATAAGCTTAACGATCATGTTTGCCAATCATTTTAAGGTAGTAGAAAAAGAATTCCAAATCCCCATGTTACGTGGGTCCACATAGCACACCCTCGTCATGCGATATTTTTGAGCTATTAAGTTCTAATCTGCGTGCAATTTTTTTTAAAAAAAACGTTTTTCATGCAGAATATTTTTTCTTTCAAGGGTGCTTCTTTATTTAAAAGTTTTAAATATTACACTTGACCTCTATATAACTAGGATACACACAGCCGCACAAGTCTAGACCAAAAAAAAAAAGCAATACATGTGATCCTCATGGAGGACCAATCTGTAGCTCACATTGTCATCCATGTTGGATAGAAATATCTCCCGTCATGTCTTTAAACCATGTAAAATCCTTCATAAACATGCATTTGTTCTTCACACATTGTACAGACGAACATGAATGGACTAAAACTTTGCATCGGTAGATAACTTGTATGAGAGAATAATTTTATCATCAAAAACCTTGTCATTTTACATAGCCAAAGCGATCAAATTACGATAAGTTCTCCCAGCCTAATAAGAAATTTAAACTATGATCAAAACCCTTTAGTAGATTGCCAAATATATTTCGCACTAGTACAAACTCGAAAGTTAGAGAGGGCGCTCTGAGCCGGTTTTCACCATGTTTAGGAAAAACTGCATTTGCTATCAGCCCTCAGTCTTCCACGATTTCTTCATCGTCTCTAATAGATTTAGAGCCAGTGGGGAATTATCACCGACTCGAAAAGTTGCTGGCCTAGATGTTCCTTAGACGGTGATGATATACGACCGGCTCTAAAAGAAACTATATCTTAGATGGGCGTCTATAGCAAGTGTCTCCTTGAGTAATAGGAGGGAAAATCTGCAATCCGGCAACACCCGAAAGTTCCAACGACAATACGGTACTCTCCGCCTTCATCCTCTTCTTTCTATTTGATTTCTGTCTCTGGATTGGCTCATCTATTCGTTGATTCTTCATACGCAAAAGTAGAGTGCGTTTCTACAATTCGTTCTATCCAATTTGTTCCCCAGATAGATGGTGCTTCCTCAATCTGGATTTTTTTCCATTTCGTCTAGGGTTTTTTCATTTTGGCCTTGTTCTGATTTTTCTTTTCCATCTTGTTCTTCGATGTCTTTTTTGTGTTTAACTGCATAGAAGAATCTTAGGGTATATGTAGCGATGGAGATCCGTAGTATATGCACCCCATCCTCGGGAGAACTGTTGTCGTTCAAAGAAGAATGCAGTACCTTTCTACATCATCATGAACCAACCAAACTTTCAGTTCTTTGTGGTGAGTAATTTGTATCCTCAATCAACAAATTACTAATGTTTATCCTCAATTAACAAAGTACTTTTTAGCCTCAATCAACAAAATACTAATGTTTATACTTAATCACCAAAGTATATTTAGCATGCATATTTAAATATTGTTCTTGCCATGGTAGGAATTTTCTTGAGATTTTAGTAGTAGTAGAAATTCTCGCAATCAATTACTTTTTGTCTCTGCCATATTTGTGAATAGTGAAAGAAAACAACATAATGATAAGCCACACAAGAGCCTTTTATTTCTGTTTTTTAAGATTGTGCTACTTTCCTAATTAGTAGTACTAATAAGATATGATTTAGTAGATCTATGTAGTATATCCGTTGTGTTATATATGCGTCAACATCATCATATTTTTTTATCTGATTCTATTCCTTGTCTCTTTAAGCAAGGACTCAACTACTTTGCCGATAAGTGGCTACCTATTGCGGTTGCAGGCCATAGGTTTGAGTTTTTCCTTATGAAAAGAGAAGAAACTACATACATAAGAGGACCATTCTTGACTTCCTTCTTGAGGTCACACAATATTGCTCTCCATGACCGTGTGACCTTTAGATTAATCAGACAAGTTGGTGATGAAGAAGATGATGAATGAGCTGAGGAAGATGAAGATGAGGAAGGATCTGAGGAAGATGTGCAGGAAGAGGACCATGTGAAGTGAGATGAGTATGTGTTTAAGATTGAAGCACATGCCCCTAATGGTGACATCAAATAATTATAGAATATTCCTGGTATGTGGTTTCCCATCAAATGCATGCATGTATGTAGTAAATATTGTATGTAGTAAATATTGCCTCCTATCTGGAATCCTTGCGATGTCAATTGCATTTTATAGGAGTGACTATGCTAGACGTGGATCCCAACATTAGAAGTGTTTTTTAAGGAGTGTATTCATATATATGTATCTCATTACTATGGCAAACATGTGTGCCATAACTTTTGAGATGATGGCGGAAGTAAACAATAAGAAAATGCTTGATGAGGATGAATTTTTCCATGTGTGTGAACTCCAATATTTTGTTACAAAGCTCAATTGAATTGATGTAGCCATCAACCGCTTTGTGAGTTATTCTATTAATTTAAACCATTTTCAGGGTGTAATTGTGCGTTTACTAATGCGTTTTAGTTAATTCTTAATTTTAGGTCATCCCATCAAGCATTGCACGAGGTTAAAAGATCTCACGGGATGAGACAACTCTGTTTTCTAAGCTATGTCATGGATGCCCCAGTTCTTGGGGAGTACACTATCATTCATGGCAACCTCAACAAGATAGAGTTTAGTAATGGCTAGAACATCGTCTGCATCATGAACCAACTTGCAATTGGCAGGTTGGTTCACTCGTTGTTGTGAGTGTTAAAATGAAGGGAAAATGCATTGACTTCTTTGTGGCAAAGACTCGGTGAGTAACCCTCCAAGAGTTATGACAACGCTTCTTTTGTCTCTAGCTACTAGCTAAATCTAACTTAGGACCATATTTAGTAGTGTGAGTCTGAACAGTGCTTCTCTTACCTCTAAGTGTATGCTTTGGTAGTGTGAAGAACTATGTTTGTAATATACTTTGAATATTCATCATGTATCATGTTTAATCTGAATCCTTCGAGAAATATATGCACCCAGAGCACTATCATGTTAAGAAATATATATGCAAGTTTTTATAATATATTAAAAGTAATATAAAACTTAAGAAACTTGACATGTGTTTATTTTTGGGTACCTAGATGGTCTGGTCAAACTATTAGTCAATTCCAAAACATTTCACCAATTTTTCTCTATATCAAGCACACCAACACTATGACCCATCATACCTTTCAGAGTAAGATTTAAGATTTGTACTATGCACACATATTTTCTTCAATGTATGAACCACAT
Source organism: Lolium perenne (assembly GCF_019359855.2). Lineage (NCBI taxonomy): Eukaryota > Viridiplantae > Streptophyta > Magnoliopsida > Poales > Poaceae > Lolium > Lolium perenne. The sequence goes on along the minus strand of NC_067247.2, from coordinate 361,064,920 downwards.
TTTAGGCATATGACCTCATTTCAAACCATCAAGCATATATATGAACCATTAGTTACCTTTTGGTTTTGAAAAAAATTAAAAATTCTAGGATTATTTAAATTTCGCGTGTCCAAACAATCGGAGGGTCCAGACAATCGCCCAACGGATTTTGATGACCGCATCTCCTTCACAGGTGAAGGGTGGATGAACTTCCTCCAAACCGAATATCTATAGATTGGATAAGCCATACTCATCACTGTGATGTTGACCACGCGGGAGGCACCTGCGGATGATGTTTGTCATCGACATCATCAATGATTCAGCGTCATCGTCGGAGTCTGAGCCGGACTCAGAGGAGTGTGTTGTGACTTAATAAATTTGTTTGCTTGTTCTCAAGTATGGTGAACTAACTCGTTGCTAGTTAGATAGTTTCATCTCTATGTGTGGACCAAAGTGTTAGGTGTTTACTATAGAGCACTAGTTCACTTGCTTGTTTATTGTAGAGTACTAGTTCACTTGCTAATGTGATTTGGTGGCGTGTGGATCGAATGCCACCAAACCGTATTTTTGAAGCCATCGATCAGCATTCCCCTACTTCTCTCTTATCGATCGATTATCTTCAAAATATTTCTCGTATGCCCTCTTCTCGCTACCTTTTATTTTCTGTAAAATATAACCTTATAAAGATAACTCCTACATGCTTCTAAATATAAATAAACGTCTGGTTTTCCAATGGGTTTAATATAAATAGTATTATTGGAGAAGGTTCTATATTTTTCCCACCCGACGGCCATTGATTGAAAACATGGTTGAAAACTTTTTTTTGCTTTCTTTGAGATGGTTCTATTTTGTGGCCGTCTGAGAGGAATAATTGGAGGCAAAATGTTTTTTTTTGGATAAAACTCGGGGATGGTGCCACTTTTCTCCATTCGCCCGCGATGAACCCCACTGTCCAAATTTCATCGTTGTCACCGCCCCCGTCGCCACCGCCGTTCACTACCGCTCCTCCCCGCCGCCGGTCCAGGTTATTATATGTGTGAGCCAAACCCCAAAATCCTAGAGCTTTGATTTAGGAATTATCGCATGGAAGTTGCCATTTTGAATTGCGAGAGCCGGATTCTATTGTGTGGGTCACCACTAGGGAAAGGCTTACCCCCGTCGGACCAAAAAATACTACCACCAATGCACCAGCGCGCATTGGTGGGAACATTTTGGCTGTAACGCGTTATCATCAGCACACCTCCTTGTGCACCGACGGTAACTCGATTTATCGCCGGCGCACCATCCCAGCGCGCCGACAGTATATTTTTCAAAATAAAAAAGACAAATCTAGATCCAGATCTAGATCCCGTTCTTCATTGTGGCTAGCGAGGTTGAGGAGGTGGGTTACCGGAGGGAGGTAGCCAGCAAATTTGAGGAGGTGGATGCCGGTGAGGTTGAGGAGGTCGTTTGAAAGTGCATGGAGCCCCCATGTGTGATTTTGGTAATTAATGACAATCACTATGGACTAATGTTTGCATTGAGTTATATTTGTAGGAGTTGTTCATAGGCAATGCTTGAACCATATGTTGGCTTCAATATTGCAATAAGAAGAAAATGAAGAAGATCAAGTGTCAAGTATGTCTTGAAGGTGAAGATGAAGTGAGCTCTCAAGGTTAACTTCAAGACATCACCAAAATGAAGTGCAAGTTCAAGATGAGCCAACTTGAAGAGATCATATGCTTGAAGGAAATGCTTGAACCGTATGTTGGCTTCAAGATTGCAATAAGAAGCAAATGAAGAAGATCAAGTGTCAAGTATGTCTTGAAGATGAAGATGAAGTGCGCTCTCAAGGTCAACTTCAAGACATCAACGAAATGATGTGAAAGTTCAAGATGAGCCATCTCGAAGAGATTCTTTGCTTGACTCTTGCCATCCATATGGTGATCATGGATATGTGAAGATGCGCCGAAGAAGTAGCTCTCCCATGGTGGATTATGGGAGAAAAATGCATATGGTGATCATGGATATGTGAAGATGCGCCGAAGAAGAAACTCTCCCATGGTGGATTATGGGGGAGCAATCCACAAGACTTCGTCAAGCAAGCACAATCAAGAAAGGCGTTCCATCTTGTTGCGGTCAAGATCGTCATCATCGAGCTCAAGTGGAATGCGCAAGTATAAGGTTTGCTCTTGATAGGGTTTCTTTCTCACCAGTCTCATAGTGTAGTAGGAGACCGGTTTATAGTTTAGTTGCCGTACTATCAAGAGGGCTCTCGAGTGAGTAACTCGATCGTATCCTTCGGAGAGCTCAAACCTTTGCATCCTTGCATCATATTTCTTGGTTGTTATTTGGATCTTATCCATGTGATGTTTTAGAGCTTGTGCTTATACTCATGACAAGCTCTTGTTCATCAAGAATGGTTTTTGCACGGGCAACTTGTTGCATTTTAAAGGTTGGAGGTTTTTACCGGTATGTATTTTTTAGATAGGTCAAACCTTTCATCATTTGTTTCTATCCTACATTGTTGGATTATGGTGGTTCCCTGCATGATCTTGTAGAGCTTGTTCCTAGCTTTAAAACAAGCCCAAGATCATCAAAATCGGAGTCCGGATGCTAAAGTTATGCCCGTTTCAGTTTGATGTTTCTGCCAGTTTTCACGGGGGCGGATATTCCGGCCCAAGTTTGGGGCGGATAATCCCCCCCCCCCCCCTCCCCGAAAAATCCGGCCTCTGGGAAAATCCGGCCAAAAATCCGGCCAAATATTCGGCCCCCATCCAGGGGCATGTTTTTTCTGGTCCTTAGCCGTTTTTCGGGGGCCGGATTTTTCCAAATATCCAGCCCCGGATAATCCGGCCTGAGCATACCCAAACGGTCATATTTAGATGGGAGGGATATTTAAGCACCCCTTCTTTCTCCTTGGGCTGTGTGGTTCACTCTCTCTCTCCCCTCCATTGTTGTCCTTCAAAGCTTGCCCTAGTTCTTGATTCCTCCCATGATTCTTGCATATTCTTGAGGGAAAAGAGAGAGAAGATCTACATCTACATCTTCACCAATCAAATCCCTCTCTTTGTGAGGGGAACCCACTAGATCTTGATCTTGGAGGATTTTGTGTTCTCCTCTTTGTTCTTCCTCTCTTATTCCCCCAATAGCTTTTGTAGCTTTGTTGGAATTTGAGAGAGAAGGACTTGAGCATCTTTGTGGTGTTCTTGCCATTGCATTTGGTGCATCGGTTTGAGTTCTCCACGGTGATGGTGGTGAAAGCAAGAAGGTTGTTACTCTTGGGTTCTTGGAACCCTAGACGGATTCTAGGCCTTTGTGGCGATTTGTTGGGAGCCTCCAATTAAGTTGTGGATGTGTGCCCCAATTTTTGGGTAAGGCCCGGTTTCCGCCTCTAAGGAAATCCCTTAGTGGAACCGTGACCTAGGCCTTTGTGGCGAGGGTCACCGGAGAATAAGGTGAGGCGCCTTTGTGGCGTTCGGTGTGTGGTGTGAGTACCGCATCTTGGGGTGATGCCTTTGTGGCGTTGGTGTGCATCGAGCAACCACACCTCAAGGTGAGCCTCTTGTGGCGTTCAGGAGCACTAAGCCACCGCACCTCTCCAACGGAGATTAGCACTCGCAAGAGTGCGAACTTCGGGATAAATCTTTGTCTCCCGCGTGCCTCGGTTATCTCTATATCCGAGCTCTTTACTTATGCACTTTACCTTGTGATAGCCATCGTGCTTGAAGTTATATATCTTGCTATCACATAGTTGCTTGTATTGCTTAGCACAAGTTGTTGGTGCACATAGGTGAACCTTTGCTTAGAATAAGTTGTTGGTGCACATAGGTGAACCATAGTATATAGGATTTGAGCTTGACAAAGTAAACGCTAGTTTTATTCCGCATTTGTTAAGCCCATCTCGTAAAAGTTTAAATCGCCTATTCACCCCCCCCCCCCTCTAGGCGACATCCGTGACCTTTCAATTGGTATTAGAGCGAGGTCTCTCATTCTTAGGCTTCACCGCCTTGGGAGTAAAGATGTCGGTTAGGGGATTAGTGCACAATAACTTGTTTATATTTGATGGCACAAATTATGATCTATGGAAAATTTATGTGCTTAATATCTTGCGGGGTATTTCCCCGGACATGGAGCGATTTCTTGGCATGGGTTTTTCTTCTCCTAAGGATCCTCAAAATTTATCTCTTGAGGAGAAGAAAACTCTTGCCTCGATGCTCTTGCTTCTCATATGTTTTCCATTGTTGTGAGCAATGTAGTTACTTCATCAATCATGCCTTTTGGGAGCTCTCATGAATTATGGACAAAGCTTCAAGATAAATATGATGTGTCCAATATTATTGAGGATGATTGTATTGCTTCCACTTCCGGCCGTGATGAGTTCTCATCTTCATCCACTTCACCAATGTGTGGCAAGACACAAGGTAATGATATGGTGAGTGGTGATGGAAATTGCAATGTTGGTATTGAGCTTACTATTGATGATCCTTCGTCTATATCTCATTGCAATGGTTCATCTTTGGACTTAAACACATCTAGCACTAGAAATGATTTACATGCGTGTGTTGATAGTCCTTGCATATCATGTGTAAGTTGCTTGAATAAATCTAATGATGATATGCTTGCTTTGTCTTGTGGCCATGATAAAAGTGCTTCTATTTCCTCTAGTTGTTATGTGACTAACTATGTAGAGGAAACCAAATATTCTATTGGTCAAGACAAGATCTTGAAAGGAGCCTCAAGTAACACCTCATATTTATCTCACGGCCCTCATATATGCCTTATGGCCAAGGGTTCCACGGTACCTCCTACCATGGAACCTAATATGTCTCGTGGTGATAAGGATGAGGATGAATATGAAGAAGAGGATTGGGTTGTCTCTCTACGCGATAAGGGTAATAGTGTATTCAAGGTTCTTTGCAAAGATAAAGTTGCTAGCACTCACTTCTTTGAAATCTTGAATACCGCTATTGAGAGCCAAAAATGTATTTGGTTGCATGAGAACACCATTGATAAAATGGGTGCTCTTGAATGTGAGTACGCAAATGATGTGGCATCCCTAAAGGATGAACTTGAAGAAGAACAAACCACCAAGGAAGCTCTTGAGGAGACCTTTGCTCTAGAATTGTCTAGAGAAAAGGAAAACCATGATAGAGCTCTTGAGGTGGCAAATGAACTAAAGCTAAAAAATGATAAGCTTGTGTTTGTTAATGCTAAACTCCTTGAGGATTTTGAGAAACTCAAAAAGGGCTCAAGGGTCATTGAGAGTGCGCTCACCAAACTCACCGAGTCGCATGAGCAACTTAAAGCTTCTTATCTAAAAGAGCATGCCAACTTTCCTTCTCCTATTGCTATTAATAATGATGCTTGTGCTACTAACTCTACTTCTTGTGAAGCATCTATCTTGAAGGAGAATGTTGAGCTAAGGGATCAACTTGAATTGCTAACTAGCAATTATGGGAAATTGGAAGAAAGTCATGGAAAGCTTTCTAGCTCCCATGAGGATCTTCTAGCCTCTCATGATAGGCTAAAGTTAGCTCATGAGGCTATCATATCAAAGTCAACACCTTGTGAGCCTCATGTGGATACTAGCACTACTACTCAAAGTGCTATATTGCCATGTGCTAGTCCTAGTAATTCATCCACTCATAGTATTGCTAAATCTTGTGATGAATTATCTCCCTTGCCTTATTTCTCTAACAATGAAGGTTCTACTTCCTCTAGTACTTGTGTTGTTACTAACCATGTAGAGAAAATCAAAGATCTCAAGGCCCAAGTCACTTCTTTGAAGAATGACTTGGTAAAAAGTCATGAAGGGAAATGCAAACTTGACAAGATGTTGAGTGTGCAACAATCCCCCAATGACAAGAGTGGACTTGGATCCAACTCCAACAACAAGAACAAGTCCAAGAACAACAAGATTAAGAAGGGCCAACTACAGTTCAAGGACCCGGCCAAGATTGTTTGCTTAAAGTGCAAAATTTAAGGGCATCATGTTAGATCTTTCCCCTTGAAGAAGAAGCAAAAAGGGAAGCGGCCTCAAGCTCAAACTCACATTCAACCTCAAGTTGAGGAAATACCACTTCCCAAGAAGAATCAAGCCAATGCTCCCATTGTGGAGAAATCTAGTGAGAAGAAGGAGAAGAAAAGAACTTGCTACATATGCCGCGAGAAGGGCCACATATCCTCCTTTTGCACATTGGTACCTCATCCAACTCTATCACGACTGATGATGTTTATTCTCTTCGTAAGGATGAGGGTGGCAATGTGTTCGCCAAATATGTTGGTGCTCAAAGTGGTGTCAAGAAAAGAACCATTTGGGTTGCCAAGCCTATTGTGACTAACCTCTTAGGACCCAACTTAGTTGGGGACCAACAATCCAAAACTTGATCAATAGGTGCTTGTTGGAGGGCATTGGAGACTTGGCTACATCATGAAGAATTAAGGGATCTTCATCATTTATATTATCTCAAGCCAAGTCTTTTAGTTATCTTGCTTCTATCATATATTCAATGTTCCTCCTTGCGGTAACATGTTCTCAACTCATTTATATTGAAAGTTACTCTCCCCTTTGCATGTGTTAGTTTTTTTCCTAACATGTGTTTGTATATGTTGTGCTTCCTACTTGCTTCTCTTGAGAAATCAAGTCTATGAATATTGGGTTGCACACCATGTATTTGTGTTTGTGTTGGAGCCACTTTGCATCTTCTTGTATCTTATATGGCTCTTATGAGCGATTAATGGACTATCCCATTTTGGGGGAGTGATATTCCTTTGGGAATTTCATGACCTAACAATGTGTGTACATGAGGAATATCACTTAGAATTGATACTGCAAGATTATCTAGTCTCTATGCGGTATGTCATCTTCATGAGAAATTCAAATTCTAATGTCCATTAATAACTCTAGTTGGATCTTATTTGCCTCTTGTGAAAATAAATTCCTTATCACATCATGGGGGAGTAATAAGCCTTATGCATATTACAAGTCTAGAAAATGTGAACATTTGAGGTTGTGTTACATAGAATTGATATTGTAAATTATCTCTCTCATATGTGGCATGTTTGCTCAAACAAGCTCCAATTTGCTTAAATGGCTTCTTTGCTAATATATTTGTGGATCTTATTTGTGAAAGTTTTTCTTGGCATGGGTTTTCACAATGTGTCCCTCAATACATTTTTGGAAAACCATGTGCTTCAAGTCATACTATTAATTGCTTTGCATATTGGTATGAATACTATTAATTGCTTTGCATGTTGGTATGAATACTATTAATTGCTTTGCATGTTGGTATGACCAAATGAAGCTATCAAGAAACTATCTTTGCATGATGGTTAACTCTTATCTTTTACCATATGCTTTATTCATTGTAAATACGATCTTATGTATACTTACAAACTACCACCGGGAAATATTTCCTAATACCTCTTGTCCTATGAAAATTGGCAATCTATTATGAGGTAGATTTTTATTGATCATATTTACACTGGCTCTTGTGTTTAATTTACCTTATTTATTGCCATGAATTTGTTGTGCTTTGACTCCCATGTGTCTTCCTTGCATCTTATGGATCTAATTTGTCTATTCAAACTTTCTTAGCACTTTAGTAGATATAGGTAGCATGATGATCCTAGTTTTGTGCATTTTGTATTCATATGAAAAATCCTAGATAATGCACTAATCTTGGGGGAGCTCTTCTATATTTGTTAGAATGCTTAATATCTCTAGATCTTTATCAAAAATTTGGTTTTGGGAGACATATATTTTCTTTTTGGTACTTTGTGCCATCATAAAAAAGTTTCGAGGGTTTGGTTTATTCGTTGGAACCTTGCTCACTTGGGAGTTGGTTATCTCATTCCTTTGTGTTTAGGTTTAATTAGCTTCTTATAATGAGATAAGTCTTTGGAGTCAATCTTGTGTTGATTTGTCACTTAGAGAAACTTATACACATAAGAGATGATACATCTCCATTTGATATCTTATTTATTTGTTGTGTGTTGATTGGTCAGGCTAAGCAATACAATTCATTGAAGACTATGATGATGCTATTTTCTCATCCTTGTAATAGTCCTATAATATGCTTTGTCATGCCTTTCACATATCCTCTTGGTTGAGCCTTTTATTATGGTGTCTCTTACTTGTTGCTCAACCATTTGTTTTTTGCAAGTGTTAAGCTTATTTTTCTTTCTATGATCTATTGCAAATGTTTGTGTTTTAAATGGTAATGAGGGAGTAAGGATTCCATGTTATGCATATTGTATTCAAATGGAACATTTAAATTTATGCATGTACCTTGGGGAGCTTCCTCATTTTATTTAAGGCACTATTTTGTGATGATCATTAGAGTTTGATTCACTTAGTATCTTTTGTTTTGAATGATATTGAGGGAGTGATGATTCCATGTTTGTGCACTTTATACTCCAATACAAATTGTCTAGTTTTGTGCACAAACCCTGGGGAGCTTCCTCATATTATTTAGAGCAATCTTCTTGATCTTATCATAATATCTATCTTTCTTTTGATATCTTCTTTGTGGTTCATTTGGTTGCTTGCTTCATTTGTTGAAGCTTCTTGACTTTGTTATCTTTTTGCAATCTTTTGATCCTATCTATAGTGTGATTCCTTCTGAATATTCGTCATTGGATACGTGCATTTGATTCCACTCAAATTATGAGAAATGCACACGCTATGAAGGAACTCTCACTATATTGGCCTTCTAAATTTTTTACCCATTTCGGCAATTGGTGCCAATGGGGGAGAAGTTTGGAGGGTTTAAGGGAATTTGGTTCTGTCTTTGCTTTGTGCTTAAGCATGTGCCTTTATTGCATTGCATCTTGTTGCTTTGCATAGTTGAATATTTAGAGGAAACTCCACTAGGCTTTGAATGCCAATATATGCAATGAAATTCAAGATCATTCACACATACATATATTATGGGGGAGTTTGCTCTATATATTCAACTTGTTTGTTACTTAAATTCCTTATATAAACCCTCTCAAAGAGATTGTCATCAATTACCAAAATGGGGGAGATTGAAAGTGCATGGAGCCCCCATGTGTGGTTTTGGTAATTAATGACAATCCCTATGGACTAATGTTTGCATTGAGTTAGGAGTTGTTCATAGGCAATGCTTGAACCATATGTTGGCTTCAAGACTGCAATAAGAAGCAAATGAAGAAGATCAAGTGTCAAGTATGTCTTGAAGGTGAAGATGAAGTGAGCTCTCAAGGTTAACTTCAAGACATCAACAAAATGAAGAGCAAGTTCAAGATGAGCCAACTTGAAGAGATCATATGCTTGAAGGCAATGCTTGAACCGTATGTTGGCTTCAAGATTGCAATAAGAAGCAAATGAAGAAGATCAAGTGTCAAGTATGTCTTGAAGATGAAGATGAAGTGAGCTCTCAAGGTTAACTTCAAGACATCAACGAAATGATGTGCAAGTTCAAGATGAGCCATCTCGAAGAGATTCTTTGCTTGACTCTTTCCATCCATATGGTGATCATGGATATGTGAAGATGCGCCGAAGAAGTAGCTCTCCCATGGTGGATTATGGGGAAGCAATCCATATGGTGATCATGGATATGTGAAGATGCGCCGAAGAAGAAGCTCTCCCATGGTGGATTATGGGGGAGCAATCCACAAGACTTCGTCAAGCAAGCACAATCAAGAAAGGCGTTCCATCTTGTTGCGGTCAAGATCGTCATCATCGAGCTCAAGTGGAATGCGCAAGTATAAGGTTTGCTCTCGATAGGGTTTCTTTCTCACCGGTCTCATAGTGTAGTAGGAGACCGGTTTATAGTTCAGTTGCCGTACTATCAAGAGGGCTCTCGAGTGAGTAACTCGATCGTATCCTTCGGAGAGCTCAAACCTTTGCATCCTTGCATCATCTTTCTTGGTTGTTATTTGGATCTTATCCATGTGATGTTTTAGAGCTTGTGCTTATTCTCATGACAAGCTCTAGTTCATCAAGAATGGTTTTTGCACGGGCAACTTGTTGCATTTTCAAGGTTGGAGGTTTTTACCGGTATGTCTTTTTTAGATAGGTCAAACCTTTCATCATTTGTTTCTATCCTACATTTTTTGATTATGATGGTTCCCTGCATGATCTTGTAGAGCTTGTTCCTAGCTTTAAAACAAGCCCAAGATCATCAAAATCGGAGTTCGGATGCTAAAGTTATGCCCGTTTCAATTTGATGATTCTGCCAGTTTTCAGGGGGGCGGATATTCCGGCCCAAGTTTGGGGCGGATAATCCCCCCCCCCCCTAAAAATCCGGCCTCTGGGAAAATCGGGCCAAATATCCGGCCCCCATCCAGGGGCATGTTTTTTCTGGTCCTTAGCTGTTTTTCGGGAGCCGGATTTTTCCAAATATCCGGCCCCGGATAATCCGGCCTGAGCATACCCAAACGGTCATATTTCGATGGGAGGGATATTTAAGCACCCCTTCTTTCTCCTTGGGTTGTGTGGTTCACTCTCTCTCTCCCCTCCATTGCTGTCCTTCAAATCTTACCCTAGTTCTTGATTCCTCCCATGATTCTTGCATATTCTTGAGGGAAAAGAGAGAGGAGATCTAGATCTACATCTTCACCAATCAAATCCCTCTCTTTGTGAGGGGAACCCACTAGATCTTGATCTTGGAGGATTTTGTGTTCTCCTCTTTGTTCTTCCTCTCTTATTCCCCCAATAGCTTTTGTAGCTTTGTTGGAATTTGAGAGAGAAGGACTTGAGCATCTTTGTGGTGTTCTTGCCTTTGCATTTGGTGCATCGGTTTGAGTTATCCACGGTGATTCGTGGTGGTGAAAGCAAGAAGGTTGTTACTCTTGGGTTCTTGCAACCCTAGACGGATTCTAGGCCTTTGTGGCGATTTGTTGGGAGCCTCCAATTAAGTTGTGGATGTGTGCCCCAATCTTTGTGTAAGGCCCGGTTTCCGCCTCGAAGGAAATCCCTTAGTAGAACCGTGACCTAGGCCTTTGTGGCGAGGGTCACCGGAGAATAAGGTGAGGCGCCTTCGTGGCGTTTGGTGTGTGGTGTGAGTACCGCATCTTGGGGTGAGGCCTTTGTGGCGTTGGTGTGCATCGAGCAACCACACCTCAAGGTGAGCCTCTTGTGGCGTTCGGGAGCACTAAGCCACCGCACCTCTCCAACGGAGATTAGCACTCGCAAGAGTGCGAACTTCGGGATAAATCTTCGTCTCCCGCGTGCCTCGGTTATCTCTATACCCGAGCTCTTTACTTATGCACTTTACCTTATGATAGCCATCGTGCTTGAAGTTATATATCTTGCTATCACATAGTTGCTTGTATTGCTTAGCACAAGTTGTTGGTGCACATAGGTGAACCTTTGCTTAGAATAAGTTGTTGGTGCACATAGGTGAACCATAGTATATAGGCTTTGGGCTTGAAAAAGTAAACGCTAGTTTTATTCCGCATTTGTTAAGCCCATATCATAAAAGTTTAAATCGCATATTCACCCCCCCTCTAGGCGACATCCGTGTCCTTTCATCGTTGCCAGAGGGTCGCCGGCCGGCGAGGTTGAGGACGTGGTCACCGGAGGGAGGTTGCCGGCTTGGGGAGGTGCTCGCTGGATTGAGGAGGTGCTCGCCGGAGTGTCGCCGGAGGTAGGGAAAGAGGAGGAGGAAGAAGAAAACATGAAAGAAGAGGAGGAGAGGGAGAAGGTGGAGAGGAGGATGATAAGGTGAAGAGGAAGATGAGGAGGAGAGAAAGTGAGAAAGAAGAGGCCGTCGGGCTATTTTCTACGTATACACTAGGTTACCGCTGGTGCACCACTATGCATGTGCGTTTGTGGTAGTTTTTTATTATTATTTTGCATCAACATCTAAAAGCTGAAAAAACTCTGTTTTCCTTTTTGATTTTGGTGAAAGTAAAAAATCGCCAAAGGTCATAGGCAGTTGGAATCGGATGTAAAATTTCCCGTAGATACATTCTGATATAAAAATCTTTTTCATCGGAGGTTGTGTGCAACCAGAAATTCCCTTTGCTGGAAAGATGGTGCCATTTTGCCAAAAAAGTCAAAATTCATGATTGTTAATTTACCTGAAAACTAGATGACATAACACATGGGCATCTCTAAGGTTTTTTTTACATTTTTCCCAAAACTGAAAAAGCGTGCCGGTGGGGGGAGGGGGGGGGGGGGGTCTGTGCCCGCCTTACCGCCGGCGGGCGCCCCACTATAGTGGTGCGCCGGCGGTAAGGGGGCTCCGATTTTTGGTTTGGCCTAGACCTGGTCGACCTTGGGCACAACCGATGCCCATAAAATAGGTGCGCCGATAGTAAGCGGACCACAATTTTGGCGCGTCGGTGGTAGCTCGAGGCCTATAGTTGTTTTCCTAGTAGTGCGGTGCCTCTCGAATTTAGGGTTTATGGTTTCCGAGATGCATGCAAGATTTACTACCTACCGAGTTCAAGTGGAGATTATATTTTCTAGTTTGATATGGGTTGCTTACAGTGAAAAATACTCCTACTTTGATGTGTGCATCTTGTTTATGCGATGAATTTAAAATTTCAGAAATATTGATGCTTTTTATTAGCTTAGATGAACAAGATAACAGCTGCTAGAAATTGTGACATCCCACACATTATCTAACAATTATCTAACAAGTATGTGCTCATATTGTTTATACATGTAAGATAATAAGAAATGTGTTCTGCTTCGAGTCTCTTGATTTCTATATTACAGTGTATTTGAACTTTAGGTCATGATAACAATTTATGTATCAATTTAACACATGAGAACCTCCTATGTTGATGCAATAATGTTCTTTTGCGAGAACCGGGACTGCGGCATGATTCCATGTTATCAGATGAAGAACCCACTGAAAAGCTTCTCCTTAGAGGTAGAGCACGAAAATTGAAACTATTTATATATAGTACTCCCATGTCTTAGCATTAACTGAAGTATATCTAGATCGCCCAAAATAATTATCCAATAATCTGTAGTACTACTGATTCCATGTCTTGGCACTAAAATTTATATGAGTTGCATCATGAGGCGGAGGCGGGCGACGGCTAGGGCAGCGGCGACCCTCGGTGGATGCTGTCGGCGGTGGCCTCTGGTTGCTGCCGACGGAGGTGCGGACAGGGCCCGATGTAGGCCCAGATGGGCTTGGCGGGTCAAGGTTCCGCGGCTGTCAAGGGCTGCTGTGTAGCCTGCTGGCTCTCGCCCACATCCCAGGGTTGTTTGTTCTGCCGGTTTCGGTGTGACGATGGCGAGGATGGACGGTTGCGTGGGACTTTTTATTTCTTAGTTTTTTTTTGGTTGTGTGTATCTGTACTACTATTAAAGTATTGCATTGTTGCAGAGGCTATGTGTAATTGGTATCTCTCAATATTAATATATTTCCTTTATTAGAAAAAACATGTGGAGAGACTTGGAAGTTGGAACTAACTAATCCTACTGCTAATCTACACTGTCAGGGTGGATCGTGCCAAGTGGCTAGAACCGAAGCAGGTGCGACGACGAGTGGTGCCCGACGGCAGTCAAAACAGGATCTGTGTTCCAGGCTTTGGCCAAAGTGTCCCCACCCTCCCTCTGTCTTCTTTATCTTTTCAGCTTTGCAGCCGCCACCCCCGGCCGGCCGGCCTCTATCTAACGGCAAGCAAAGAACAGGCAAAACTCAGGTCGATGCAGAGCTAGAAATGTCGAGCGAAATGTTGGAAAAGATCATAATTCTGAAGAAAAGCCATGCCAGCTAAATTACCGTATATCTTCTGTCTCCCTAGTTCATCCATAGGGAGGACATGTCCAAAGCCTATTTCGTGTTCTCGATCGATCTACCAAGTAGGCAAGTACGTTATCGGAACACCAGTACGCGTATGTCTTTGTTCGATCGGCACTGTGGATCACGCGTCCCTCTCTGCCATTCCACCCTTTTGTCCCATCCAATCACCTCCCTCTTCTCTCTCTCTGCGTCCCTGCCGGCGGTCTGCATCCACCATTTTTGTTGCTGCAAAAAGCTCCGGCCGGACCCCCAGCCTTGATAAACGCATCGAGTGACCATCATTGACATTACATTGGAATCTGGCCCACTGCGAGTGCCCGTGTCGATCCAGCACGCCCACCAAAGCCCAGAGGGCACTCCTCTGCGTCGCTCTCCTTCGTTCGTACCCATGCCTGTCTCCAGCTTTAGGGTTCTCTCACCGCCTCGCATCCTAGCAGCAAACAAGACGCGGCGAGAGGGCGCCATGCCAATCCGTCGACCTTCTCGAGGCAACAACTTGCACTGGACTTGATTTGACAACATAGCAATTGAACATGGTGATCAACTACTGAAATCTACACAACACACATACGATCGTTGCAATCTGTAAATTATCAGGTTGCAGCAATGCAGGTAGAACAGGAACACCTTTGTTGAATGCAAAGTCGATCGTCAGGCAGAGCAGAGCGCGAGTGCCAACAATAAGTAGCGACACGACGGCAGTGTTTCGTCGCCTACAGTATCCGCTGCGGCGCGCGTACGGACGGACGTACACTCTAGCAGGCCACGCGAGGGCTCGCTCGCATGCGCCATTGCCATGCCCATCTCTGAACCTTTCGAGGAGAAAAACGGCTGTCTGAATCTGAACTGCCGATGCCGAGTGGTCCGTCTGCGATTCCGCATGCAGCATGCACGCAGCGGCAGCACAGACCAGAGACGACCTGCAGCTAGCTGCTGCGATTCATTCGATCATGCACGCAAGGACTATGTCTCTAGCGCGTGGCCAAGATCGCAGGGCGCCGACGCGCCGTGTACAGCTGCACAGTGGCGTCGCAACAAACTCTGCCGGGTTATGCCGTGGCATGGACAGGCTGACCGGTGAACGGTGATCGTGCATGCGTCTGGAAATGCAGTAGGCGGCAATAACCACAGTATAGTGGTGACGGCAGGCATTGAGTGAGGTGAGAGGCAAGGCAATGTTTCGTTTTCCATATGTGGCTGTGTACGTTGGCATGACTGGCGGTTTATTCATGGCGTTAGCTCGAGCCGGTTTATTCATGGCGGCGGAGCACCACTTATTTTTTCAAAGTTTCGTACGAGGCTTTTACACGGGGTTACAAGAGAGGAGAAGAAAAATAAAAACACACACCCCAACAAAAACACAAGAACAGGGAGAAGGAAAGGCCACCCCCCGTAAAACCTAGGGAGACGGTTGATCGATGAGAAGACTCATCACGACCCAAGCGCAGCGATTACAAGGAAGAGCCTGCCAGACACGGCGGAAGGACCAAACGGCGACACTGCACCATCGACGCAATCGAAAGGCAACGCGCATCCGAGACCACATTATGCACCGACAACCCTGTGTCAAGAGTGTGTCCGAAAGGTCACGCGTGTCCGAGACAACACCATGATGCATGTGTGCCACCGGATGGACCCGAAGGGCATGGAGCACCCACACCTTACGCAGGGGTCGTCGCCGGAGTCGAAAGACATAGCACCACCAAGGGAAACCCAAACCCCACTAGGCCTGATATACCCGGAGGATAGGCCTGACAAGAGCACGCACATAGACCACCCGCGCTGAACATGCCACGGAGCTCTGGCAAGAACACGACACCGGAGCCTAGCAACCAGCAAGAAGAAGACACCACCACTGCCACGGTTCACCTCACATTGGAGAAGAGACCGCACCCGTGGTCGCGATCTGCAAAGCCACGTCACCCACTAGCCCCAGAGGCAGAACCGCTTTAGGACAGCCACACCACCGACCAGCGATGGCACGCACTTTGCACACAGGCACACCGCCGTGTTCGCGATCTGCAAAGCCACGTCACCCACTAGCCCCAGAGGCAGAACCGCTTTAGGACAGCCACACCACCGACCAGCGATGGCACGCACTTTGCACACAGGCACACCGCCGCCCAACGGCACGCTGGCCGACGTGAGTGACTAGCACACGCTCACTGCCGCCAAGACGGCCGCGTGCCAAGGACAGGGGGCGCCACCCTGCTACCGAGGCAGGAGACAGAAGCCACCCCAACAAATATGGGGGCGAACCAGCTCGAGGCAGCACCGGCCGCCGCCGACCACTGGTTGCAGCAGCCCGTCGAAGCCCACCACACCCACTACTAGGAAAAGGCCGATAGCCGAAAATCTTATTGCCAGCGCACCAAAAACCGTGCCCGCCGGTGCTAAATACTACCGGCGCGCCATGTTTCGGCCGCGCCGGTGATGACCCAATACCGCCGGCGCAGGAAAACTTTAGTGCGCCGGGGATAAGGGTGAACCAAAACTGAAAATCGAGGTCGCCTTACTGCCGGCGCACCACCATGTAGGTGCGCCGGTGGTAATTTGTAAGGGGGATGTAATTTTCCCTCCCTACCCCCCTCACCGCCTTTTCAGTTTTCGAAAAAATAAAAGAAAATGATAGAAAATTCAAAAAATAAAATCCTTTGAAATATCCTATACTTATGTAATCTATTTTTAGCGAAAAATTGAAAAAATGAATTTCGATATACTATGCAAAACGGCCTCATCTTTCGGTAAAACGGGATTTCTGGTTGCATACGACCTCCAATGAAAAACTTTTTTATATCAAAATCTATCTACGCGAAATTTCCTATCCGAATTCAACCACCTACGATCGTTTGGGCAAAAAATGGATTCGGCAAATTCAAAACAGAAATTGGAGTTTTTTCAGGTTGTAGATTTTGATGAAAAAAATAAAAAAAATAAGCCCCGACGCACCACCATATTGGTGCGCCGACGGCAATCTAGGCTATATATGCCCAAACCAGCCGACGCACTTTCTCTCTCTTCCACTTCCCCCATCTTCTCTTTCACTTCTCCTCCTCCTCTCTTCCTCCTCCGGCCACCTTCTCTTCTCCTCCACTCTTCCTCCTCTTCTACCTTCTTCCCCTCTAATCCATCCCTCCGACAAGCACCTCCTCAAGCTACTCACTGGAGCACCTCCTCAAGTATCTCACTGGCGAGCACCTCCTCAAGCATCTCGCTGGCTAGCACCTCCTCTCACCCCGGGTCCGGCGAGCTTCTCGACGACCACCTCCTCTCACCCCGGCGACCACCTTCTCCCATACCTTCTCCCTCCTCTCTGTAAGAAGATGACCACGGTGGTGGCGATGGCACATCTCCCAAGGCACGACCTAGAACTTGACCGACGACCTAGAACCCGACCGACCTAGATCTAGATCTGCTTTTTTTTTGAATCCTGGAAAACATACCGCCGGCGCACCAGGCTGGTTCGCCGGAGATAAATCGAGTTACCGCCGGCGCACCAAATGGTGCGCCGGCAGTAGTCCTTTTTGGTGCGTCGGCAGTAAGCGTTTTCCTAGTAGTAACCGTCGCCCAGCTCCTGCAGCTCCGCCACGAGTGCCCGCACCGCGCCACTGCGACCCTCGCCATCACAATGCGGCCGACCGGCACCACCGGCCCGTGCCGTCACCACCGAGCGCAGGGAGAGAGCCCCGCCGCTGCAGTCGCTGGCCAGGCTTCGCCCGCCAGCACGCCCTGGCGGCGGCGAGGAGAGGGGAGGGAGGAGGGGGAGCGCGAGCCCAATGGCTAGGTTTCCCCCCGGCTTGCTCGCGGGAGCGACGCGGGAGGACAGCGAGTCACACCACTTTTTTAAAAGCTTTGTCTATGACTATGAATCGAGAAGAATGCTGTCATTTCTGGTTGTCAGTGAGTGTGGATCCTTAAGACAAATGAGGGATAATGGACCAGCTTCTTTCCCAAAGTAAAATGTTTTCCAAGTTCCAACCAAGATCAGACAGATGTTGGGGTGCGGAGTGGAAGCATGAGAACAAGATTGTCCAAAAGGGATCATCATTCTGACACTTCTCTCGTAATTGATGAGGTGATTTAGAAGAAGATGCCCGTAGCAGAGTAGCAAGCGTGAGCTTAATGGTAATTGTGGCGTGTACTTTTTGAAACTGTAGAAGGATAGAAATATGCGGAATATGATGGATATTATATTGAGCCTCTTATAGGGGGTACTAGTCTTGGGAGCCAAGAAAGCTATCCTAGAGATAAGGCACGAGATGATTACAAATCATATACTACCAAATACACTTATACCAAATATATCTCTAACACTCCCCCACAGTCGTAGCGGTAGTGACGTGAACAATGGAAGTGTCACGGACGGTCAGACTGGACCGAAGGTATGAACCAACGGGCTGACAGTCCCCCGCAGTCGTAGCGGGAGCGTCGTGGACGATGTCGCGTCGCGGATGCTTGGACTGTAGAGGAAGCCGAGGTGCTCGTGCGAGGTGGTAGCCATTGTGCCGATGTCGAGGTAGCCGAGAGCGTGGGTGCTACAACCTTGGTCGAGGGAGCCGCGCGAGGAATAGCCGTGGTCGATGTCGTGGCCGAGTGCCGGTGTCGATGTGCCGCAGGCGAGGTGGTGTGCGAGGAGGGTGACGGAGACGCGCCGAGGCAGTCGTGGAGATGGTCGATGCCGAAGTCGATGCAGTCTGAGCCGTCGAGGACGAGGTGCTGCCCTAGTTTTGCCAGAACTAGGCGCACATCGGGGACGAAGGCATACTCCGGTTTTGCCAGAACCGAGTACGCAAGACGAATTCGAGGAAGGCGAGGCGCCGATCCGAGCTTGCCAGGCCCGGGGACGCATCGGGGACGAAGGCACGCGGCGGTGTTGCCAGCACCGTGCATGCCTAGGACGGGACCAGTACAAATGGCGCGCCATGTCGGAGTAGACTTAGCAGAGGAAGACTCAACGACGGTTGTCGGAGTAGAGTAGCAGATGTCGTAGTCGGGGAAGATGCGAGGACGCTGGCGGCGGAGATGTAGTGGACGGAGACGTAGAAGACGGGCGTTGCGGTGGTCGGCGAGCCCAGCGCGACCTGGAGTGGTTGGCGAGCCCAGCGGCGCCTGGGGTGGAGGCGCGGCGACGGTACACGAGGTTGGCGAGGAAGACGTGGCGGCGTGACGAAGACCATGCGCAGACGGAGGCGACCCGCGCCGAAGGGGCGGCGCTGTGGTGGCCTCGGACGTCGATGCGCGGGGGACGGCGAAGGTGACCAGCGACGCCACGACCCAAGGGGCTGGCGTAGCTGCAGGGCGCGAGTCGGTGCAGCGGCGGGAGACCACCAGCGACGTACACGCCTCGGAAGGAGTGTCGGAGGCCGGGAGCGTGGATCAAAGGCGGCGGTGATGCGGCCCGAAGGGGTGACACAGCGGCAACCCGATGCTCGATCGGTGGTAGGCGCGTGCTCGGGGACGTGCTTGGCGTAGACCTGTGCGGGGTCGGTTGATCAGACCGACGGTGACGCTACACGTGCCATGGCATGGACGACGCGCCGCAGATCGGAGTCGTTGGCGACGTTGTCGGTGATGTCCTGGGCGATGACGGTGAAGACGAACCGGCGATGGAGACCGTGCAGGCGAAACAGCCTGCTGCGTCGCACGTAGGGACTCCCCGTGTGCGGCACGTCCGGTTGTGCCGTGCGGTTGATAGCCGGTGCAGGTCGATGCCGTTGTCGGAGTAGAGACGCAAGTGGACGACGGCGATGGGCGACTCAAGCCGATCTATGATCGGTAAACCAAAAAAGAAAACGCCGGTCGAGCGACCGGCGGGCAAAAAAGAAAACCGATCTAAAGATCGGAAAAAAAAAGACACGAGGGCAGCTGATCAACCGATCGGTGAACGAACCCTCATACGGGTTGCGCGACCCCCGGAGTAGATCATGGAGATCGACCTCCCGGGGGCGGCGCGGCGCAGAAATTTTGCGGCGGCTAGGTCAAGGAGCGTGCCGCTCTGATACCATGTAGAAGGATAGAAATATGCGGAATATGATGGATGTTGTGAGCCTCTCGGACGAGTATATATAGGGGTACAAATCTTGGGAGCCAAGAAGGCTATCCTAGAGATAAGGCAGGAGATGATTACAAATCATATACTACCAAATATACATATATACCAAATATATCTCTAACAGAAACGAATATTAGGTTACGCATAGTGGTTACGGATACATGTGGCATAGAGCCTTTGATGTTCATGCTCTAGTGGCCGGCGCCGCGCACCCACCAGATGAGCATTGCGACCGTCGCGGCGTTCGCTCGTCGATCAGAATCCCTTGCCATCGCCGGCGAGGAAAGAAGAAAGCCGCCTGAGTTTACGATGGCGGGCCTTTTGCTCTCTCGAAGATGACGGGCTAGAGTTTTGGGAGGTTTGTTCGGCCAGATTCACGTGGGCCACTTCGGAGCACTGACGGTAATCCCTATATATCGCCCATGCGTGCACTATTAGTGAACGCCCACACGGATGGGCCGGCCCATTTATCGGCGTACAGCCACGGTTTTCTCTTGTCTTTTTTTTTCGTTTTCTTTTGCTGGTTTCGCTGGTTCTTCGGTTCAGTTTATTTTGCTGTTTTCTTTTGGGTTTTCTTCTTCGCTTTCTTTTCTTTTCTATTTTCTTTTTTGCCTGAAAAATGTAAAGATTTTCAAAAATTTAAACATTTTAAAATCCGAATAATTATCAAATGTAAACAAATTTCAATGTTGAATATTTTCAAAATTTGTACGCCTCTATTCATAAAAAGATGCCAAAAATCTATGTAATTCAGATGTATTTAGACATTTCTTATTGTGTACATATATCAAAATTTTAAAAGATCTCCGTCATCCTTTTATAGATGGAGGGTGTACCTTTTTAGGTATGGAAACTTTTTAAAATCTGAACATTTTTAAATTTTATTAATTTTCCAATATGAATATTTTTTTAGTTTAAACATTTTTAAATTTTAACCATGTTTAAAATATGATTTTTTTCTAAAAAATAGAACAATTTGAAATATAAATATTATTTCTAAATTTGATTTTAAAAAAAACATGACCAGAAAAAATATGAAAATAGTACCTGTAATCTGGGTCGCATTGGCGCGACCCATGAAGCCACTCCTTGTGGGCGTGCATCCCTAGCGCATGCGGTTGAGCGCGATATAGGAGCTCCCGGCATTGACGGAAAGTCGAAAGTCTCGGCCTGTCCTGAGCGGGTCCTCCTATATATCACCGCTTGCGGCGTCCCACGCTTGTGTCGCCTGAAGGAGGCAAGCTGTTGCGTCGGCTCATGTGCGCGTCGCCTAGTTCCCTTCTTCCTTCTTCTTTGCTATTTCCTCACATCGCCATACACATAGGTTCTTGACATGCTCGTCAATCCCCCCACTCGACGCCGACGTAACCGCTATCTCACCCTCGACCGGCGTCGCTACCGGGTCGCCTCGCCACCCCACCCTGCCCAAGCCTCCTCCGCCGCCGGTCCACCACCCCTTGGCCAACCATACCTATGAGCCCCCTATTTTGATGCCTGCGAGATGTGGGGTCCCCCGAGATCGGGGCTAGACAAATCCAGGTTAACCTAGAGCTCGAGACTATACAGTGAGAGAATCAATCAACGAAAGTATTAACAGAGCAAAGAACCAAAGTATTATAAGCAGAGGTCACTTATCTGCCATTAGATCAATCAACGAAAGTGAAACTATGTTATTCTAAATAGCAAGATAGAAAAAAGGCATAAAAGGCTAGGAACCTAGGAACCCTAGCCCATAGATTCCAGACTGCCACCTAGGAACCCCAAGTTACTCGTCGATGTCGACCTAGAAATCACCATATGTAACACATGATCTATTGGAGTGACGTCGTCTGAAACAAAAGCATGACAAGCTGAGTACATGGACCCAACAAAAAATCAATACAACATGTTAGCAAAATTGGTATACGAGGCTTTATGTAGAGCTTCTTTTGCGTAAAGCCAGTTTTATTTGTAAAACAAGAGGGAGCATAAGCTCATCTACTTATATCTTTTTAAAAAGGAGATAAGTGAGCGATAGCTCTAGCTCTAGCTCTATAGATAATCATATTAAAATCCACCGAATCTTCATCATCTACCGAATCCCAGGAGGCGCGCGTCGACGTGGAGTGGTAGGGCGACGAGGCGGAGCTTCCAGGCATCACATCAAGGGGGGAGGCAAGGAACGTCAGAGCGATGTGATGGACGAACCTAGGGTTAGGGTTTTTGAGCAGGAGAGAGCCAGATAGAGGAAGGGAGATCAGGAGTGGCGTTCTAGGGTTCGTTGGGGCGGCAGAGGGGGTCTTGTAGGCAACCTGGGGTGACGATGCGAATCGCAACGCGTGGCATTGGTTGGAACTCTGCCACCGAGTTGCTTCCTCATCGTGAGGTTTAGGATGACCGGTTGGAGTTGGTCCAGGCTAAAACATGGAGATGGGTTGGGTTGCTATTGGGCCTTGGCTGGGCTGTGCGAAGAGAGGAGGCAGGAAGAGAGGAGGGAATTCCAACCCAAAACCGAGGAGAGGGCTTTCCTTTTCCTCTCTATTTTTTTTGTGTTTTCAAAAACTACCTTGCTCTTTTGAAATTATTTGAGGTTTCAAACTTTTTAGTACTTCAAATAATATCCATTGCCTTATTAACATTTATAGAAGTGCCATGTAGGTTTAGTTTGAAATCTTGAAACATTTAGAGTATTTGTGTAAGATCGAGATGTCGCCTAGAGGGGGGTGAATAGTCAATTAAAAACTCTTGCGGATTTGTCTTGTAAGAATGCGGAATTAAACTAGCGTTTAGTTTACAAGCACAAACCCTAAATATGCTAAGCTCAACTAAGTGTAACAATAACAACTAGAGCTAAGCAAGATAGGCACAAGATATATGTAGCACAAGTGATAGCAAGATATATGTACTTCAAGCACGATGGCTATCACAAGGAAAGAGAGCTCGGGTATAGAAATAACCGAGGCACGCGGAGACGAGGATGTATTCCCGTGTTCCCTTCCTTTGCAAGAAGGTACGTCACGTTTGGAGGAGTGGAGGTCCACGAAGGATTCCCCGCGCCACGAAGGCTCACCCTATTCTCCGAACCACACCCACGAAGGATAATGGCCATTTCCTTATGGTTAGCTTTTCCTCCGCTCCGGAGATGGCAAGCTCCACACCACTTCACAAGCTCCATGAAGGAGAAGCCCGGGCCTCTTCACAATCTTCTTGAAGAGATCACCGGAGCACCAACCGCCAAGCCAACTAGGAGGTCTCCCTCCAAGAGTAACAAGCTCACGGTCTCTCACTCGAACTAATCGTGGTGGAGAGCTCAACACTATGCAATGATGCAAAGCAAGAACACTAGAGGTGTTCAAATCCTTCACACTCAAATCCCACCCAAACAACAAATGTTAGGATGAGATTGGAGAGGAAGAATAATGGGGAAAGTCAACAAAAGACTCCAAGATCTAGACTCCAAGAACAATGGAATTATTTGCAAATTGAGTGGACGCAACGGGACACAATTGAGGAGATGTTTATTGCAGCCAGGAAGTTGTTCTCCAAGCCTTTTTTCACAGAAGTTATCATTTTAGCCTGCTGGCACATTTGGAAGCAGAGAAATGGAGAAATTTTTGAGAATATAAGACCCTCCTTTGCTTCCTGGAAGAGACAGTTTGTGCATGAAGCCTCTTTGCATGTGCATAGAGTGAGAGACAAGCATACTGACCTTTTTAAATCATGGATTGACAATCTCTTGTAATTTTTTGCTTTTTCTTTTGTAAATAGCCTTTTTGTACAGTTGGCTGAGGTTTAATAAAATGTTGTGGGGGTTTTGCCTCACAGTCTCATGGTCAAAAAAAAAATCTAGATACCAAGAGTTCTCCTCTCTTAGATCCCTCAAGAATAAGCAAGAATCATGGGGGGAGACAAGAGAGAGAGCAAGTTCTTCAAAAGCAACAATGGAGGAGAGAGAATGAAAGATCTAGCCCAGCCCAAGGTGGAAGAAGGGCTATTTATAGCCCAAGAGCAAATATTACCGTTGGGGAAAAAGACATGTGAAAATCGCAGGAAAAATGGGCTAGAAAAGTGGCCCAGCCAGCTGCCAGGCCGGCCGACCGGATTGGGCGCCGAGGAGGCTGGTGGCCCGTCCGGTCGGGCCGGCCCAGCACCCGGGCGGGGTGGCGCACGCGATGTGCGGCAGATAGGGGGGTGCTGTACGCCGACCTGGTCGGCGCGGACCAGGCGCCGCACACCCCCCAGGCGGGTTGTTGGGCCGGCCCAACATATTCCCACTCCTGTTATTTTTGTTTTTTTTGCTTTTTCGTTTTTTCTGGTTAATTTTTCTTTTTACGTTTTTTAAAAGATGATTCTTTTTAGACCCGATTTTTTAAAATTATTTTAGTTTTTTTAGAATTTTAAATATTTTCAAAATTTGAACATTTTTCAGGTTGGAACAATTTTCAAATTAGAACAAATTTTAAATTGGAACAAATTTTAAATTAGAACAAATTTTAAATTGGAAAAAATATTTTTCAAAAAAATTATTATTTTTTATATGTGAACAATTTTCGAATTTGAACAATTTTTATACTTGAACAATTTTTGAATTTGAACAATTTTTATACTTGAACAATTTTCGCATTTGAACAATTTTATACTTGAACAATTTTCGAATTTGAAATTTTCTCGAATTTTTTTAGTTAGAACATTTTACATTCAAAAATATATGTAAATTTAAAATATTAAATATTAAAAACGAAAAAAGAAACAGAAATGAAAAAAACAGAAATGAAAAAGAAACGAAATGGAAAAAAAAAAAAACAACGAGAAAAATGATTCGAGAAAAAAGCGGCCAACCTGCCCAACACCCGAATCGGGCCCGTATCGTCATGTGAGGTGTGCGGCGCGCGTACGCGCCCGACCTGGTCGGTGTATAGGAAATCCGGCGGCGATAGGCGTGGCGGCGCATAGCGCGCGGCTTTTGAAGAGAAACGCGGCCCATCGAGGCGGTGCCCGATCGGGCCGGGGTAGGCAGGCGGCCCGGTTGGGCTTGCACGACTGGCGGATCGTGGTTGGCCCACGGGACCCCGCCCGGCTGACACGAGCGCCCGGGCCGGTCTCCGCCGGGTGGACCGGCGTGTGGGCCGGCAGTCCGGTCGGCCGGCCGGCTGCCCCTCCCCCATTTTTTCTTTTTATTCTTTTCTCCTTTTTCCTTTTTCTTTAATAACAAATGCTCCCGAACTCCGATTCGAATGAAACCAATTTTGTTTGGAAGATAACAACAAATGCTATCCAATAGAAAGTGAAAACACAAGAATCTGTAGGAGGGGATTTTATCATGAATATAAAAGGTAGAACCTTATATCATGAATAACCGATAAAATCACCCAACCTCGAAAAACGCAATAGAAGATGCATGCAGATTCCGTTTTCGATGAACTTGGGCTTGTTGTAAAGCTAGCAACAAGCTCAAGAACCTCACACAGAGAAACACCAAGAAGCAATAGGGATATGCAAAGTATGGAAAGGATTGAGCTCCCTAAGACGATGTGATCAAGTTACCCAACCGAAAGCCCCTCTTAATAGTGCGGCTATCTATCCTATAATCCGGTCTCCCATCAACCACCTTGAGACCGGTAAAAAGGAAAACCTAGCAAGACCATACCTTTGCCTTGCGCATCCCGCTTGATCTTGATGATAGCTCTTCAAACTCCACTCAAGCCGGAATGCCTCAACTTGATCATCGTTGCTTCGTGAAGACTCACAAATGCTCCCCCATACACCATGATGGGAAAGCTCCATTGATGCACATCTTCACATGTGATAGAGTATGGCTAATATTGAGTTCCACATAAGAACTCCATCTTCATTTCTTCTTCTTGATCATATCACATATGTATCTTTAAATCGATGATCTTGATTCCAATACACAAGGTGTATCTTTATCTTCATGACATCCATACTTGAATCCAACACATGGAATATAAGAAGTACCTATGGAATATTCCTTCATATAAACTCAATGAAAACATTAGTCCATAGGGGTTATCATTAATTACCAAAACCACACATAGGGGCAATATACCCTTACAATCTCCCCCATTTTGGTAATTGATGACAACCACAATAAGAGGGTTTATATAATGAATATTAGAGACAAGTACGCAACTTATCCGAGAATAAGTTGTATACAAGAGGTTGTATTTGATATGGTCAAGTAACACAAAGCTACTATCCCATATCAAAACCACCTCTACTCACACAACTACAACTAATGCAAGGGATGTGAGTAGAACCAATATATATAGAGCAAACTCCCCCACAATGTATGCACGTGTGATGAACATGAATTCATTGCATACATTGTCAAGATTAACCTTTGGGACAATTTCCACTATATATATATACAACCATGCAAGACATATAAATATGGAATGCATGAGGCAAAACACTTAAGCACAAACCAAACTTAAGTATAAAACCATTCCCTTAAACCCTCTAAACTTCTCCCCCATTGGCATCGAGTGCCAAAATGGGTGAAAAATTTAGAAAGCCAATATAATGTGAGTTCCTCCCCAAGGTGTGCACTTCTCATAATTTGAGTGGAATCAAATGCACATATCCAATGATGAATACTTGAAGGAAGTCAAACTATATTGAGGATCAAAGATTGCACAAGGATAACATGATGACAGAAGCTTTAACAAATAAAGCAAGCAATCAAAGATCCAATTGGACAACCAAAGATATCATGATAAGAGAGATATAGTGCTCTAAATAAAATAAGGAAGCTCCCCAAGGTTCGTGCATAACTTATAATGTTTGCATTTGAATACAATATGCACAAACATGGAATCCTTACTCCCTCTATATCATTTAGAACATGATCAAGATAAAGAGAATATGCTTATCAAGAACAACTTGAGTCCAACAATACGAGATATGAGTGCATGAAGAAAAACAAGTAAACCAAGCACTCATAAATCTTCTTTACCAACACCACTAAGAAACAAAAGGATAAAAGATGGTCGGCAAAGAACAAGGATATCAAGGTGATGGATTAACGCTCTTATGTATATAAGTTTCTAAAGTGGACAAAATGATCCATAAAGAAACATGCACACACAAGAGGTTAACAAAATAAATAAGACAAGATATCCAAGATGATGTCATAAAATATACCAAAGGATGTTTGCTTAAGAAGCATATATAGCCTATGGCTCAAATTTTCACTTATGGTATATGAATGAGCTTTGAAAGATCGAGATGTCGCCTAGAGGGGGGGGGGGGTGAATAGGCAATTACAAACTCTTGCGGATTTGTCTTGTAAGAATTTCGGAATTAAACTAATGTTTAGTTTACAAGCACAAACCCTAAATATGCTAAGCTCAACTAAGTGTAACAATGGCAACTAGAGCTAAGCAAGATAGGCACAAGATATATGTAGCACAAGTGATAGCAAGATATATGTACTTCAAGCACGATGGCTATCACAAGGAAAGAGAGCTCGGGTATAGAAATAACCGAGGCACGCGGAGACGAGGATGTATTCCCGTGTTCCCTTGCTTTGCAACAAGGTACGTCACGTTTGGAGGAGTGGAGGTTCCACGAAGGATTCCCCGCGCCACGAAGGCTCACCCTATTCTCCGAACCACACCCACGAAGGATAATGGCCCTTTCCTTATGGTTAGCTTTTCCTCCGCTCCGGAGATGGCAAGCTCCACAACCACTTCACAAGCTCCACGAAGGAGAAGCCCGGGCCTCTTCACAATCTTCTTGAAGAGATCACCGGAGCACCAACCGCCAAGCCAACTAGGAGGTTTCCCTCCAAGAGTAACAAGCTCACGGTCTCTCACTCGAACTAATCGTGGTGGAGAGCTCAACACTATGCAATGATGCAAAGCAAGAACACTAGAGGTGTTCAAATCCTTCACTCTCAAATCCCACCCAAACAACAAATGCTAGGATGAGATTGGAGAGGAAGAACAATGGGGAAAGTCAACAAAAGACTCCAAGATCTAGATCCCAAGAGTTCCCCTCACTTAGAGAAGAAATGGATTGGTGGAAGTGTAGATCTAGATCTCCTCTCTTAGATCCCTCAAGAATTAGCAAGAACTATGGGAGGAATCAAAGGGGAGAACAAGTTCTTCCAAGAGCAACAATGGAGGTGAAGAAAGGGGAAGAACTAACTCAGCCCAAGGTGGAAGAAGGGCTATTTATAGCCCAAGAGCAAATATAACCGTTGGGGAAAAGTTGGGCTGAGTCAACCGTCGAGGAAGCCGGTCAACCGGGCCTGGAGCCGGGCCGTCCGGTCCAGGGCCCGGTCAGACCGGGCCACAGACCGGACCAGCCGGTCCAAACCGAGCGGCAGGCCAGATCCCGACTGGGGGTCACTGTGCGTCTTCCAGGAGCTCATCCGGTTGGCGCCGGTTAGCGGCATCGGTCGACCGGACGGCACGCCGAGCCCCGCCGGTCGATCGCTTGACCGGCACAGATCGATTCCGCGCACGGTTGGCGCCGGTTGGCGACCGGTTGACCGGTCGGCACGCCGGCCAGGCCGGTTGGTAGGCCGGCTGACCGGGCGGCAGGCCGGAGCCAGTCCGGCGCACGGGCCGGTCCGACCGGGTCCCAGACCGGGTGAGCAAGAAAACATGTTATACAAAACTGTGATAACTTTTGTGTCCGGACCCCGATTGACATGAAACCAATTTTGTTGGAAAGATAACGACGAATAGAACCCCAACAAATATGAAGACTCCTCACAGAACATTTTAGATGATTTTAGAGAGGGAGTCTCCCACCGTCAAGAAACGGTGAAGACGTCCAAACTCGAAAACGCAATAAAAGATGCATGCGGATTCCGTTTTCGATGAACTTGGGCTTGTTGTAAAGCTAGCAACAAGCTCAAGAACCTCACACAGAGAAACACCAAGAAGCAATAGGGATATGCAAAGTATGCAAAGGATTGAGCTCCCTAAGACGATGTGATCAAGTTACCCAACCGAAAGCCCCTCTTGATAGTGCGGCTATCTATCCTATAATCCGGTCTCCCAACAACCACCTTGAGACCGGTAAAAGGAAAACCTAGCAAGGCCATACCTTTGCCTTGCGCATCCCGCTTGATCTTGATGATAGCTCTTCAAGCTCTTCTCAAACCGGAATGCCTCAACTTGATCATCGTCGCTTCGTGAAGACTCACAAATGCTCCCCCATACACCATGATGGGAAAGCTCTATTGATGCACATCTTCACATGTCCATTATCACCAAATGGATGGCAAGCTTCAAGCATGTGATCCACTTGAGATGCTCATCTTGAACTTGCCCGACTTAACCTTGTATCTTCTCATACTCTCATAAGATAGAGCATGGCTAATATTGAGTTCCACATAAGAACTCCATCTTCATTTCTTCTTCTTAATCATATCACATATATATCTTCAAACCGATGATCTTGATGCCAATACACAAGGTATATCTTTATCTTCATGGCATCCATACTTGAATCCAACATATGGAGTACAAGTAGTACCTATGGAATATTCCTTCATATAAACTCAATGAAAACATTAGTCCATAGGGGTTGTCATTAATTACCAAAACCACACATAGGGGCAATATACCCTTACAAGCTTCAATCAAGAAAATCTCAAAAACATCACAACTAACGATAAGGGAAGTAAAGCTAGTTGGAATGTTTTGAGAGAGGCAACAAGTATCACAAATAGAGATTTATTTCGCAATTTTTTTTAATCAAAATTGCACATAAGAGTTCTTTTGAGGAATTGATATGCAATAAATTGCTAGAGGGCATATTTGGGTAGGTGAATCATAAACATGATTTATATATATTCCCAACATATGCATCTTCTCAAATTGCTCAAATGTACAATAAGAAGTTTTACTTTAAAAAGGATTTTTCAAGAACCGCAATATTTTCGAAATAAATAATTTCATGCCAAGATACAACCTATAAGAGGTTGGATGCTATATGAGAATGCATGAATAAGATACTTGTTACCGAGATAGCAATGTCATGATGTAGTAGATAAGATCTCATCGATCATCCTAGCTTGACTCCAAATATCATATGGTGACAACACCTTCCTTATAGATGAGACAAGCCTCCATTGCATCTCCAATGTACCTAAAACAACATTCAAGTACATCTTGGTCCCCAAACTCATTGGGTCCAACATGGTTAGACTAACCACAATATATAGGACACACTCCATATAAATATGTGCATATTTAGATGAAATTTGAATTTCATGCACATCTTAGCCATTTAGGATTTGATGGAGTATACCCTATATAATGGATCAAAGAAAGAAAGCATGCTATAAATATAAGCACGCATAAAGATTTTAAAGATCCAACAAAGATATACTTTGGTCAAAACACCAAATGAATTGAAGAAGGCATAAAGATGTGACCAAACAAATTTGTTGTCCAAATTATATCAAAGACGCAAATCACAAAAGATTTGTTCAACAAAGTTGAACAAATGAACTAAGAAGAAACCATTGAGCATAAAGGATGAAATAAAGCAAACATGCTCAAAGATTTATCTCATTGAAGCAAATAAAACATGTAAGAAGGAATGAGATAGCAAACTCCCAAAAGGGCAAGGTTCGAACAAATAAACCAAATCCTCTACACTTTTCACAATGGCACAATGTACCGTAAGGAAAAGATTTGTCTTCCAAAACAAACACTTGATATGAATTAAGAGAATTTATCAAAAGATTTTTCAAAGGGACAAGGAAGACACATGGGAGCAACAAAGATTTCTTGGAAATAAAATAAGGCAATAAGAAGCAATCTAAGGTGAAGATGATCCATAAATTCAACCACATACAAGGTTATCAATTGTCAAAGACAATGAGAATATTGGAATTAACTTCCGGTGGTATATTTCAACAAGGATAGAAATGATCAACTTCACAATAAAAGGCATAGGGTAAGTATATAGAATTAAGCACTATGCCCGGATGAAGATTCTTGATAGCTTCAACTAGTCAAACAATCACACACGGCAATGATTGGGATAACTTGAAGCAAACGGTGTCTCAAATAAGATATAGAGATATGTATTTGAGGAAAACCGTACCAAGAATTTCTTACTCAAACAAGAACCATAAGGTGAGCAATAAAAGCTTTTTAATACAAGTAGAGCTTGTTTGAGCAAACATGCCACCTAGGATCAAGGTAATTAAGAGTATCAACTCTATGTGGCATAACCTCAAATGTTCACATTATCTAGGCTTGTGATATATACAAAACATATTACTCCCCCATAATGTGATAAAACATTTCTTCTAGTTAAGAGGCAATTAAAATTCGATTAGAGATGATTAAATGAACATTAGAATTTGAATTTCTCATGAGTATGACACACCACATAGTGACTAGACAATCTTGCAATATCAATACTAAGTGGTGGTACACATGTACACACATTTTAAAGAAAGAGAGATGCACAATGCATATCACTCCGCCAAAATGGGATGTTCCATTAATCACTCAAAGAGAGCCAAATAAGATATCATCAAGATGCATTAGGCTCAAAACAATACACAAGTATATGATGAGTCAAACAAACATACTTGAATACACAAGATAGGTAAGTAAGACTCAACACATACAAACACATATTTGATACAAAACCAAAACATGCAAAGGGGGCAAGTAACTTACAATAAATATGAAGAGTTGAAGTATAAGTTACCGCAAGGAGGAACATTGGATATAAGATATAGATGATGATATATACGACTTGGCTTGGTAAAAATATAATATATGAAGATCCCTTAATTCTTCATGAAGTAGCCAAGTCTCCAATGACCTCCAAATGCACCTATTGATCAAGTTTGAGCTTGTTGGTCCCCAACCAAGTTGGGTCCTAAGAGGTTAGTCACAATAGGTTTGGCAACCCAAATGGTTCTTTTCTTGAGACCACTTTGAGTTCCAACAAACTTGGCAAACACATTACCATCCTTATCCTTACCAAGAGAATAATCATCATCAACAATGATAGGGTTGGATAAGGTACCACTTAAACATGAAGAAGCAAAGTGCCCCTTCTCACGGCGTAAGTAGCAAGTGTTCCCCTTTCTCTTCTTTATTGATTTCTTCTCTTGGGGAACAATATCTTGATTCTTCTTGAGAAGTGGCCTATCTTCAACTTGAGGTCGAGCATGAGCTTGACCTTGACCTTGTGCCCGTTTCCCTTGTTGTTTCTCACTCAAGTGCTTCTTCTTCAATGGGCATGATCTAACATGATGCCCTTCAACCTTGCAATTGAAGCAAACCAACTTGGCCGGATCCTTGACTTTGTCTTGGCCCTTCTTCTTGTTGTCTTGTTCTTGGACTTGTTCTTGTTATTGGAGTTGAATCCAAGTCCACTCTTGTCATTGGGGGATTGTTGCACACTTAGCATTTTGTCAAGTGCGGATTTCCCTTGATGACGCTTTTCCAAGTCTTTCTTCAAAGAAAGGACTTGGGCCTAGAGCTCTTTGATTTCCTCTACATGGTTAGTAGAAATACAAGTGCTGGAGGAAGTAGAAGCTTCATTGTTAGAGCAACAAGGCAAAGCAAGTAATCCAACACAAGATGTGTCACTAGTTTGACTAGATGGATTACAAGGACTAGCACATGGCAATATAGCATTTTGAGTAGAGGTTGTGCTAATGTCCACATGAGGCTCACAAGATGTTACCTTAGTGATACTAGCCTCATGAGCTAACTTTAGCTCATCGTAGGAAGTTAGGAGATCCTCAAGAGAGTGTGAGAGCGTTTTATTGCTTCCTTCCAATTCCCTACAATTGCTAGTTAGCCATTCAAGTTGAGCCCTTAGCTCAACATTCTCCTTTAAGATAGATGCTTCACAAGAAGTAGAGTTAGTAGCACAAGCATCAACAATAGTTTTCTCATTTTCATGCATATAGGATTCAATTTTCTGTGTAAGCATAAAATTAGTATGCTTCTCATCTTTTAGCTCATGCTTGAGGAGAGTGAATCTCATTTTCCCATTTTTAACATGGGACTCCAACACCACTATGGTTTCCCTGTATTTATTCAAGGTTTCCATAGAGTGTTCGAGATTAGCACGAGCTTCTTTATTACCATGAAGAGAAGCATATACCATTGCCATATCATGCAACAAGGTATTATATTCTTCATCATTATCATCATCATCACTCTCATCGTTAGAGGATGTGTTAGGAGTCAAAGTAGGAGATATCTTTGATCCTTTTGCCATAAGGCACATGTGCATACCG
Organism: Lolium perenne; assembly: GCF_019359855.2. Classification (NCBI taxonomy): domain Eukaryota; kingdom Viridiplantae; phylum Streptophyta; class Magnoliopsida; order Poales; family Poaceae; genus Lolium; species Lolium perenne. The sequence goes on along the minus strand of NC_067247.2, from coordinate 361,031,928 downwards.
GAGAATGAAGATGAATATATTCTTGAATCCTCATTTGAAATCGTGTCTTGATCCGTAGAGTGTTCGGTTTCCTCTACATTGTTAGTCAACAACCAACTAGAGGGAATATAAGCATTTTGATTATGGGAACAAGACAAGGTAAGCATATCATCATGAGATCTATGTAAGCAATTTACACATGATATGCAAGGACTATCAACACAAGCATGTAGATTATTTTCAATGCTAGATGTGTTTAAGTCCAAAGAGGAAGCATTGCAATGGGATAAAGATGAAGAATCATCACTATTGAGCACAATATCAACATTACAATTTTCCTCACCACTCACCATATCATTACCTCGTGTCTTGCTACACGTTGGTGAAGTGGAAGAAGATGAGAACTCATCACGGCCGGAGGTGGAAGCAACTTGGAGCTCTTCATGATGTGAAGGGGAAGAGAGCTCCTCGGAGTCACCACCGACCAAATGAGAAGTGGATCCACCAAACATTTCCTTAAGCTTGATCCACATCTCATGAGACGATTTTCGCTTTATATATATCAAGAACCTATGAAAATCTGGTCTCAAGGAGAATACAAACTCATTAGATACTTGAGTTTCAAGATGTAAGTTTTTCTCATCCTCTAAAGATAGATTTTGAGGATCCATCGGAGGAGAAAAACCTACATCTAGAAGTTGCTCTATATTTGGACACGAGGTCCGAAGGTTATAAAGCAAGCAATTTCTCCACAAAAGATAATTTGTGCCATTAAAGATAATTGTGTCACTGTGCACTAAATTACTAGCCGATATCTTTACTCTCAAGGAAGTGAAGCCTTAAACAAGGAGAGAACTTGCTCTGATACCAATTGTAAGATCGAGATGTCGCCTAGAGAGGGGGGGGGGGTGAATAGGCAATTAAAAACTCTTGCGGATTTGTCTTGTAAGAATGTGGAATTAAACTAGCGTTTAGTTTACAAGCACAAACCCTCAATATGCTAAGCTCAACTAAGTGTAACAATAACAACTAGAGCTAAGCAAGATAGGCACACGATGTATGTAGCACAAGTGATAGCAAGATATATGTACTTCAAGCACGATGGCTATCACAAGGAAAGAGAGCTCGGGTATAGAAATAACCGAGGCACGCGGAGACGAGGATGTATTCCCGTGTTCCCTTCCTTTGCAAGAAGGTACGTCACGTTTGGAGGAGTGGAGGTCCACGAAGGATTCCCCGCGCCACGAAGGCTCACCCTATGCTTCGAACCACACCCACGAAGGATAATGGTCCTTTCCTTATGGTTAGCTTTTCCTCCGCTCCGGAGATGGCAAGCTCCACAACCACTTCACAAGCTCCACGAAGGAGAAACTCGGGCCTCTTCACAATCTTTTTGAAGAGATCACCGGAGCACCAACCGCCAAGCCAACTAGGAGGTCTCCCTCCAAGAGTAACAAGCTCACGGTCTCTCACTCGAACTAATCGTGGTGGAGAGCTCAACACTATGCAATGATGCAAATTAAGAACACTAGAGGTGTTCAAATCCTTCACACTCAAATCCCATCTAAATAACAAATGTTAGGATGAAATTGGAGAGGAAGAACAATGGAGGAAGTCAACAAAAGACTCCAAAATCTAGCCCATATATACTAAACTTAAGTTACGAGGGCTAGCCGAGGCGGACCTATGGTGCCGCAACGGGCGGCGTATATGATTTGTCTTTTGAGCCGGCCACAATGGGATGCCGATATCCCAAGGCCCAACTGACGTTACCGTGCATGAAAGAAGGCCCATTCGTTAAGGTCGCCAACCCTAGCGAAATGTTTCGTCCCCACGGAAATCTCATCGGCGGCGGCGCTCGTGAAGCCCGGGGGGTACGCCGACGAGGACGAGCGGGCTGGAAGAAGCTCGTTCTCCGCAGCAGCAGAGGCACGCGCCACACCGCCACACACACAGGGGGAGGCTGTAGCGTCGGCGAGGGATGCACGCAATAATGCTGGTGCTGCAGCAGCAAGCAGGTGGCGGACGCAGATTGCAGATCCGCCCAGTCTACCCTACCTCCCGCCATGTGAGGCGAGGCGTGGGCGCCACGAGGGTGGCACGTGAGCGAGCGCAGATGCTGTCCGTCCGCTTCTCCGGCCCTTGATGATGGTAGCCAATGCCATGAAGATTCTGGTACCCGCCCCGCCCGATGGTGAACCATTTTTCCTCTCAGCTCACATGGAACCCCTCGGCAAATTGGTGCTAGATCGTACGCAAGTACTACTTCGGTTGATTGCGTTGCCGTAGATCGTAGCTCATGTCTCAAGTACCGCTGCTACCTGCACTGCAACCGCAATGGTGGTTGCTGTCAATAATGTTCCTTTGAAGCCTTGTTACGGAAGCGATAGGGGTGCTTGATCTACACGGAGGGTTTTTTCCACCAGCCAGGTTCAGATCAGTTGTTCTGCTTCCTCCAAGAGTTTGTTAGCCTTTCCAACGAGATCGGACAGAGGGAATAGGACCAGACCACATGGTTATGCTCAATGAACATTACTAGCAGCGTCGTACGGCAGATCTCGTTCGTAGGGAAATGCCAAATTAACATTATTCTATGTGCCACTTATGCGAGGCCAAGTGTGTGTGTGTCACATGGACATGGGGATCGGATTCATCATTTTGCCTTTCCTCGGTCTCTGGATTAGTCCAATGTTAAGCCAACAAGTGGTTGCCTTGCTGCAGTAACATGTTTTCGGTTTCTCTAGAAGCTACAGACAGCCCAGGTAAACATTGGAAGTACAAACTGCAGACGCTGGTCAGAGAAGATAGAAATGCCATCTGGTTACTGAGAGTAAACAAAAATATTTAAGGCCTCCATTAGTCCTGACGACTGTTTTCTCTTGTCCTGGTCAACATTCAAGCCCCTTGATGACCCCAGATTTATTGCCAATAGAACGGCACTGTTTCTAGATTTACTTTTCGGAAAGCACAGTTACATGCAATTTATTGGTCTCAAGGACTGCTTTTATCGCCATATTAAGACCGAAATCTCAAAAACTCTTCTCAGTTTCTCCTGCGCTGCTTGTGCTTGGCTTGTGTACCGTCTCTCCGCTTTTCCTTTGTGCTTTTTTTTCACAGCCTTTCTCGGCATGTACTGGTACTGTACGCACTTAACGCTGCAAAGACTCCGGTGAGTGCTGACCAGCTGACCCATAGCCCATAGGTGGAGGTGGCGAGACCGTGAGATGGGATCTTGCTGCTTGCGTCGCCACCAGTCACTGTCGTCTCCGACAGCCTCCACTGCGGTATGCTACTCTTCTCCCCTAGTTCCCTTCCCTTCCTCCCCCACTCCAAGATTGGATCTTCACCTAGCAGTTAGCACAGCTCTTGCTTCTCCTGGCCACAACCTGGCTGCTCCTCTCGATCTCTTCTCCGTTTCTTTGATTCCAAGATTCTACATTCTCGTGTATGTTGGTTGCCCGCTGCCTCCTACTAGTGGGTGTTCTGTGGGTTCATTGGTAGTTGGATGTGCAAGAACAAAGGGTGGTAAATCTCGTCGGTTCTTGCTCTGGTTCAGAGACCATTGCTTGGTCTGCTAGTAGTGCTTGTGAAGGGGACACCTTTCCTAGTCTGATGTACTAGCATTTGCTCCAAGTATACTAGGTGTGTGTGAAGTATTCTTTTTATTCTTTTTCCTGATTTTATCCTCTTCCATATTTGGGTATTTCCACATATTTTCATAGCTATGCCACTTATACCTACAGTAACATTTTTTTCTTCATTTTCTGCAGCTTAGTTCGCTTTCCTCACTCTCTTTCTTAACATTGTCTTCTTTTTTGTGTAATGCAGGGGCACTAGTAACCTGTCTCTGTGTGCTCTGAAACTGGTTCAGGATTTCATCCATTCTGCTGCGCTTAGCAGGAAACTTTTGGATGGGAGGTGAATATTTCTAGTACTACCAATCTTGACCCATCTTTTCCTTTCATAGATTCCATTCATGCAGTTTCTGAAAAAAAAAGACGTGAATCCTATTTTCAACTGCTGATCGATCTACCATCGTGCACTACTATAGGTGAGCTGCTTACAAATTGGGAAATTATGTGTGCTCTTCGGGCTCCTAGCTCTTCGCTTTGCCCGGAAGCATGATGTACTTCACAGCTGCTTTAATGCATACGTCTCTGAATCAGTGGAATCATCTTGTGCCGTCAAGCATGCTATACCGCAGGTCTGCTGGTCAACTCTGAGCGCCGAAGAAGTTGAGACATATCGTGCTATCTCTGGTGATTTACCTTGCTCCTCTCTGCAAATGGCGACTCTAGTCCGTCATGATTCCAATTCCACACGCTACTCATGGTTGTGGGTTAGCCATATCAGCCCAAAAAACTCTAAGTGGCTTCAGGAGAATCTTACTGGTATGCATTTTCAGCACGGATTCTTTTTTTAATGCTTGTTAATTTAATACGAAAAATGTGTGGTAGTATCAAAATTAGTATATATGAGATTTTTGTTGAGCCTTGCAGTAAACTTTATAACAAATTCCTTAAATATAGTATGATCTCATATGTGGCAAATGGAAGTCCAGCAATACAAATTACACATTTTCCTGTCTTTATTGGGATAGAAAGGTGATCGCAAGGCCACAGAGCTGACAAATTTTGATGCTCCGACTTGAAGCAATTTCTTAATCCAACAAAGAAGCTGAGCTCAAACTATTGTTTTTGTCTGTAATAGCACATTGTAAATCACACACTTTACCATATTGCTTGTAGTATGATTATTCAACACTACATATAGCTGCAACATCTGTTTAATACTAGCATGAACCTATAGCTGTTCCACTTCACCTCATTGTCAGCATTTTCCACATTCTTAATTTGCTTCTCCCTTGGCCCCGTAATATAAGATGCTATTACAACCAACTACAACTTATGTTGGTTGTAATAACATCTTATATTATGGGATAGAGGTAGTGCTGTCTAATTTAGGAACAAAAGAATTTACAGGTACTTATTGCCATTATTTATTTTAAAATGGACTTAATGTGTTGTTTGGTTAGGTTTTTGGGGTTTAGTATGGGTTATTATGTATAAGATATTTGCTTCCCTCCTTTGCATTTTCTTGTACTCCCTCCGATCCAGAATAAGTGTCGGGGATTTAGTACAAAGTTCATATTTTCAATACTTTCTTTACGAACTTAATTCATCACTAATCATTTTGTATCTACATTGTTGACACATCATGTGTAAGCTTACTGGTTACAATATTGGTAGAATTAACAAAAATAAAATTGTAATATTGCATGGCATGTCGCTAATTTAATTTCTTCTCGTGAAACAGACATGGATATGATGGTCAAAGCGATGATCAAACTTATCAATGAAGATGCTGATTCTTTTGCAAGGAGAGCGGAAATGTACTATAAGAAACGCCCTGAGCTCATGAAACATGTGGAGGAGTTTTACAGGGCATATCGTGCTTTAGCAGAAAGGTATGATCAAGCTACTGGCGCACTCCGGCAGGCCCATAGGACAATTTCAGAAGAGTTTCCAAATCAGATGCCATCAATGTCTGACGAGTCGCCTTCCTCAAGCCAAGAAGTGGAGCCACGAACACCAGAAATGCAGATACCCTTACGGGCACCATTCGATCCTGATGATCTGCACAAGGATGCACTTGGTGTGTCTCCACAGCTATATACCCTCAAGAGGCATGGTACACACACTGATGAGATAAGTTCTTTGTCAAGTCGCAAAGGTCTCAAAGAGTTCAATGATTTGTTTTCTAGCTCTGACAGTAGCCATCGTGTCAGTTTTTCTGATGGGAAGGTACGAAAAGGCCTCACTTTTGAAAGCCCAGATGCTAAAGGGAAACAAGATGCAAGTGATGATATCATGAATTTGCAAGATGAAATTTCCAAATTATTAGCAGAGAGCCAGAGTCTGAAGCAACAAATTTCATCAGAGTCTCAGCGGGCAGACAATGCTGAGAGTGAAAGCCAAAGCCTTAAGGACATCATCTCATGTTTGACTTCTGAGAAAGATGCAGCCCTTCTACAGTACAGTGAATCGACCAAAAGATTGTCTGGTTTAGAGATCGAGCTCTCTAAGGCACACAACGAACTGAAGAAACTCTCCGATTATATGGCCATGGAAGTTGAAAATTTAAACAGCGCTGAATCACGTAACAGCACAATGCAATTTGAGCTTGAGACTCTGGGCCAGAAGATCATGGTGCAGGAGCAAGAACTTACACAAAATAGGCAGAAGATGGAAACATTCCACTTTAGTCTACAGGATGAAAGCGCCAGGCGAAAACAGGCTGAAGATGCTCTATGCACAACAGTGAAGGACTGCACTAGATCTCAGGAAGAGGCAAGTAGGTTGACTCTAGAAATGGAGGCAGCAAATGATAGGTTGAGCGAGTTCAAGCAGATGAAACTTAATCTGGAGGACACAGTCAGCGAGCTGAAGAATGAAGTTGTGAGACTGTCTGAACAAAATCGTGTTTCTGAGCTTTTGATAGAAGAACTTCGTAGTGACAAAGATTGTATGGTGGATTCGAAGAGCAAATTTGAGAGTGAGATCCATGCTCTTAGGAGCACTGTCTCACAAATAAATACTGAAAAAGATGTGGCTCTGCTTCAGCATCAGCAATGTGTCGAGCAGGTGTCTGATCTGGAATCCAGGCTCTTGAAGGCAGAATCAGAGCGGGAGAAGATTGAACTGAAGGTACAAATTCTGGTGCAAGAACTTGAGCAGAAGAAAGAAGAAGTTGGTGCCATACATGCTCGGCTGCAGGATGAACACTTCAATTACATGCAAAAGGAAGCAGCTCTTCTTGCAATGGAAGACCTGCATTCTCAGTCTCAAGAAGAAGTTAAAAGGCTGGCACAAGACCTTGAACACTCGAACATGAGATTGAGTGACCTAGAAAATAAGAACTTTAAATTGCAGGACATGTCGCAAGATTTCGAGAGGGTGATTTTGGAGCTAAATTTTAAGAACAACGCAGCCTTTCTTGAACAGCAGAAGTCCTTGGAGAGAATATCATGTTTGGAAGCTCAACTTTTGGCAACACATTCGGCAATGGAGAAGATTGTAAATAAATCTCAGATGCTGGATCAAGAACTTGTACAGACGAAGAAACAAGTAGATGTCCTTCAAAGTAGTTTGCACCAGGAAGAACAGAAATACATGCTTTCTGAAAAGACTCTTCTCACAGTGGAGCACCTACATTTGCAGTCCCAGGAAGAAGCAAAGACACTAGCACAAGATCTTGGAAGCTTAAGCAAGAAACTTAGAGAGGCTGAAAATGATAAGTTGGATCTGCAGAACATTTCGCGGGAACTCAAGAACACCATTTCAGATATGAATTCTGAGAAAAATGCAATGCTACTCCAACAGCAGCAGTCCTTGCAGAGAGTTTCTGATTTAGAAGCATATATTTTTGATGTACAGTCAGATCTGGAGAAAAATAAGGAGAAAGTCCAGTTGCTAGAGCAAGAACTGGAAAACATGAAAGAAGTGGTGAATGGTCTCCATAAAAAATTGGAGGAGGAAGGTCATATACGGATGCATGCTGAAGCAGAACTTACCGTGGCGAAAAACCTGCATTCCCAATCTGAGGAAGAAGTGGGTCATCTTGTCATGGATCTTCAGAAGTTAAATGATGAGTTAAGTGAAGTGCAGGACAGCAATCTTATTGTGGAAGATTTATTATGTGAACTTATGAACACCATCTCTGTTTTGAATACCGAAAAAGATGCAGCACTTGTTCAACTACAGCTGTCCTTAGAAAGAGTAACCGATTTGAAGTCAGAAGTCTCAGAGACACGGTTGGAGGTGGAGAAGACTGAGCAGAAGTTGCAGATGCTGGAGCAAGAATTTGCTCAGAAGAATTTCATGGTGGATATTCTGCAGTCAAGTTTGCAAGATGAGAGCAAGAAACGTGTGGAGGCTGAGACATTGCTCATATCAAATGAGAATCAGTATGTCCAGTCACAGGAAGAAGTAAATAGATTGTCCCTGGAGATTGAGACGCTGGAGAGGAAGCTGAATGAAGTGGAGAACCTATCTTTCGAGCTTAAGAACACCATCTTGCTTCTGGATTCCGAGAAAGCCACAACTCTTCTTCAGTACAAGCAGTCATTAGTAAAAACATCCGATCTGGAATCTAAGCTTTCAGGGGTGCAGATTGAACTAGAGAACGCTGAACAACAAGTGCAAATGCTTGATAAAGAACTCGAGCAGAAGAGAGAAGAGGTTGATAACTTGGCGACTAGCCTGAAAGAGGAAGCCCAAAAGCATACAGAGGCTGAAACAGCTCTTCTGACAATAACTAATCTATACTCTAATTCTCAGGAAGAAACGAACAGGTTAGTCCTTGAGATTAACATGCTGAACAGAAAGTTGAATGAAGTGGAAAACGTGTCTTCGGATCTTAAGAACACCATCCTGCTTCTGGATTCCGAGAAAGCCACAACTCTTCTTCAGCACAACCAGTCCTTGGTGAGAGTATCTGATCTGGAATCTGAACTCTCTGGGGTGCAGACTGAACTAGAGAATTCTGAGAAAAAAGTGCAAATGCTTGATAAAGAACTCGAGCAGAAGAGAGAAGAGGTTGATAGCTTGGCGACTAGCCTGAAAGATGAAGCCCAAAAGCATACGGAGGGTGAAACTGCTCTTCTGACGATAACTAATCTATACTCTAACTCTCAGGAAGAAGTGAACAGGTTAGGCCTTGAGATTAACATGCTGAATAGGAAGTTGAATGAAGTTGAAAATGTGTCTTCAGAGCTTAAGAACACCGTCTTGCTGCTTAGTTCTGAGAAGGACACATGTCTTCTTGAGCACAAGCAGTCCTTGGTAAGAGCATCTGATCTGGAATCTAAACTCTGTGGAGTGCAGACTGAACTAGAGAATTCTGAACGAAAAGTGCAAATGCTTGATAAAGAACTCAAACAGAAGAAAGAAGAGGTGGATAACTTGCTGACTAACCTAAAAGATGAAGCACAGAAGCACATTAAAGGTGAAGCCTCTCTTCTCGAGATGACAAATCTGCATTCTCGGTCTCAGGAAGAAGTCAATAGGTTGGTTTTGAAGATCGAGAGGCTGAATGGAAAATTGAATGAGATGGAGAACACTAAGGTGGACCTTGAGAACACGATATCCAAGCATGCAGAGGGCAACCGTATCCTTGGTGAACAAAATCTTTCTTCTGAATTAAATATCAGAGGCCTTAACGATGAATTGGATATGTTAAAGGAAATGAAAAGGAATCTTGAGAACGAAGTGGGCCTCCACATTGGTGAGAAGGAAATGCTTCAAAGTCAATTGGCCCATCAGAAAGAAGACACAGAAATTCTGGTGAAGCAGTACTGTTCACTGGAACATGAGATGGATGCAGTAAACAGAAGAGCAGCAACACTCCAGCAGTTACTTGATAAAAAAGTATTTGACATGGAGAAGCTGTCAGTCGAGTATTTGACCTTGAAGAAATCATTTTCAAATGCAATTGTTGAGACGGAAGCCCTCAAGGAGATCGTAAAAGAACTGGAAGCTTCAGAAAGCTCTCTGAAATATGATATTTCCTTGTGCAGTTCTGAGAAGGATACTCTGGCACTAGAACTGCATACCTTTAATAAAAAGTATGCTGATATTTCGGAGCAAAAGTCCATGTTGGAGACTTCATTGTCTAACAGGAATTCTGAGCTTGATGAATTGGTAATGAAGTTAAAAGATTCAGAAGAATTGTCTCAGTCTTATCTTGCCAATAACTCTGCTATTCTTGTTGAACAGGGCAATATTCTTTCCCAGGTATTACTTAATTATATACCATCACTTTCACTATGTGACTCAAACCTTCATGAGTCATAAGCTCCCTTGTTAATACATAGTATATATATTCGAGTGCTAGCTCAGTGGCAAGGCTTGCGAGTGTGCAGCCAGCCACCCGGGTTTGAGTCCCAAGGGGGACCGAATTAAACGGGGTGTTTTCTAACGCGTATAAATCCACTGCTAGAGAGGTCTCATCTATCTAACAACGTTTTTTCGAAATGTCTATCTAACAACGTATAGCCAAGGGAGGGAATCTTCCCCCATTGGTCAGCGTTACATAGTATATATATTTCTGCTCATGTCTGTTTGAACAGTCCCATACATAATTGACTCAAATCTTCTTTGCTGTCAGCTGGAGGGCACAACACTGGCTTTGAAATCTCTAGAGCATGAGCATGCTGAACTGGGCGGCAAGCACTCATCCCTGGTATCGGAGAAAGATCTCTTATATAGTCAACTTAGGAATCTACAAGATCAGGTGGAAATTAAAAATGAACAGCATGAAGCTTTCCTCAGGTTACACCAAATGCAGATAAATGACTTTGAAGCGACAGTTTCTTCTATGCATGAGAAAATCTGTCATATGGATCACATGCTTGACCAAGAGCAGCAAGAATGTACATATGCTTCTATCAGTGCATTGGTCCTTCATAAAAGTTTGGCCGATACAAAAGATAAAAACGTTGCCCTTTTTGATGAATGCCAGAAGTTCATAAAGTCTACTCATTCTGCAGATATACTAATAGCACAGCTTGAGGAGGAAGCAAAAAATGAAGAAGAAGAGAAGAAAGCATTGTTGGAACACAGTAAGAAATTAATGCATGGGATCTCACAGCAAATTAAGATCCTTGATATTTGCAAGGACTTGGGACGCCCTGGTGTGGTTCATGATGAAGTTATGCTGCAGGCTTTGTCTCGTGAAACTTTAAACCATGTAAAGCATACAGAGGAGAGCGAACATAGAAATGTCTGCATGGAGGCTGAGCTATCTGTTCTTGAAACAATCCTTGCACAAATAGTAAGTGATTTCAGAGATTTGCACCTGCAGAAGTGTAAACTTGAGAAAGAAGTGGAGACAGGAGCTGCCGAATTGCTCTTTTTGCGAAACAAAAATCACAACCTTATTGAGTTGAATGAACATCTGGGGCAAAGGTTGCAGCAAAGCAGTGAAATTGAGGAGACATTGAAGATTGAACTCACTAGTGGCATGACACAGTTGATGGAGAAGGATGATAAGCTACGCAAGGCAGATGAGACGAATCAATTCTTGCAGGAGACAAACCAGGAATTGTGCAAAGCTCTCAGGGATCTTGAGGCTTCTGTTGAAGATGCAAAATTGGTAAAAGGTGAACTTGAGAAGAAAATCACAACGCTAACTGAACAAGGTGCTGTAAGAGATGATGATTTTCTTCTTCTTTGTGAAGCTAAAGTAGTGTTGCAAGGAGAGGTTGACATCCATAAGCAGAAGGAAGAAAGTTTGATGTCTACACTTGAGATGGCGAAAAAAGAGGCTGACCAACATGAAAGAGAAATTGTTTCACTCGTGAGTGATATGATAACTTGTTCTGTGAATGTCATGATCTATGAGGAACATTTACTTGAGCTAATGATGGAATGCGAGGCTCTTGAGATAGGAATGATTACTGAAAAGGGAATGCTAATGGAAGAAATCTCCTCAAGGGATGCTTATGTTGATGAGCTGCACAGAAGGATTGCCAGCATGGGAGGAGAAAATGAAGAACTTAAGGTGGAGATGAGCGCATATGTGCCACTTGTAGCATCTCTGTCTGCTCAGATAACCATACTGGAAGAAGGAACTCATTTACTTTCAGAACTTAACAAAGAAGGAAAATCGGTAAGCACTTCATCCCTCCATGAAACTGTAGCATTTTCCATTATCCGTTTATATGTGATATGCTATTCTTACGATAAAAATATATCACCGTAGTGACAGTATATTTTGCCTCCTTCACTACGGTGATCTTACGATAAAAACTTTTAGATGACAGAACGATACTTGTGAACGATACATGCCTGGAAAGTTTTTACCTCCTTCACAAGTATCGTTCTGTCATCTAAACTAGATAGTTCTAATATCTCACATGCATAGCAGAAGCATTTTCATTATCTTCGACTTATCTTATATTTTGCTTCTTCAGGAATTTGTGCAAGATGACAAACGTGGTTCAGAGTTTCCAGGCAAACCATCAGGAGTTTTGGAGTTGCAAAGCTTAATTGCAAGAGTCGAAGCACTCCGAGTTGTAATATTAGATGTCAAGGATCGCAGAGATAAGGAGTTCAATGAATCTGCTGCTAAATTGGAATTGGCGAATCTAGAAATTCAAGATCTTAAAACAAGAAAAGACTCATGCATTGGACACAAGGAACAATACATGGAGAACGATAGGCAAAACTATGACGCTGATAACTCAAAAGGGAAGCAAGCACAGATCATGAAAGATATTGAGCTTGATCAGGTATCTACTTGCCCACCATATGGCACTGGAACCACCGTGTACCCTCTTGGTGGCGATGCAAATGCAGAACTTGATGATGAGATGCTTCAGCTATGGGAGACTGCTGAGAAGGATTGCAAGAACCAAACAGCCAAATCTTCATCGTCTGAACATGATATTCAAGCTGTGGAGGAGGTGAAGAGTCAATACCCTTCCTTTCAACTAGCGAGAGGAGATGACAGACTCGATATATCAACAGCATCCCTGGAACCTCAGCAACTATGGACCAAAAATGTCCTTGAGAAGCTCGCTACTGATGCTCAGGGGCTGTTAATCATCCAAGCAAGCATTGAGGAGGTGAAGCAGAAAATCGAAGGAACATCGCATGGAAAATCTCCCTCGAGCTCAGAGTACAGCAGCATCAGAGCTCAGCTGCAGGAGATCGAGGGTTCTGTCTTGGAACAGATAGGTTTCAATAACAGTTTGACAAAGAAGGCTGAGAATTATCCTGAATTTGAGGCAAGTGCTGAGCTAGAAGGCTATTCCAGTAGAAGGAAAATCTCTGAGCAGGTGCAGAAAGGATCAGAGAAAGTTGCGAGGTTAGACCTTGAACTTCAGAAGATACAGTATGTCTTGCTGAAGCTCGAGGAAGAGCACGAGTACACAAGGGTCAAAGTCTCCGAGAAGCGTTCACGACTGCTCTTGAGGGATTACGTGTATGCTAGAAAGGACAAAGTTGATGTCGGGCAGAAGAAGAAGAGCAGGGTGCCCTTCTGCGGTTGTGTGCGTCCCAGGACAATAACTGATGAGCCTTAACCATTTTGTTCTGTAGGCAGCAGGAGAAAGAAGCTCTAGAAGTCATCCCAACAGCCTCATGTTCTTACTACTTTTCGGTGACATAAAGTAATGTTTTTAGGATCTCTTCTGTAATGAGTTCGGATGATAATGTTAACAAGGAGCTCATGCATTCAGAGTTTTTGTGCTTGTTCAGAAATGAGGCAATGCTTAACGAGTTAATCTTACTGCTATATGTCTGTGACAAAGGAGATAATTCTCGCTTTGTTTTTATTGCATATAGATACACACTTTGATCATTCATGTTGGAGTTTGGCACCCCATATTGCTTCTCTGAGACCAGAACACCGAGTTGGTTCTGAGTGTGTTAACTTGTCTGTTCTTGTTTTTTCATTCTGCGGATGTATTCTGATATATGGCTCCTGAATATTTTGAGCAGTTGATGTTTTGTCAATCACCTGACACCTGATGTGTGCGGACTCCCCATTCTGTCATGCAACCATCCAAGATGCAAGATGAATGTTTGAGAAGGTTAGCCTTGTACTATCACCTGTTCAGAGTATCAACTCCATTGCAGCTTCACAGACTTAGATTTTGCTTTAACACACACCAAAAAGGGTGATATATTTCATGTGAATTCGATTCACAATGTAGTACAATAGCTCGAGATGTTTATACTGAACTCGGCTTCGCCTGTTGACAGCTTAGGTTAGACTCAATGCTTTGACTGAATCAGACTATGTTCTCGTGAACTGCCGCCGCATTGCCCGGCTTGTGCGAGTGCAGCACGAAGTCGCATTCCGACACCGCCTCGCCTACAGTCGGGAAGATCCACTCGTGGCCGATGAGCTCCAGCACCTTGGAGCTGTCCAGCTTCTTCATGACCTCGGTCCCCGGGTTCGCCAAAACGACCTGAATCCCTCTCCTGTCCAGGTTCTTCTTGAGCTCATCCAGCATGCTTGTCCCGCTAGTGTCGATGCCACCGACCGCTGCCGAGAGAAAAAAAAACATGACAGTTTTAGATGATGCTTCGGATGATCAAATGTGCATTGTTTCAGCACAAGGCAAAATAAGTTGCAACTTACCACCCATGTCTAGGACGACATACTGCACGCCGGTCTCGCCCTTGGCGCCGGTCCGCTCCTCTTCGTCGTCGATCCACCGTGAGATCCTCTCCCGGAGGTAGCTGGAGTTGGCGAAGTAGATCGGGGAGTCCACCCGCAGCACGAGCACGCCGGGAACCGTCCGTGCCGTCGTGTACTGGTCCATCCTCCGGTATATGGTGGTGTCCGGCACGTTGCCGAGCACCGTTGTCCTTGGCCGTGCCACGAACAGCAGCACCCGCAGCACCGAGATCGCCACTGCCACCACTAATCCCATCTCCACACTGCCGAAGACGACGCCCAAGTATGCCCCGGCGCAGACGCAGAAGTCCACCTTGTCGACATGCCATAGGTGCACGGCGCCCGGGAAGTCGATCAGCCCAAGCATCGCCGACATGATGATCGCCGAGAGCACCACCAGCGGGGTGTAGTAGAAGAGCGGCGTGAGGAAGAGGAGCGTGATCATCACCGCCAGAGACATGATCACGTTGGACATGGCTGTCTTGCAGCCGGCGTTGTAGTTGACGGCGGATCGGGAGAAGGGTCCCGTGGTGAGGTAGCAGGAGGTGAAGGACCCCAGGATGTTCATCGTCCCGATGGCGATCATCTCCTTGTTGCCATCGATGTGGTAGTTCTTGAACATGGCAAAGCTCCTCCCCACGGCGATCCCTTCCTGCAATGTGTCCCTGGCGGTGTGAGTAATTCTGTCTCGCCGGTGTAACTTCCATACAGTAGTACTACAGAGACAGATTGGGCTTACAGCGAGGGCGATGATGCCGGTGATGATCCCGGTCTTGACTGCGAGCATCATGTATGGGGGCGTGAAGTCGAGGTTTGTGACGGAGAGTGGATTCAGGCCCTTCTTGAGGTAACCGATCTGCAATGTTTTCCCGTGAAAATGGAGTCAGTCATTCAGTCCAGTGGGTGATCCTCAACTGTCCTGAATTCCTGGTAGAAATGTGGCAAAATATATCGGTTTCTGCTCGTGCTCACCACTTGAATGCCATGGTTTTCAGCTTTAGTGAAGTACACCAGGAGGCTTCCAAGGATGACCGATGTCAATGGCGCCGCAGCGGATATCCAGAATAACCTTGGCTGCCTCTTGCTCTGTTAAAAATGAAGTGAGGTTAATTGCATGAACATTGAACGTTTCAAACATTTGTACGGTAGTATAATAACTTGAACTCATGTGTTAGAACAGTCAGAGATGGTCTGTTAATGAGATAATTCTAGTTTCCACTTGGATCAAGAGCCCCAAAGTTCAGACCAAGACATACTACTAGAACAGTATTTAGACAACCATTCATAGCACTTTGATCAGAATACAGAACGGGATTAAGACACAAAACTTGGCTTCATTAACCAATAAACACTGGCAGGTCTTCAAGAACAATTTCTGATTGAGACAAATTGTACAGTGACTACTACTATATGTAAGTATTCTATTTAATTCCCTAAAAAGAGGTATTCTATCCAAGGAAAGCTTCCTAGCGCATCCAATTTCGATTAGTTAACACCATAATACAAGCGGTTAGTGGACATTGGCATTTTGCAATTATTCTCCCAACTTTTTCCCTCCCCATGATATATGTGTCAGAACTCAGAACAGACAGAAATAGATCACGAGCCTCAATGGCTCAAGTCAAAGTTCAGACAAAGAACTACTACTAGAACAATATTCAGAGTATTGGATCAGAATTCAGATTGGATCATATTTTTTTCTTGTGCATATTTATAACTGCTGACTCCACCAGTGTATAAGACAAAAGAAGTCTTTGAATAATTCACCAATATACAAACTTCTTCAAGAACAATTTCCGATTAGGACAAACTGAACACCGTCTAATTACTACTACAGTATATGCAAGTATTTTATCCAAGCTAGGACGTTTTCCTCGCGCATCTAATTTGGATTAGTTAACACTATAATACAAGAGGTTAGTGGACATTGGCCTTTTGCAATTATTCTCCAACTTTTTCCCTGCCCATGATATATGGTCCGACGCATGCATTTCGCCATCAGCAAGAAACTGATGCATGCGCAAAACAAGCAAGCCAGTCAGCAGGTCAAGTACGTGTTGTGGTGACAGACAATGACATGGTGCAATCTACGCCTGTCTGGCTCAAATCAAGCCCTAGGATTATGCTCCTCCATCTTGAAGAGACAAAAAGGTTTTTCCTTTTCAGACGCAAAAAGGTAGCCAGTCCATCGCATGTACATATGCATACATGTAGAGATGAAATAACCAAATTGAATTTGTGGGAAAGGTCGCAGTCTCGGAACATTCGGAGACGACGGGGAGGAAGATGACAGGCAGATTAGATCATGGCATCAGTCATCAGATATGAGATATGCCTGTGTAGTGTAAGCTATCCAAAGGCTCCCAATGGATGGATTCCTTTGTCCCAGCTCGCCAATGGGTTCACGAGCCAGCGTGTCCTCATGTAGGAGCTAGCTACCTCTCCAAAACTCACATGGCGAATTGTCTTTCTTGCACCTCCATCGAGCAGGCCTGTGACTGATGTAACCACTGGACTACATACAGTCTATGGAGTAGCATCCTGGACCATCTTTGGTTATATGTTCACTTCAATCATCACAAAATTTTGTTTTGCTTTCTACCACAGATGTTGTACCCCTCTCATCCGTAATACTTGTCGCTAAATTGTATGTATCTAGACATATTGTAGCGTACATATTCACTCGTTTCAGCGACAAATACTATAGATCTGAGGGAGTGCGCATCTTTTGGATTACAAGACGTATCCAAGATGGAGTTAACCTCTCTCGTACATCGCCATTATCACCATCGAAGCAACACTGTGTCACGGATCAAGGTGTGTAGCTTTTGATTGTGGTGTCACGATCTTGGTACGAAGTGGGGTATTACGTCATGGTCAATTATAAACATACTACAGTGATGGGAGTTAGAGAGGCAAGAAAGGACCCAATGATTGGTGAAGGATGGATCGATTCTCTTGTGGTCCTGGTTTATGTACCCATTTTAGTATGATTGCACCGTCATTCACCAGAGATTCTCGCGCCACTTAGTAATTCTAGCTAATACTAACATGTTCTAATTTTGATACTTTGTGCTGCATGCCGTCTGCTGGTCGATTAAATATGCTTATATACTCCTAACACTTGGGAGGCGAATTGGGATTTTGTAGAGGAGAAAAGAGCATAATAATAATTGCTAATAATAAAAAGGACGGTACGGAATATATAAAGTGAGAAAAATATAGGAGAAAACTTACGAAGTAGCGGGTGATGAGGAGGAAGAAGAGGAAGCCGCTGCCGAGCACGGCGCTCTCCCATCGCCACTGCACAAATCCATCCAACCAACACGTCAGGAACACGGGAAATGTTAGGCGAGACAAGCATGAAATCGGTAGGAACGATATCTAGTCGCGGTTAAGTCGATCAGACCAGCCAGTAACCTGTCACGTGACCGCCGATCGACCGATATCTGTAATCTATCAGAGATGCATTTCATTTGTAGATGCAGTACAGACATGTCCGGCCAAAGAGACAAGTGGAGTGGTGTCCTATCCTGTCTTTCCCGGTACATGCACGTAAACCTTTGCCGGCGTAGCTACAGTGGCTATAGCTAAGCTTGTGCCGACGAGCCTCGGGAAAGTGTCACGCGCGTGTGCACGGTGCCATCATATTGCCCATCCGTTCTTGGCCTAATAAGTTCCCGCCGACTTTCTATACATAATAAGGGTACACCAAAATTCTTACCACTTTGATGTTTGATCATAACATGCAAGAAAAATGTTAATTTTTTTATGCCATATGTACCGGAGGGAGCTATTTCTGGGTCAAGCTAGAACTAGTAACTTACTCCCTACTCACAATTTGCAATTATAATGTATAGGACGGAGCATGTGCAATTAATGTACAACCGGAAAAAATGCAATTGCATGCCTATTTACAATTCTCATGTGCATGAATTAAGATGCAAATCAATTAAATGGTCATACAGACTAGGGGTAGGCAAACATGATTTCACGGTTTGGCCGGTTTTTGGCTTAGTTCATTTTTTACACTAAACTGGAAGCGAAGATTAGATTTGTGAAGGGAAATGAAATACGCTCACCAAAGGGTTTAAAAAGGCTTCCACCGGTTTCAATTTTGCACACCCATAATACAAACTACTCCCTCCGTTCTTAAATAAGTGGACATTTAGCCTAAAATTTTATCCACGAAAGAGTATACTTCTATCTTCTTACTGCATTTTAAAGTAGCAAAAATTGCTTCTCTATCATCGCACGAAAGTCAAGCCCAATAATATTCAGCACATGTTATCTTCAATTTCTACATGCTCTGAGCTTATTGGAGATGAAAGAATTAAAGAGGAGAGAAATGTTGATTACATCTTCTCAATATCAAGTATCTTGGAAAATCCACAAGTATACTTATTTTGTGAACGGAGGGAGTACCTTAATTCTCGATCGATCTAGAACCAACAGAAGGAAATGTACATGCGGCCTACTGCTATATATATGTGTACCATCTACCGTGTCATGCTTGTTTAGGTGATGAAAACGAACCTGGTGCGTCTGGGAGAAGACGGAGCGCATGACGGAGACGAGGTCGGTGGAGGTGGTGAAATGCTCGAGGCCGAGCATGCCCTTGAGCTGCTGCAGGCAGACCACCGTGGCCGCGCCGCCCATGAACCCCACGATCGCCGCGTGCGACAAGAAGTCGACGATGAAACCCAGCCTGCACGTACAAACACGCATCCCATAAGTCCGTAAGTAGCAGTTGCACCTAAACCTGCTAATTAAAAGTCTCAAAGCAAAGCTTGCTCGAGGCTAGCTCGACGTGAATCAGCGGAGCTAGCCTTTTTGCACATAGTTAGGCGTAGCAGAGCAGTTACCTGCGGCCGGTTAATTACTAGTTTAGGTGTTTAGGCGCAAACTTTTGACAAGTTTAAAAAGGTAACGGTGCTTTTGGTAGTATACTAGCTCTTCTCACCAACTACATATTAACCCACACGACAGAGAGAGATAGTAGAGTAGAGTGCTTTAATTAGACCGGTGAGATTTTCCTAATTATGATGAGTGGGGGAAAGAGAGATGCATTTGGGGAGTAGAGAGTTAGCTCGGCTGGTGCATGTTAGTGTACCTGAGGAGACCGAGCGATGCCTGGAAGACGCCGGCGAAGAAGGTGGCGGTGAAGGCGAGGTGGAGGTAGAGCGCGGGGTTGTCCGTTGGGGACACCTCGGCGCCGAGCATGGAGCTGATGAGCAGCGACGCGACGGCGACCGTGCCCACGGCCAGGTCCCTGGAGCTCCCCATCATGGCGTACACCAGCGGCGGCACGAAGCTGGAGTCTGCAGTCACACAGAAACACAGTGGGTCACGCATGGATGGATGACATGGCAATGGCGAGTGAGGAACTGAGGATGCTGAAGCAGTACGTACATAGTCCGAGGATTGGCGGGAGGTTGGCGAGCTTGGCGTAGCTGATGCCCTGCGGGATGGCGAGGCTGGCAATGGTGATGCCGGAGATGAGGTCGGACTTGAAGGTGCCGAGCGTGTAGGCGGGCGCCCACTCCAGGAGCGGGAAGAAGTACCGGAGCGCAGCCGCCGCGCGCCGCCCGGCGCCGCGCTCCCGCACCACGGCCCGGAACGGGTCGTCCGGGAAGAAGGTCTCCTTGAGGTTGGCCCGGAACGTGTCCAGGAACGGGCGCGGCTGCGGCAGCGGCACCCTCAGGTGGGCCCTCTCATCGCCAGCGTTCTTCCCACCGGCCGCCGCCGACTCCGCCGCGCTGCCGCCCATGGCCGCCGCGTGTTGCTAGCTCAGCTGAGCTTACTGTGTGTGCTGCTGGCTGGCTAGCTAGCTCCGTCTGGAGTTTGTACTACAGCCCCGTGTAACGTTGGTGTGTATATATACAGAGTTGAGGGGTCGGGTTAGGTGTCTGCTCCGGTGTGGGTGTGGGCTCGGTCGGCCTAGCGTTTCAGGCAAATTGCCATGTGCACGTGGGCCCGTGAGCTGGTAGGGTCCACTTGGAAGATACGCACTGGAGCTCTACCTGACACGTGAGCGTTCCGACGTGGAAGTGGAAGTGGGAGTGGGATTGGCGCATTTTTTTTAAATAATACACTTTTTTTTGTTTATTTCAGAAATAATACTCGGTTTTGAGATATTTCAGAAATAATACACCGTCGGGTTCGTTGAACCCGAAATTTAAAACTCGGGGTAGAGGAACCCGAAATTTCAAAATCGGGGTAGAGGAACCCGACTTATTCTTTTGGCGGGAGGGCGAAAAAGGAAAAAGAAAAGAAAAGAAAGAATCGGGTTTTAGAAACCCGATATTAGTGAATCGGGTTAGGCGACCCCGAGATTCCCACATATTTCGGATTACTCTACCCCGATTTTTGAAATTTCGGGTTCCTCTACCCTAATTCTGAAATTTCGGGTTCCTCTACCCCAATTCCTTCTTTTTCGCGCGGAAACAGGATTAGTCGGGTTCCTCTACCCAGATTTTTGAAATTTCGGGTTCCTCTACCCCGAGTTTCAAATTTCGGGTTTCCTGAACCCGACAGTGTATTATTTCTGAAATATCTCAAAACCGAGTATTATTTCTGAAATAAACAAAAAAATGTGTATTATTTAAAAAAATTTCGCGTGGGATTGCGGGAAGCTTCAGAGCTGCCACATCACGATTATATATGCTCGTGCGGGTTGGCGCGGTGGTCGTCGAGGCACGATCGATCGACCCGGCCGGTGGGTTCGCCGTCGAACGATCGGCGTCGGCGTCGGCACGCGGTCGGCACGTACGGGCCGGGTTAATTCGGCTCCTGTCGCGGCTGCGGAAAACCCCGAAATCATTTGCTCGATCAGTCAGCCAAATTAAACCTAGCCGACGGCAGCATCTTGCCGAAACACGTACGCACGCATCGATCGGCGCATGTGCTAAATATATGCCGTATATGTGCAAGAATTAAGCTAGCTGCATGCAGTTTTGAGTGCCATCTCTCGTTCAGGTGCCGCTCGACCGGACATTTTAGTTCCTAAACTCGCTAATCATCTTTTCTGGCTCAGCATCTCGTGTGTGTCGTTGTGCAGTCTGACGTGTGCACATGTAGATCGACAGCGTGCGTCGCCACTTTGTGCTGCCGAAAAAATTAGACAGAAGAGGTATGTATGCCACTCACATAAGATCGATACGTAAAAACAATTGTGTCGTGCGATGACGTCACCGGTACTGGTTCGGAAATGGGAATGCAACATATGCCATGGAGCGAGCCGGCGGTTGATCCCGCACGTGTTCTTTTCTAGGTACTCCCTCCGTTCTAATTTGTAAGTCACAAATTTTGAATATCTTGGTCCAAGGTACTATTGATTGAGTCTCATTTTCTCTCTCTCATTGGTGCATGTAGCCCCTTTCTCTCCCACATTGGTGCATGCATTCTCTTTCTTTCCCTCATTGGTGCATGCAACTCATTTCTCTCCCACATTAAATAAAATTATGCCTAAAAGGTGGGGGTTATGGGACAAATAATTTTTAAGAATATAACTTAAAAACTAGTAGGTACAGTTCTTACCCCAGAGCAGGAAATAAAACTAATTACAGCAATGATTGGGCAAAGTATCTTCCCGGTCGAGACACGAGCAAGTTAGCAAACGCCACCGTCGTCGTCGATCGTCAGGGAAATGCGATCGACTAAGCTAGTGCTTATTAGAGGCATAGGCACGCGCGTACGTGGACTACACGTGGTCGGCTGCTGAGGCTACACGCTTACTCTTTCAGTGGCTGCTATCCCATTATCCTCGTCTGCTCTGTTACTACGGCAATGCCCAAGTAAAGTACGGCGTAAATTGTCATTTAAAAATTCGCAAAAAAGATTTGGTTTATCACTGGATGTGGAGAATCCTATTAGTGGCTACAGTTGCGCTGCACTTGGAGTTGCCTTCTTGACTTCTCACGAACCACACATACCCCACGTCCTGATCAAATCTGCATCTTCTGAAAAATAAAACTGAATCTGCACGCAGGCCCATGGTTCACGGCATGTATAATGGTAAAGAACGCTCGTCTTCCTTAACCGTCCACATTATTTAAAGAAGACACTAAATATTAGGAATGCAATGCTTTATTTTTTATTATCATTTTTATCAATTAATGAAAACTAATTAGTTTTGGTAATTAATTGGGCTGATAAGGGAAGACACATGAAAAAAAAATGGAGAAAATAATCTTCTCTTATTTCTAAAGAATCATCCTTTAGTTAAGGGAAGAGAAAGCACACAGCATTTTGGCTCCTAGAAGCATATGCTCTTGATTTTTATAACAACTTTTAAACATAAATTAAAATATTGAAAAAATTCGCAAAAATGGCACATGTACATCTTAATGTTCTATGTGCTTGTAAAGTTGTTTCAAATCAACATTTTCTGTGTCATATGTAAAAAAAAGACAAATTTAAGTGCTAAAAAAAGCTATTCAGTAGCATATTTAATTATCCTTTTTTACACAGATCACAAAAATTGTTGATTTTCCACGAAACTTGGCGTATGCTTATAGAATGCCGACATGTACGGGTGAACATTTTGTTCAGATTTTTCTGGACATTGTAAAATGTTTTGTTCCAATAGCCGGAGCAAATACACCCTAGATCAAATTTGGATTTCCAGACGACAGCCTTCTTAGTTTCCTCAACAGTCAATTGTGAAACTGGTGTAGTCATTTTAGGTCGGGTATACTATTTTTTCGATGATAGCAGGCCGATTGTAACTTCCGGCGCAAATACTTAGCAGGTCCTAGTAAATAAAACACATACGTAAGTTTTTCGTAAAATCTTGGAAAAAACACGCACATATATATCAAGTTGAAACATATCCATGTAAATTTTATAAAATAATATGACCATTTACTAAGTTTACACAAATGAGATATGCGGGTGGGCGGTCAAGAAACATGCACGTTGTCAACTAAGAGGATGCGTGAGGGAAGGATACACATGTTGCTGAGTCGATCTGGTCGACACTTGTAGCATACCACCTTGACCGCGTCACGGAGAGATGAGAGCTCTTCGCTGACCCTAGGATGTTTGTAGCACATCAACTTGTGCAACACATAGTCATAAACAACATAATTTATAAACAACGTCACATAATCATACATAATTGCATATGTTCATAATTTATAAACACAACATATAGTCATAAACAACAACATACATAATTTATAAACATCACCATGTGATAAAATGCCAACACATTGTAAACAATAAGACATAGTCATAAACAACAACACATATTCATACATTCTAAGAGCATCTTCAACAGGCGCGCCAAATCAGCCGCACACTATATTAACCACTATATTAACTATTAAGGGGGAAAAAACGTTCCTCTAGCAAGCGCTGTAAACCGCGCGACGTGTAAATTTTTTTTTGGGCGCGGGACGTTTTGCACTATCCTATGCGCTATACTTTGGGCTCCGGCTGCAGCGTGTGCCATTTCTCCACCCGCGCGCGAAGAAAACCCGCCAAGGAACTCCCCCCTCCCACGCGTCGTCGCCCCACCGCTAAATCCTCGCCTCCTCGCGGCGTCGGCGCAATTCCGGCGATGGACGTGTCCTCCGGCACCCCTCCCTACTCCATTCCACCTACCGCAGACGCCGCCTCCGTCGTGGTGCTGCCGAATGCGCCAAACCCTAGCGGTGCTGCCTCCGTCTTGTTGAATGCATAGTAGTGTGTGATTGTTGTTTTCCGCCGGTGTTGCGCGCTGTATTTTGGAGCGCCCGGTGGAGGAGCATTTTTACGTCCGTGCTCGCGCTGTAGTTTAGGGCTTCTGGTGGAGGAAAACACTGCGTAGCGCGCGGTATAGTTTTACAACGCAGTCACAGCAATGTTTACAACATCGAAATATGACACGCCTGTTGTAGATGCTCTAAGTTAACGAACTGACAAAAAGAAGTTGTCATCACGCCGTTGAAGAGCCTTTGCTCCACTCGCCTAGAGAATAAATGTCCACCGACTCGAATACAGGAAAAGAAAATGGATACTCATTGCGTCCGACGCTAGCGATGGAAGACGTATTGAATTGATGTACTAGCTAACACAACAAGTTTAAACTTTTTGAACAAGGAGTGCCCCGAAAGGCCAGGAAGCTTCTCATTAAATCCAAACAGTGGAGGTACAAAATATTACAAAAGACCCATAAGATCTAAATACACATATAGGTCCCTAGCATTTGCAGAAAAGACCTCACTGAGAGATGATGAAACGTAATCAGGTCCTTCTTTTTCCCCACCGTCGAGCCAGAGGTCTGCTACGCCGCTGTCATGCGAAGAGGCGGGGACGGAACCACTTGCCTCTATGCAGCCGTAGTATGCGACTGCAAACCTCAGGAAGGGCCTCGCAAAGGTGGTTGATTCGCCGGAATCCATAGCCGGCAAATGGATAGGCCATGGAGTGGCCTTGGATGTCGGACGGCAACCAAGTGCCGCCGAAGAGCTGCTCAAGAAAATTGCTTCCCACACAGAGACTCCATAGCACCTTTGAGGCAGAAGTCGATGAAGACCTCCGGGAGAGGCTCGCCGTCGCCTTTCTTCTTACCACCATGGCAAGGAAGAAGACGCCCTAGCCTAGCAACCTCCAGGCACCAGTTGCACCGACAGAGATGACCGGGTCCTGTCCCTCGATCCAAAACCGGCATGCCATGCTTCAGCTCCTTGATACGTCCATTTTGCATCACTATTTAATATCATAATTTACTGTTATTCATTGATATATTTCATATATAGAGATGATACTTATGTTATTTCATCTATTTTTCATGTTTCATGATTATTGGAAAATCGCGCACCGGAGTCAGGATTCTGCTGAAAAAGCACCGTCAGAATGCAATATTTCGGAAGATCAGCAATTGACGGGAATTATACTGAAAATCCTATTTTTCCAGAAGACGGAGGGAGCCAAAAGGAGGAGCCGAGGAGGGCCGCCATGGGCCCCCCTCATAGGCCGGCGTGGGCCCTGCCCTGGCCGCGCCGCCTTGTGGGGAGGGGGCCCACGACCCCCTCTGGCCTCCTCTCCTTCGCGTACTTCTTCGTCTCGAAAACCTAAGCTACGGGGGATAGTCGCGAAGAGACACAACCGCCTCTGCAGGGCGGAAAACACCAGAGAGAAAAGAGCTCTCCGGCGGGCAGGAATCCGCCGGGGAATTCCCTCCCGGAGGGGGAAATCGACGCCATCGTCACCGTCATCGAGCTGGACATCATCTCCATCATCATCACCATCATCTCCATCATCATCACCGCCATCTCCACCGCTGCACCTCGTCACCGCTGTAACAATTAGGGTTGGATCTTGATTGTTTGATAGGGGAAACTCTCCCGGTATTGATTTCTACTTGTTATTGATGCTATTGAGTGAAACCATTGAACCAAGGTTTATGTTCAGATTGTTATTCATCATCACATCACCTCTGATCATGTTCCATATGATGTCTCGTGAGTAGTTCGTTTAGTTCTTGAGGACATGGGTGAAGTCTAAATGTTAGTAGTGAATTATGTTGGGTAATATTCAATGTTATGATATTTAAGTTGTGGTGTTATTCTTCTAGTGATGTCATGTGAACGTCGACTACATGATACTTCACCTTTACACTACAAGAAAAGTTGCCATGGCCGACGAAGTTGAAGTCGCGCCGTGGTTGCTGGTGTACCATGGCCGACGATTTTGGGTCCCTCCGTGGTGCATGTCAAAACTTTTTTTTTTCTCGTTTTTGAGGCCACCTAGCCCGACGAAAGCGGCCAAAACGTCGCATATGGTGGCCCGGGACGTGGTGCATCTCGAAATCTCGGGTTCGCCGGCCGAGTCAACGCAAATCCGCACCGCCGAGGGATGTAGGGCCCAGATGGCAGCCTCTCTGGCAATGTTTTTTTTCTCGATCGCGCCATCTCGTTCAACGTTCTCCGATCGAGCCGTTTACGATGCAGGATCATGGGTCCCGCATGTCATCCTCTATGAACCAAAATTCTTTCTATTCTTGGATTTTTTTGACCCCCTGATTTCTGGCTACTTCCTTTTTCTTTTGATCCCTTGCCGCCTTGGAAACGTTGAGACCGCTGCTGCTAAATGGGACCCGCATGTCATCCTCTATGTGCAATCAACTTTCTTTTCTTGGAGTTTTTTTTGGCACCTCATATTTGGTCACTTGCCTTTTTTTTCGATCCCCTGCCGCCTCTCAAACGGTGATACCGCCGCTTTGTTAATTGGGACCCGCATGTCCTCCTATATGTACTATAAAAATTTCTTTTATTGTTTTTTTTTTGGCAACTCATATTTGGTCAATTGCCTTTTTCTTTCGATCCCCTGCCGCCTCTCAAACGGTGATACCGCTGCTGCTAAATGGGACCCGCATGTCATCCTCTATGTACTATAAAACTTTCTTTTCTTGGATTTTTTTTTGGCACCTCATATTTGGTCACTTGCCTTTTTTTTCGATCCCCGCCGCCTCTCAAACGGTGATTCCTCCGCTGCTAAATGGGACCCGCATGTCATCCTCTATGGACTATAAAACTTTCTTTTCTTGAATTATTTTTGGCTCGATATTTGGTCACTTGGCTTTTTATTTCGATCCCCTGCCGCCTCTCAAACAAAGTGAGACCGCTGCGGCTAAATGGGACCCGCATGTCATCCTCTATGAGCAATCAACTTTCTTTTCTTGGAGTTTTTTTGGCACCTCATATTTGGGCACTTGCCTTTTTCTTTCGATCTCATGCCACGTTTGAAACGTTGAGGAACCCTGCAGCTCATGGGACCCGCATGTCATCCTCTATGTCCTATAAAAGTTGATTTTCTTGGTTTTTTTCACCCTCTGATTTTTGGCAATTTCTTTTTCTTTTGAACCCTGCCGCCTCTCAAACGGTGATACCGCTTCTGCTTAATGGGACCCGCATGCCATCCTCTATGTACTATAAAACTTTCTTTTCTTGAATTATTTTTGGCTCCTCATATTTGGTCACTTGCCTTTTTCTTTCGATCTCATGCCACGTTTGAAACGTTGAGGAACTCTTGGCTCATGGGACCCGCATGTCATCCTCTATGTGCTATAAAAGTTTCCTTTGTTGGATTTTTTCACCCTCTGATTTTTGGCTTGCCTTTTTCTTTTGATCCCCTGCCCCCTTTGAAACGTTGAGTAAGCTGTTGGCTCGAGGGACCCGCATGTCATCCTCTATGTCCATCAACTTTCTTTTCTTGGATTTTTTTTCACCCCCTAATTACTAGCTACTTTCTTTTTCTTTTGATCTCAAGCCGCGTTACAAACATTGAGACCGCTTTGCTAAATGGGACCCACATGTCATCCTCTATGTACAATAAAGTTTCTTTTCTTGGATTATCTTTTGCGCCCGATATTTTGTCACTTGCCTTTTTCTTTCGATCTCATGCCGCCTTTGAAACGTTGAGTAAGCTGTGGCTCATGGGTCCCGCATGTCATCCTCTACGAACAATAAAAGTTTCCTTTCTTGGAGTTATTTTTTACCCCTAATTTCTGGCTATTTGCCTTTTTCTTTTGATCTCCTGCCCCTTTGAAACGATGAGGACGGCTTGTTGGCGGGTCGGTCCCACATGTCATCCTCTATGAACAATAAATGTTTCCTTTGATGGATTTATTTTGAACCCCTAATTAATTTCTGGATATTTCCCCTGCCGCCTTGGAATCGTTGAGGATGCTGCTGCCTCATGGGTCCCGCATGTCATCCTCTCAGAACGGTAAATGTTTATTTTCTTGGATTTTGTTGACCAAACGATTTTTGGCTTATTTTTTCTTTCGATCACCTGCAGCCTTTAAAACGTTGAGGACGCCGCTGGCTCACGGGTCCCACATGTCGACCTCTATGAACAATAAACGCCGAGGATGCAAATGCCTCATGGGTCCCGCATGTCATCCTCTCAGAACGAAAATGTTTCTTTTCTTGGATTTTTTACCAACAGATTTTTGGTTTATTTTTTCTTTCCATCCCCTGCCGCCTTTAAAACGTTGACGACGCTGTTGGCTCATGGGTCCCCGATGTTAGCCTCCCGTACAAGAAACATATGATATCTTGATTATTTTGCACAATAAACAATGTATTGCGCTCGAGCTATTTCAAACGGATAATTAAATCTTTATTTTTACATAAACAAACTTATATGTTGAATCTCCTTGTTTTTTTGTCTTTGCGAAGCATAGGACTTTCCTGTTTTTTTAGAAAATTCGGAACTTTCCTGTTTTGGA
Organism: Lolium perenne; assembly: GCF_019359855.2. Taxonomy (NCBI): domain Eukaryota; kingdom Viridiplantae; phylum Streptophyta; class Magnoliopsida; order Poales; family Poaceae; genus Lolium; species Lolium perenne. Next base: position 361,003,538 of record NC_067247.2, on the reverse strand, counting down.
GTGGGCTGAAATTGTACGAGTCAAAAGGCCAAGCAGGATAGTTCGAAGGCCCAGATGTCCAGATGCGGCCCAATTGAAATCTTTCTTCTTGGATTTTTTCACCCCCGATTTCGGCTACTTCATTTTTCTTTTGGTTCTCGTGCCGCCTTGGAAACGTTGAGACCGGCTGCAAAATGGGTCCCGCATGTCATCCTCTCAGTACCATAAAATTTCTTTTCTTGGATTATTTTTGGCTCCTGATATTTGGTCACTTGCCTTTTTCTTTCGATCCCGTGCAGCCTCTCAAACGGAGATACCGCTCGCTAATTGGGACCCGTATGTCATCCTCTATGTACAATCAAGTTTCTTTTCTTGAATTATTTTTGGCTCCCGATATTTGGTCACTTGCCTTTTTCTTTCGATCTCATGCCACGTTTGAAACGTTGAGGAACCTCCGGCTCATGGGACCCGCATGTCATCCTCTATGTACTATAAAAGTTCATTTTCTTTGTTTTTTTCACCCTCTGATTTTTGGCTATTTCCTTTTTCTTTTGATCCCCCGCCGCCTTGGAAACGTTGAGTAAGTTGCTAGCTCATGGGACCCGCATGTCATCCTCTATGTCCATCAACTTTATTTTCTTGGATTTTTTGACCCCCTAATTTATGGCTACTTTCTTTTTCTTTTGATCTCAAGCCGCATTTGAAACGTTGGGACCGCTGCTGCAAAATGGGACCCGCATGTCATCCTCTATGTAAATAAAGTTTCTTTTCTTGGATTATCTTGGGCTCCTGATATTTTTTCACTTGCCTTTTTCTTTCGATCTCATGCCGCCTTTGAAACGTTAAGTAAGTCTGGCTCATGGGTCCCGCATGTCATCCTCTACGAACAATAAAAGTTTCCTTTCTTGGAGTTATTTTTTACCCCTAATTTCTGGCTATTTGCCTTTTTCTTTTGATCTCCTGCCCCCTTTGAAACGATGAGGACGCTGTTGGCAGGTCGGTCCCACATGTCATCCTCTATGAACAATAAAACTTTCCATTGATGGATTTATTTTGAACCCCTAATTAATTTCTGGCTATTTCCTTTTTTTTCTTTGATCCCCTGCCGCCTTGGAAACGTTGAGGATGCTGCTGCCTCATCGGTCCCGCATGTCATCCTCTCGTAACGATAAATGTTTTATTTTATTGGATTTTTTACCAACTGATATTTGGTTTATTTTTATTTTCGATCCTCTCGCCGCCTTTGAAACGTTGGACGACGCTGGCTCATGGGTCCCTCGATGTCACCTCTCCCGTACAAGAAACAAGTGATATCTTGATTATTTTGCAGACAATAAACAGTGTATTTCGCTCTGAGCTATTGCAAACGGATAAATTAAATCTTTATTTTTACAACTTATATCTTGAATCTCCTTTTTTTTGTTTTGGCGAAGCATAGGACTTTCCTGTTTTTTTTTTTTTGAGAAAAATCCGAACTTTCATGTTCTGGAGTGGGCTGAAATTGTACGAGTCAAAAGGCCCAGAAGGATAGTTCGAAGGCCCAGATGTCCAGATGCAGCCCAATTGAAATCTTTCTTTTCTTGGATTTTTTTCACCCCCTGATTTCTGGCTACTTCATTTTTCTTTTAATCTCAAGCCGCATTTGAAACGTTGGGACCACTGCCGCACAATGGGACCCGCATGTCATCCTCTATATACAATCAAGTTTCTTTTCTTGGATTATTTTTGGCTCCTGATATTTGGTCACTTGCCTTTTTCTTTCGATCTCATGCCACGTTTGAAACGTTGAGGAACCTTCATGCACATGGGACCCGAATGTCATCCTCTATGTACTACAAAAGTTTATTTTCTAGGGTTTTTTTTTCACTCTGATTTTTGGCTATTTCCTTTTCTTTTGATCCCCGCCGCCTTGGAAACGTTGAGTAAGCTGCTAACTCGTGGGACCCGCATGTCATCCTCTATGTACAATCAATTTTCTTTTCTTGGAGTTTTTTTACCCCTAATTTCGGCTACTTTCTTTTTCTTTTGATCTCAAGCCGCATTTGAAACGTTGGGACAGCATGTCATCCTCTATGTACAATAAAAGTTTCTTTTCTTGGATTATTTTTCACCCTCTGATTTTTGGTCACTTGCCTTTTTCTTTCGATCTCATGCCGCCCTTGAAAACGTTGAGGAACCTGCTGGCCCATGGGACCCGCATGTCATCCTCTATGTACTACAAAAGTTTCTTTTATTGGATTTTTTCACCCTACGATCTTTGGCTATTTCCATTTTCTTTTGATCCCCTGCCGCCTTGGAAACGTTGAGTAAGCTGGCCGATCGATGGGACCCGCATGTCATCCTCTATGTACAATCAAGTCTCTTTTCTTGGATTTTTTTACCCTCTTATTTTTGGTCACTTGCCTTTTTCTTTCGATCTCATGCAGCCTTCAAACGTTGAGGAAGTTTGGCTCATGGGACCCACATGTCATCCTCTATACTATAAAAGTTTCTTTTCTTGGATTTTTTTTCACCCTCTTATTTTTGGCTATTTCCTTTTTCTTTTGATCCCCTGCCGCCTTGGAAACGTTGATTAAGCTGCTGACACAAGGGCCCCACATGTCATCCTCTATATACAATCAACTTGCAAGATCTTGGAGCGAAAGAGCTTGTATAAGTGGGACCCATATGTCATCCTCTATGTACAATAAAAGTTTCTTTTCTTGGATTATTTTTTGCTCCTGATATTTGGTCAGTTTCTTTTTTCTTTTGATCTCATGCCGCCTCGAAACGTTGAGTAAGGTGTGGCTCATGGGACCCGCATGTCATCCTCTATGTACAATAAAGTTTCTTTTCTTAGATTTTTTTACCCCCGATTTTTGCTAACTTGCCTTTTTCTTTGCGATCATATGCCGCCGTTGCCATTGAGGTCGCCGCTGGCTCATGGGTCCCACATGTCAGCCTCTATGAACAACAAACCTTTCCTTTGTTGGATTTATTTTTTACCCCTAATTTCTGCTATTTGCCTTTTTTTCTTTTTGATCCTCATGCCTTTGAAACGATGAGGACGTCTTGGCAGGTCGGTCCCACATGTCATCCTCTATGAAGAATAAAAGTTTCCTTTTTGGATTTATTTTTGACCCCTAATTTCTGGCTATTTGCCTTTTTCTTCTGATCCCTGCCGACTTCGAAATGATGAGGATGCAGCTGGCAGATCGGTCCCACATGTCAGCCTCTATGAACTATAAATGTTTCCTTTGTAGGATTTATTTTTTACCCCTATTTTCGGGCTACTTGCCTTTTTCTTTGAAACGTTGAGGACGCCACTGTCTCATGGGTCCCACATGGCATCCTCTCGAACGATAAACCTTCATTTCTTGTTAACGACAGGTTTATCGCATTATTTTCATGAGACTAATACAAGCTCTTTCGCTCCAAGATCTTGCAAGTTAATAGAATAAAACATGGAATTATTAGGATATGTTTTAAATTTCAAATCCACTTTATGAATTTTTGAAAATACCGTGATCTTTGTGGGTATGGAGCGATCAAGGATTTTCATATTGGCCATGAGCAGTTTCAAAAATTGCAACCCAATAATTCAAAATAAATACAAACAACTTTTATGTAGAATCTCCGTGTTTTTGTTTTTTGCCAATCATAGGATCTGTGGTTCTTTAGAAAAGGGCCAACATTGCATGAGCAGAAAGGCCCATTTGTAGTTATTGGGCTTCGACAAATGAGCAAGTAGGCCTATAGCAAATACCTTGTAGATGGCCGTTGGAACCCAAAAGTATTTGTTGCCTAGACTTAGATGCCAAACTCAGCCTTATTGACATGAACCTTGCTATGCACACGACAATTTCAGTCCGATCCGTGTACGAAACACAAGATCCAACCCTTCGTGTGAGGAAGCAGGTGGCAGCACACCTCCAGATGCTCAATCGTACATACGCATATCATATAGGAGTTGTCGTATGTACATCAGTTCCGTATTGACATGTTTTTTTCTTTGGTTCACATGTGGGGTCCGCACAGTCACCTAGGTCGCACATCTACTTCCTTGCTCGTAGTTGATGCATGTTCGGTTTGGGGATGGGGTGGAACCGAACACACCCCCGTGCCCATTTGAGAATCTTGGTAAAATCCTAGGTTTGTTGAGCAAGATTTAAACAAGTTTAACATGTGAAAATGATATGGTAATTAAGTCTGGATCTTTCTCTTAGTAACTCTAAAATGAAGCTTTTGGGAGGTTCTTGAATTTACCATGTTTGAAACCCAAAACCACCGTACTTCTGTTCATGCTTGACTTCATAAGACAGAGTTTAGGGTTAGGGGTAGATACATGATTTTTCTGGTTTGAATATGTCTAGACCATGTTTATCAATTTGAATGCTTACTATATGACATAAGAAGGCTATGTGCTTTGGTTTTTCATTCTTTCGATTTTTTTCTGAAATTTTATGGCCATTTGAATCTTGGTCAAATCCTAGGTTCGACCAAGATTTAAACAAGTTTAAAACATGACAATGAAAAGGTAATTAATCATGGATCCTTCTTAATTAACCAGCCAGTCTAATTAAAATGAAGCTTTTTGGGAGGTTTTTGAAATTTCCATGTTTGAAACCCAAAACCACACTTCTCTGCTTCATGCTTGACTTCATATATAATTAAGACAAAGTTTAGGGTTAGGGGGTACATGATTTGTCTGGTTTGAATATGTCTAGACCTTGTTTATGAAATTGAATGCTTACTATATGACATAAGAAGACTATGTGCTTTGGTTTTTTATTTTATTTATTTTTTATTTTATGCCCATTTGAATACTGGTCAAATCCTCGGTTTGACCAAGATTTAAACAAGTTTAAAACATGAAAATGAAAAGGTAAGCCTGGATCCTTCTTAACTAGTCACTCTAAAATGAAGCTTTAATTTTGGGAGGTTTTTGAAATTTCCATGTTTGAAACCAAAAACCACTTCTCTTCATGCTTGACTTCATAAGACAGAGTTTATGGTTTTAGAGGGGTAGATACATGATTTGTCTTATTTGAATATGTCTAGCTAGACCTTGTTTATCAACTTTTGAATGCTTACTATATATATGTATGTGACATAAGAAAACTATGTGCTTTGATTTTTCATTTTACTGTTTTTTTTTTGGAATTTTTTGATGCACATTTGAATCTTGGTCAAATCCTAGGTTTGACCAAGATTTAAACAAGTATAGAACATGAAAATGAAAAGGGAAGCCTGTATCCTTCTTAATTAGTCACCCTAAAATGAAGTTTTTGGGAGGTTTTTGAAATTTCCATGTTTGAAACCCAAAACCACTTATCTTCATGCTTGACTTCGTCATAAGACAGAGTTTAGGTTAGGGGTAGATACATGATTTGTCTAGCTAGTTTGAATATGTCCAGACCTTGTTTATCAACTTTAATGCTTACTATATGACATATAAGAAGACTATGTGCGCTTTGGTTTTTCATTTTTCTGTTTTTTTATTTTATGCCCATTTGAATCTTGGTTAAATCCTAGATTGACTTCATAAGACAGAGTTTAGGGTTAGGGGTAGATATACACATGATTTTTCTGGTTTGAATATGTCTAGACCTTGTTTATCAACTTGAGTGTTTACTATATGACATAATTAAGAAGGCTATGTGCTTTGGTTTTTCATTCTTTAGATTTTTTGTCTGAATTTTTATGCCCATTTGAATCTTGGTCAAATCCTAGGTTTGACCAAGATTTAAATAAGTTTAAAACATGGAAATGAAAAGGTAAGCATCGATCCTTCTTTGTCGCTCTAAAATGAAGCTGAATTTTGGGAGGTTTTTGAAATTTCCATGTTTGAAACCCAAAACCACTTCTCTTCATGCTTGACTTCATAAGACGAAGTTTAGGGTCGATAGGGGGTAGATACATGATTTGTCTGGTTTGGATATATCTAGACCTTGTTTATCAACTTGAATGCTTACGATATGACATAAGAACATTATGTGCTTTTATTTTTTTATTTTTTTGTGCCCATTTGAATCTTGGTCAAATCCTAGGTTTGACCAAGATTTAAACAAGTATAGAACATGAAAATGAAAAGGGAAGCGTGTATCCTTCTTAGTCACCCTAAAATGAAGTTTTGGGAGGTTTTTGAAATTTCCATGTTTGAAACCCAAAACCACTTCTCTTCATGCTTGACTTCTTAAGACATAGTTTAGGGGTTAGCGGGTAGATACATGATTTGTATGGTTTGAATATGTCTAGACCTTGTTTATCAACTTTAATGCTTACTATATGACATAAGAAGACTATGTGCTTTGGTTTTTCATTTTTCTGTTTTATTTTTTGAATTTTCTGCCAATTTTGTTTGACCAAGATTTAGACAAGTTTTACACGTGAAAACGAATAAGTAAGCCTGGATCCTTCTTAGTCACTCCAAAATGTACCAATTGATAGGTGCGTTAACTTTGCTTCATGGAAAAAATAATGTCATGTAAATGAGTTAACTTGGATTTCCTACCCTTGAAACCATAGGAAACTTTGTTCTAATGCACTATAATAATCAACCGAGCTTTTACACCAGCAGGTCTGTCACTTACGTGTGGTGCCCATGCGTGAGGTCCCACACTCACTACAAGAAAAGTTGCCATGGCCGACGAAGTTGAAGTCGCGCCGTGGTTGCTGGTGTACCATGGCCGACGATTTTGGGTCCCTCCGTGGTGCATGTCAAAACTTTTTTTTTCTCGTTTTTGAGGCCACCTAGCCCGACGAAAGCGGCCAAAACGTCGCGTATGGTGGCCCGGGACGTGGTGCATCTCGAAATCTCGGGTTCGCCGGCCGAGTCAACGCAAATCCGCACCGCCGAGGGATGTAGGGCCCAGATGGCAGCCTCTCTGGCATTGTTTTTTTTCTCGATCGCGCCATCTCGTTCAACGTTCTCCGATCGAGCCATTTACGATGCAGGATCATGGGTCCCGCATGTCATCCTCTATGAACCAAAATTCTTTCTATTCTTGGATTTTTTGACCCCCTGATTTCTGGCTACTTCCTTTTCCTTTTGATCCCTTGCCGCCTTGGAAACGTTGAGACCGCTGCTGCTAAATGGGACCCGCATGTCATCCTCTATGTGCAATCAACTTTCTTTTCTTGGAGTTTTTTTTTGGCACCTCATATTTGGTCACTTGCCTTTTTTTTTCGATCCCCTGCCGCCTCTCAAACGGTGATACCGCTGCTGCTAAATGGGACCCGCATGTCATCCTCTATGTACGATAAAACTTTCTTTTCTTGGATTTTTTTTGGCACCTCATATTTGGTCACTTGCCTTTTTCTTTTGATCCCCTGCCGCCTCTCAAACGGTGATACCGCTGCTGCTAAATGGGACCTGCATGTCATCCTCTATGTGCAATCAACTTTCTTTTCTTGGAGTTTTTTTTGGCACCTCATATTTGGTCACTTACCTTTTTCTTTCGATCCCCTGCCGCCTCTCAAACGGTGATACCGCTGCTGCTAAATGGGACCCGCATGTCATCCTCTATGTACTATAAAACTTTCTTTTCTTGAATTATTTTTGGCTCCTCATATTTTTTCACTTGCCTTTTTCTTTCGATCCCCTGCCGCCTCTCAAACGGTGATACCGCTGCTACTAAATGGGACCCGCATGTCATCCTCTATGAGCAATCAACTTTCTTTTCTTGGAGTTTTTTTTGGCACCTCATATTTTTTCACTTGCCTTTTTCTTTCGATCTCATGCCACGTTTGAAACGTTGAGGAACCTGCAGGCTCATGGGACCCGCATGTCATCCTCTATGTACTATAAAAGTTCATTTTCTTGGTTTTTTTCACCCTCTGATTTTTGGCAATTTCTTTTTTCTTTTGATCCCCTGCCGCCTCTCAAACGGTGATACCGCCTTGCTAAATGGGTCCCGCTTGTCATCCTCTATGTACTATAAAACTTTCTTTTCTTGGATTATTTTTGGCACCTCATATTCGTTCACTTGCCTTTTTCTTTCGATCCCCTGCCGCCTCTCAAACAGTGAGACCGCTGCAGCTAAATGGGACCCGCATGTCATCCTCTATGAGCAATCAACTTTCTTTTCTTGGAGTTTTTTTTCACCCCCTAATTACTAGCTACTTTCTTTTTCTTTTGATCTCAAGCCACATTACAAACATTGAGACCGCTGCTACAAAATGGGACCCACATGTCATCCTCTATGTACAATAAAGTTTCTTTTCTTGGATTATCTTTTGCTCCTGATATTTTGTCACTTGCCTTTTTCTTTCGATCTCATGCCGCCTTTGAAACATTGAGTAAGCTGCTGGCTCATGGGTCCCGCATGTCATCCTCTACGAACAATAAAAGTTTCCTTTCTTGGAGTTATTTTTTACCCCTAATTTCTGGCTATTTGCCTTTTTCTTTTGATCTCCTGCCCCCTCTGAAACGATGAGGACGCTGTTGACAGGTCGGTTCCACATGTCATCCTCTATGAACAATAAATGTTTCCTTTGATGGATTTATTTTGAACCCCTAATTAATTTCTGGATATTTCCCCTGCCGCCTTGGAATCGTTGAGGATGCTGCTGCCTCATGGGTCCCGCATGTCATCCTCTCAGAACGGTAAATGTTTATTTTCTTGGATTTTGTTGACCAAACGATTTTTGGCTTATTTTTTCTTTCAATCACCTGCAGCCTTTAAAACGTTGAGGACGCCGCTGGCTTACGGGTCCCACATGTCAACCTCTATGAACAATAAACGCCGAGGATGCCGTTGCCTCATGGGTCCCGCATGTCATCCTCTCGAGAACGAAAATGTTTCTTTTCTTGGATTTTTTACCAACAGATTTTTGGTTTATTTTTCTTTCCATCCCCTGCCGCCTTTAAAACGTTGACGACGCCGTTGGCTCATGGGTCCCCGATGTCACTTCCCGTACAAGAAACATATGATATCTTGATTATTTTGCGTACAATAAACAATGTATTGCGCTCTGAACTATTTCAAACGGATAATTAAATATTTATTTTTACATAAACAAACTTATATGTTGAATCTCCTTGTTTTTTTGTCTTTGCGAAGCATAGGACTTTCCTGTTTTTAGAAAATTCTGAACTTTCTGTTTTGGAGTGGGCTGAAATTGTACGAGTCAAAAGGCCAAGCAGATAGTTCGAAAGCCAGTATGTCCAGATGCAGCCCAATTGAAATCTTTCTTCTTGGATTTTTTCACCCCCACGATTTCTGGCTACTTCATTTTTCTTTTGGTTCTGTGCCGCCTTGGAAACGTTGAGACCGCTCTTGCAAAATGGGACCCGCATGTCATCCTCTACGTACAATAAAATTTCTTTTCTTGGATTATTTTTGGCTCCTGATATTTGGTCACTTGCCTTTTTCTTTAGATCCCGTGCAGCCTCTCAAACGGTGATACCACTGCTGCTAATTGGGACCCGCATGTCATCCTCTATGTACAATCAAGTTTCTTTTCTTGAATTATTTTTGGCTCCCGATATTTGGTCACTTGCCTTTTTCTTTCGATCTCATGCCACGTTTGAAACGTTGAGGAACCCGGTGCTAAATGGGACCCGCATGTCATCCTCTATGTACTATAAAACTTTCTTTTCTTGGATTATTTTTGGCTCCCGATATTTGGTCACTCGCGTTTTTTCTTTCGATCTCATGCCACGTTTGAAACTTTGAGGAACCTGCCGCTCATGGGACCCGCATGTCATCCTCTATGTGCTATAAAAGTTTATTTTCTATTGTTTTTTTTCACTCTCTGATTTTTGTCTATTTCCTTTTTCTTTTGATGCCCTGCCGCCTTGGAAACGTTGAGTAAGCTGCTTACACATGGGACCCGCATGTCATCCTCTATGTACAATCAAGTTTCGTTTCTTGAATTATTTTTGGCTCCGGATATTTCGTCACTTGCCTTTTTCTTTCGATATCATGCCACGTTTGTAACATTGAGGAACCTCGCGGCTCATGGGACCCGCATGTCATCCTCTATGTACTATAAAAGTTTGTTTTCTTGGATTTTTTCACCCTCTCGATTTTTGGCTATTTGCCTTTTACTTTTGATCCCTGGCCCCTTTGAAACGTTGAGTAAGTCTGCTGGCACATGGGACCCGCATGTCAACCTCTATGTCCATCAACTTTCTTTTCTTGGATTTTTTTGACCCCTAATTTCTAGCTACTTTCTTTTTCTTTTGATCTCAAGCCGCATTTCAAACATTGAGACCGCTGCAAAATGGGACCCGCATGTCATACTCTATGTACAATAAATCTTGGATTATTTTTGGCACCTCATATTTGATCAATTGCGTTTTTTTCTTTCGATCTCATGCCGCCTTTGAAACGTTGAGTAAGCTGCTGGCTCATGGGTCCCCCATGTCATCCTCTACGAACAATAAAAGTTTCCTTTCTTGGAGTTATTTTTGACCCCTAATTTCTGGCTATTTGCCTTTTTCTTTTGATCCCCGCCCCTTTGAAACGATGAGGACGCTGTTGGCGAGTCGGTCCCACATGTCATCCTCTATGAACAATAAAAGTTTCCTTTGGTGGATTTATTTTTTACCCCTAATTAGGTTCGCTATTTCCTTTTTTTTCTTTTGATCCCCTCGCCGCCTTGGAAACGTTATGATGTCAGCTGCTTCATGGGTCCCGCATGTCATCCTCTCGAACGATAAATGTTTTATTTTCTTGGATTTTTTACCAACTGATTTTTAGTTTTTTATTTTATTTTCGATCGCTTTGCCGCCTTTGAAACGTTGACGACGCTGCTGGCTCATGGGTCCCCGATGTCAGCCTCCCCGTACAAGAAACATGTGATATCTTGATTATTTTCCAGACAATAAACAGTGTATTTCGCTCTGAGCTATTGCAAACGGATAAATTAAATCTTCATTTTTACATAAACAAACTTATATGTTGAGTGTCCTTGTTTTTTGTTTTTGCGAAGCATAGGACTTTCCTGTTTTTTTTTTGAGAAAAAACCGAACTTTCCTGTTTTGGAGTGGGCTGAAATTGTACGAGTCAAAAGGCCCAGCAGGATAGTTCGAAGGCCCAGATGTCCAGATGCAGCCCAATTGAAATCTTTCTTTTCTTGGATTTTTTCACCCCGATTTCTCGCTACTTCATTTTTCTTTTGGTCTGTGCAAAATGGGTCCCACATGTCATCCTCTATGTACAAGAATTTCTTTTCTTGGATTATTTTCGGGTCCTGATATTTGGTCACCTGCCTTTTTCTTTCGATCTCATGCCGCCTTTGAAACGTTAAGGAAGCTGCTGGCGCTTGGGTCCCGCATGTCATCCTCTATGAACAATAAAAGTTTCCTTTCTTGGAGTTATTTTTGACCCCTAATTTCTGGCTACTTCCTTTTTCTTTTGATCCCCTGCCGCCTTTGAAACGTTGAAAACTTTCTTTTCTTTGATTATTTTTGGCACCTCATATTTGGTCACTTGCCTTTTTCTTTCGATCCCCTGCCGCCTCTCAAACGGTGATACATTACATGCAAAATGGGACCCGCATGTCATCCTCTATGTACTATAAAACTTTCTTTTCTTGGATTTTTTGGCTCCGATATTTGATCACTTGCCTTTTTCTTTCGATCCCATGCCGCCTTTGAAACGTTGAGGAAGCTGCTGGCTCATGGGTCCCGCATGTCATCCTCTATGAACAATAAAAGTTTCCATTGTTGGAGTTATTTTTTACACCTAATTTCTGGCTACTTCCTTTTTCTTTTGATCCCCTGCCGCCTTTGAACGTTGAAGAATCTGCTCGCTAATGGGTCCCACATGTCAGCCTCTATGGACGATAAACCTTTCTTTTCTTGGAGTTATTTTGACCCCTAATTTACGGCTATTTTGCCTTTTTTTGGATCCCGTGCTGCCTTGGAAACGTTGAGGATGCTGCTGCCACATGGGTCCCGCATGTCATCCTCTCAGAACGATAAATGTTTCTTTTCTTCGATTTTTTTACCAACTGATTTTTGATTTATTTTTTCTTTCGATCCCCTGCCGCCTTTAAAACTTTGACGACGCTGCTGGCTCATGGGTCCCGATGTCAGCCTCCCCGTACAAGAAACATGTGATATCTTGATTATTTTGCAGACAATAAAAAGTGTATTTCGCTCTGAGCTATTGCAAACGGATAAATTAAATCTTTATTTTTACATAAAGGAACTAATATGAATCTCCTTGTTTTTGTTTTGTTTTTGCGAAGCATAGGACTTTCTTGTTTTGGAGTGGGCTGAAATTGTACGAGTCAAAAGACGTCCAGCAGGTTAGAAGGCCCAGATGACCAGGCAGCCCCAATTTATATCTTCCTTATCTTGGATTATTTTTTGATCAAAAGGCCCAGCAGGGGTACATCCTTTTTTCTTTTGGTCCTGTGTGCCGCCTTGGAAACGTTGAGGACGCTGCTGCCTCATGGGACCCGCATGTCATCCTCTATGAACTATGAACTCTAAAAGTTTCTTTTTTCTTGGATTTTTTTTCACCCCTCTGATTTTTGGCTATTTCCTTTTTCTTTTGTTCCCCTGCCGCCTTGGGACCCGTATGTCATCCTCTATGTACAAAAAACTTTCTTTTCTTGGAGTTTTATTCCCCCTAATTTCGGGCTACTTTCGTTTTCTTTTGATCTCAAGCCGCATTTGAAATGTTGAGACCGCTGCTGCAAAATGGGACCCACATGTCATCCTCTATGTAAAATAAAAGTTTTTTTCTTGGATTATTTTTCACGCTCTGATTTTTGGCTATTTCCTTTTTCTTTCGATCCCCTGTTGCTTGGAAACGTTGAGGATGCTGCTGCCTCATGGGTCCCACATGTCATCCACTATGAACAATAAAAGTTTCTTTTCTTCGATTTTTTTCACCCTCTGCTTTTTGGCTATTTCCTTTTCATTTGATCCCCTGCCGCCTTGGAAACGTTGAGGATGCTGCAGCGTCATGGGATCCGCATGTCATACTCTATGTACAATAAAAGTTTCTTTTCTAGGTTTTTGGCTCCTGATATTTGGTCACTTGCCTTTTTCTTTCAATCTCATGCCGACTCTCAAAGGTACAATAAAAGTTTCTTTTCTTGGATTATTTTTGGCTCCTGATATTTGGTCACTTGCCTTTTTCTTTCGATCTCATGCCGTCTTTGAAACGTTCAGACTGCTGCTACAACATGGGACCCTATGTCATCCTCTATGTACAATGAAAGTTTCTTTTCATGGATTATTTTTTGCTCCTGATATTTGGTCACTTTCCTTTTTCTTTCGATCTCATGCCGCCTCGGCCCTCTGAAACGACGAGTAAGTTGTTGGCTCATGGGACCCGCATGTCATCCTCTATGTACAATAAAGTTTTTTTTGGATTTTTTACCCCCTGATTTTTGGTCACTTGCCTTTTTCTTTCGATCCTGTGCCGCCTTTGAAATTGTGGACGCTGCTGGCTCATGGGTCCCACATGCCAGCCTCTATGAACAGTAATATTTCTTTTCTTGGATTTTTTTTTACCCCTGATTTCTGGCTATTTGCCTTTTTCTTTGGATCCCCGACCGCCTTTGAAACGATGCGGACGCTGCTGGCGCATAGCTCTCACATGTCAGCCTCTAAGAACAATAAACATTTCTTTTCTTGGATTTATTGTTGACCCCTAATTAATGGCTACTTCGCTTTTTTTTCGATCCCCAGCCGCCTTAGACACGTTGAGGACGCCTGTGGCTCATGGGTCCCATATGACAGCCTCTATGAAAAGTAAAACATTTACTTTCTTGGATTTATTTTTGACACCTAATTAATGACTACTTGGTTCTTTTCTTTTGATCCCGTGACGCCTTTGAAACGTTGAGGGCCCTGCTGGCTCATGGGTCCAACATGTCAGCCTCTATGAACAATAAGAGTTTCTATTGTTGCATTTATTTTTGACCCCTAATTTCTGGCTATTTGCCTTTTTTCCATTGCCTGCCACCTTAGAAACGTTGAGGCGCTGCTGGCTGGGTCCCACATGTCAGCCTCTTTGTACGATAAAAGTTTCCTTTGCTGGATTTATTTTTGACCCCTAATTTCTGGCTATTTGCCTTTTTCTTTCGAACTCCACCGCCTTTGAAACGTTGATGACGCTGCTGCAAACTGGGTACAATATGTCAGCCTCTTTGTGCGATAAACCTTTCCTTTCTTGGATTTTTTGGACACCTGATTTCGAGCTACTTGCCTTTTTCTTTCGATCTCCTGCCCCCTTTGAGAAACGTCGAGAACGATGCTGGTTCGTGGGTCCCACATGTCATCCTCTCTGAATGATAAATGTTGAGGCCGCGGCTGCAAGATACGTCCCACATGTCAGCCTGACTGTTGAATAAATGTTTCCTTTCTCGAATTTATATTTGACCCCTGATTTCTGGCTACTTTGCCGTTTCTTTCGATCCCCTGCATGTCTACTACTCCACCGAAAAACAGACCGGCATGTATTCATCACAATACTGGTAGCTAATTTAGGAAAAATGTGTTCATCACGGGATTCAAACAAAGATCTTCATCTCTGCTAAATTTTGATTTCACCAAAAACCGAACAGCGTGTGTTCATGACTTTAAGTTCACAAACACTATGGTTTCTCTATAAAATAAGGTCACCATCCGTTCCTTTATTGAAGGCATTTGCGAAAAGTGTCTTTGGCTAATGGGCACCAGTGCTCCTGCTGTTTTAAAAAAAATCAAATATCATACATATTTGTTTCAAAAAAAATCTGAAAATGAATGTAGACATAATAAATAAAGTAACCTACAAGCGTGTAAAATTTTAATATGACATTCTTTATATTGTAGACTACACAAAAAAGACAAAATCTGTTGAAATTTGGAGATTTGAAATATGCATACCCAGATCCACACGTTTGTTACTTTTGTGTAGCCCAGAATTTTTTGTATTTGAAACTGAAATTTTGCACGTTTATGGGACAATTCATTAGCTACTCCATGATTTTTTTCTAATTTTTTGAACAAATAAATATATTTTTTATTTTTTCTAAAATAAGCAGAGCACCGGTGCCCAAGAGCACCAAATCTCTTAATAGGCATTTGCGCCTAATAGCGTGAGCTTAGCTAATTTTTGAAGAAAAAAAGATGTCCATTGTGGTATTCAGGACAAAGATCTTCATGTCTGATACTGCACCAAACAACAAACCAGCATGTATTCATCACAATACGGGTAGCTAATTTGTGAAAAATATGTTCAGCACGGGATTCAAACAAAGATCTTCATCTCTGCAAAATTTTGATTTCAGCAAAAACCGAACAGCGAATGTTCATGAGGTTAAGTTCACGAACACTATGTTTTCTCTATAAAATAAGGTCACCATCTGTCTCTTATTTCTCAAGGAAAAACAGGTGGAAGTGTTGGGACGAACCACATGGGTGCTTCGGCTCTATGTTCAATCTTCTCTTTTTTGTACTGCAATCTTGAGCCTATGGCAGGACCTCCATTGACGTGCATTCTGCACCAATTTGACCTTGGACGTATCCATGTATCACGGGCGCGATTGTGGGTAGCAAAGACACGGTCAGGTTTGAACAATTGGAAATCTGGTTCTGCAGCCTCTGCGTCGATTGGCGGGGGTAGCATGAAAATTGGGTGATTGAGTCCAAGAAATAAAGAACGCCCCTTCAAATTGTTCAATCTTTCCCACCTTGCCTCTTCTACAGGGTCCAAGGTATGGGCAGATCTCAAGAAAACGTAGCACCGTACCAAAGGATAAGACCTCAGCTTATTACCCATATGTAATATTGAAGGACCGAGGATGGGCCGATAACCTTTAACCTGAATCCACGCGAGATCAGATTCACCAGTAATGGACTCTGCTCTCATTGGTGCTAGGAACCAAGTGCGCTGGTCAGAAAATCCAAGAAATACATCTTCATCTTCATAATTATGATTATCACCATCATCATCTAATTCTTCATCATCTAATTCTTCATCATCGAATTCGTCTTCTTCTAATTCTTCTTCTTCTAATTCTTCTTCATCAGCATCATTATCTTCATCGGCACCTCCATCGCCTTGAGCCACATTTGCTTCATCATCTTCCATGACAGCATCTCCCTCGATTTGAGCGAAAATTGCAGCCACTTCTGCTTCTTCATCTTCAATGACAGGGGCGTCAATGAGACGCGGGGCTGCATGTGTCCCTGCAATGCACAAAGATCAACCACAATGCAGCAAGTAGGAACTACACTGAAAATTATCTCTTCTCTTCTATCTTCTATTTTCTACTACTATAAGGCACCAGTTTTTAACAAGACATGTAGCAGCAATTCCAACAGTTGGTGTCCAAAATCTAACGGTTGGGATTAGAGGTATTCGCGTGAAAAAAATACCACACCAGTGTCCACTGTTTCTAGAACCGTCATGTTTCCATTGTGAAGAAAAATCAGAGCAGTCTCACACCGATATCACACGTCCCACTTGATAGTGATTAAGAAAGGTTCCAAATTTTTGTTCATATTTATAAACTGTATGCTCACACTTATTTTGATGGTATAACCAAATTATTAGTTGTATTGAAAGTTTGAACAACATTTAGAACGCAACTTTTATACATCAGTATTGCGAATCGTAATTGGTCCAACATGTGCAGCATGCCATTTACTAGTTAAGACATAAAACAAAGACTCACCACAGGTATATGGTTCCCAAACCAGAACATCTCCATACGGATATGTAACTGCGTATACACGATGTAGGTGTGAACTTGTACCATATCCAGGAATGCCCATGGCATCGACATAGCTGTTTCTATCAAAGAATTCAGGGTTTCTCAGGATATTCCACTCCTTTTCTAGGGCGCTTGTAGGATAGCGATCAATTCGTCAAATACAACGATGACCTCGTAATGCCATGGCCATGCTAGAGCATCTTTGTACGGCCTCATGACGATCCGTACTTTGAGCAGTTCCAAACTTTTATCTATTTTGTATTTGAACAGAATGGTGGGCTGCCATGCCACCATTCACTAGTAGGGCCCAAAGAAATTCCTGCATCTTGCGAGAGATGGAAGAGGTATAATAGTATCTCGATATGTATATGTTGCGGATCGTCAAGTGCCCGTCCTGCTGGACAAATGCCACCCGATCGCCGTTACAACCCACCCAAAGTGCATGGGTCCATGTCCATCCGGTTCCTCCTTGGTATGGATAAATGCTGGAACTGTCGGCTTGTCTAATGGCATCGACAACGCGTGAATGCCCCTGCAAATAGGATTTGTTTCAAAATTGTCTATGCATGCAAGGTATTCGACAGAATGAAGAGCGGATTGTGCAGAACTGAAGCACGTATGTAATGGATAAATAAAGCAATTCCGAAGAGTACATGTGCATAGTGAAGGCAGCAAACCTTACAAGACTCCCAAATCAGGTGATGATGTTGAGTCTAAATTCATGCATGATGTTTGGCAATAAGAAAAGTTGATTGAAAAACACAAGCTGAAACGAGATGAGTAAATAAATAAATACTCTTACAGTATTGTCGCGGTCGTCTGGCCATGTCTCGGGGTCATGATGGAGCAGGCTCGGTAAACCGAACGGAACCTTATGCGCTCCGCGGATGGCATGCCGCATGCCGATCATGCCTCGAGCGAGGCGACCAGTGCTGAGGATATCCGCCCGCTCGGCTATGTTCTCCACCAGTGGGTAGTGGAGGTTGCCCCACCCCATGGACTGGTGGTAGCAATCAGGAATCTCCTCAACCTTACGCTTCTGCTTCATTGGAGTCGGTAATCTAATGCAAGGGAGAGAGGGGTGAACGGGAGAAAGAGACAGAAGAGGTTTTTTTTTGGAGAAGATGCAGTAGTAGTACTACGATACTAGGAGGTGGAGATGCGGGGCATGTTTCCGGGGGAGAGGAACCACTATTTCCCTTTAAAAAAATAACAGCACTTGCGCATTAGAACTTGGGGCGGGGATATAGCGGTAAGAGGTATTGACCAACTTTCCCTCACCTTGACCCCACGTGGTTGTGAACCCGAGATAATTCTTTTTGATGAACCCGATATACTTATTATAGTACTAAAATAGTACAAGCATATACCTTGTACTCCTATATACTAGTAACATTACTATTTTAAGGACTTTTGTTCCATGAGCAACAACTTCCCCCACTCCGCTCATCCGAAATCCTAGCCCCTCCAACTTCAAGGACCAATCAACATAGCTATGGCCTTCTAATTTGGCTCAAGTCGCCGCACACATAGTCCTCCCGCCGACAAGGAATAGGAGCATCAGCCCTTTCGTCGCTTATTGTTATACCATATATATTTCAAATTTCCATATCAAAAAATAGTTCAAATCTGAATTTTAACATCTCAAGCTAAACCCTCGCTTGCTCTTAAACATAAGCATACCATAGTTCTACTTTTGTCTTCACCGAACAACAGAACACAATGTGTTCATCACAACATAGCCAACCGGAGTACCTAGTAATGTAACTAGAGAAGTGAACCTATAGTTGATCAAGCCTTCAACTTTAACACAATAATACCCCCACATTATGTGTTGAGGAGCCACACCAATATATTTAAGAGTACCATCATGTAGACCACAAATGCATCAATGAAGAGAGGGGTATACTTATAGACCACCTCTTTACAAAACAGTTGTAATTAGTAGACCACAATTGCCTCGTTCATTAGCTATGAAATTACATACTATCAGTAGCTACAATGGCTGCAGGCCCTGTTTCAGAATTAAACATCACACTTGTTCCAATCCGGGGCGTTGGCGAAGTTTGGGATGAACCAAAGCGGTGTCTTTACCAGGTACCTATCTTTTTTTGTTTTGCATGTTTTCTCCAAGGCGTTGGTTTGGAAACCAACGGCGCAATCTTCACGATTCAGACTGAATCGGCATATTTCAGGCAGCTGCGAATTGCGAAGCCATGCTTCATTCGGCAAGGTGTACACACAATTTCTTCTCGTCAGACATCCTGGGACAACATCTGCACCGCCTAATGGCAGCATAATCGGATAGTTCACTCCAAGGAAAAGAGAATATTCTCCAAGGTCATCAATCTTTTCCCATGGAATACCTTCATTTAACTTACTAGTGTCCTTCGTGAACACCAGGCAACCAAACCCAGAAGCATAGTTGCCAACAGTGCGACCATGATGAACATGACGATCAGAAGTAGTATGGCAAACTTTACAGGAATATTCCCTTTCATCAGCAATGCCCAGTGTATGGATCAGAAGAAGTCTAGAACCATCTATAGATCTTGCTAACCACCACATGCCATAATCGACCTCGTGATCATGGCCAAGAGCATCATCAAGTGCACACCGCCATTCAAACACAATGGGCGGTGGCTCTACGATCAGTGGAGGACCTGCTTGAAAACGAAATTACTGTTAAGAAGGGTATGTTTGGTTTGCACAAATCTGAAAACGTAAGAATTGGGAAAACGCATTAGGATTCAGAAGGGATGATATAATGGCATTTCCATTCAATAATACAGCATATTGGTGTATTTGAGTACATCACATGGGAAACCAAAGGATTCATTTCAAGAAGTTCAAGTAGAGGTCAAAATCCAACATAATTCAATCTGAGAATAAAACTCCTAATTATACAATCCTCAAATTTTTCTATGGTAATCATCTCGAATAAAAAGTCTAAATACCAATGAAATTTCATCCGAAGCAAATATGCCCCAAGCCTCCAAGTCAGATCAGTCAGTTCGAAAATTAATAAGTTTGTGCATTAAAATTATCTTTACACCCATCAATAATGAAGCTCATCATACACTACGTCCGGAGGAAAATTACCAACTTGCCGAGGATTCCATGCGTGAACAAGTGCCGGTATGAGTTGTGGCAAACACAAGCCCATTGTGGAGAATTGCATCGCTGTAATTGTAAAAGATGTGGGACTTGGGCTCTGTAAGAACTGTCCATCCGTAATCTTCGCCGCAAAGGAGGGCAACTCGATGTCAAAAACAGCAACAAGAGAGAAATTTTTGTACCCCCAAATTTGTGGGAACTTGGCAAATATATATCTTGTGAAATATAATAGCACGAAGGTTGTGGTGGTATATATTTGGAATGTGGGTGGTTTCAAACGGCACAGGGAGAGGAATTTCACGGCGAGTGTAGACGTTGACAAGTTTCCATTTGCAAGCAGGAAAGCCAGTGTCAACCATGGCAACCCAATCTCCATTGGCACCTACCCACTGCTTACTCGTACCGTCTGGCATCACAGCATCGGAGGAGAACCTGTCCAGTGGCGTCAGCTTGCAATCCCGTGCTACCTTCGTCGGGTGAGAATGAAGAACACATGGCAAGCCAAACGGGAGAGAAAAAGATAGAGTTGCACTATCATTTGCAGAGTCGAAAAATAGTTTGGACGAACCGACGAGGCTCGCGGCGGTGATGACGTTGCATCTTGTTACGAGTTCTTCAAGGGGACCTTCGGAAAAGACCTTCTGAAACAGTTCAGAGTCATCATTTTCCTTGTTCGATGCCGCCATCGTAGGGCAGGGGGTGGGTCTATGAGGTTTGGGTTCAACTGATTGGAGTTTAATTTGGGTTCGATGGCGGCAGGTGGCGGGGAAGATGAAGAACGGAGGCTCTCAAACTGGGCGGTGGAATTGATTCTAAAGCTGCATGGCGGCGGCACTGGCGCGTGCTATGGAAGGTGGTCGATTGGTGCGGGCGGGGGCGGAGGTAGACGATGGAGGTGAACCGAAATAGGGCAGGTGGGGGCGGGGCGCTTGACTTCGCTCCTCTACACTCTACAGCATCTCCTCCTGTTTCTTGGAAAGTGTATAGACCCATAATAAAAAGTCACTGTTCCCTCTGAAAAGGTGAAGAACAAGTCACTGGTCTAACGTGCAAATTTGGACATCCCAAGCTATGTGTTGTCATGTCAATTCAATGTCCATGGCAGTATTTTGAATTTTGCGTGACCAAAAGAAGTACGCCTTGGCCTTTCACAATCGGGGTTTCTTTAGAGCAAGAACAATAGAAGAGCCAACAGCTGGCAAAAGTACCACGTAGGCGGGCTATAAGCGCCCACTATTGTCCTACTTCCTCTTGGCGTGATACTCCCTCCGTCCACAAATAAGTGGACGTGCGGGATTTTCAAGGTAAATTAGTAAAAGGAAAGAAAAAATGCATTGGAGCACTCGTATCTTAAGAAACACATGTACTCAACAACGGTTGTAGATTTTCTCGGCGCAAGACTTTTCCCCAGCAGTTGTGGCTTTCAGTTATTCGTGGTTGTGGGGAGGAGCTCCGCCGCATCGGTAGAAAGCAAAGAGGGATGGCGGCTCTCGATAGTGCGGTGTACTCGTAAATCACGTGCGACCCATGCCCTAATAATTCACAATGCATTGATGAGGGCTATCACTTCATCATCCAATAAAATGTACTTAGTAACTATGGTAATAATATTGTCTTCTCGCAAAAAAATGGTAAAAATATTGTCTCTTAAGCCATGTACTAGTACAGTGCAAGATGCTTTAGAGAAATAAACCTATATTTTATTGCTACTCCGTAATACACATGGTTATTTATTCTAGGCAAATGCCTACCGAAAGATGTAGGAATAGGGAAATGTAGGATTGCAATGTCATGTCCACTCCAATCCTATAGGAATTCATAGAATCCAAACTTTGTTTGATTCCACCATAGGAAAAGTAAAGCATTCTTAAAAAGAGGCATGAGTAGATGTTTAATTTTCTATGGAATCTGTGCAAAGAAATCCTTAGGAAAAATTCCTATCGGAAACAATCCTACAAATCAAACAGCCAAGGATTCAATTGTACCAATTTCCTATGCAAATCCTTGGTGTTCACCCAATCCTCTCGAATACTCATCCAAAAAATGCACTAATACTTTGATGGGGAGTTTTTGTCTTCTAGGCAAGAATAGAGGGTTTGCGGGGATCACTTGAGAAGTGTATTAACCAAAGAAGGCATAAGTAATACACCAACACACACTAACATGCCCTTAATGGATGTATCTCCATAAACTCCCTCTGTTCTTTATTACTACTACTAGTTTATGTACTTCTTAACTAATATGGGATAATCATGAAATATATTTTCTAACATTCAGCCAAAATATAGTGTTTCGACTTTTTAAAATACTGAAAAACTAGTAATTAAAAATATTTGAGCTATCAAATCTAGGAAGTTTGAAAATATTTTGTATTCCGTCTGAAAGTTGTGTTACTTGGTGTAAGATTCACACAAAAATGATGAAAATATCAAACCTTCAAAAAAATTGTAGTAATTCAAACGTTATGTGCGTTTCATAATTTTGCAAAATCGATTCTATTTGCAATTAAAACTATAGTAGTTGGTGGTCCCCGATCATCTGATTTGCTCTTAAACAGCTCAATCCTAAATTTGAACCTCCTGCAACGAACACGATAGTTGGTGGTTTGTGCGGAAAAAAATTACAGTTAAAAAAAGTGTTTTACGCAACGAAGGCAGCAATAAGGGGTAGTTTGTGCAATTTCCTCGTGTAAACAACATGTAGCGTCGAAGTAATAGTACTAGGAGTACAGAAATCTTGTGTAATTTCTAGTTCTACATATTACTAGTGTCCACTGTTTGAGAGTTGAAGGTGAATGGGTCTAATTTTCAATCGAATGAGAATTAGCAAATTGATTTTTATGACAAAAGCATACAAAGGGAGTAAAACAACATACCCGCATTCGCCGCTGCTACCAGCATGCGATGCCTCCACGAGTGCATTGACGGCTGCTGCAAATCCTCGGAAGGCATCTAGGTTTTGCAGATCGTCGATTGCCGCAGTCCTGGCTAAGCTTAACCAGCATAGCTGCCGCCAAGATATCTCGGATTTGGACCACAGGCAGAAGCTGATTGGGGTCGAAGGATTGCCTGATTCGGAATTTGAAGTACCAAGCCCTCGGCTCCGATGATGGAAGTTTGGAACTCGGCCCGACCAGAACCTCCCAAATCTGTGTGTGGCATTGGATGCCCATCGGCATCCCCAATGCTGCCGACGCCGTGATGTGGTCGGTCGCACTTTGGTCCCCACTAAAGGCTGGGGCTGCAGCACGTCGCCGCCGCCCCCGACGTCCCCACGACGGCAACGCCATGGACCGAGGCGCTGAGTTTGTTGGCGAACCCGAAGCCCTGGATGGCAAGTGCTTCTTCACAATGGAAGCATCCTCACCTGGTGAGGTTCGCCCCCGGCGCATGCCTATGCTCCGACCAGCCCACTTTGCCGCTGCTGCCTGGGCTGCCGCCGATACCCGCCACCGCCGCTTCATGGGACCCCCTCCCTCCTCTCCCTCTCCTAGATCAAAGGGCGCCAGGAGTCTAGCCACAGCAAGACACAGAGCCGCCTGCTTCATCGCACACCAATGGCACACAGACATTTGCGAGCTTTTAGCGCACACCCCTCCGAGGCTGAGTCGTGGAGCCTGGGTGCACGGGGCTATGGCTGGAGGAGTCACCATGGGACGAGGGGTGTCGAGTGCTCGGGTAAGTACGGGAAAGGCGAAGTTTTGCATAACCTTATATGATCACATCAATGCTTCTCAAGGAGCCAAATACTGTATGAGAAACCGGAAAAGTTTGAACGTTTGAAAACTTTGCCGGCATAATGCATCCTTCCAATGCACGCCTACTAAGGTAGAAAGCCAACTCAATTGCTACTTTGTTGGCAAAATGTACCATGGCTCAATCTTAGGTCACACACCCATGAAGCCAAGTTAACACATCTATCAATTGGTATATTTTGGTCATATTAAAAATTTTACTTGAAACTTGTTGGTCATGCCATTCTACTACTCGCCTAACACTTTTTCTACGCGGGAAGGAGGGGGGTATGATGCTACCCTGAATTTTTATGCCCATTTGTATCTTGGTCAAATCCTAGGTTTGACCAAAATTTAAAACATGAAAATGAAAAATTAAGCCTGGATCCACTACAAGAAAAGTTGCCAAACTTTTCTTGTAGTGATCCTTCTTAATTAGTAACTTCAAAATGAAGCTTTTGGAAGGTTTTTGAAATTTCCATGTCTGAAACCCAAAACACCTCTTCATGATTGACTTCATAAGACAAATCGAGTTTAGGGTTAGCGGTAGATACATGATTTTTCTAGTTTGAATATGTCTAGACCTGGCTTATCAACTTGAATGCTTAGTATATGACATAAGAAGATGTACTATGTGCATTGGTTTTTCATTTATTTGATTTGTTTTGAATTTTTATGCCGAATCAAATTTTGGTCAAATTGGTTTTTCATTTATTTGATTTGTTTTGAATTTTTATGCCGAATCAAATTTTGGTCAAATCATAGGTTTAACCAAGATTTAAACAAGTTTAAAACATTAAAATGAAAAATTAAGCATGGATCCTTCTTAGTCACTCCAAAATGAAGCTTTTGGGAGGCTTTTGAAATGTCTATGTTTGAAACCCAAAACCACTTCTCTTCATGCTTGACTTCATAAGAAAGATGAGTTTAGGGTTAGGGGTAGATACATGATTTTTCTGGTTTGAATAGGTCTAGACCTTGTTATCAAGTTGAATGGCTTACTATGTGACATAAGAAGACTATGTGCTTTGGTTTTTCATTTTTGATTTTTTCGATTGTTTTTATGCCCATTTGAATCTTGGTCAAATCCTAGGTTTGAACAAGAATTTAAACAAGTTTAAAACATGAAAATGAAAAGGTAAGCATGGATCCTTCTTAGTCAGTCCGAAATGAAGCTTTTGGGCGGTTTTCGAAATTTCCATGTTTGAAAACCCAAACCACTTCTCTTCATGCTTGACTTCATAAGACAAATTTAGGGTTAGGGGTATAGATACATGATTTTTCTTGTTTGATATGTCTAGATATTGTTTATCAACACTTGAATGCTTACAATATATGTGACGCAAGAAGACTATGTGTTATGGTTTTTCATTTTTGGGGGTTTTTTCGAATTTTTTATGCGCACTTGAATCTTGGTCAAATCCTAGCTAGCTAGGTTTGACCAAGCTTTAAACAAGTTTAAAACATGAAAATGAAAAAGTAAGCATGTATCCTTCTTAGTCACTCCAAAATTAAGCTTTTCGGAGATTTTTGAAATTTCCATCTTGTAAACCCAAAACCACGTATCTTCATGTTTGACTTCAAAAGACAGAGTTTAGGGTTAGGGGGTAGATACATGATTCTTCTTTTAATATGTTTAGATCTTGTTTTATCAACTTGAATGTTGACTGTATGACATAAGAAGACTATGTTTTTGAATTTTTTATGAATCTTGGTCAAATCCAAGGGTTGACCAAGATTTAAACAAGTTTAAAACATGAAAATGAAAATGTTTCAAGTTCACCTTTGGTTCGATCTTTCAGTAACCAGGCGCATATATATATGGATGCAAATTGAGATAATTAATTCGTGAAACATTGGAAATGTCCATCGTGTGTCATGTTTCCCCCTCACATGAAAATTGGATTGGTGGCAGACAAGTAAAAGCACATTTATGTGCGACAACCCAAAATGCACATATTTTGCTGAGTTTTCATGCATGCATTAAAAGTTGTGAATATATACATAAAATGCATGTGGGTCATGATTGAAAAGTTTGACATGTATATGTTTCTTGTGTAGTAGTACTATAGTAGGTACGCAAACTCCCAGCCATCTTCTTTGTCAAGAGAAGACGCGCACCAGGATGCGTAGTGGAAGTCGTCTCTGGATCCTTCTGTTGTCCCTCTCACGGAAAAGAAAAAGAAAAAAACATCTCTCTCATTCTCGGCCTCGCTCGACTCGCTCGCTCGCAGCCTCGCACCTCCTGCGCACTGACAAACGCTGCACAACAGTCAACATCACCAGAAAAAAGATATACACCATAAATAATAAGAGGGGCCCCGTGACTGCTATCCCTTCTTCTCCTTCCGTGTGATCCCTCTTCCTCCGAGTTTCACTGGACGGGCAAACACACATGTGCTGCATAGTAATAATAAAAAAGTAAAAAATCGACCTATGAATC
Organism: Lolium perenne; assembly: GCF_019359855.2. NCBI lineage: Eukaryota > Viridiplantae > Streptophyta > Magnoliopsida > Poales > Poaceae > Lolium > Lolium perenne. The sequence goes on along the minus strand of NC_067247.2, from coordinate 360,977,613 downwards.
TATGATTAAATAGGTAAAATCCTGGCTTTTATCAAGGTTTAAACAAGTTTAAAACATGAAAATGAATAGGTAAGCATGGATCCTTCTTAGTCACTCTAAAATGAAGCTTTCGCGAGGTTTTTGAAATTTCCATGTTTGAAACCCAAAACCACTTCTCTTCATGCTTGACTTCGTAAGACAGAGTTTAGGGTTAGGGGTAGATACATGCTTTTTCTGGTTTGAATATGTCTAGACCTTGTTTATCAACTTGAATGCTTACTATATGACATAGGAAGGCTATGTTCTTTGGTTTTTCATTTTTTCTATTTTTTTCTGATTTTTTATGCCCATTTAAATCTTGGTCAAATCCTAGGTTTGACCAAGATTTAAACAAGTTTAAAAAATGAAAATGAAAAGGTAAGCCTGGATCCTTCTTAGTCACTGTAAAATGAAGCTTTTGGGAGGTTTGTGAAATTTCCATGTTTGAAACCCAAAAGCACTTCTCTTCATGCTTGACTTCATAAGACAGAGTTTAGGGTTAGGGGGTGTAGATACATGATTTGTCTGGTTTGAATATGTCCAAATCTTATTTATCAACTTTTGAATGCATGCTACTCTCTCAAAGAAAAACTTTTGAATGCTTACTATATGACATAAGAAGACTATATGCTTTTAAAATTCAAACATATGGTAAGCATTCTTATGTCATATAGTAAGCATTCAAGTTGATAAACAAGCAAGGTTTGGACATATTCAAACCAGACAAATCATGTATCTACCCCCTAACCCCTAATTAAATTGTCTTATGAAGTCTAGCATGAAGAGAAGTGGTTTTGGGTTTCAAACATGGAAATTTCAAAAACCTCCCAAAAACTACATTTTAGAGTGACTAAGAAGGATACATGCTTCCCTTTTCATATTCATGTTTTAAGCTTGTTTAAATTATCTCGGTCAAACCTAGGATTTGACAAAGATTCAAATGGGCATCAAAATTGAAAAAAATTAGGAAAAAGAAAAACCAAAGCAAATAGTTTTCTTATGTCATATAGTAAGCCAATTAAGTTGATAAACAAGGTATAGACATATTCAAACTAGACAAATCATGTATCTATACCCCCTAACCCCTGAACTCTGTCTTATGAAGTCAAGCATATATATGAAGAGAAGTGGTTTTGGGTTTCAAACATGGAAATTTGAAAAACCTCCCAAAAACTTCATTTTAGAGTGACAAAGAAGGATACATGCTTCCCTTTTCATATTCATGTTTTAAGCTTGTTTAAATTATCTCGGTCAAACCTAGGATTTGACAAAGATTCAAATGGGCATCAAAATTGAAAAAAATCAGGAAAAAGAAAAACCAAAGCAAATAGTTTTCTTATGTCATATAGTAAGCCAATTAAGTTGATAAACAAGGTCTAGACATATTCAAACTAGACAAATCATGTATCTATACACCCTAACCCCTAAACTCCGTCTTATGAAGTCAAGCATATGAAGAGAAGTGGTTTTGCTCCCAAAAGCTTCATTTTAGAGTGACTAAGAAGGATCCATGCTTACCTTTGCATTTTCATATTTTAATCTTGTTTAAATCATTATCAAGCCTAGGATTTGACCAAGATACAAATGGGTGGGCACAAAATTCAAAAAAATCAAAATAATGAAAAACAAAAGCACGTAGTCTTCTTATGTCATATCGTATGCATTCAAGTTAAACGAGGTCTAGGTATATCCAAACCAGACAAATCATGTATCTACCCCCTGTTGATCTTATGAAGTCTAGCATGAAGAGAAGTCGTTTTGGGTTTCAAACATGGAAATTTCAAGAACATCCCAAAAGCTTCATTTTAGAGTGACTAAGAAGGATACATGCTTCCCTTTTCATTTTCATGTTTTAAACTTGTTTAAATCTTGGTCAAACCTAAGATTTGACCAAGATTCAAATATATGAGCATAAAATTCAAAAAAAAATAAAAAAAAATGAAAACCAAGGCACGTAGTCTTCTTATGTCATATAGTAAGCAATCAATTAAGTTGATAAACAAGGTCTAGACATATTCAAACCAGGAAATCATGTATCTACCCCCTAACCCTAGCTAAACTCTATCTTATGAAGTCAAGCATGCATGAAGAGAAGTGGTTTTTGGTTTCAAACGTTTAATCCAAAAGGTAAGCATGGATCCTCCTTAGTCACTGTAAAATGAAGCTTTTGGGAGGTTTGTGAAATTTCCATGTTTGAAACCCAAAACCACTTAAGACAGAGTTTATGGTTAGGTGTAGATACATGATTTTTCTTGTTTGAATATGTCTAGACCTTGTTTATCAACTTGAATTTTTTACTATATGATATAAGAAGGCTATATATATGTGCTTTGGTTTTTCATTTTTTGATTTCTTTCGAATTTTTTATGCCTATTTAAATCTTGGTCAAATCCTAGGTTTAAACAAGTTTAAAACATGAAAATGAAACGGTAAGCATGAATCCTTCCTTACTCACTCTAAAATGAAGGTACTTGAAAATTTTATGTTTGAAACCCAAAACCCCAGTTCTCTTCATATGTTTGACTTCATAAGACAGAGTTTAGGGTTAGGGGTAGATATGATACATGATATTTCTGCTTTGAATATGTCTAGACCTTGTTTATCAACTTGAATGCTTACTATATGACATAAGAAGGCTATATATGTGCTTTGGTTTTTCATTTTTTTTGAATTTTTCTGAATTTTTACTCCCATTTGAATCTTGGTCAAATCCTAGGTTTGACCAAGGTTAAAACAAGTTTAAAACATGGCAATGAAAAGGTAAGCATGGATCCTTTTTAGTCACTCTAAAATGAAGCTTTTGGGAGGTTTTTGATATTTCCATGTTTGAAACCCAAAATCACTTCTCTTCATGCTTGACTTCATAAGGCAGAGTTTAGGGTTAGGGGGTAGATACATGATTTGTTTGGTTTGAATATGTCTAGACCTTGTTTATCAACTTGAATGCTTACTATATGACATCAAAATACTATGTTCTTTGGTTTTTTCCGTTTTTTTTGAATTGTTATACCCATTTGAATCTTGGTCAAATCCTAGGTTTGACCAAGATTTAAACAAGTTAAGAAATTGAAAATGAAAAAGGTAAGCCTGGATCCTTCTTAGTCACTGTAGAATGAAGCTTTTGGGAGGTTTGTGAAATTTCCATGTTTGAAACCCAAAACCAGTTCTCTTCATATGTTTGACTTCATAAGACAGAGTTTTTATCAACTCCAGTGCTTACTATATGACATAAGAAGGCTATATATGTGCTTTGGTTTTTCATTTTTTGATTTTTTCTGAATTTTTATGCCCATTTAAATCTTGGTCAAATCCTAGGTTTGACCAAGGTTTAAACAAGTTTAAAACATGAAAAGAAAAGGTAAGAATGGATCCTTCTTAGTCATTCTAAAATGAATGAAGCTTTTGGGATGTTCTCACAAATCGATCTAGTCTAGTACATGACTTTGATAAATTTTAATTAAGAAGCAGCAACTTAACAATAATTACCCAAAATCTAACAGCTGGTTCGACAACAACCTGGACGTTACGCTAAAATGAACTGCGAAAACAACGAACAGCACTTTTGTAGTACTGTACTCGGTACTCCGTACTTGCTCCAGATAATCCCCATTGCTTCACTACTACAGTAGTACTGTACTACCCTGGCTCGCATTCATTGTTTCCCCTGACTATTCAGAGCTTTGGACGTCCATCAGAGTTGTACTCGATGGTAAGATCTTTGCCTAGCTCGATTAATGGCGTGCTATAAAATTCTATACTAGCCAACAGATGTCCATTCCTCGGGTTGCGCGCGAGCCTTCGAAGAGAAGGTAGCCGCTCTGTCCCGTTGATTTACGGTGGACGGATAGGATACTCCGGACCGCTCTCGATTCATTTGCTTCTGCTCCCGCGTCCTGACCCTTCGCGGACTGAGATCCAGTGACTTCACTAAGAGAAGTCACCATGCGACTTTACACACATGAGCCATTCGATCAAGATCCAACGCTCGCGGTTGATCCAAATTTCGAACTTAAACTAAACTAATATTTTAAATGGACTGGAACTTTTCGAGAATACGTCTTAATGTAAAGTTTTTCTTTTTTTTCTGAGCTACATAAATTTTAATTTCAAATTTTAGATCGACCATGTTCGTTGGATCTTAACCTGATGGCTCGTATAGGTAAAGTTCATGGTAACTTCTGTTGGGTAAAGTCACTGGATCTCAGTTCGCAAGGGAGCCCCCTCTCGGCCGTTGATTTAGGATGGGCGGACCAGGTTGCTCGAAGCGAGGGCGATGACGGTTGTCTGGTTTTAATAGGGGGGAGTACTTCTTCCATCCCCTTCTTGCTTCACTTCCAGTCTCCTTCCACTTCCAGCGATGCCTCCGAAGTCAAGGCCACCATCTCGCTTGAAGAAGCACCATCTAGTGTTGACCAAGGACGCAGAGAGTTCCCGCTGGCGGTCTATCCAGATGCTGGCCGCGAGAAAGGGCCCGCCAGAAAACGAAGGCCCTGCTTCACGCTCGTCTCGGAACGGCGTCAGTCGTGCGGTCGAAGATTCCTGGTTGGTTTCCATCGCCATGTTTCTTGATTCTTCCTGGCCCGGAGGTCCCAACTCTTTATTCCGTATTAATCCTTTTTATACATATCTCAGTGCCCCACGACGCACCCTGACATCTTCTCGTGACGACTTCAACCCCTGTCTCCTGCGCTTAGAGGTTACCACTGATTGGACATTTTCGTCTTCCTCTCGTCACTTTGTTTCGGTACTGATGATATTGCCATGCAGGAAGCATCGGCGTGTTTCAGAGATGAGCTTAAAACTCTCGTGGAACTCGCCTCCAACTTTCGCGATGATGTCGATACTTTGAAGGACGAGGTCACCGGCCGGGGCAAGCTGCATGATGTGAGCGTTCCATCAAGTGAGGAAACGAACTCTGTCATCAAGAAGCTCAAGGGAGAGAATTTGATGCTTAAGATCGAGTGCGGCTTTCTTCGCGAAGAAAACGTCGAGCTATCAAACAGGTGCGTTCAAGCTCTCAACGGGAGCCTCAACACCCAACATGATGCGGTGAAGAAGATGATGGATGATAGCATCTTGAAGAAAAACAATATGGTGGAGGACGCGCGCGGGATGGTCGATCCAATCCAGGCACCGCAGAAGGAAGTCGATGCGCTCCGAGTCCAGCCACCTTTGCGTAGGTCGCCGAGGCGCCCTCGCGCAGGTCACTGAGGAGCGCACATCGCCGAGTAGGCTGGGGGATAAGGAATTCCAACGAGAGAAGCGGAATCACCACCTGTACGTCCTGATGGAGGGCCACTCCGCCAAGTAGGCTGGGGGAGAGAAACACTGCCTCTCATTGTTCTTTAGCTAGTCCTCCGATCCATATTACTTGATGTTAAAATGGATGTATCTACAACTGAAATATGTCTAGATACATATATTTTAGTATCACAAAGTAAGTATCAACGTTTATATTGCCCAAGTCTTATTATCCATCCCTAAGGTGGGTCGCTTTTGTAACTACTGATTGCAGATTCGACTCTTCTGCAGATCGAAAGATTTTTAGAGTGACTAAGAATGATTCATGCTTAGCTTTCCATTTTCATGTATTAAACTTGTTTAAATCTTGCTCAAACCTAGGATTTGACCAAGATTCAAATGGTTTTAACAATTAAAAAATCAGAAAAATGAAAAACCAAAGCACATAGTATTCTTATGTCATATAGTAAGCATTCAAGTTGATAAACAAGGTCTAGACATATTCAAACCACACAAAACATGTATCTACCCCCTAACCCCAAACTCTGTCTTATGAAGTTAAGTATGAGGAGAAGTGATTTTGGGTTTCAAACATGGAAATTTCACAAACCTCCCAAAAGCTTCATTTTAGAGTGACTAAGAAGGATCAATGCTTACCTAGGATTTGACCAAGATTCAAACGGGCGTAAAAATTCAAAAAAAATATAAAAAAAAATGAAAAACCAAAGCACATATATAGCCTTCTTATGTCATATAGTAAGCATTCAAGTTGATAAACAAGGTCTAGACATATTCATACCAGAAATATCATGTATCATATCTACCCCTAACCCTAAACTCTCTCTTATGAAGTCAAACATATGAAGAGAACTGGGGTTTTGTGTTTCAAACATAAAAATTTCAAGTACCTTCATTTTAGAGTGACTAAGAAAGGATTCATGCTTACCTTTTCATTGTCATGTTTTAAACTTGATTAAACCTTGGTCAAACCTAGGATTTGTCCAATATTTAAATGGGCATAAAAATGAAAAAAAAATGGAAAACCAAAGCACATATATAGCCTTCTTATGTCATAAGCATTCAAGTTGATAAACAAGGTCTAGACATATTCAAACAAGAAAAATCATGTATCTACACCTAACCAAAAACTCTGTCTTAAGTGGTTTTGGGTTTCAAACATGGACATTTCAAGAACATCCCAAAAGCTTCATTTTAGACTGACTAAGAAGGATACACACTTCCCATTTCATTTTCATGTTTTAAACTTGTTTAAATCTTGGTCAAACCTAGGATTTGACCAAGATTCAAATAAGTAAAAACATGAAAATGAAAAGGTAAGCATCGATCCTTATTAGTCGCTCTAAAATGAAGCTTTTGGGAGGTTTTTGAAATTTTCATGTTTGAAACCCAAAACCACTTCTCTTCATGCATGCTTGACTTCATAAGACATAGTTTAGGGTTCGGGGTAGATACATGATTTTTCTGGTTTGAACATGTCTAGACCTTGTTTATCAATTTGAATGCTTACTATATGACATAAGAAGGCTATGTGCTTTGGTTTTTCATTCTTACGATTTTTTTCTTAATTTTTATGCCCATTCGAATCTTGGTCAAATCCCAGGTTTGACCAACATTTAAACAAGTTTAAAACATGACAATGAAAATGTAATCAATCCTGGATCCTTCATAATTAATAAGTTAGTCTAATTAAAATGAAGCTTTTGGGAGGTTTTTGAAATTTTCGTGTTTGAAACCAAAAACCACTTCTCTTCATGCTTGACTTCATAAGGTAGAGTTTAGGGTTAGGGTAGATACATGATTTGTATTATTTGAATTGTCTAGACCTTATTTATCATCTTTTAAATGCTTACTATATATATGACATAAGAAGACTATGTGCTTTAGTTTTTCATTTTTCTGATTTTTTTAATTTTATGCCCATTTGAATCTTGGTCAAATCCTAGGTTTGACAATGATTTAAACAAGTTTAAAATATGAAAATGAAAAGATAAGCATGGATCCTTCTTAGTCACTCTAAAATAAAGCTTTTGGGTGGTTTTTGAAATTTCCATGTTTGAAACCCAAAAGCACTTCTCTTCATGCTTGACTACATAAGACAGAGTTTAGGGTTAGGGGTAGACACATGATTTTTCTTGTTTGAATATGTCTAGAACTTGTTTATCAACTTTAATGCTTACTATATGACATAAGAAAACTACGTGCTTTGTTTTTTCATTTTTCTGATTTTTTTGGAATTTTGATGCACATTTGAATCTTGGTAAAATCCTAGGTTTGACCAAGATTTAAACAAGTATATAACATGAAAATGAAAAGGGAAGCATGTATCCTTCTTAGTCACTCTAAAATGAATTTTTTGGGAGTTTTTTGAAATTTCCATGTTTGAAACCCAAAACCATGCACTTCTCTTCATGCTTGACTTCATAAGGTAGAGTTTAGGGGTTTGCGGATAGATACATGATTTGTCTAGTTTGAATAAGTCTAGACCTTGTTTATCAACTTTAATGCTTACTATATGACATAAGAAGACTATGTGCTTTGGTTTTTCATTTTTCTATTTTTCTATTTTATGCCCATTTGAATCTTGGTCAAATCCTAGATTTAACCAGGATTTAAACAAGTTTAAAACATGAAAATGAAAAGGTAAGCCTTGATCCTTCTTAGTCACACTAAAATGAAGCTTTTGGGATGTTCTTGAAATTTCCATGTTTGAACCCAAAATGACTTCTCTTCATGCTAGACTTCATAAGACAGAGTTTAGGGGTTAGCGGGTAGATACATGATTTGTCTAGTTTGAATAAGACTATACCTTGTTTATCAACTTTAATGCTTACTATATGACATAAGAAGACTATGTGCTTTGGTTTTTCATTTTTCTATATTTTTATTTTATGCCCATTTGAATCTTGGTCAAACCTATATTTGACCAGGATTTAAACAAGTTTAAAACATGAAAATGAAAAGCTAAGCCTTGATCCTTCTTAGTCACACTAAAATGAAGCTTTTGGGATGTTCTTGAAATTTCTATGTTTGAAACCCAAAACGACTTCTCTTCATGCTAGACTTCATAAGACAGAGTTTAAGGTTTAGGGGTATAGATACATGATTTGTCTGGTTTAAATATGTATAGACCTTGTTTATCAACTTGAATGCTTACTATATGGCATAAGAAAACTATATGTGCTTTGGTTTTTCATTTTTCTGATTTTTTTAAATTTTGATGCCCATTTGAATCTTGGTCAAATCCTAGGTTTGACCAAGATTTAAACAAGTTTAAAACATGAAAATGAAAAGGGAAGCATGTATCATTCTTAGTCACTCTAAAATGAAGTTTTTGGGAGGTTTTTGAAATTTCCATGTTTGAAACCCAAAACCACTTCTCTTCATGCTTGACTTCATAAGACAGAGTTTAGGGGTTAGGGGGTAGATACATGATTTGTATGGTTTGAATATGTCTAGACCTTGTTTATCACCTTTAATGCTTACTATATGACATAAGAAGACTATGTGCTTTGGTTTTTCATTTTTCTGTTTTTTTTTAATTTTCTGCCCATTTGAATCTTGGTCAAATCCTAGGTTTGACCAAGATTTAAACAAGTTTAAAACATGAAAATGAAAAGGGAAGCATGTATCATTCTTAGTCACTCTAAAATGAAGTTTTTGGGAGGTTTTTGAAATTTCCATGTTTGAAACCCAAAACCACTTCTCTTCATGCTTGACTTCATAAGACAGAGTTTAGGGGTTAGGGGGTAGATACATGATTTGTATGGTTTGAATATGTCTAGACCTTGTTTATCACCTTTAATGCTTACTATATGACATAAGAAGACTATGTGCTTTGGTTTTTCATTTTTCTGTTTTTTTTTTTAATTTTCTGCCCATTTGAATCTTGGTCAAATCCTAGGTTTGACCAATATTTAGACAAGTTTAACACGTGAAAACGAACTGATAATCCCATTTGTTGACTCATTTAACTAGTTAATCCCATTTGTTGACTCTCTGTTGACCAGGCACTTGAGGTAAAACTGAGTATATTGCACTAGCCAGTATTAGTACTCAATGGGAAAACTGAGCACACAAAAAATGCTACAGTATAAGACTCGAGAGTATATCTAAATTTCCAGGGTTAGACTCGAGTACGCGTGTTGCGGTGCAGAAGTGGAAGACGTGCAATTGTTGACGGGTACTGACGCGAGTCGCGGTGCAGAAGTCGAAGACGTGCAATCGTGGACGCGTGTCGCGTTGCAGAAGCCCAAGACGTGCAGACGTTAAATGGTGGACGCGTAGGACGCGGGTCGCATTAACCACCCCTCGCCTTTATAGACGCCTCCTCGCACTCTCTCTGTCTCTCTCACTAGCTGATGCAACGCCTCCTCTCACGTCCCATCATCATCTTCTCCAAAGAGAAAAACCCTCTCCCTCTCTGCCGGCGAGATGATGTGCAAGGAGAATGCGAATCCCATCGTCCATGATGCCATCGGCTCCAAGCACGACGCCTCCCTCTTCGATGCCGTCCCCTCAACGGCCGCCGCCGCCGCCGGTGGCGGTCGGATCCCGCCGGGATGGGACCCCTATGAGGTGGTGCCGTACATCCCGCCTCCAAACCCCTACGACACCTGCATGGACGACCCATGGAACGAGGTAACTATGGTTTGCTCCCTTTTTTTGTTCCCCATTCCTCTTTGAACCCTATTTTTGCTGGTTCCCTAGTAACTATTAGTGCCGATCTGTAGATGGATGAGTATTGGGTTAATATTTGCGCCGATTTTATTCCATTTTGCTTTGACCCCTTCTTGATTTCGTCGAAGATTTGGAGTTCGGCCGTTCGGTTAATTTATGCAAGTAATAATGAGATCTCAATCAGTTAATTTATGCAAGTAATCATGGGATCTCAATCAGTTATTTTATGCACGAGTCAAAAGATATAAACCGTTTAATTTTGCAAATAATCTGGAATCTATTCAAATTCAGATCTGGAATCTGTTTCTTTGCCTATGATGAATCGTTGGGCACAAATTTTTACAGAGTGGGTTCAGCGAACCATTGCTGTGTACAAATCTGTTGTGCATGAGCTTTGGTTCGCTAACACCATCCCTGTAGACATATAATCGTCTCCACTCTAACTGAGGCTGTCTCTGTTTTTCCTTACTTTGTTATCATGCACGTTAGACATCGTTGCAACTCCTTCACTCAAGTTCCAGTTTGATATGGATCAGGTGTCTGGCAGCGACGTCGGCAGCAACGACGAGGACCATCACACCAAGACTCGCCAGGTGCTGCGGAGGCTGCAGGTCGGCCAGTACGTCTCCTACCTCGACGTCGCCAAGGGTGTCTACAGGTGCCCCTTCTGCACTAAAAGACTCGGCGGCACTGACTTCAACTGCCTCCTCATGCATGCCGAGAACATCGGCAACATCTTCCCCAAGGTCGGCGCGTCGGTGAACCCCTACTCCTTCCGCGCCAAGCACAAGGCGCTCGGCATGCACCTCCGCAGCGTCCAGCGGGTGGAGATCTCCGCCGGGCGCATGCCTCCACTCAAGCCCAAGGCCCCCAAGGGGAGCAACAAGTGGAGGCAGAGGCAGATGGGGTAGGCGGAGTCCTGGACGTGTGCTACTGCTGCAAAGCAGCTTCTATTTTGTTGTTAGCTAGGGATCCCTTGTTGTTATGTTGTTAGTATGATGGTGTTGTGAAGAACCTCGAACCTGTTACTATGTTGGCTGCTGTGTATGCGGCTTATTATCTATGGAGGGATCCCTATTCTACTATATTTTGTTGGCCCTACTATGTTTTCTAGATTTACTATGACTGTGAATTTGGCGTACATTACCCTGGAGATTTGCTTCTAGATTTAACTACATACATATGGACCAGAGGGAGTACTAGATTTGCTGCCATATTGGGCAAACAACGAGGGCCAAAAGGCATAAATAATTGAAGAAAGACAGAAATGCAAGCTTCTCTAGATTTGATACTAATTTGGTTAATAAAGACAAAGAGACAGAGGGGGAAAAGGTGCTCTTAAAAATGCCAATTCGCGCCGAGAGAGACAGAACCCAGCTCCTGCTCACGTACAACCAAACGTGGTCTCGTCCTGTCCCACGCGGTCCCTTTCTACTAGCCCCACACGTCAGCACAGAATGGTCAACTAAACTGGAATCCTCCCGTCTGAGCTCCTTCTGCGGGTTACAAATAAGGGCTGGCGAAAACTGAGGAAAAACATAAGGCAATCTTATTGACTAATATAGCTGCTTATAATTAATAAAAGGATTAGCTACAACGTGCTCAGTTTGCCCATTTATTAAGGTATAAGACTGACAGGAGAGAAAGTAATCGCTAGTTTCCTCATTTTGCCCCTGCATGCTCGCACGATTAAAGCTCCTTCCGCCTGTATTTGGACTCCTCGTTTCCTTAAACCTCCTCATTTCTCGGGATAGACCAACAGTTTTTCAGGATCTTGGTTTTTTTTTTTTTGACAATCAATACCACATATATTCATAGCAACAAATAGTACATGGTAGAGATACATGAACTGACTCCAACGATTACAAAATAAAGTCTAAAAGATAGTAACAAATCTTCGAGGTCTTCAATTTTTTACTTCTTCCAGAACACAATCTTGTACTTTTCTGAAGGCAGCCAAAAATAGATAACTAACCATAGACCTGTAGATACCGATGAAAGTTCTCCCATGATTTTTTGAGCCGCACTGCCAAAGCTGCGTGCACGCACGCAACCATTAAAGCAGTCATACAACATCGGCAAGAGTACCAACACCAGTATATCAGGGAATAATAACCGACTAGCTTTGTCATCGTCGATGGAGAGCCGAGAGTACGAATCACCATTGTCGAGGACGTAGCAGCCGGGACAAAAACTGCGAGGATAATCCTCCCCACGACAACAAAGACAAAAGATCCAAAATCGATCTGGCGAAGCAAGATCCAATGTCCCATACCTAGAAAATTGTGATCGTTCAAGACCACCATTGACGCCGGGAAGAAGATCTCGTCGCCGAACGAAAGGCCGAAGATCACTTATTGCAGACGATGCCATCTCCATTGAGGGGAAACCAACAAGAAGGCGGCTACCAAAATCCTAACATAATCTAATATAATCTAATGAAAACAGTACTTTTATTCGAAAATCCACGCATAGATCGGGTTCCCCACTCCTCCTGACGTCGGCGAAGCCAACCGGAGGAGGGGGAACCAATCTATGGAGGAGGAAGAACTGGAGGCGGCTAGGGTTGAGGCGGCGGCTTCAGGATCTTGGGTTAATGTGGCCAGGTTTCGACTTTCGACTAGTGGAAACGGGAAAGCAGGTGCAAATTAGGGAGATAACTGAACCACAACCACCCGCGTCTTAAGCATCGAGTAATATCGGGAAAAAATGCGCCTTTTGGCTATGATTACGATTTGACAAGGGCTCCCATCAGTATGGGGTGAACAAGCCCTCCCATCAGTATATCAGAGGAATTTGACAAGGGCTACATGACGACTAGATACATCACCAAAAAAGGTGATGCATGTCTCCTTCACCAAAACAGCTGAAACAAGTACATGAACGCAAGTACACCACCATAATAATACTACTACATTAACACAAGTACAAGTAATAAAGTAAGAGTACTACTCCCTCTAATCTAATTTAAACCAAAATAAAACTTAAACTTCATCCTAAATTTGAACTAGTGCCTCGTCCTCGTTCTTCGCTCATTTTCTGATCCAAGACGGCGCAGAGTGCCAGAGTGCATGGCATAGAACTCTTCATCGGTGGCATGCCATGGGCATGTCACCGGATGCATGATTTTTTTCGCAATGTTTTAAATTTGAATTTAGGCCGCATGTCACACGGTGACATGCAAAAGGTGCATGTCACCTGGTGGTGGTAGGCAACTACCCTCATTTACGGCGGCGTAGGCGACTGGACGCCGCGTGGCCAGCCGCTGCCTCGTGGCCGCCTCGGTTTCCACGCGGGAGACCATTAAACGTCGACGACCAACATTCCCCCGTCACGGTTAGCGACTATGACTATAAGGGCAAAACGCTAAACTCTCTCGTTCCATTCACTTTCTTCCTCTCTCCACCTAACAAACATTTGTTCGTCGCTCTCTCCTCCAGCAATGTCTTCAAAATTCAGGTCGTCGGCGGTCAAGTACGCGGAGAAAAAACGCCGGCTCGAAATTTCGAGAGACGCTTCCAGAAACCAAGTGGGCTCGCCGTCGCCGCCGCCGCCGAAACGCGTCCGTGCTGTGCTCACCGGGTTAGTTTCCTTCGCCATGTACTTTCGTTTCTTTCGTCGCTCTCTCCTCCAGCAATTAATGTGTTCAAACTTCAGGTCGCCGGCGGTCAAGTACGCGGATAAAAAACGCCGGCTCGAAATTTCGAGAGACGGTTCCAGAAACCAAGTGGGCTCGCCGTCGCCGCCGCTGCCGCCGTCGCCGAAACGCGTCCGTGCTGTGCTCACCGGGTTAGTTTCCTTCGCCATGTACTTTCGTTTCTTCTTGCCCGGGCTCAAGCTCTTTAAGAGTCTCTATGGTTATACATCTTAAAGGGTTGGAAGTTCCAACGACGCCCGTACTGCACCAACTTCCACGACCAAGGAATCATCATCGTCCGATGATTTCAACCCGGCCCTACCCCGGCGAAATGAGGTAGCACCAAGCACTGTGTAGTTATCTTCTTCTTCTTCTTCTTCTTCTTCCTTTGCGCTTACTTGCTACCGATGATTTCGCCCTGAAGGAAGCGGCGCCGACTATCGACACCACTGTCGCCATCTTGATGGAAAAAAACGAGGAGCTCAGCTTAGAGTGTGATCGCCTCCGAGACGATTTGGCTGCCAAGAAGAAGAATTCGAAAACTCTTGTGGAGCTCATTTGCAGCCTTCGCAATGAGCGCGATATGTTGAAGAACGAGCTGATTAAGCAGAAAGAGAGGAACATTGCATCAGTGGAGAAAGCCAGCAGCATACTCAAGACTGTGTGCCTCGAAAGAGACAAGTTTGATATAGAGTACAAAATCCTTCTTCAGGATAAAGTACAGCTCCAAAAGTTGAACCTTGAATATGCTGACATCGCCATCCTTGCCCTTCTCGAGAGGCAGAAGGCACAAGATAAGTTGATGCACCTGATATTGGAGAGCTGCAGTGAAAGAGAAGAGACATTGAAAGAAGTGAGCAGTTTGGTGGGATACATGAGTGACGTCGGGCGAACTTCGCAGAATCTGCCCCGGCTGAGCTCAAATTCCAGCGGAACCAGCTTTCAGCAATGCATGTTATGCGCACCTACAACTTCTACTCATTGATTAGAGGTCGCACGACATGGCATTTTCCCTCGAAATAGTAGTACTGTACTAATAGTTGTACTACTTAATATGTACCTTTTTGTAAAATAATTTCTTACATGTATTAGAAACTACCCCTCTCGTTTCTGGATGCACCCGGGACATTGTCATCCGGCCCTCTTCTGGACAAACCCCCTCGGGAAGGACGGTATATTTTGCACATTTCGCTACTAGTACTTCTAATTCCACCGCTTATTTTTCTAATCCGTTAAATCGTTAATTGGATGACCAACTGATGGAAGCTGCGATAGATTAGACCAACAAGTGGTGAATTGTGCAAAAGATATGTCCGTGTTTTATGCAAAAGAGTGATATGGGGATCTGGTGGAATCTTGAATTTCCTCTTCAGTGGTAGGCATGCTTCACTTATATAGCTGGAGTACATTGCGGACCTGGTGCATTTCGTCAGTACCGATCAGCTATTTTTGCTTATCCGGGAAGAAAAGGTAGTACTAGCCTTTTCTGTGAGATGTCTTTTCAGTGCTACGGAGTTGTCTGCATTCACCGCTTGCTTTGTTCTGCGGTGACTTTGCCAAGCTGACTTTGCCATGACTTTGGGTGACTGATATGTGGACCACAGTTGTAAGTGACTCAAAGTCACTGACTTTGGGGACTCCTGAATGCTTCGTATATTTCTGACGGTTTCTGAATTATGTACTCCGAACAACTTTTGTAATATTGGTCAAACTAGTTTTGACCAGGGTTTGTGTAGGGTGTTTTTTTTTGGTTGGTCCAAATGGTGTTGTGTGGTCCAAATGTGATGTATCATCACACCACCATGTGCCCCCCTCCCCCCACCCCACCCCTAGGTTTTGGTAATGCCATTCTGATACATGCTTCTTAGAAGGAGTACATTTTTTCCGTTAGGGCATGACAATTTTGAAAAATTCAAAAAAAAATGGGAAGACAGAATGGTAACATCATTTTCCATGTGATGATGCACCCCTGTGCCAAATTTTGGTTCATTTTAAGAATGTAAGGTGACAAATTACTCGAGGAAGCTAGTTGGAGTAGACGGGCATGATCGGATTGGCATAGGGGATTTATTTTTTGAAGGATGTTATTTTTCATAGACAATATCTGACACAAAAAATAAAATGTTAAGGTCCATATTATTCTGAATGATTTTGAATTACTTATGACATTTGGAAGTATTGGTATACATGAGTCCCACATGAAGTTAAATGGTCCCAAAAAAAGTTTCGTACACGTCTCCCAGAAAGTGGAAAGTCGAGCACATGCATGACTTCACGCGTCCACTACTGGATACAGAGAGTCAGAGGCTATAACATAATTGGCCTCATCATCTCTCGCGAGCTCGTCCTCTCCACTCCCCCAACTTGCCTCCCCCACACTGTGAAAACCCCCCATCCACTCACCGCACCTCTGAGGCATCGACTTTCCCGTTTCCAACCGCAGCAGCATGAAGATAGGTATTGCATACGAGGCGGAGCAATAGGCGACCGCCCACGCAGAGGATGCCTCTACGGTAGTGGCCGTCGCGGTGGGTGAGGCTTCACCGGGCACCCAGGCCGCTCGTCTCCTCTGCTTGTCGGATTCTTCGACCTCGGTCGAAATGGGCGTCCTGGCCATCACGACGGGTGAGGCTTCACCGGGCACCCATGCCGCTCGTCTCCTCTGCTTGTCTGGTTCTTCGACCTCGGTCGAAACGGGCGTCCTGGCCGTCGAGTAGAAGGTGGATACCAATGTTGTTTATCCCGCCGAAGATGTGCACGGCGTTGCAGGCCACCACGGCAAGGTCTTCCTAGGCCCGATGCTGGACGCGAACCTCGACGCCTTCGACGATTTCGGCCCAAACGTTCAGTTCCAGGAGGATGTTGAGGGTGATGACGAGGAGGTACTTCTCTTTTACCGAAACTGTCCCAACCCTCTTTGTGTCATATTGCTGTTCACATGGTTTGCACGAGCCTGGTTCTTGATTGATTTGATATCCTACCTTGTTCTTGTAGATGTAATTGATTCTACGATTCGTAAGATCAGATTCTAGTTTAATTTCGACTAATCTGCCATGTAGTCATATAATCAATTTATGTGTTCATACTTAGTGGACTTGCAATTGTTGTGGCTTATGTTCATGGTTGTTCATCGGGTTTCTCATGATTTATTACGATTTCTTCTGCCATTTACTTGTTCTACACATTTAATTTTAGGGTTTCTAAGGTTTGATTATGTTAGTGGAGTATTTATTCGATCTATCATAAAAAACCTGATTATGTAGTACTTAATAATTCATAGGAGTATTCTGATGACATGGACAACAACAAGGTGCGCGAGGGGCCCAGGAAAAGCCGCTATGTTCTCAAGCGGTGAAGGGTGGTGAAATTCGTTTCTCCATGCGCTGGGAGCTATTTTGCCCATTATGTGGCAAATTTCTCTAGAAGGACATCCACAGCTCGATCCAACATGCGATGGGTGTAGGCCTAAGTACATAGGGGGAAACACCGCCCTGCAACCAAGGCCAAGCACGAATCATATGGCCTCTTCCTCCATAATTACGACTTGCCTAGCTTGCTCCACGTCAACGCCACTGCTGCTGGCCCTCATGCTCCTGGTCATGTTTAAAGTTCATATGTGTAATCTTAATCCCTTTGGAAGTTCAGCATTAAACTCTACTAGTACAACCGTGGTGGTCTTGTGATGTAGTACTCTTTTGATGCATTTGTGATGTAGTAGTACTTTTTTTGAAATGATATAGTACTATCTAAGAAAAGTACTCCTCCGATTCACATTCATTTCACATCAAGAAATATGGATCGTAGCGAGGAGTAAATTAAACATGGCATCTCGTGCATGAAGCTTGACATATCGATCAAGGTTGGCTAGAATAGCAATACAATGCTGCTCATTAGGCAAATGCATGCCATGTACGATAGTATACATCCAGTAAAGAAGTCTATACTGACATAAAAAAACTACTTTGGGGATGAGAGTCAATTGGGGCATCTACAATATAGAAAATCTTGCTCGTAGATGATTTTGGCTAAGAGGGTTTTACTCACATTACACGTGCCACTTTCCTTGTCTGCAAAACAAGTTCCAATAAAGGGAGAGGAAAGAAGAGGGTATTGTGGGCGAGATTGAACACCTTTTTTATGTGTTAAGCTGAGGCCTCGTTTAGATGAGGATTTCGACTTATGCCTAACAGCTCAACACACCCACAAATAATTCTTCTTGCGCGCACCACCGTTCATTAAAATAACAATATTAGCTCGCAAGATTAAGAACGAAGTGAATTTAAGTAACTTGGTAAGCTTTTCAAGCAATATATTCAGAGAAAGAGCACACATGTTCGGCTCAAAATAATCATAAGAGAAGAACAATAAATCTAAGGCACCACATGGATTCATACCTTGAGTCGACGCTGGCTCGTAGAAGGGCGGCCGCGCCTCGAGGATGCCGGGGACCTCTCCACCTCGGTCTCACATGTGACTGCTTATCGGCGGGTGGTGCGCCGCGCCATGTAGAAGATCTATCAAGAGAGGAGAGCCCGATGATGCTACCGATGCCTCAACCTTGATAGCACCGACCTGTTGCTCCGCACCAAGATGCGCCACGTGCAAGATTTAGCGGATGCACCAATTTTAGAGATATGTCATGATCATTGTAACAAATTTCAACGTGATGATTATTTGATCTTGTACTCGGCCTTGAACATAAGAACTAGTACAATCTCACATTTTTTTATCATTATCCTTTGCGAGATTTAGCGGATGCGCCAAATTCAGAGAAATATCATGATCATGGTAACACAATTTTCAATGTAATGATGATTTGATGTTGCACTCGACCTTGAACATAAGTACTAGTACGGTCTCACAAATTTGTATCATTATACTTTGCAAGTTTTAGTGGATGTGCCCATTTTCAGAGGTAGATCATGATCATGGTAAGTTGGTAACAAATTTACAACATGATGATGATTTGATTTTGCACTCGGCCTTGAACAGAGGTACTAGTATGGTCTCACAATTTTTTATCATTATACTTGGACGGTGGCCAAATTCAAAATCTCATAGCGGCAAAACTTCCCGCCCACAAAATACAAAAATTTCACACGCTTCCAAATTCCCATTCTACCCCTGTGGAGATGGCAGCAAAGTCGGTTGGTGGGGGGGTCTGCCCGTCATTTTTTGGATCACCACCTCCCTAGCCCGGAAACCCTCCCAAAAAAATACATTTCCTTCAGACCACCCACCGGAACTTCCCAAGTCCCTCTCTCCCACCTCCACGACCACCGCACCGGAACATCCTCGCCGGACTTCCCTGGCCTACCCGAGCCCTCGCGATCCTCGTCATCCGGCTGCCTGCCGGAGCCGCTTCATCGACGCCGTCATCAACCGGACCGGATCATCCCCGCCGAACCTCGAAACCATATGCTCATCCAGCAGTCTACCGCAGTCACTTCAGCTGCGGTATCGTCCACCCCACCGGAGCCGCTTCACCGGATCCGTCGTCCACCGCATCGTATCTTGCTCACCGACACCGCTGTGCATGAACCGGATCTGCTTCACCGGCGCCTTGCATGATCTAAACTCTTCTACTGTCGCTTTTCTATTGCTTGCCTGCAAGTTCTTGTTTAATCTTGGGGGAACCTGTTTGTGCTAACGACGCGCCGTTACGTTTTTGCAGATGAGATGAGTAATCATGAAGTGTAATGGCCGTCTCTCCAACCCCAAGTAGCACATGTAGCGTACTTCATCACCGGATCTATCAACCTCAGGAAGATCTGTTGTGACTCCCACAGAGTGCTTCTCCTAATGTAAGTCCCTTGTTTTAGCGCCATGTTCGGGTTCGTATGCTTGTTTGTCTGAAGCTCTTTTAGTTCATTCCTAGCTATGACCGTAACACGTTGCTATTTTCTACTTCATTGCTAACTTTAAGCGATTGAACATTTTGGTTTGCATTCCCTGCTCTGTAGATGTAGCCATCATAACTTCTATCTTGCTCAGTCGTTGTTACAAAAATTATAGGTATTATAGTAACATCCTGCTATTATTTAGTTCATGGCCAATTTTAAGTAATTGCACATGTTGGTTCGCATTCCCTGCTCTATAGCTTTTGGCATCGTAACTTCTATATTTGGTTTACATTCCCTGCTCTTGTAGATCTAGCCATCATAACTTTATCTTGCTCGATCGTTGTTACAAAAATTATGGCCTGCTACTATGTTGTTTGTGCCAATTTTTTACTCCATGAACATGTTGGCTTGCATTCCCTGTACTACGAGGTGATGCCATTGTTTTGTATCTAGTTCATTGTAAGCTAACAAAGTAAGGACTTAGTTTGGCATGCTATCACTCGCTATCTAGCCCGTAGTACAAATAAACTTGTCATACTACTAGATAATAATTTTGCGTGCCATCTTGTTCTTCAAAAGCTGCATTATTGACTTGTTTCTCGACTTGGCATGACGCTCACATATGGAAAGCTGAACATATTGGTTTGCATTCCCTCTTATACAAGTTCACGTGTGATCCCACTATATTCTCAGATCTGGTCCATCCTAAGCTCCAGCATTAACTATCCTCTATGTGTTGCTCATTACAAGTTTATATCCCGAAACATCTTGATTTGCATCCCCTTCACTATAAGTTCAGGAGTATTATTTAGTTCACGGCCAAAATGAAGTAATTGCACTTGGCACATGTTGGTTCACATTCCCTCCTCTTTAGCTTTTGCCATCGTAACTTCTATTTTTGGTTTACATTCCCTGCTTTGTAGATGTAGCCATCATAACTTCATCTTGCTCAGTCGTTGTTACAAAATTTATAGCCTGCTACTATGTTGTTCATGCCAATTTTGTACTCCCGAACATGTTGGTTTGCATGGGACTCGGCAAGAGTAAGTCTCTTTGTTTCATTCTAACATGCTCTGTTATATTGGTCACATTGGTATGCGGCATGCACTCTTTGTTTGCTTATTGTGCGCATTACAATGATCTTGTTATAACGACGAAATGATGAGTTCCAAATTCTTTGGCAAACAATATTGCAGTGTCTTTGCGTTTCCATTGTTGCTGTCTTAACTTGTAATGTCTTTGTTTCAGATATAGGTGCTGCATGGACAACTTAAAAGATTGCCGGATCGCTTCATTGTATTGCTAGGTTTAATTACCATTCAATTTCTCTGGGTTCTGTAATATTTTTTCAAAGCCTTGCAGCTGATGTAATATTTAGTTAGTTTTTATAGTTCTTTCGCGCATTTTTCTTTGGTGCTTGTGGTAAGTGAGGCTATCCGACGTAAATCAATGTTGCGTAAATATTCTCGATATCTAAATCACGAATTCCTATCCCTTAGACGGCCCAATTAAGCGAAATCACATACGTGCCGGCCCGCAAAATCCTAAAGCGCCTTTTAGGCCGGCATATAAACAGCAACTAAACGGGCTGGCCCACTTACTTATTGGGCCAGCCCACTTGATTTACTGTGGACCCCACACTTTTATTGGGCCGACCCACTTGCTTTAAGGTGGACCCCACCCCTCTTGGCCGGCCCACTAACTAGTTGGGCCAGCCCAATTGCTTTGTGGTGGTCCCCACATACTAAACGGGCCGGCCCTTTAAGACGAACGTGGGACCCACTGTGTTTTGGCCGACCCACTAGCGTGTTGGGCCGGCCCACTTGCTATATGGTGGACCCCACATACTAAATGGGCCAGCCCTTTAACAGAAAGTGGGACCCACCTGTGTTTTTGGCCGCCCACTAGCATGTTGGGCGGCCCACTTACTATACGGTGGACCCCACATACTAAATGGGCCGGCCCTTTAACAGAAAGTGGGACCCACCGGTGTTTTGGCCCGACCACTATCTTCTTGGGCCGGCCACTTGCTATATGGTGGACCCAACATAATAAATGGGCCAGCCCTTTAACTTGAAAGTGGGACCCACCTGTGTTTTTGGCCCGGCCCACTATCTTGTTGGGCCGGCCCACTTGCTATATGGTGGACCCCACATACTAAATGGGCCGGCCCTTTAACAGGAAAGTGGGACCCACCGGTGCTTTTGGCCCGGCCCACTGGCTTGTTGGGCCAGCCCATTTGATCAAATGTGGACCCCACGCACTAAATGCGCCGGCCCGATAGCAGGAAAGTGGGACCCACATGCTAATTGGGCCGGCCCAATAACTTCTTGGGCCGGCCCAGTTGCTTTAATGTGGACCCCACTTTATAAATGGGCCGGCCCGATACCAGTAAAGTGGGTCCCACATGTCTTGTGGGCCGGCCCTTTTGCCTGTTGACCGGTCAATCGAGTGCATTCGGCCCGGCCCACATGCTTAGTGGGCCGGCCCATTAAAGTTTTGACCAGTCAACCTTAGAGGTTAGGCCCGGCCCACGTAACTAATGGACCAGCCCAGCTATATAGTTGACCGGTCAAACTAAGTCAGCTGGCCCGGCCCGCAAACTTAATGGGTCGGCCCGCTTAAGACGTGGCAGGCCTCGTGTGGGCCTACCATCTACCACGGGGTTTCACGGTTAACGCCGTTAATCGCGCTAACGGCGTCTGCCACGTGTCAGTTTGCAGGACGTCAGCAGTCAACGGGCTCCCGGAAACACTTGGGCAACTGTCCGATTTTCCGTGGCGGAAGGGCGCCCAAGCGCGACGGACCGAAAAAATCGTCGTAGGACTTTGCCTGACGCAGTTTCCACAACAGAACCCATATCGTCGGGTTAGGCCCATAGGCGACGAAAAATACCCCTTAGCGGACGATTTTGAGACGTTGTCTATCAGAACTTTTCTTGTAGTGACTTCAGTGAGCACAAGTCACGTGCAATAGGTACGCAAACTCCCAGCCATCTTCTTTGTCAAGAGAAGACGCATCAGGATGCGTATTGGAAGTCTGTGGGTCCTTCTGGATCCTTCGGTTGTCCCTCTCACAAAAAAAAACAAATCTCTCTCATTCTCAGCCTCGCTCGACACGCTCGCTCGCTCGCTCGCACCTCCTGCTCACTGACAAACCCTGCACAAAAGTCAACATCATCACCCGAAAAAGGGGAGACACCATAATTCTCTCCCTTCTTCTCTCCTTCCGAGTGATCCCTCTTCCTCCGAGTTTCACTCGACGGGCAAACACACATGTGCTGCATAGTAGAAAAATCGACCTACGAATCTATAATTAAATAGGTTAAACTAGGGTTTTTTCCCAGTACTACAGATCAAGGTTCAAAAAATCCAACTACGGGGTTCGAACAACCCCATTTCTAATCCAAGATTTTTTTCGACCTCATCCAATGGCCTCAAACTATAGGCCGGGTTAGCATCTAGTGCAGTATGTGTGAGAATGTATGCACTATGTGTGCTATAACTTGTGTGTCTTTGAAATTTGAACCAAATTTGAATAAGTTTGAAATATTTGAAATGGGGCTTTTGGCTTAAACGTTTGAAACCCAAAACGACTTCTCCTCATGCTAGACTTCATAAGACCGAGTTTAGGGTTAGGGGGTAGATACATGATTTGTCTGGTTTGAATATGTCTAAACCTTGTTTATCAACTTGAATGCTTACTATATGACATAAGAAGACCATGTGCTTTTGTTTTTCATTTTTCTATTTTTTTTTTAGAATTTTATGCACATTTGATTCTGGTCAAATCCTAGGTTCAACCAAGATTTAAACAAGTTTCAAGCATGAAAATGAAAACGTAAGCCAAGATCCTTCTTAATTAGTCACTCTAAAATATATGAAGCTTTTGGGACGTACTTGAAATTTCCATGTTTGAAACCCAAAACCAATTCTCTTCATGATTGACTTCATAAGACAGAGTTTAGGGTTAGGGGTAGATATACACATGATTTTTCTGGTTTGAATATGTCTAGACCTTGTTTATCAACTTGAGTGTTTACTATATGACATAATTAAGAAGGCTATGTGCTTTGGTTTTTCATTCTTTAGATTTTTTGTCTGAATTTTTATGCCCACTTGAATCTTGGTCAAATCCTAGGTTTGACCAAGATTTAAATAAGTTTAAAACATGGAAATGAAAAGGTAAGCATCGATCCTTCTTAGTCGCTCTAAAATGAAGCTGAATTTTGGGAGGTTTTTGAAATTTCCATGTTTGAAACCCAAAACCACTTCTCTTCATGCTTGACTTCATAAGACGAAGTTTAGGGTCGATAGGGGGTAGATACATGATTTGTCTTGTTTGAATATGTCTAGACCTTGTTTATCAACTTGAATGCTTACTATATGACATAAGAGGACTATGTGCATTGGTATTTCATTTTTTGATTTTTATGCCCATTTGAGAATCTTGGTAAAATCCTAGGTTTGTTGAGCAAGATTTAAACAAGTTTAACATGTGAAAATGATAAGGTAATTAAGTCTGGATCTTTCTCTTAGTAACTCTAAAATGAAGCTTTTGGGAGGTTCTTGAATTTACCATGTTTGAAACCCAAA
The DNA here is from genome assembly GCF_019359855.2 of Lolium perenne. Lineage (NCBI taxonomy): Eukaryota > Viridiplantae > Streptophyta > Magnoliopsida > Poales > Poaceae > Lolium > Lolium perenne. Next base: position 360,953,581 of record NC_067247.2, on the reverse strand, counting down.
ACCACCGTACTGTTCATGCTTGACTTCATAAGACAGAGTTTAGGGTTAGGGGTAGATACATGATTTTTCTGGTTTGAATATGTCTAGACCATGTTTATCAATTTGAATGCTTACTATATGACATAAGAAGGCTATGTGCTTTGGTTTTTCATTCTTTCGATTTTTTCTGAAATTTTATGGCCATTTGAATCTTGGTCAAATCCTAGGTTCGACCAAGATTTAAACAAGTTTAAAACATGACAATGAAAAGGTAATTAATCATGGATCCTTCTTAATTAACCAGCCAGTCTAATTAAAATGAAGCTTTTTGGGAGGTTTTTGAAATTTCCATGTTTGAAACCCAAAACCACACTTCTCTGCTTCATGCTTGACTTCATATATAATTAAGACAAAGTTTAGGGTTAGGGGTACATGATTTGTCTGGTTTGAATATGTCTAGACCTTGTTTATGAACTTGAATGCTTACTATATGACATAAGAAGACTATGTGCTTTGGTTTTTTATTTTGTTTATTTTTTATTTTATGCCCATTTGAATATTGGTCAAATCCTAGGTTTGACCAAGATTTAAACAAGTTTAAAACATGAAAATGAAAAGGAAAGCCTGGATCCTTCTTAACTAGTCACTCTAAAATGAAGCTTTAATTTTGGGAGGTTTTTGAAATTTCCATGTTTGAAACCAAAAACCACTTCTCTTCATGCTTGACTTCATAAGACAGAGTTTATGATTTTAGAGGGGTAGATACATGATTTGTCTTATTTGAATATGTCTAGCTAGACCTTGTTTATCAACTTTTGAATGCTTACTATATATATGTATGTGACATAAGAAAACTATGTGCTTTGGTTTTTCATTTTTCTGATTTTTTTTGGAATTTTGATGCACATTTGAATCTTGGTCAAATCCTAGGTTTGACCAAGATTTAAACAAGTATAGAACATGAAAATGAAAAGGGAAGCCTGTATCCTTCTTAATTAGTCACCCTAAAATGAAGTTTTTGGGAGGTTTTTGAAATTTCCATGTTTGAAACCCAAAACCACTTATCTTCATGCTTGACTTCGTCATAAGACAGAGTTTAGGGGTTAGGGGGTAGATACATGATTTGTCTAGCTAGTTTGAATATGTCCAGACCTTGTTTATCAACTTTAATGCTTACTATATGACATATAAGAAGACTATGTGCGCTTTGGTTTTTCATTTTTCTATTTTTTTATTTTATGCCCATTTGAATCTTGGTTAAATCCTATATTGACTTCATAAGACAGAGTTTAGGGTTAGGGGTAGATATACACATGATTTTTCTGGTTTGAATATGTCTAGACCTTGTTTATCAACTTGAGTGTTTACTATATGACATAATTAAGAGGGCTATGTGCTTTGGTTTTTCATTCTTTAGATTTTTTGTCTGAATTTTTATGCCCATTTGAATCTTGGTCAAATCCTAGGTTTGACCAAGATTTAAATAAGTTTAAAACATGGAAATGAAAAGGTAAGCATCGATCCTTCTTAGTCGCTCTAAAATGAAGCTGAATTTTGGGAGGTTTTTGAAATTTCCATGTTTGAAACCCAAAATCACTTCTCTTCATGCTTGACTTCATAAGACGAAGTTTAGGGTCGATAGGGGGTAGATACATGATTTGTCTGGTTTGGATATATCTAGACCTTGTTTATCAACTTGAATGCTTACGATATGACATAAGAACACTATGTGCTTTTATTTTTTATTTTTTTGTGCCCATTTGAATCTTGGTCAAATCCTAGGTTTGACCAAGATTTAAACAAGTATAGAACATGAAAATGAAAAGGGAAGCCTGTATCCTTCTTAGTCACCCTAAAATGAAGTTTTGGGAGGTTTTTGAAATTTCCATGTTTGAAACCCAAAACCACTTCTCTTCATGCTTGACTTCTTAAGACATAGTTTAGGGGTTAGCGGGTAGATACATGATTTGTATGGTTTGAATATGTCTAGACCTTGTTTATCAACTTTAATGCTTACTATATGACATAAGAAGACTATGTGCTTTGGTTTTTCATTTTTCTGTTTTTTTTTTTGAATTTTCTGCCAATTTTGTTTGACCAAGATTTAGACAAGTTTTACACGTCAAAACGAATAAGTAAGCCTGGATCCTTCTTAGTCACTCCAAAATGTACCAATTGATAGGTGCGTTAACTTTGCTTCATGGAAAAAATAATGTCATGTAAATGAGTTAACTTGGATTTCCTACCCTTGAATCCATAGGAAACTTTGTTCTAATGCACTATAATAATCAACCGAGCTTTTACACCAGCAGGTCTGTCACTTACGTGTGGTGCCCATGCGTGAGGTCCCACACTTCAGTGAGCACAAGTCACGTGCAATAGGTACGCAAACTCCCAGCCATTTTCTTTGTCAAGAGAAGACGCATCAGGATGCGTATTGGAAGTCTGTGGGTCCTTCTGGATCCTTCGGTTGTCCCTCTCACAAAAAAAAACAAATCTCTCTCATTCTCGGCCTCGCTCGACTCGCTCGCTCGCTCGCTCGCACCTCCTGCTCACTGACAAACCCCGCACAAAAGTCAACATCATCACCCGAAAAAGGGGAGACACATAATTCTCTCCCTTCTTCTCTCCTTCCGAGTGATCCCTCTTCCTACGAGTTTCACTCGACGGGCAAACACACATGTGCTGCATAGTAGAAAAATCGACCTACGAATCTATAATTAAATAGGTTAAACTAGGGTTTTGCCCAGTACTACAGATCAAGGTTCAAAAAATCCAACTACGGGGTTCGAACAACCCCATTTCTAATCCTAGATTTTTTTCGACCTCATCCAATGGCCTCAAACTATAGGCCGGGTTAGCATCTAGTGCAGTATGTGTGAGAATGTATGCACTATGTGTGCTATAACTTGTGTGTCTTTGAAATTTGAACCAAATTTGAATAAGTTTGAAATATTTGAAATGGGGCTTTTGGCTTAAACGTTTGAAACCCAAAACGACTTCTCCTCATGCTAGACTTCATAAGACCGAGTTTAGCGTTAGGGGGTAGATACATGATTTGTCTGGTTTGAATATGTCTAAACCTTGTTTATCAACTTGAATGCTTACTATATGACATAAGAAGACCATGTGCTTTTGTTTTTCATTTTTCTATTTTTTTAAAGAATTTTATGCACATTTGATTCTGGTCAAATCCTAGGTTCAACCAAGATTTAAACAAGTTTCAAGCATGAAAATGAAAACGTAAGCCAAGATCCTTCTTAATTAGCCACTCTAAAATATATGAAGCTTTTGGGACGTACTTGAAATTTCCATGTTTGAAACCCAAAACCAATTCTCTTCATGATTGACTTCATAAGACAGAGTTTAGGGTTAGGGGTAGATATACACATGATTTTTCTGGTTTGAATATGTCTAGACCTTGTTTATCAACTTGAGTGTTTACTATATGACATAATTAAGAAGGCTATGTGCTTTGGTTTTTCATTCTTTAGATTTTTTGTCTGAATTTTTATGCCCATTTGAATCTTGGTCAAATCCTAGGTTTGACCAAGATTTAAATAAGTTTAAAACATGGAAATGAAAAGGTAAGCATCGATCCTTCTTAGTCGCTCTAAAATGAAGCTGAATTTTGGGAGGTTTTTGAAATTTCCATGTTTGAAACCCAAAACCACTTCTCTTCATGCTTGACTTCATAAGACGAAGTTTAGGGTCGATAGGGGGTAGATACATGATTTGTCTTGTTTGAATATGTCTAGACCTTGTTTATCAACTTGAATGCTTACTATATGACATAAGAGGACTATGTGCATTGGTATTTCATTTTTTGATTTTTATGCCCATTTGAGAATCTTGGTAAAATCCTAGGTTTGTTGAGCAAGATTTAAACAAGTTTAACATGTGAAAATGATAAGGTAATTAAGTCTGGATCTTTCTCTTAGTAACTCTAAAATGAAGCTTTTGGGAGGTTCTTGAATTTACCATGTTTGAAACCCAAAACCACCGTACTTCTGTTCATGCTTGACTTCATAAGACAGAGTTTAGGGTTAGGGGTAGATACATGATTTTTCTGGTTTGAATATGTCTAGACCATGTTTATCAATTTGAATGCTTACTATATGACATAAGAAGGCTATGTGCTTTGGTTTTTCATTCTTTCGATTTTTTCTGAAATTTTATGGCCATTTGAATCTTGGTCAAATCCTAGGTTCGACCAAGATTTAAACAAGTTTAAAACATGACAATGAAAAGGTAATTAATCATGGATCCTTCTTAATTAACCAGCCAGTCTAATTAAAATGAAGCTTTTTGGGAGGTTTTTGAAATTTCCATGTTTGAAACCCAAAACCACACTTCTCTGCTTCATGCTTGACTTCATATATAATTAAGACAAAGTTTAGGGTTAGGGGGTACATGATTTGTCTGGTTTGAATATGTCTAGACCTTGTTTATGAACTTGAATGCTTACTATATGACATAAGAAGACTATGTGCTTTGGTTTTTTATTTTATTTATTTTTTATTTTATGCCCATTTGAATATTGGTCAAATCCTAGGTTTGACCAAGATTTAAACAAGTTTAAAACATGAAAATGAAAAGGTAAGCCTGGATCCTTCTTAACTAGTCACTCTAAAATGAAGCTTTAATTTTGGGAGGTTTTTGAAATTTCCATGTTTGAAACCAAAAACCACTTCTCTTCATGCTTGACTTCATAAGACAGAGTTTATGGTTTTAGAGGGGTAGATACATGATTTGTCTTATTTGAATATGTCTAGCTAGACCTTGTTTATAAACTTTTGAATGCTTACTATATATATGTATGTGACATAAGAAAACTATGTGCTTTGGTTTTTCATTTTTCTGATTTTTTTTGGAATTTTGATGCACATTTGAATCTTGGTAAAATCCTAGGTTTGATCAAGATTTAAACAAGTATAGAACATGAAAATGAAAAGGGAAGCCTGTATCCTTCTTAATTAGTCACCCTAAAATGAAGTTTTTGGGAGGTTTTTGAAATTTCCATGTTTGAAACCCAAAACCACTTATCTTCATGCTTGACTTCGTCATAAGACAGAGTTTAGGGGTTAGGGGGTAGATACATGATTTGTCTAGCTAGTTTGAATATGTTCAGACCTTGTTTATCAACTTTAATGCTTACTATATGACATATAAGAAGACTATGTGCGCTTTGGTTTTTCATTTTTCTGTTTTTTTATTTTATGCCCATTTGAATCTTGGTTAAATCCTAGATTGACTTCATAAGACAGAGTTTAGGGTTAGGGGTAGATATACACATGATTTTTCTGGTTTAAATATGTCTAGACCTTGTTTATCAACTTGAGTGTTTACTATATGACATAATTAAGAAGGCTATGTGCTTTGGTTTTTCATTCTTTAGATTTTTTGTCTGAATTTTTATGCCCATTTGAATCTTGGTCAAATCCTAGGTTTGACCAAGATTTAAATAAGTTTAAAACATGGAAATGAAAAGGTAAGCATCGATCCTTCTTAGTCGCTCTAAAATGAAGCTGAATTTTGGGAGGTTTTTGAAATTTCCATGTTTGAAACCCAAAACCACTTCTCTTCATGCTTGACTTCATAAGACGAAGTTTAGCGTCGATAGGGGGTAGATACATAATTTGTCTGGTTTGGATATATCTAGACCTTGTTTATCAACTTGAATGCTTACGATATGACATAAGAACACTATGTGCTTTTATTTTTTTATTTTTTTGTGCCCATTTGAATCTTGGTCAAATCCTAGGTTTGACCAAGATTTAAACAAGTATAGAACATGAAAATGAAAAGGGAAGCGTGTATCCTTCTTAGTCACCCTAAAATGAAGTTTTGGGAGGTTTTTGAAATTTCCATGTTTGAAACCCAAAACCACTTCTCTTCATGCTTGACTTCTTAAGACATAGTTTAGGGGTTAGCGGGTAGATACATGATTTGTATGGTTTGAATATGTCTAGACCTTGTTTATCAACTTTAATGCTTACTATATGACATAAGAAGACTATGTGCTTTGGTTTTTCATTTTTCTGTTTTTTTTTTGAATTTTCTGCCAATTTTGTTTGACCAAGATTTAGACAAGTTTTACATGTGAAAACGAATAAGTAAGCCTGGATCCTTCTTAGTCACTCCAAAATGTACCAATTGATAGGTGCGTTAACTTTGCTTCATGGAAAAAATAATGTCATGTAAATGAGTTAACTTGGATTTCCTACCCTTGAAACCATAGGAAACTTTGTTCTAATGCACTATAATAATCAACCGAGCTTTTACACCAGCAGGTCTGTCACTTACGTGTGGTGCCCATGCGTGAGGTCCCACACTTCAGTGAGCACAAGTCACGTGCAATAGGTACGCAAACTCCCAGCCATTTTCTTTGTCAAGAGAAGACGCATCAGGATGCGTATTGGAAGTCTGTGGGTCCTTCTGGATCCTTCGGTTGTCCCTCTCACAAAAAAAAAAATCTCTCTCATTCTCGGCCTCGCTCGACTCGCTCGCTCGCTCGCTCGCTCGCACCTCCTGCTCACTGACAAACCCTGCACAAAAGTCAACATCATCACCCGAAAAAGGGGAGACACCATAATTCTCTCCCTTCTTCTCTCCTTCCGAGTGATCCCTCTTCCTCCGAGTTTCACTCGACGGGCAAACACACATGTGCTGCATAGTAGAAAAATCGACCTAGTAATCTATAATTAAATAGGTTAAACTAGGGTTTTGCCCAGTACTACAGTTCAAAAAATCCAACTACGGGGTTCGAACAACCCCATTTCTAATCCAAGATTTTTTCGACCTCATCCAATGGCCTCAAACTATAGGCCGGGTTAGCATCTAGTGCAGTATGTGTGAGAATGTATGCACTATGTGTGCTATAACTTGTGTGTCTTTCAAATTTGAACCAAATTTGAATAAGTTTGAAATATTTGAAATGGGGCTTTTGGCTTAAACGTTTGAAACCCAAAACGACTTCTCCTCATGCTAGACTTCATAAGACCGAGTTTAGGGTTAGGGGGTAGATACATGATTTGTCTGGTTTGAATATGTCTAAACCTTGTTTATCAACTTGAATGCTTATTATATGACATAAGAAGACCATGTGCTTTTGTTTTTCATTTTTCTATTTTTTTAAGAATTTTATGCACATTTGATTCTGGTCAAATCCTAGGTTCAACCAAGATTTAAACAAGTTTCAAGCATGAAAATGAAAATGTAAGCCAAGATCCTTCTTAATTAGTCACTCTAAAATATATGAAGCTTTTGGGACGTACTTGAAATTTCCATGTTTGAAACCCAAAACCAATTCTCTTCATGATTGACTTCATAAGACAGAGTTTAGGGTTAGGGGTAGATATACACATGATTTTTCTGGTTTGAATATGTCTAGACCTTGTTTATCAACTTGAATATGCTTACTATATATATGACGTACATAAGAAGACTATGTACTTTGGTTTTTCAGTTTTCTATTTTTTTAAATTTTCTGCCCACTTGAATCTTGGTCAAATTAATCCTAGGGTTGACCATGATTTAAACAAGTCTATAACATGAAATGAAAAGGTAAGCATGGATCCTTCTTAGTCACTCTAAAATGAAGCTTTTGGGATGTGTTCTTGAAATTTCCATGTTTGAAACCCAAAACGACACTTCTTTTCATGCTTTGGTTTTTCATTCTTTTGATTTTTTTCTGAATTTTTATGCCCATTTGAATCTTGGTCAAATATATCCTAGGTTTGACCAAGATTTAAACAAGTTTAAAACATGACAATGAAAAGGTAATTAATCATGGATCCTTCTTAATTAATCAGTCAGTCTAATTAAAATGAAGCTTTTGGGAGGTTTTTCAAATTTCCATGTTTGAAACCCAAAACCACACTTCTTTTCATGCTTGACTTCATTTATAAGACACAGTGTAGGGTTAGGGGTAGATGACTTGTTTGATTTGAATGTGTCTAGACCTTCTTCATGAACTTTTGAATGCTTACTATATGACATAAGAAGATTATGTGCTTTTGTTTTTTTATTTTTTTATTTCTTATTTTATGCTCATTTGAATATTGGTCAAATCCTAGGTTTGACCAAGATTTAAACAAGATTAAAACATCAAAATGAAAGGGTAAGCCTGGATCCTTCTTATGCACTCTAAAATGTGAAGCTTTTGGGGTTTTTAAAAATGATCCTTCTTAGTCCATGTTTGAAACCCGAAACCACTTCTCTTCATGCTTGACTTCATAAGACAGAGTTTAATTAGGGGTTAGGGGTATAGATACATGATTTGTCTGGTTTGAATATGTCTATATCGACCTTGTTTAACAACTTGAATGCTTACTATATGACATAAGAAGACTATGTACTTTGGTTTTTCATTTTTTCACTTTTTAAATTTTCTACCCATTTGAATCTTGGTTAAATCCTAGGTTTGAACAAGATTTAAACAAGTTTAAAACATGAAAATAAAATGGTAAGCATGGATCCTTCTTAGTCTCCCTAAAATGAAGCTTTTTTTTTGAAATTTCCATGTTTCAAACCCAAAACCGCCACTTCTCTTTCATGCATGCTTGAGTTGCATAGGTTGAATATGTCTAGACCTTGTTTCTCAACTTTAATGCTTAGTACTATATGACATAAGAAGCTTTTGAGATGTTCTTGAAATTTCCATGTTTGAAACCCAAAACGACTTCTCTTCATGCTAGACTTCAGAAGATCGACCAAGTTTAGGGTTAGGGGGTAGAGATACATTATTTGTCTGGTTTGAATAAGTCCAAACCTTTTTTATCAACTTGAATGCTTACTATATGACATTAGAAGACTATATGCTTTTGTTTTTCCTTTTTCTGAGTTTTTTTTTGAATTTAATGCCGATTTGAATCTCTTTGTCAGATCCTAGGTTTGACAAATTAAGATTTAAACAAGTTTAAAATATGAAAATGAAAAGGTAAGCATGGATCCTTCTTAGTCACTCTAAAATGAAGCTTTTGGGAGGTTTTTGAAATTTCCATGTTTCAAACCGAAAACCACTTCTCTTCATGCTTGACTTCATAAGACAGAGTTTAGGGTTAGGGGGTAGATACATGATTTGTCTGGTTTGGATATTATTGGAGATATGCCCAAGAGGCAATAATAAATTAGTTATTGTTATATCTTAGTGTTCATGATAAATGTTTACATCCCATGCTATAATTGTATCAACCGAAACATTGGTACATGTGTGTTATGTAAACAACAAGGAGTCCCTAGTAAGCCTCTTGTATAACTAGCTTGTTGATTAATGGATGATCATGGTTTCGTGATCATGAACATTGGATGTTATTAATAACAAGGTTATGTCATTAGGTGAATGATATAATGGACACACACCCAAATGAGCGTAGCATAAGATCAAGTCATTAAGTTCAACTTGCTATAAGCTTTCGATACATAGTTACCTAGTCCTTCGACCATGAGATCATGTAAATCACTTACACCGGAAGGGTACTTTGATTACATCAAACGCCATTGCGTAAATGGGTGGTTATAAAGATGGGATTAAGTATTCGGAAAGTGTGAGTTGAGGCATATGGATCAACAGTGGGATTTGTCCATCCCAATGACGGATAGATATACTCTGGGCCCTCTCGGTGGAATGTCATCTGATTAGCTTGCAAGCATATGATTTGATCATAAGAGATGACATACCGCGGTACGAGTAAAGAGTACTTGTCAGTAACGAGGTTGAACAAGGTATGGAGATACCGATGATCAAACCTCGGATAAGTAAAATATCGTGTGACAAAGGGAATTGGCATCGTATGTAAATGGTTCTTTCGATCACTAAGTCATCGCTGAATGTGTGGGAGCCATTATGGATCTCCAGATCCCGCTATTGGTCATTGATAGGAGAGGAGTCTCGATCATGTCTGCATAGTTCACGAACCGTAGGGTGACACACTTAAGGTTCGATGTTGTTTAAGTAGATATGGAATATGAGATGGAGACCGAATGTTGTTCGGAGTCTCGGATGGGATCCAGGACATCACGAGGAGATCCGGAATGGTCCGGAGAATAAGATTCATATATGGGAAGTCATTTTCAGGGTTACCGGAAAAGTTCAGGAATTTTGGTATTGTACCGAGGGTTTCTAGAAGGTTCTGGAGGGGCCTTCATTAATTAAAGGAGGAAGCAAACTTCTCCTTTTCTTCTTGGGCTGCCATGTTACTTGGAGTAGGGGCCAAGAAAGTTTACTTCTCCCCTAAGTAATGGTGGGGCCTACCACCATTAATAGAAGGAGGAAGCAAACTTCCCCTTCTCCTCTCTTGGCCGGCCACCTACTTAGAGTAGGGGCCAAGGCAGCCACCCCTCCTAAATCCCTATAAATAGAGGGGAGGGGCAAAGGGAAAGATAGAGGTTTTTCCATACCCTTGCTGCCTCCTCTTCCCCTTCCTCTCCACCACTGCTCTGGCTTAGGCGAAGCCCTGCAGTAAATCTTCTCCACCACCACCACCACGCCGTCGTGCTGTTGGAATTCCGAGAAGGATCTACTACATCCGCTGCCCGCTGGAACGGGGAGAGGACGTCTTCATCGACACCGTACGTGTGACCGAGTACGGAGGAGCTGCCCGCTTGCAGCACTAGAAGGACTACATCTCGAACTTTAGTTCGGCAAGAGTACGACTACATCACCCACGAGATTTGATCTTGTTAACACTTTGGATCTTTGAGGGTACGTCTCTTATCTATCTCGTTGCTCAGATCTGGTAGATAAGATCTTGGTGGTATTCGTTCTTGCGGTAGAATTTTTTTTGTTTTCTATGCTACGAACCCCATCAGTGGTATCAGAGCCGTGTCTATGCATAGATCTGTTGCACGAGTAGAACACAATGTTTTTGTGGGCGTTGATGCTCTTGTTGTTTTTAGTTAGTGTACTTTGCATCTTGCGGGATGGTGGGATGAAGCGGCCCGGGCTAACTTTTCATGACCGCGTCTCATGAGACTTGCTCCACGCTAGACATGCAACTTGTATTGCATAAGTGGCTTTGCGGGTGTCTGTCTCTCCCACCATAGTGAAGATCCAATTTACTCTTTCTATTGACAACACTAGTATCACCGTTGTGGTTCATGTTCGTAGGTAGATTGGATCTTAGTCGAAAACCCTAAACCACGTAAAATATGCAAACCAAATTAGAGGCGTCTAACTTGTTTTTGCAGGGTTTGGTGATGTGATATGGCCATGATGTGATGATGATTATATTTGATGTATGAGATGTTCATTATTGTATTATGGCAACCGGCAGGAGCCTAATGGTTGTCTTTAAATTTGTTAAGACCTGCGTGTCTATTCATCATGTAATAGCTTTATTTCAAGTAGTTGTTATAGTAGCTATAAGTGATGGACAACCATGAAGCGGCGCCATGGACCTTGGTGCAATGCTGGTGATGATGGAGATCATGCTCATGTGCTTTGGAGATGGAGATCAAAAGCACAAGAAGAAAGGCCATATCATATCACATATTATGTATTGCATGTGATGTTAATCCTTTATGCATCTTATCTTGCTTAGATCGCGACGGTAGCATTATAAGATGATCCCTCACATTAATATCAAGATAATAAAGTGTTCTCCCCTCGTATGCACCGTTGCTACAGTTCGTCGTTTTGAAGCATCTCGTGATGATCGGATGTGATAGATTCTACGTTCACATACAACGGGTGTAAGCCATGTTTGCACACGCGGAATACTTGGGTTTGCTTGGCGAGCCTAGCATGTACAGACATGGCCTCGGAACACAGGAAACCGAAAGGTTGAACACGAGTCATATGGATGATATGATCAACATGTTGATGTTCACCATTGAAGCTACATCATCTCACGTGATGATCGGTTGTGGTGTAGTGGATATGGATCGTGTGCCACTTAACAACCATGAGGGATGTTGTATTAAGTGGGAGTTCATTAGTAATTAGATTAAAACATGAACTAATTATCATGAACATAGTCTGAATAGTATTTTGAATTAACGTTTGTAGAATTCGCATCCGTTTTCTACCATGCGCTAGTCTTGTAATTGAGATAGAAATACTGTTAAGTCTGACAAGTAACTTTATGGACTGGTACCGTATTGTTAAAGAATCAAGATATGATTAAGTCCTAATGCAAACTTTTAGTAAACCTCACATTGATGATTCAAAGAGCAATGGTTTCAATTAGTACAAAATCATCTTGTCTCCGTGAAACTTGAAGTTCAAATCCATTTGAAAAGTAAGGAGCTGAAAATTTTGTTTTCAGAAATAAGCGAGGTATGAGATATATGTGATATCTAAGACCTTATTGCAAGATGATAGAATATAATCTAGTGAGACTACATAAACTCATAAGTTTTATGGGAATGTACGAAGGTTGAAGACGCCAGGCGTCCCAATCCTCCAACTAAGTTGGGCACTAACGATATTCGCATATCCATGAAGTGATCGTCCTCAGTATGCACCGTTGCTAAGACTCGTCGTTTCGAAGCATCACGTGATGATCGGGTGTGATAGATTCTACGTGTGCATACAACGGGTGCAAGCCAGATTTGCATATGCGAATACTGAGGTTAAACTTTACGAGCCTAGCATGTACAGACATGGTCTCGGAAAGTCGTCATGATATGATGGATAAAATGATGAGTGAAATTGTTCATCATATTACAAAGTTGCTAATAGTGAAGTCTGGAACACTTGTCATATGATGATCAACTTCAAGGTAAGAACCTCAAGGTTATTGGTATTTGACCAATGGACCTAGAAGTTATTGAAGGTGAAGTGTTTTCTGAGAATAGGGAAAGCTAAAAGAGAAACCACAAAGATATTTTGGCGAGAAAGAAAGAAAAAGACTAGAAAGTCTAGCTCAGGTGTATATAGATGATATACATGTTATGGATGTATTCCTTGTTTGGTCACATAATAAAATTCTTGGGTATTTGTACCAGATTGGTTGGTATGAGATGTCATACAATACAACGCAATACAAGAATACGATGGCCTAAGTGACTGATAAGGAACATGGTAATAATGCACGTCTGGAACATAATAAAGTGTTATTATGTCTGTCGTTGGCATTCTACCTAGCCCTTAGAGTTTATAATAAAGAACTTAATAAATTGTTATTTTGCTCTGGTCAAATGAAAACAATGAGTTGTTCAAATTATGACATTGCTCCATGTACGATGGATAAGTTATTATAAATCTTAATGGTGAAACACAAATACATAACACTGACGCTAAAATGCCATAAGGCAAATGATTTGAATTCCACTCATTAGTGGAACCGCCATTTAGGTCATGTTAGAAAGGAACGCATGAAGGAACTCCATTTGAATGGAATTTTGGAGTCATATGATTTTTGAATCATTTGGTGCTTGCAAATCTCTTCTAAAAGGAAATGACTTAAATACCGTTCATAGGCCAAGAGTTGAGCGGGCAACTAACTTAGTGGAAACATACATGATGATATATGTGGTTCACTGGGCATAGTTGTGTGCGGGAGATTCTTCTACTTCATGAAAACTTCCAACAATGAATTGAGTATATATATGTGGATATATTCGATAAGGAAGAGGTTTGAAACATTTGAATGGATTCAAATAAATTTCAGCATGAAGTGGAAATCATCGTAATAGAAAAGTCAAATATCTATGATTGGATCATAGTGGAAATATTTGAATTACGAGTTTTAGCGAACATATAAGAGAGTTATGAAGTTGTTCTACAACTCACGTTTCTTGGAGTATCATAGTGATGATGAAGTATCCGAGATACGTATCCAAACCTTGTTGGATCAAAGATGAGATAAAATATTGATGCCATTATATTTTTATGGATTATGCTTTAGAGACTACCGCTTTTACACTAAATAGAGCATCATCATAATCCGTTGAAATGACACCATACGAGTTATGGATGGGTATAAACCCTAATAGTCCTTTCTTAAATTTTGGTATGCATAGCATAAGTAAATAAGTTTACAACCAAAATCGGATGAATGTCTTTGTTGGTTATCCCAGAGAATTGATTGGGAATTCTTTCCACTATGGAGTCAAAGACAAAAGTGTTTGTCAATGTTTCTTACTTATTTCCAAGAAATTGTTTATAGCGAAGTTTTTGAGTGGGAGGACAATGGAACTTGATGAGGTTTATGAACCTGAGCATGATGATCAGAGTAGCGCAGCATCGGAAATGGTTCTGGAAACGGCCACGACGATCATGGCTCCCATGTCTACAAATTGTTATAGTCATGGAGATCGAAGTACCTATTGAACCTTGTAGGTATGGTTTACTTTGTGATCAAATAAATGATTTGTGGACAAAGGATTGATTTTGAACAATAATAAACCAACTGCATGCAAAGAAGCTATGATGGGCCCTGACTCCGTTAAAAATGGCTAAGTGCCATGAAATCCAAGATAGGTCAATACTTTTTGAAAGTAAATGGATCTATAAAATTGATGGACTTGGGTGGAATATCCTTGAAGAAGCTCGACTTGTCAAAAAGTTGTTTACGACAAAGTTCAAAGAGTTGACTACGATAAGATTAGATCTTCCGTAGTGATACTTATAGTCTATACGGATTGTTCTAGTAATCGCTACATATTTATTTTATGAGATATGATAGTAGGATGGCAAAATACATTACTTAACAGAAGTGTGTATTAAAGGTGTATACAAGATACAACCAAGAGTTTTGCTGGTCCGTGGAATACTAGATAGGTATACAAACTTCAATTGGATGAAGTGAGTATCACGGAGTTGGAATCTTCACCGGATGAAATGATCAAAGAGTTATGATTTCATCAGAGACGATGAAGAAACTTGCAAGAAATTAAGTGGGAGCGTTAAGACATATTTATAATACTTTATGTAGATGACATATCGTTGATTATAAATAATGTAATTATATTATTGATTAAAAAGGTTTCATTGAGAATTAACTTCAATGAAAGGATATGGAGTGAAATATATTTAGTGTCAAGATCTATGAAGATAGATTGAAACACATAATAAGTTTAAGTCAAAGTACATAGAATGGATATTGAAGTAGTTCAATATAGAAATATTAAGAAAAATGTTCTTGTCATGCGAAGGTTTAACAACACTTGAGTGTATCTGACACTCAATGAGTAAAAACACATGAGTGACTTTAGATCACGAATAATATGTACAAAGTCAGATGTCATGTGCTCTAAAAGGGAGCATATACTAGAATGATTCATGTGATGATCATTGGACAACAGTAATAATATCCCTGAGTACTTTAGAAGAACCAAGGATATATATATATATAGTTTTTGTATGGGGTAATGACAAACAAATCGCTGTAAGGTGTTGCACCGATATTAGTTTGGTCACATATAAAAATATTTTTCAATCTCAATTAGGATAAGTGTTGATTAAAAGGTAGCGCAATGAGCTAGAAGAAGTCTTTGCTAGATTTAGAAGAGTTCTAAATAGTGTGACGGATTCTACAAACGAAGGCAGAATATGTCATTGTTTTGACAATGACTAAGAGTGTTAAGTCGAGGAGTTCTTTGAGAACTTGGTGTAGTTCCGATAGTGTCAGAACTTTGAAGCTATATTGTGTGTGACAATATTAGTGACTTATTTCAGACCGCGGAATTAAGGTTCCACCAGAAGACTGAACATATACGATTAATGCCGACTCATTTGGAAAATGAGTGATGCGTTGAGACGCAAATGAATTGCAAAATACATACGGTTCTGAGCATGTCAGATTCGTTGACTAAAACCTCTCCCGTAAGCAAAACATGATAAGCACCAGAAGGCTAAGGTGTTATATCTTTTCAAATGTAAACTAGATTATTGACTCTAGTGCAAGTGGGAGACTATTGGAGATATGCCCAAGAGGCAATAATAAATTAGTTATTGTTATATCTTAGTGTTCATGATAAATGTTTACATCCCATGCTATAATTGTATCAACCGAAACATTGGTACATGTGTGTTATGTAAACAACAAGGAGTCCCTAGTAAGCCTCTTGTATAACTAGCTTGTTGATTAATGGATGATCATGGTTTCGTGATCATGAACATTGGATGTTATTAATAACAAGGTTATGTCATTAGGTGAATGATATAATGGACACACACCCAAATGAGCGTAGCATAAGATCAAGTCATTAAGTTCAACTTGCTATAAGCTTTCGATACATAGTTACCTAGTCCTTCGACCATGAGATCATGTAAATCACTTACACCAGAAGGGTACTTTGATTACATCAAACGCCATTGCGTAAATGGGTGGTTATAAAGATGGGATTAAGTATTCGGAAAGTGTGAGTTGAGGCATATGGATCAACAGTGGGATTTGTCCATCCCAATGACGGATAGATATACTCTGGGCCCTCTCGGTGGAATGTCATCTGATTAGCTTGCAAGCATATGATTTGATCATAAGAGATGACATACCGCGGTACGAGTAAAGAGTACTTGTCAGTAACGAGGTTGAACAAGGTATGGAGATACCGATGATCAAACCTCGGATAAGTAAAATATCGTGTGACAAAGGGAATTGGCATCGTATGTAAATGGTTCTTTCGATCACTAAGTCATCGCTGAATGTGTGGGAGCCATTATGGATCTCCAGATCCCGCTATTGGTTATTGATAGGAGAGGAGTCTCGATCATGTCTGCATAGTTCACGAACCGTAGGGTGACACACTTAAGGTTCGATGTTGTTTAAGTAGATATGGAATATGAGATGGAGACCGAATGTTGTTCGGAGTCTCGGATGGGATCCAGGACATCACGAGGAGATCCGGAATGGTCCGGAGAATAAGATTCATATATGGGAAGTCATTTTCAGGGTTACCGGAAAAGTTCAGGAATTTTGGTATTGTACCGAGGGTTTCTAGAAGGTTCTGGAGGGGCCTTCATTAATTAAAGGAGGAAGCAAACTTCTCCTTTTCTTCTTGGGCTGCCATGTTACTTGGAGTAGGGGCCAAGAAAGTTTACTTCTCCCCTAAGTAATGGTGGGGCCTACCACCATTAATAGAAGGAGGAAGCAAACTTCCCCTTCTCCTCTCTTGGCCGGCCACCTACTTAGAGTAGGGGCCAAGGCAGCCACCCCTCCTAAATCCCTATAAATAGAGGGGAGGGGCAAAGGGAAAGATAGAGGTTTTTCCATACCCTTGCTGCCTCCTCTTCCCCTTCCTCTCCACCACTGCTCTGGCTTAGGCGAAGCCCTGCAGTAAATCTTCTCCACCACCACCACCACGCCGTCGTGCTGTTGGAATTCCGAGAAGGATCTACTACATCCGCTGCCCGCTGGAACGGGGAGAGGACGTCTTCATCGACACCGTACGTGTGACCGAGTACGGAGGAGCTGCCCGCTTGCAGCACTAGAAGGACTACATCTCGAACTTTAGTTCGGCAAGAGTACGACTACATCACCCACGAGATTTGATCTTGTTAACACTTTGGATCTTTGAGGGTACGTCTCTTATCTATCTCGTTGCTCAGATCTGGTAGATAAGATCTTGGTGGTATTCGTTCTTGCGGTAGAAATTTTTTTGTTTTCTATGCTACGAACCCCATCAGATATATCTAGACCTTGTTTATCAACTTGAATGCTTACGATATGACATAAGAAGACTATGTGATTTGGTTTTTCATTTTTTCTGATTTTTTTGAATTTTGTGCCCACCCATTTGTATCTTGGTCAAATCCTAGGTTTGACCAAGATTTAAACAAGTTTAAATCATGAAAATGAAAAGGTAAGCATGGATCCTTCTTACTCACTCTAAAATGAAACTTTTGGGAGGTTTTTGAAATTTCCATGTTTGAATCTTTTGGTCAAATCCTAGGTTTGAATATGTCTAGACCTTGTTTCTCAACTTTAATGCTTAGTACTATATGACATAAGAAGCTTTTGGGAGGTTCTTGAAATTTCCATGTTTGAAACCCAAAACCACTTCTCTTCATGATTGACTTAATAAGACAGAGTTTAGGGTTAGGGGTAGATACATGATTTTCCTTGTTTGAATATGTCTAGACCTTGTTTATCAACTTAATTAATTGAATGCTTACTATATGACATATAAGAAGACCTTGATTTTTCAATTTTTTTGAATTTTTTGATTTTTGATGCCCATTTGAATCTTGGTCAAATCATAGATTTGACCAAGATTTGAACAAGTTTAAATCATGAATATGAAAAATTAACCATCTATCCTTCTTAGTCACTCCAAAATGTAGCTCTTGGGAGGGTTTTTGAAATTTCCATGTTTGAAACAAAAAACCACTTCTCTTCATGCATGCTTGACTTCATAAAGATAGAGTTTAGGGTTAGGGGTAGATATATACATGATTTTCTGGTTTGAATATGTCTAGACTTTGTTTATCAACTTGAATGCTTACTATATGACATGCAAAGACTTGCTTTGGTTTTTGATTTTGTTTAATTTTGAATTTTTATGCCCATTTAAATCTTGGTCAAATCCTAGGTTTGACCATGACTTAAACAAGTTTAAAACATGAATATGTAAAAGTAAGCATGTATCCTTCTTAGTCACTCCAAAATGAAGCTCTTAATTAAGAGGGTTTTTGAAATTTCCATGTTTGAAACCAAAAACCACTTATCTTCACATGCATGCTTGAGTTTATAAGACAGAGTTTAGGGTTAGGGGTAGATACATGATTTTTCAGGTTTAATATGTCTAGACCTTGTTTATCAACTTAATTGAATGCGCGCATACTGTATGACATAAGAAGACCTTGGTATTCATTTTATTTGAATTTTTATGCCCATTTGAATCTTGGTCAAATCCTAGGTTTGACCAAGATTTGAACAAGTTTAAAACATGAATATGAAAAGGTAAGCATGCATGTATGCTTCTCAGTCACTCCAAAATGAAGCTCTTGGAAGGGTTTTTGAAATTTCCATGTTTGAAACCAAAAACCACATCTCTTCATGCTTGACTTCATAAGACAGAGTTTAGGGTTAGGGGTAGCCACATACATGATTTTTCTGGTTTGAATATGTCTAGACCTGGTTTATCAACTTAATTGTATGCTTATTATATGACATAAGAAGACTATGTGCATTGGGTTTTCATTTTTTTATCCCCATTTGTTGAATCTTGGTCAAATCCTAGGTTTGACCAAGATTTAAACAAGTTTAAAACATGAATAATATGAAAAGTAACCTGCATCGACCCTTCTTAGCCACTCCAAAATGAAGCTCGTGGGAGGTTTTTGAAATTTCCATGATTTTTCTGGTTTGAATATGTCTAGACCTTGTTTATCAACTTGAATGCTTACTATATGACATACACAGACTATGTGCTTTGGTTTTTGATTTTTTTTGAATTCTTATGCCCATTTGAATCTTCGTCAAATCCTAGGTTTGACCATGACTTAAACAAGTTTAAGACATGAATATGACAAAGTAATCATGTATCCTTCTTAGTCACCCCAAAATGAAGCTCTTGGGAGGGTTTTTTAAATTTCCATGTTTGAAACGAAAAACCACTTCTCTTCACCATGCATGCTAGACTTCATAAGACAGAGTTTAGGGTTAGGGGGTAGATACATGATTTTTCAGGTTTAATACGTCTAGACCTTGTTTATCAACTTAATTGAATGCTTACTATATGACATAAGAAGACCTTGGTTTTTCTATTTTTAATTGATTTATTATGCCCATTTGAATCTTGGTCAAATCCTAGGTTTGACCAAGATTTGAACAAGTTTAAAACATGAATATAAAAAAGTAAGCATGTATGCTTCTTAGTCACTCCAAAATGAAGCTCTTGGGAGGGTTTTCGAAATTTCCATGTTTGAAACCAAAAACCACATCTCTTCATGCTTGACTTCATAAGACAGAGTTTAGGGTTAGGGGGTAGATACATGATTTTTCTGGTTTGAGTATGTCTAGACCTTGTTTATCAACTTAATTGAATGCTTACTATATGACATAAGAAGACTATGTGCCTTGGTGTTTCATTTATTTTGATTTATTTTGAATTTTATGCCCATTTTTATGCCCATTTAAACAAGTTTAAATCATGAATATGAAAAATTAGTCACTCCAAAATGTAGCTCTTGAGAGGGTTTTTGAAATTTCCATGTTTGAAACCAAAAACCACTTCTCTTCATGCATGCTTTGACTTCATAAGACAGAGTTTAGGGTTTGGGGTAGACAAAGACGCGCCGACGCGTGGACGAAATTTATTCTCTGTCCTCGACATGCACTTGCCAGTGTCTTCAACAGTCGACACGAGCAAAGGAAGCTTTTATGGAGCCCAGCGGAGAGGGGCTCCATTTCTCAGCGGTAGCTAGGTGACATGGTGACATGCACCATGTCACCGTGTGACATGCGACCTAAATCCAAATTTAAACATTGCGAAAAAATCTGAAAAATATCATGCACGTTCACAGCTCATATTAAGTTAACCCCTAAAAATGTCAGATCAAAATTCGAAACATACATCGAGAAACAAAAAAGAGAAACTCAGAGGGGACTAGTCTATCGAGAAACTCAGATTTGAATTCGGGAACTATTCATGACAGATTTCTCTTTTTTGTTTCTCGATGTATGTTTCGAATTTTGACTTGAATTTTTTAGGGGTTATCTTAATATCTATGAACATGCATGATTTTTTTCAGATTTTTTCACAGTGTTCAAATTTGAATTTAAACTGCATGTCACACGGTGACATGCAATAGGTGCATGTCACCTGATCTGCGGTGACGCTGGGGCTAAAAAGAAGACCTTTCCACCTCATTTCCTCCACTGTTTCACATATTTTAGCTTCTATTTATGCGATGCCGTGGAGGTGGGGGTCTGGTCGTCACCCTCCTCCTCCCCACCTCATTTCCTCCACTGTCTCGCAACTCCTTGATCTACTACTCCTATCCATATACATGCCACTCAAATGGATGTATTTGTAGATACATCCATTTTAGTGGCAGTTAATATGGACCGGAGGAAGTACTAATAATATGAGGCATGTTTTTGAGCTGGCCCTGTTTAGTAGAGTTTACATTTGAGAGTTACATCTTTCTACCACCATTATTTTTGATTTAGCTTGTCTTTTGTGCCCACCATTTTATCGAGCAGGGTTAATGCAAGATCCATAGCAAACTAGCTTCTCATGACATTTTTTTGGCGGAGTGCATCTTCTCATGGCGAGCTAGCGACTTTGCCACTAGAGTTTTTTTTTTGTTGAACTAGTACATTTTTTGGATTTTCCCATTTTATTTGTGCACAAGCTATGAGCCGCCCGCAATTCAGCACCATATATTGGCGGGATTTTCTAGTTCAATTGTTTTGTACTAGGATATTAGCAGGATGCTATCTTCTAGGGCTTTCATTTCCCCTATATCCAGCCCCACCCACGGACAAGCAAGGGCCTCTCTCCCTACCTCGCACCTAGTCCGTCTCGCTCCCTCTCAGTCCTCCATCCGTAGCCGACATCCACCGCGCCGGAGCCAGCTCAGCGACGCCGTCAACCACACTCCGTCCGCTTCGTCGGATCTGCTTCCCCGACTCACTGGTTCATCTTACCGGCTGGCGAGATCGGTACACAAAGCGCCACCATGATCCACCGAACCAAAACGAACGGCCAACGCGCCACCTCCCCAGTCGACCAAGGTTGAACACTTTGTCCGGCAGCTTTTGTTATGTATTTGATTTCCGAGACTAGTTTATTGCTTGCTTCCACTGCTTGTTATTAGCATCTATTTTTTTGTAATGCCTGCTAGATATTCCCCTCGAGAATGCCTACGAAGAATCTCGGAGGCAAAATATCTTGCGAGAATAAGATAATTGCAGCCAACCTCGGCATCCCGTGGAATCGGACAAAATCACCGCACCCCAAGTCGTTGCCGAGATTTTTCACCCGTGTGATGTGCCACCAAAAGGACGATTCCCTGGGGCAGCTGCTGAAGAAGGTAGTTAGCCGCACTGCTCAAATTTCATATGTGTTGTTTGCTGATTGAGTTGATGAACTTTGATTTGCAGCAGCTAGCCACCGCTCATGTTCCTAACAAAGACAGGTGAGCGCGCCAAAGGATGCGTACATTGGTAGAAAGGAGGCGGGATTTGGTCCTATTGTTCTAGCAAGCAATCATTTGAGGGGCCGCCTAGGATCAGCACATCTGGATCCTCCTGAGCTCAACATTAAGGAGGTAATTTTATAATAGTGTTTTAAACATGACATAATCTAATGTACTGAAAGAGATCAAACTGTCAACTGGAGTGGAGTGGTATAGATGGTAGAGATATAGATATAGATTTCAGATTTCCTAATTTTTTCTTGAAAATAGGGTCGCCCTGCCTCTGCATCCAAATGATGTACCCTCCCTTTTTTTGCAATTTTTTAGAATCCATTTTAGGTTTAGAAACTCATGGGTTGCTCAAAGTGGTGACATGAATCAACCAACATATTTCCTTTTAATCTGTGATTGATTTTATGCATGGCAAATCGCAGAAGCAAGTGACTGCTCATGTCCCTGCCAAGCAGCATTGTAGCACAGATGTCCAGAGTTCCAGTGATGCAAACGTTTGTAGGAACGAAACAGAAGGATGTGGCAATGGGGAAGCTAAGATTAGGCGTCTTCAAAAGGACTTGGATGCTGTTGCTGATCTGCAGAAGCTAGTGGCTGGCAACTTGGTTACCGCTTTGGCTGATGCAGATGTCCATGAGATCAACTGGAAGATCTTGGAACAGGTGAAAGCACGAGCAGAAACTCTGCACTCATCTTTGCAGGTAGATGATTTTCAAAGGGTGATGCAAGAGCCGCTATATGAATAGATTGTTGTTTTCAGTTGATGATGTCCCTGGTTCTTTTGTTTACTTATGTGCTGGTAGTACTTAGGGGAACTAGCTTGTACAAGTAATTTTTTTCCGATAAAGTTGTACAAGTAAATGGCACATGCTTCGCATGTTTGACCAATTAAGTTAAAAAGCTTCACAAAATCCTGCGTCGAAGTTGTTTCACTAAAAAAAAGAGCTCTCACATGCAAGGCACGTGTAATTTACTAGTATATACTAGTACTAGTAGAGATGGTACACCTAGACATTAGAGATTTGTTTGTTTTAAAGATATTTTTAATTGTGTACAAGATGGAAAGTATAACTTTAGGGCATCCACAATGTTGCTATTGCCAAATCTGATACGATGGTGAATTTGGCTTTGGTGTGAAATATAGCAATAGCTCCACAATGTAGTGGTTCCAAATATTTATAACGTGGGACCCGCCATCAAGCTAAAACAACACATAAAGCCAATATGGAACTACTCTCACAATGTAGGGAACTAGTTCCAAATGCCAAAAGTGAAATTTGGCATCGGAGCACCTACTTGCTCCGGTTCCTTGTTTTTCTGGTTTTGGAACTACCTCTACAATGTATGGAACTAGTTCCAAAAGCCAAAAATCAAATATGGAACCACTTTTGGCTACACGTTGTGAATGCTCTTAGCAAATTCCTAGTATTTTTCATGGTCGATGTAAAAAAAAGTATTTTTCATGGTTGATATAAAAAAAACAAGTTTTTTTCATGGTCGATGTAAAAAAAGAGAGAAAACTTGTCTCATAAAAAGCCTTATGGTTAGCACATTTTTTTTTACGGAGTAACTCTTTTTTACATAGCCCAAATTACTATTCGATTTTCCATTGAAATATTTTATGTGTATAAAGCAAGCGAAGAAGTACACATGCATTTTTCGTTTTATTCTTTTTTGACATTTTTCAAAATGTATAGAAGATGAATTTCGAAATAAAGAGATCATATGCACCCAAGAACCAACAAGCATATCCCCTTGACCCCGAACATACTCAGGGCCCTTTTGTTGTGGCTTTTTTTTGCCTTTTTGGCTTTTGGATTTTGGAAGCCAAAAACAAATATTATATTCTTTTGGCTTCCAAAATTCAAAAGCCAAAAGCCACACCAAAAGGACCCTCGGCTTCAGACTGGGATTTCGTAGGCTAGGGTTCCACAGTTTTCCACCAACCAGTAATAATTTCAACTCGCCCCAAAATTCCCGCCGAAATCCCCCGCTTCCAAAATTCAAAGCGATGTGAAATAAGTACGATGTCGATCTTATCCCCCGGACCGCTCAATTCAGACCTATCACCGGCGGCGCCGAACCCCGCATCTCTCTCTCACGCTTCCACCCTGCATGACCCACCGGATCATCTCACACGCCGCGCCGGCCCACCGTCCCACTCCCACACCAGCACTATCGCCTTCTCATCGGCCACCGTAGTGACCGACGACGTTCCACCGTCTCCCTTGCTTTTTAGCAAGCCGGAGTAGCTTCCACCTCCCCCACCCCCACCCACGACCACAGTACCATACGAGCTCCTCCGTAGCCGACTTCCACCGCCGCCTTGTCAGCGGCAGTCACCATCGCCGGGTTCTCGTATCTTAATCCCCTACTCCTTCCGTCCACCGGACTGGAGAGATGGGCGCCTCCATGGTCCACGGCAGGAAACCAAAGCGTACACGCGCCCACTTCCAAGAAGGTTGATATGGCCGCATTCGTTATGCATGTGATTTCGAAAAGTATTTTTTTGCTTACTTGCACCGCCATCTCATTAGCATTTTTTTTGTAATGCATGCTAGATATTATTGCAATACAAAAGAATGAATTAAAAGAGAAACGGATACGGAATATATGTAGAAGATATGCAAGCCGTGTGGGCACAAGCATTTGTAACGCTATTGCCTCTAGTGCAAACCTGAACAAAATCGGAGAAGAACCCTTTCCCCTCCCCAAAGATAAAGAACAATGTTATGATTCACAATTTGATCCTGCTGAGCCTCTTGGAGAGCTGACTCAGGAAGATGCCTTGCCTGACCATTCTCCTCAACCCCACCAGGTGATTTCGTGTTTTTACTTTGAGATATCTCGTTGCAACTTCCATGTGTTGTATACTTGTATCCTGAATCCCACCAAACATGTTCACATGCCACCTCTAGGTCTCCTTAATGCATCATATATATGTTTCAAAGCATGCACGTCATCCTTTCTTGTTCTTCATTCTATCCCATTTGCATATCATCATATATGGTACTTCAGACTGAAATATCGTTTATGTGTGCTAGGAATCTGCAGCTTCAAGTAAGAATTTCGCAGGAACCACCAATGAGAGGAAGACCATTCAATATGCACCTGAATCGGTGATAGAACAGCTGCAACCAAAAAAGAAACCTGCTTCTGCTACTAGACAGTCTCAGCGATTCATGGCACTAGTTGAAGAAAATAACGAAAATGCTAAGAGTACTGAAATAAAAAAACGTGGTGAACACCCCAAGAGGTTGAATCAGCCACCTGTTACCAATCCAGTCAACCAGCGACAATCGGCAGCAGAACCAGTTTCCACAGCAACTTCTCAGCCACAAATGGCAGCAGAACCGCTTCCACAAAGAACTTCTCAGCCACAATTGGCAGCGAGAACCAGCTTTCCACAGCAACTTCTCAATAACAATTGGCAGCAGAACCAGTTTCCACGGCAACTTCTCAGCCACAATTGGGATCAGCGATAGCTGTGGTAGGAAATACCGCCCAAGGACACACCGTACCAGTCCCCAAATGACACAACCACAACCGGCCAAACATCAAGTTAGCACAACATCAACAAACTGTTGATGATCTCCCACTGACCCATATTAGTCCTGCCATAGACAACTCCCCTGAGGATGAGCCCCACACCGAAGAAGGTACATTTTCCAATGCTTATAGTTTCATTCTCCGTTATAAAGTTATACTTTATAGATAAATAAATAAATAAATATATATAAATATATATATATATATCTACCTTGATAGCTTGATGTAATGCTTAACTTTGTAGTTGCACCACGATCAAGAAAAACGTGGGGCCCAACAGTAGGGAAAATGTTCGTAGCTAAGCTTGTCGGGATGGAATCAAGATTTCGCCTTTCATCTATCGTAGGTGTGAAGGCCACTTTGGACCCAGAAGAATCTTGTAAATTAGCATCGGATGTAGGAATTTTCGTCAGGAATGAAATTCCTACTTCCCAACATGGAAAGAGCACGTAGACACCCTCTGCGCATTTTGAAAAATTAGTGCACAGGTTACACGTAAGTCATCTTTCTCTTGGTAATGTTACTCATACTAGTATACCACATTGGCACGTCCCGTTCCTTCTAGCTTGTTGTTGGCTCTATGTATATCGCACCAACGGTTTATATTGTTGTGAACAGTTAAGGTTCGAGTTCGATGAGGACCAAGAGGAAGTAAAGCATGTTCTCAACAGTCTATTCTCGAATCTGTCGCGCAAGATCGCAGCAGGCTAAAGAAGAAATACTTCACTGGAAAGATTACTGGGAGTGTTCCAACTATATCTCCTTTTAAGCAAATGACTGACAAACAGTGGGGAGATCTTGTGAAGCACTGGTCTGATCCAAAGAATATGGTATGATTTGTAAGACTGAGACCAGATCACATCTTGGATTCTTATTTATAGCAGTGTCTCACTAGTCTCCTTTTTGCAGAATTTGGCTAAACAGATCGGAAAAACCGCGGTAAACTACTTTTACCTAGCCGTACGGGATCTCGTAACCTTATAGTGCACATTCGGCAAAAAGTAAGGACATGTTGTTTTATACTGCTATTTAGAAATATTTTAGTAAAAGATCATGCAGAGTATATACACCAGTGTGCAGCTTATATTATGATCCTCCATTTCAACCACGTTATTCGATTTATAAATGGTAGTACTAAAATGCAGATGTTACATAATGCAAGTAAAAGGGAACCAAACAAAGAGATGACTCGCAGAGATTTCTCAAGCATGCCAGAAGAACAAACTTGAAGTGATTGGAGAAGTCACACATAGTGTTCTTGTAAGTCTTCTAAAAGATTGAAATTTTGTGACGACTCACATCCCAACTTGTAGGAGTAGTAAAGTACATGTCAATATGATATTATATATGTTTATTAAAATTCATGTGATGTGAATCAGACATGCCAAACTGTAGGAATAAAAGTAGGTCATACACATGATAAATCTACTATCAAGAAGTTTCTCTCGTAGTAACTATCATGTTTACACATGTGTACGAACTGAATTTTTGCAGGAAGATATGAAATTAGAGATGGCAAAACCCGGTAAAAACGGTCTGGAAAAAACCGATGAAGAATGTGTGAAGGCATTTTCTATGGCAATAAAAAAGAAAGGCATTGCCAAAAACACTTTCTTACGGAATGCTGGACTGCTGAAGTGCAAGTCCATGTCCAAGTCAAAGTATTTGCATGCTCAAGTTCTAGAGGAGCAACTCCAAGTAGAACGAGCTGCATCAGCTGCGCTAAGACTAGAAGTCGACAATTTTAGAACGATAGCAGCACAGAAGGAGGCCCTACTGGAGCAGGTTAGGAATGCTAGTAAGTAGTAAGAAGAGTATCTGCTAGATAATTGGAGATGAACGGGGACAGTGACAGGTCATTACCTTCGTCTTGTAAAATGGTTCCTTAGTCTGAGCATATTTCGTAGGTGCATTTATCTGCAATTGCTATGATCTTGGTGGTCGTTTCCTTGTTGTGATGTGGATTTTTTTTTGAACCGGAACCCTGCTGATTGTTAATATTATAAGTGGATTGCCTAGCCCTTTCCATCAGTTCTGACTTGTGGTTCCGTTGGCTCGTGGATGAAGCTTGACATGGTATCAGAGCCCATAGTCTCAAGTTCGGACTTTTGGTCGCGTTGGCTAGTGCATTAAAGCTTGACACTGATGATTTTCTGTGATCCATTGATTTCCAGCTTTCTACATATAGCCCAGGTCTAGAAGCTTGTCAACTGGTCTGGTTCATTCATCGCTGTATTGAGTGCAATGAACGGAACAGTGCTTCTCCTTTGTGTTGTGCTGCAACACAACAGCTGTTCCTGCTTCTGTACAGGCGAGTTGTGAACAAAGATACTTATGTATACTACCAAATTTCGACTCCATATAATCAATAGCTTAACAACCGTCTAATTCAAAATCTCAACACTGTAGCATATACCTCCTGCCTATTGAATACAATTATTTCACACACTGAAATATTTTGTACGCGTTTTGAATTGGAGAACATGGGAACCGACTTTGGTTTCTGATTATGACTTGATGTGACCCTAGGCCCTGGATTCCTGAGCAGAAGGTATGTGTAAAAACAAAGAGATTACGAAGTGCTAATTCCCTTTTTTTTTGTAAGTCCTGGTGGCATTGACACTCCTTTCTTACTTGCTATATTTTTTTGGTGTTTATATATAACTAGGAAATCTGCCCGTGCGTTGCAACGGGATTAAGAAGATCTACACCGCTGAGTTTCACAAAATAAGTTGCCGGATTGTTGAGGGCATGCCGCAGATGCTTAATCGGGCAGTTTATTGATCTCATTAGTAATTAATGAGAAATCAGTAGTTAGAGAGCTTGGAAGGATGACCTATCTCACGTTGAGTAGCACTTCGTAGTTGGATCATGTTAAGACCTGATAATATCTCCTTACATATCCTGTCGAGCACAAAAGTAATAATATTGTTTCCACATCACTTAAGGAAACTCTATGTGAAGTTCATCATCTAATATAATCACGTAATCTATTCAACGCAAAAGAAGGACATTAGAAAAACCTTGCTGACCAGTAAGCTTCATATGGATCTTCTCAATGGAAGATAATAGATTGTCTCTCAACTGATGCAAAATTACAAATAGCAGTTTCACTGGTACATGTAACATACTGTCGTATACTTTTCCTCTTGCAGATTTTTTTTTATAAAAACAACAATCCATCGGATCTTTCATTAAGAGAAAGCATGAGGAAAAACAGATACCCGCATCGGCCTGTGTGGCTACACCACGTCAGGAAGTGAAATCTTTTGGAGGAGGGAATCCGCACGCATTGAAATTGGCAGGAAGATTAACCTAAGGAAGCCCGGCAACTGAAGCAGCCTGTAGCATGACTCCAACGCCCTATGCCTCTGCAGATGGCTAGCAGGGAGGTCGCCAGCGGGACCCGCAGCCGTGTGCCTCGGCGTGATGTGGCCGGCGTTGGGATCTTGATGGTGTTGTTAACCTCCCAAATCCGTTGGCTTGGCCTTGCTATAATGGCATCCATGGCGCGGGGTGGCCGGATTTTCGTCGGGACCTCATCTAGTCTGTGAAATTTTACGGAATCAATCTTGATTCTATCAACTGTCAGTCCCTATCCACGCATATTGGCTCTCTCTTCCGCTGCTTGCCAGCGTGATGCACCGCAAGCCGACGCGGCTCTTCATTGCCGCTATCTAGGCTGCTAGTGCACAGGACAGAGACGATGCAAACGACGGTCGCCGGAGTCCGCGATGACGCTGTCGATTCTCTCGGCTCAAAGCATCTCCACTCGATTTTCTTGGAGGGGATAATCCGCACGGCGGCGCGGATGTGTTCAGAGGGGACATGAGAACGCCGTTTTCGTTGTGGTCGATCTAGCCTTTGTGATCTCTCGTCTCCTCCTGTCCTCCATATGCCGTGTATATTTATGGAGGCCGTGGGAGCCCGTTCCACATAGAGTTCCTATCCTAATTTGAGGCGCGTACGTCTCAAATTACCCGTATAATATAATCGCACTGAGGCGCGTACGTCTGGAACAGGGGCAAATCTAATTTGAAACGTTTATTTAACTTACCGGTGGCATTGGTGGGTAATTTCGTTTAACTTTAAGGGCAGTTTTAAGTTGGACAACGACCGAGGGAGAAACCCTTTTGCTTTTATTATTAGGTATAGATAGAGAATTACCAGCTTATTGTCGAACCCGTTAGATTTTGGGCAATAATTGTTACGTGGCTGCTTCTTAATTAAAGTTTATCATGTCATGTAGATGGATTTGTGAAAGATGCAGCGGGTCGTTCTTCAGATCGTCTACATGGGATTCCCATCTACATGTATGTTCATGGTTTCATGGAGTACTTCAGCTCATAGCAGCCACATACGATCCTGCAAGATTTGCATTTTTTTTTGACCTTGCAAGATTTGCATTCAATGTATCGCCAAGGCGCGTCCGTGAGAACTCTAGAAACATCTTCGTCAGACTCGTTTTGGCGCGCGCAGTTCCCGAGCGAATCCAATGAATTTTGACCGTTCTCTTAAAAAAAAGGAACTTTGACCGTTGGATCAAGCGTTGGAGAACTGATGTGCCAACGGCCAATAATTATGATCGTGGTAACCGATTTTCAACGTGATGATGAATTGATGTGACATTTGGCCGTACTAGTACGGTCTCATATTTTTGTATTACTTAGTACTTGGACTGTGGCCAAATTCGAAATCTCATTCCAGCGGCAAAACTTTCCGCCCGAAAAATACAAATATTTCATACGCTTCTAACTTCCCATTCTACCCTCGTAAAGATGACAACAATGTCCATGTATAAGTCGGTTGGTGGGGGGTCTACCCGTCATTTTTTTTCTATCACCACCTCCCTAGCTCCGGAAACCCCCCCGGAAAAAAATTCATTTCCCTCACTCTCTCCTCTGAGACCACCCACCGGAACTTCCCAAGTCCCTCTCTCTCCCACCTCCACACGGCCACCGCACCGGAACATCCCCGCCGGACTTCCCTGGCCTACCCGAGGCCTCGCGATCCTCGTCATCCGGCTGTCTGCCGGAGCTGCTTCATCGACGCCGTCATCAACCGGACCGGATCATCCCCGCCGAACCTCGAAACCATATACTCATCCAGCAGTCTACCGCAGTCGTTTCAGCTGCGGTATCGTCCACCCCACCGGAGCCGCTTCGCCGGATCCGTCGTCCACCGCATCGGATCTAGCTCACCGACACCACTGTGCATTAACCGGATCTGCTTCACCGGCGTCGTGCATGATCTAAACTCTTCTACTGTCGCTTTTCTATTGCTTGCCTGCAAGTTCTTGTTTAATCTTGGGGGAACCTGTTTGTGCTAACGACGCGCCGTTACGTTTTTGCAGATGAGATGAGTAACCATGAAGTGTAATGGCCGTCTCTCCAACCCCAAGTAGCACATGTAGCGTACTTCATCACCGGATCTATCAACCCCAGGAAGATCTGCTGTGACTCCCACAGAGTGCTTCTCCTAATGTAAGTCCCTTGTTTTAGCGCCATGTTCTGGGTTCAGATGCTTGTTTGTCTGAAGCTCTTTTAGTTCATTCCTAGCTATGACCGTAACACCTTGCTATTTTATACTTCATTGCTAACTTTAAGCGATTGAACATTTTGGTTTGCATTCCCTGCTCTGTAGATGTAGCCATCATAACTTCTATCTTGCTCAGTCGTTGTTACAAAAATTATAGGTATTATAGTAACATCCTGCTATTATTTAGTTCATGGCCAATTTTAAATAATTGCACATGTTGGTTCGCATTCCCTGCTCTATAGCTTTTGGCATCGTAACTTCTATATTTGGTTTATATTCCCTGCTCTGTAGATCTAGCCATCATAACTTTATCTTGCTCAGCCGTTGTTACAAAAATTATGGCCTGCTACTATGTTGTTTGTGCCAATTTTTTACTCCATGAACATGTTGGCTTGCATTCCCTGTACTACAGGTGATGCCATTGTTTTGTATCTAGTTCATTCTAAGCTAACAAAGTAAGGACTTAGTTTGGCATGCTATCACTCTGCTATCTAGCCTGTAGTACAAATAAACTTGTCATACTACTAGATAATAATTTTGCGTGCCATCTTGTTCTTCAAAAGCTGCATTATTGACTTGTTTCTCTGACTTGGCATGACGCTCACATATGGAAAGCTGAACATATTGGTTTGCATTCCCTCTTATACAAGTTCACAGGTGATCCCACTATATTCTGTATCTGGTCCATCCTAAGCTCCAGCATTAACTATCCTCTATGTGTTGCTCATTACAAGTTTATATCCCGAAACATCTTGATTTGCATCCCCTTCACTATAAGTTCAGGAGTATTATTTAGTTCACGGCCAAAATGAAGTAATTGCACTTGGCACATGTTGGTTCACATTCCCTCCTCTTTAGCTTTTGCCATCGTAACTTCTATTTTTGGTTTACATTCCTGCTCTGTAGATGTAGCCATCATAACTTCATCTTGCTCAGTCGTTGTTACAAAATTTATAGCCTCGCTACTATGTTGTTCATGCCAATTTTGTACTCCCGAACATGTTGGTTTGCATGGGACTCGGCGTAGTAAGTCTCATTTGTTTCATTCTAACATGCTCTGTTATATTGGCTGTTGGTATGCGGCATGCACTCTTTGTTTGCTTATTGTGCGCATTACAATGATCTTGTTATAACGACGAAATGATGAGTTCCAAATTCTTTGGCAAACAATATTGTAGTGTCTTTGCCTTTCCATTGTTGCTGTCTTAACTTGTAATGTCTTTGTTTCAGATATAGGTGCTGCATGGACAACTTAAAAGATTTGCCGGATCCCTTCATTCTATTGCTAGGTTTAATTACCATTCAATTTCTCTGGGTTCTGTAATATTTTTTCAATGCCTTGCAGCTGATGTAATATTTAGTTAGTTTTTATAGTTCTTTCGCGCATTTTTTCTTTGGTGCTTGTGGTAAGTGAGGCTATCCGACGTAAATCAATGTCACGTAAATATTCTCGTAGCTAAATCACGAATTCCCATCCCTTAAACGGCCCAATTAAGCGAAATCACATATGTGCCGCCCGCAAAATCCTAAAGCGCCTATTACGCCTGCAGGCATATAAACAAAGAACTAAACGGGCTGGCCCACTTACTTATTGGGCCAGCCCACTTGATTTACTGTGGACCCCACACTTTTATTGGGCCGGCCCACTTGCTTTAAGGTGGACCCCACCCACTACTGGGCCGGCCCACTAACTAGTTGGGCCAGCCCAATTGCTTTTGTGGTGGCCCCCACATACTAAATGGGCCGGCCCGATAGCAGGAAAGTGGGACCCACTGTGTTTTTGGCCCGGCCCACTATCTTGTTGGGCCTACCACTTGCTATATGGTGGACCCCACATACTAAATGGGCCGACCCTTAACAGAAAGTGGGACCCACCTGTGTTTTTGGCCCGGCCCACTAGCATGTTGGGCCTACCACTTGCTATATGGGGGACCCCACCTACTACATGGGCCGAAGCCCTTTAACAGAAAGTGGGACCCACAGGTGTTTTGGCCCGGCCCACTATCTTGTTGGGCCG
This sequence comes from Lolium perenne, assembly GCF_019359855.2. NCBI lineage: Eukaryota > Viridiplantae > Streptophyta > Magnoliopsida > Poales > Poaceae > Lolium > Lolium perenne. The sequence goes on along the minus strand of NC_067247.2, from coordinate 360,920,450 downwards.
GCCCACTTGCTATATGGTGGACCCCACATACTAAATGGGCCAGCCCTTTAACAGGAAAGTGGGACCCACCTGTGTTTTTGGCCCGGCCCACTATCTTGTTGGGCCGGCCCACTTGCTATATGGTGGACCCCACATACTAAATGGGCTGGCCCTTTAACAGAAAGTGGGACCCACCGGTGCTTTTGGCCCGGCCCACTGGCTTGTTGGGCCAGCCCATTTGATCAAATGTGGACCCCACGTACTAAATGGGCCGGCCCGATAGCAGGAAAGTGGGACCCACATGCTAATTGGGCCGGCCCAATAACTTCTTGGGCCGGCCCAGTTGCCTTAATGTGGACCCCACTTTGTAAATGGGCCGGCCCGATACCAAGAAAGTGGGTCCCACATGTCTTGTGGGCCGGCCCTTTTGCCTGTTGACCGGTCAAACGAGTGCATTCGCCCCGGCCCACATGCTTAGTGGGCCGGCCCATTAAAATTTTGACCAGTCAACCTTAGAGGTTAGGCCCGGCCCACGTAACTAATGGACCAGCCCAGCCATATAGTTGTCCGGTCAAACTAAGTCAGCTGGCCCGGCCCGCAAACTTAATGGGCCGACCCGCTTAAGACGTGGCAGGCCTCGTGTGGGCCTACCATCTACCACGGGGTTTTAGCCGGTTAACGCCGTTAACTGCCAGTTAACGGCGTCTGCCACGTGTCAGTTTGCATGACGTCAGCAGTCAACGGGCTCCCAGAAACACTTGGGCAACGGTCCGATTTTCCGTGGCGGAAGGGCGCCCAAGCGCGACGGACCGAAAAAATTGTCGTAGGACTTTGCCTGACGCAGTTTCCACAACAGAACCCATATCGTCGGGTTAGGCCCATAGGCGACGAAAAATACCCCTTAGCGGACGATTTTGAGACGTTGTCTATCAGAACTTTTCTTGTAGTGTTATGGGCCTAGGGGAATACATCTTTTATTCGTTTGCTAATTGTGGGGTTGCCGGAGTGACAGCAACCTGAACCCCCGTTGGTATATCGATGCAGGAGGGATAGCAGGATCTCAGAGTTTAAGGCTGTGGTTTGATTTATCTTAATTACTTTTTTGTATTTGCGGATGCTTTCAAGGGGTATAATCACAAGTATGTATTAGTCCTAGGAAGGGCGGTGCATTAGCATAGGTTCACCCACACAACACTTATCAAAACAATGAAGATTAATCAGCTATATGAAACGAAAGCACTAGACTAAATCCCCGTGTGTCCTCAAGAATGTTTGGTCATTATAAGTAAACAAACCGACTTGTCCTTTGTGCTAAAAAGGATTGGGCCACTCGCTGCAATTATTTCTCTCGCATTTTACTTACTCGTACTTTATTTATCTGCTATATCAAAACCGCTGAATACTTGTCTGTGAGCATTTACAGTGAATCCTTCATCGAAACTGCTTGTCAACACCTTCTGCTCCTCGTTGGGTTCGACACTCTTATTTATCGAAAGTACTACGATACACCCTCTATACTTGTGGGTCATCAAGACTATTTTCTGGCGCCGTTGCCGGGGAGTGAAGCGCTATTGGTAAGTGGAATCGGCAAGGAAAACCTTTACTGTACGTGCCGATTTTATTTCTGCCTGCTGCTATAATTCATTATGGAGAGATCTTCTCTTGAATTCTTATTTGGAAAATCTACTACTACTGCAAAGGTAGTGGATGAGGCACCAGGTGAGAAAGAGGTTCCATACAAAATACCTATGAAAATTATTGAACGTGTTGTGGATAACCGCTATGAAGGGGATGGAACTGTCCATCCTGGTGATCATTTACTGTTTTTACATGAATTATGCGGGTTATTCAAATGTGCAGGTATTGCTATGGATGAAGTTAGAAAGAAACTATTCTCTATATCGATGTCTGGTAAAGTGGCGCATTGGTATAAATTGCTGAAGAATGGTGATTCTCTTGATTGGGAGGACATTGTGCCTTTATTCTATTCTAAATTCTATCCTCCAAGTGAAATTCACAAAGATCGGAACCGCATATATAATTTTTGGCCTCATGATGGAGAGAGTATTGCCCAAGCATGGGGGAGATTGAAGTCTTTAATGCTCAAATGCCCCATTCATGAGCTTCCTGGTAATATTATTATTGATAACTAGTAAGGTGGCCCTCGCAAATGCGAGGGCATCATTTTAGAGTACCAAAATGTTACTTATTTTTCTTATCTTATATAGATTTTTTTCTCCCTTTTTTTGCTTTACCCCCTTTGTTGCAAAGTACACAATGTTCTAGACATGCATAATTTTTTTTGATTTAATATTTACTTTAATTTTGAAGACATGTATAAATATATTAAATTTTATTAATTGTATTTCTCTCAGTGAACAAATAGACGTGAAGTTCTAAGGATAGAAATAAAAATAGCTGCAAGAAAAACTAACCGCACATGCTGTAGATCAATTATCGTGTGATCACTAGCTTAGATGAACATGTCTATGCCTCTCTACCTTTTTTGCTTGTCTACATACTACTTTTCCTATTCCTATTAACATCACGAAAAAATGAGCTTGCCTTCACATTTTTAGCTACTCAGTGATCAACACGCCATCATGCATTTGGTTCTACTCTTCAATGTTCCTCGACAAAAGTCATTCATGTAGTATCTAATATCACCGCAACTTTTTTTTATTATCGATAGCTCCTCCTGGAAGTTTTATGAAACCTATAAAACTAATTGTCCAAATACTATGATAGGTTAAAAGAAATTTTCCCATTGGACATGAATTTTATTTGGAATCAATCATGATAACCTTTGAAATATATTGGTAATCATTCGGAAGCATGTTTAAATCATCCTTCTCATGTACTTGTCATTCACAGTCCAACTAATGATCAACATGTTCACTTATAAATATTTACCACCTAAGATTTATCTCATTTTACTATGATGAACAATAAATTATGTTTAATTAAGATATAATTATGAAATTATCCGCTATGAATTTTTTTATGTTACCTGTGAAATTTATCCTTACGGCCTCAAAATAATTATTTTTCAGCTTCCCAATGCCCACCGGGCCCGGGTATCACATCTCAGGTTTTAATCATATATGCCTCACCAAGCAGGATTGTTCTTGCGTTGGAAAATGATGGAAATGATGCTCCTACTGATAACATGGTGTGTGTGGCCATTGCGTCAGTTTTGGAGACGGTGTGTTTTTGTTTGGATGAGTTGTGCGCGTATACAAGTACATGACACCTAGTCCTATTTACATCTTCACTTCCAAATAACTGAGTTTATAGCACGCCTCTCATTTCCATCATCATGGTTTGTCATCTATCTGTGTCTAAAAATTACTTTTTGTGCACGTATTTTTGTGTGCATATTATTAGCAATCTCGTATCCATACATAGAGGATTGGCCTTTGCTATTATTCTTAGTCTCGGCACCTCATTGTGAATCATCCATTGGTGCACCTCTTGGTAAGTATACTCTGATAACCATGATTATTTTTCTTCGCTTGTTAAAAAATACCCTGGTCAAAATTTCTCCTCAGATTTGTTAAACCAATTTATAAATTCATCCAAAAAAAAATATTCTTTTTTTAAAATTTGAACAAATATTTGAATACCAATAAATTTTGCCCCCTAGAAATTTCTTGGTGATAGACGGAAATAACCGGGTTTTCAGCGAGATTTCGCAAATACCAGTCGAGAAAAAGCTGATAACTCCATGCAACCACATCGATTGAGCATATCAACATGCAGCAATTTGTTCTTTTTTTTGAGAGGGCAATTTGTTCTTGATGGCGTCAATTTTTGTTGTCTCTACTGTCTAGAGTCACCTGGTGAGCAAACGTCTAGCTAGTCTCGGCGCCTCAATGTGAATCATCCATTGGCGCACCTCTTGGTAAGTAACTCACGGGTACACATGTATGATAACCAAGATTATTTTTCTTCGCTTGTTAAAAAATATCCTGGTCTAAATTCTTCCTGAGATTTGTTAAGTGAATTTATAAATTCGTCCAAAAATATTATTTTTTTGAATTTCAACAAATTATTTGAATACCACTAAATTTTGCCTGCTAAATTTTTTCTAGGTGATAGACGGAAATAACCGGGTTTTTGGCAAGATTTCGCAAATACCGGTCGAGAAAAAGTTGATAACCCCATGCAACCACATCGATTGAGCGTATCAGCATGCAGAAATTTGTTCTTGATGTCATCATTTTTTTTCTCTGTTTTCAAGAGTCGTCTGGTGAGCAAATGGCTGGCCGGCGATGAGCGGGTGGAGTGCCGGTTGGTAGTAGCTATAGGTTTTCTTGTAGTATACGACTCTTTGCCGTCTAGGAGTTGTACCTCAGTGCCGGCGGGAGGCGCTTGGTTGCCATTGAAGGATGTTCCTGCTTGCTATCCATGGTGGAGGGTGAGTGTTTTGGATGGATCTGTCGATTGCTCCTTAAATAATCCCTGTTTTGGTAGAAGTGTTGGGTGGGGCGGCTTGGTTCATATGCGCCGCTGTGGTGGCGGAAGGATGAGTGAGTTGCTAGGTTGTGATGGTGGTGCCGGGGCTTGGAATATGCTGTCTCTAGGGAGGGATTTGCGGAGGATGGAGAGCAGCTTTGTCTTTCTTCCTCGACTCTTTCTCCTTCGACGGAAATCGGGATAGCTGAGATCCGTTTGGCACCTTGAATCTTCCCGGCCGATGTGCTTCAATCGCTACCGTCCCGACGTTCGCGGTAGGCTTGGTTCACAGAGCTGATATGCGAGGGTGCCCAATCGGATTTTGGGCTAGAGGTGGTCGGCGATCTGTTTCCCGGCCGGCGTCCAGCGGTGGCGGTTTTTCCAGATCAAGATCAAAGAATGGTGGTTTCCACAAAGATCCTAAAGGGTTTCATTGTAATTTTCTTTTCCATAGGCGATTGTATGCAGTTTCTCCAGGACGCCTCTGTTCTGGGTCTTTCTAGTTGTATGTATTGTGTGTCGCGAGGTAGGTTGTATTTTCTGTACTGGTTATATGAATGGCATGCAGTGTGTTCTAAAAAAAATTCTAGCCCAAGAAAAAATACTACGTGAACATATATGTTGTCTTTAAATATTTTTGGTGAAACCAAGTCATGACCGGCCACAGTTTAAAAAAATCATGAGTGGCCAGCAAGTTTCCTTCCTCTAAATATAATCCGTTTCTGCTTAGGCAAAAGAATATGCTTAGCACGTCACATTAGTTTTTTTTGGTAACATTAAAATAATTAGGAGAGTCCACCTTATTTAAAAGGGAAACCATGGCATGTCTCATGTACATATAAAAGACGTGTCAAACGGACATGCTACAAGTTACGTAATTAATAATTTTTTATTAAATCATATCCACTTATTTTAGATCTAACTGTTGAAATAATTCAGATGTTGTGGCTTAACGTGGTGGCTCTATTTAACATCCGTATATTGCTTTTAGTATATAATAGATTTCTATGCAAGACTGTCTTTTCAAGATAAGACTTTGCTGGATACTTCTTGTTCTGGATCATTTACACGCAACAAAGAAGAGTTTAAAAGGGACCTTCTTGATCGGATCCAGGAGAATACTGAAGGATGGGAGAACGACAAAGATAGAGAGTCAGGTATAAACTATGATTATAAATGCATTGAAGTTTTTATGGAGACTGATAAATTTCGTAATATGAGTGCTACTTATGGTCTTGATTCTCAAGTTGTTGCAAATTTTTATAAAGCTTTTGCCTCTCACTTTGAATTGCCTAGGAAGAATTTTGATAAGTATCATGAACCATACAAAGATAAAACTGATCCATCTATAAATAAATGTGCTATAATTGAAACTGTTGATCATATTCTTCCTGAAGCATATATTGAAAAAACTCCTTTTCCTGCTAAAATGAAGAAGTATTCTGTTATAACTAGTGCGGTTAATAAAAGTGCAAAGAAGCCTATAGAACCTGAAGAACAAATAAAGGTTGAACCTGCTGTTGCAATAGTTAAAGATCTTGTGACTGAAAATGTAGAAGATGGTCATATTATTTTCTGTGAAGATGCTTCTAATATTGTTTCGCATCCTAATAAGTCTAGGAAAGCCAGTGTTCCTATGCTCTCTGTTAGAATTGGTGATCATTGTTATTATGGTTTATGCGACATTGGTGCAAGTATTAGTGCCATTCCTTATGAGCTTTATACGGAGATCATGCATGAAATTGGTTCTTGTGAACTTGAAGATATTGATGTGGTTATTCGGCTGGCTAATAGAGAAACTATCTCTCCTATTGGTATTGTTCGAGATGTGGAAGTTCTATGTGGTAAGATTAAATATCCTGCTGACTTTTTGATACTTGGTTCTGCTGCTAGTAAGTCTTGTCCTATTATTTTTGGTAGACCTTTCTTAAATACTTGTGGAACTGTTATAGATTGCAAGAAGGAAAAAATTGTTACTAAATTCGCTGGTGAATCTTATGAGTTTAATTTCTCTAAATTTGCCAAAACCCCTTATAAAGCTGATTTGCCTAATAATGATTTTAGAGTTGAACAGTATGCGTCTATTGCTCTTGCTCCTAATAATCCTTTGCAGCAACATTTGGAGGATAGTGAGAGTGAAGTCTTTAGGGAAGAAAGGAATGAGCTTGATGAAATTTTCCTTCGTCAACCTATTCTTAAACATGACTTGCCGGTTGAAGATTTAGGTACAACACCACCACCAAAAGAAGATCTTGTTTTCGATTTGAAACCATTACCTGATAATCTTAAGTATGCTCATATTGATGATAAGAAAATATATCTTGTTATTATTAGTTCTAAGCTTTCAGAATTTGAAGAAGAAAGGTTATTGGAAATACTGAAGAAACACCGAGGAGCTATTGGCTACATTCTTGATGATTTGAACGAGATTTCTCCCTCTATTTGCCAACATGCTATCAATATGGAAGATGATGCAAAGCCTGTTGTTGAACATCAGCGTCGTCTAATTCCGAAGATGAAGGATGTGGTAAGGAATGAGGTATTAAAACTTCTTGAAGATGGTATTATATATCCTATTGCTGATAGTAGATGGGTTAGTCCTGTGCATTGTGTTCCTAAGAAAGGAGGAATGACTGTTGTGCCTAATGATAATGATGAGCTCATCCCTCAAAGAGTAGTTGTAGGGTATAGAATGTGCATTGATTATCGAAAAGTTAATAAGGTTACAAAGAAAGATCATTACCCTTTACCCTTTATTGATCAAATGTTAGAGAGGTTGTCTAAAAATACTCATTTTTGCTTTCTTGATGGTTATTCTGGGTTTTCACAAATTGCTGTTAAAACTAAAGATCAAGAGAAAACCACTTTCACTTGTCCCTATGGCACTTATGCTTATAGACGTATACCTTTTGTTTTATGTAATGCTCCTGCTACTTTTCAAAGATGCATGTCTGCAATTTTTCATGGCTTTTGTGAGAATATTGTAGAGGTATTCATGGATGATTTTTTTGTCTATGGGAATTCTTTTGATAATTGCTTGCGAAACCTCGATAAAGTTTTGCAGAGATGTGAAGAAACTAACCTTGTTCTTAATTGGGAGAAATGCCACTTTATGGTTAATGAAGGAATTGTATTGGGACATAAAATTTCCGAGAGAGGTATTGAAGTTGATAGAGCTAAAATTGAAGCAATTGAGAAGATGCCCTATCCGAGGGATGTTAAAGGTATTCGTAGTGTTCTTGGTCATGCTGGGTTTTATAGGAGATTTATTAAAGATTTCTCCAAGATTTCAAAACCTCTTACTAATCTTCTTCAAAAATGTAATATCCCAGGTAATGGGGTTACAAAAATAGAGGAAACAGATGTGTGCATTGCATTCATGCATAGAAAATCTGGGGAATTTTCGCGCTTTAAAGTAAAACAGTCACAGTAACTGAAGTTTCACTTGACCTTGGTGGAATTGAAGTAGCTCACCAAGTCAAGCGCTATAAACCTCAATGTGACTATGTTAAAACTTTGTTTTGGGTAGAGGTGATTTGATCTAAGGGGTTAGATCAAATGGAATCAATAATCAACACAACAACACTTTACTTAATGATCAATTGCTTGATCTTATAAAAGATTATAATATGGTAACCCTTGCCATACCATAAGAACATCTGTGCAATTACAAACCAAGTAACAATAAAATGGAGAAACCATTCTTGACTTATCTTCTCCATATCTGAAAACTAATCCATGATCCTACCATGAAACCTCATGGTATTCATTCCACTTCAACATTGGAACTATAACAAGGAGATCCACTCAAGAAGTATATATTCTTCTACATTCCAAGTTATTACACATCAAACCTAGAGATGTGAGAGTTCTATAGTATTTATTAGAGAAGCAATGGAAAACCTTAAGCAAAAAACCTTGGATATACATCCAAGTATTCAAATCATCATCTTCAAGAGGAACCCTAGAGTATCATTCAAGTCTTTCCCAAATGAGTGAGACCATTCACACCACTCTTAGCTTTACCTATTTAAGACTCAAGGACAATCATTGAATTAAAGTATTAGGTTGAAAACCATTTCCCTTGGAGTGGTGAGATAATCTAATATCACATGGAATAATACCATACCCCTGAATTGATAAGGTGAGGAAGAGACTAACCCAATTAAGCTAGACAAATGAAACCTTAGCATAGATACCTAAGGAGATATTAGGAGTACACCATAAACCCTAGAATAACCATTCTTAAATGAGAAAGCTCAACCTATGGTGTTATACTCAAGATAATTGAGACAACCATAACTATGCCATTCAAGAAACTATAAAAGAAAGTATAAATAGTTAATTGATGAAGACAACACTTGATCTTGAGAGTGAGAAACCCATTCAAGGAGAGATATCTTAGGAAGTCCAACCTTGATCATTATAAATTGTGTAATGATCATAAACCCTAAGAATTTGAAGTTAAGATATTAAGAACAAGATGATCATATATAATACATGATCATGCCTTGGAGATATGTGAGGATAAGTTAAACCCTACTAGTATAAGTAGATCCCATTTCCACATGAAATTATAGGGAGATCACTAGTAAGCAACCCTAGGCCATATCTCAACCCTAACTTATAAATCACTTGGTGATTATAAGCAGAATCCTACCACATTTATATTCTACCTATTCCTCCATTAAAGAACATAAGAAAACCTTAGAGTCAAACTTTATACTTTATATGGTGAGAAACCATATATCCATATGACCAAAGTTAACTATAAAAAGAACTACAACCAATGTAGTTACTTTAATGATAAATTGAGGATAATATTAGAAGTTAATTGGTAGAAGATAAAACCAATTCTCAAATCTTTAGTAATTAGGGAAGCACATAAAATAGGAAGCAAGTAACCATATTATCATGGTTAGTGGAGATTAAACCCTAACACATGCAATATGTTGTCATCTCATCTTTACAACCTAGAATTAAATCCCAACTTTAGTTTATGTATCACTATGGTGATCATAATATAAACCTAGACCATAATTGTGAATCAAAACCATGGTCATTAGGTGAACATTATTACAACCCTAGCATTGCACTCTCATGCTCAATTACTAAACACAAGGGATATCTAATGATAAGTTCTATAGTTAAAACCACACATGGTGATCAACTATTTATCTTTGTAACCAAGATCAACCATGATGGAACAATGCCTACCTTAGATACTTTCAAATTTAATAATAGTGTTAACTTTACAAGGGGGTTGTAATAGAAATCATAAAACCCCAATAGTTGATGCTCACATAAAATCATATGTGAACAACCAACTCCTCAAACAAGATAACAAGTCCTAATGGTAAACTCTAAAATACTTTGAGCTAGACTTACCAACTCTAATACTTCAAATAGATTGATCCACAAGAAAAACATAAAAATATAATGAGAATATAAAAATCATGATCAATAAAAGTTTGCAATGTAGCTCACATGTATAAAATGTTTATCCCAAAAACAATGCAGGAAAGGATTCATCCTTTAATAGTCCTACTGAAATTCAAAATTTAATACCTGCATGGTATCATATGATTTAAATTTGAAATTTAAAAGAAGAATTATAAAACAGAATTGAAAACAGAAAATAGAAAAAAAAAACAAAAAGAGGAAAAAATAGAGAGAAGCTCACCTGGCCACCGCAGCCCAGCACCAGAGCCCAGGAGCAGCCCAACACTTGGCCCAGACCATCACCAAACCATAGCCCACGATACCCCTTCGCTAAATAAAACAACGGGAGGTGGTCGTCCTCATCCCCTCCGAGCACTGGAGGCCACCTCGACGCCGTGTTCTTCTTCTCTCCCTCGCTGGCGTCCTCTCCTTACTCCAATTCGTGACGAGGCACCCTCCTGGCATTGTATAAAGCCCCACGACGAACCCTCGCCCCAGTTCTTTTCCCTCTGCTCCATAATTTCTCCCCAGACGGAAACCCTAGCCACCGGTCGATTCTCACCGGCGACGAATGGAGCATCCCCAGGCCCCGCCGTGAGCACCACTGTGACCGTTGTCCTCGACTTGGTCACCGTACGCCGGGAATCGAGCCAACACGTCTTCAATCGACCACGCCTGGCCATCTTCTCCGGCGCCGGTAATGGCTCAAGCCGGCGATTTGGGTCAGCTCAGGCCTCGCCGACACGCCCGTCGGAACCGCGGTGAGCTCCTCTACCGAATGGCATGCTTGCCTTGCTTGATAACCCGCCGTAGCGTCGCCGCGTCGTGGAACCGTGGCCGCCGCCGCTTTTCATGCTCGCCGGGAAGTCTCCGGTGACCAATAAATGGGGGCGCCGCCACCTTTAGGTTTGCTATGGCGCCGCGCATCCAACCTGAGCCTCCACGCGGGCGCGGGAACGCCGTATCGCCGGCGTCATCCTCGACTGGCCGCCGGCCAGAGCTCCAGCGCCACGTCCTGGATTTTGACTTCGGTCAAAGTTACGTGGCAGCTTACGTGGCCCAGGACCCACTAGTCAGTGCCTCTGTGGGTACATTAGCCGGGTAGATTTAGTTATTCCGTTAAATTCAAATTCCAGAAAAGATCTGCAACTTTGCAATAATTTAGAAAATTATTTATAGCTCAGAAAAATATAAATAAGATATCAAAATTCTTATAAAGAAAAACCCTATCCGATAAAAATATAAAATGAAATTTTTATTTTTAATAAAAATTTAAATTATTTAATACTTGTTATTTAAGCTTTTAATTTTAATTCCAAATTTAATTAAAATTCAATAATTAGTAAAAACTTCCAAAAGTAAATAAAAACCAGTAAATAAATAAAGAAAACATTTAGACTAATTTTCTTTTATTGTTATTTTGATAAATCTTTATTAGTGAAAATTTAAACCCTAATTAATAATTACCTTAATTATTAATTATCTAAAAATAATAAAATGCCAAGATTCAATATTATTTTTATTCCCAAATTATTAATAAACTTCAACTTTAAATTGAAGTTATTAATCATAGAACTATATGGTGATTAAGAAACCCTAGATCCACATGGTAGAAAACTAGGAACTCATCATTTCATGTATAATCCTAAAACCCTAATATCATTAGGAACCCTAGCTCCATTATTACATGGAAACCCTAGTTTGCTTTTAACCTAAACCCTAGGTTAGCACATGTGATCATGGTACCTTCTTTCAAATCATGGAACCATAGTAGCAACTAAACACTAGTCTTGGTCTCATAAAATGTAGAAGACCATCACCAATATATGGGTATCCCATATGTTCATCCTCATCAGACCTAACTAATCAAGTAGAGTCAACCAAGTGTAAACCCTAGATCCTATTATCAAATCCATCATCCATATTCATTCCTACTTAGCATCACACCAATGTGATGAACCTCAGGAGCAACTATGCTAAACCCTGAGCATTACCCAACCATACTCCATTAAACCCTACTAGTGTGAAATACTTAGGAACCATCCCATTTAAGAACCAACCATTCTTTACTTAGGGAATTAGATAGCAAACCTAAACAATCTCAACCTAATTGATATACTTCTTATTATTTAGGAAGTATGTTCTTCAAAAGTTATTCTTTTGAAGTAAACCGAGAACCATCACCAACCCTGCTTATAAGGACCTATAAACCCTAGCCAGCTATCACTAGCAAGATAAACCAATCTTGATAGCGCCCTTGTATAATTAATTGCTTAGGATGCCTAGGCATAACCCCACCTGGTATTGATGAATCCAACCTTGTTTGGATCCATATAATATCTACTCCAGAACCAATTGGAACCATAGTTAACCATAGAAACCATCAACCTAATTATCCCACTTGTTCTTTATTAAGGACATGTTCTTCAAAAGTTATTCTTTTGAAGTATATGATAATTAATCATTAACCATGCCATATAGTATTAAAACTAACCACTGTTCTTTACTTGCTAACATTATGCCAATTATCATTCTTTGTGTGCTCAATTGATTATTATGCTTTATTATCTACCTGTTTATAATACCAAGTAAATCACACCTGAATAAGAACCTTGTATGAGAATCACTCTAAAAGTGCAACACACCCTGAACTAATCATTACAACTCACTGATCCTAAATCATCGGGGTTAGGTCACGCTTAGAGCGATTGCATCTCATTCTTATGCATTATTGCATCCTTGCCAATCTTTTAAACATCGTCCTTACCGGACGATGATGCTATTTCAGAATTTGGAGTTATTGCGTATCGAAGACCTTGTCTGCATAATCTTGCAGTCAAGAAAGGCAAGTTCATCGCTTGCTCATGTCATTTGAGTATTTTTACCAAATTACTTGCAAAGTACTATATTATCACTATTGCATGAAAAACAAAACCACTATTTTCATAACTATGAATATGACTATGTGGTGGGCAATGGAACCATGGTTTGTGTTGATATGGTGGAGGTTCCATTGCAAGGGTTTATATCCATCTAGGATTAAACAACAAATGTCGCCAGTGATTCTTGTGCCGTAATACCCGTGTTAACCATAAGATCTGGAGTGGGACGGAGTAGTCAAAAGTGTTTCCACCTCTCGTACATCAACGGATGCGCTTACCGTAGACACTTGACCCAGGTTGGGCAAGCGGTGGGGTGGGGATCCCATTCTAATTCCCCACGGTAAGTGGTCTATGATGGGTTGCAGCTACCGGCGAAGGAGTTTGGTTAACGAGTCCCAAACTGTTGTCGTGGTCGGGGTCCATCCTTAATTGGTATAAGAGGACCGACGAGGACCAGTGGTCGGGGTATGCAACAAAGGGTGGGTGTGCGAGGTAGCGGAGGAACATGATTGGCTAGACCTTATACCGGGCCTCACACCAAAGGAAGTGTGGACGAGAACTAGACTCGGTTGGCACCAAGGTTAAGATCTCTTATGGGTAAAGCAACACACCTCTGCAGAGTGTAAAGAACCGTGACCTGTCACTCCCTGTTCCGGGATATGGAACTGCGAACGCGGCCGGAAAGGAGCTCCATGAAGTTCTAGTAAACCGGTGAAGGCTGACGGACATAGTTCTTCTGAATAAAAGCAACCTCTTGAAGAAATGATTATGAAAACCTGCATTGGTATTAGACTTTCTGGTCTAATGCTGTAGCTAGTGCATTAAACACCTCTTTCCTATAATGAACTTGTTGAGTACGCTCGTACTCATCCCACTCTTAAATCCCCTGCTTAGATATGGAGGCCACGATGGAGGATCTACAGTGCAACTCGAAGACCATGGAGTCAACAACTACTTCAAGAGACAGGACCATGTCAGAGGAGTCAGATACCACGTCCAACAAGGAGAAAACCTAGTTTAGCCATAGAAAGGAACTAGCTTCCTAAACCTAGCTCCTATTTAGCTAGAATCTATTCATAGCCCCTACAGCTAGTCAAATACTCTACAAATAGAGTTCGTGATAGATTAGACTACGAGTCGTTCTTCTAGAGTTTATTTGCAGATTTACCTCATTGTAAAGTAGGAGGCTGTGATGATCTTATGTAACAGAGTCAATGTTGTAATTCTATAGACATACCTTGGACCCGCATATGTTTCTGTTGTACCACTCTGAGCGATATAATACTAGTGGAACGGTGTTTCATTGGTGTTATATCAGACTTGCATACTACACCATGCAGTGGTATGCCGGGTCACCACAGTTGGTATCAGAGCAAATGCTTTGACCCTAGGATTAAAACCCTTTAAAGGAGACCTATAGGATTGGTAGTGTCTATAGGAAGTTGACCTAGGGAAACCAAATATTTTTATGACTTGAGATGGATATTCACTTGAGAATAATCCTGACACAATTAAGTCAATATTTCTTACTTATCTTTACTAAGTAAATTAGCTACTCCCAAACATGTAGTATACAATTAAGTCCCTAAACAATAGATGGGTAGATCACAGTTGGTATACAATACATGGTAGTCCAAAGAGAGGATACAACCATAAGGAAGCTATCCTATTGGAAGATGTGTACCAACATATGTTATGGTTCAGTAAGAGTTATCCAGACCTGTAAAAGGAGTAATATCAAGTGATAAAGATAATTAAGATATCCTAATAGAAGATGTAGACCAAGTTAAGTAATGAGTAAGTAAATTATCCCAACTTGTAAAACAACTGATAGTAAGTAATAAAAACAAGTGATATGAGGTAGTATAGACCATGATGAGTCAATCATGGGAGGAACGGAGTAGAGATCGGAATAAAATATGTCTACTTACATGGTAGAGATAGTAATCACATATGATTCACTTGAGATTCATTATGCGATGGAATAGAACATCATCAACATTTAGGAATAGAACAATAAGAAGCCTGACAATAGTGCAAGAACTATTCCAAAAATATGGGAAGTGTGCCAAACACATCATGATCATATGCTTATGGTAGAAACACTTAGAAGTATAGGAACTATATCCTAATAAATATGTATTCAGAGTAACCATATTAGAACTTGAGGTATCATACAAATGATCCTCAATAGCACTTATATATGGTATAATACTAAGTCAAGTAGTACTTCCAAAGAAAATTAGGTTAACCTTAACCATCCCAAACCACTTTGTTTCAAGTTTATCTCATTGCAAATGTGCAATTAAGGTAAATGTTGAGACAAAAAGTAGAATCCCAAATATTCGTGCTAAGTATCACGATATAAACCTATCTTATGTGGTGTTATATACTACACATCAGAGCCTGATGTTTAGAGATGTCTTACTCAACTATTATATTCAGGCTTATGATGGTGTGTATTATAAGCACAAAGCTGAATCTTCTTGGATTTTTATTGGAATTTCATTGTTTGACTAGATCCATACATGAAGTTTGACCTTGGTATGCAAATGCATGTTGCAATATCAAGTCCTTACTTGATGCTATAGATCTAGAGGGTAATAGTATTCGTGAGAGGAAGCGACGAATTCTGAGGATTCCGAAGACAAGATGAAGGTTCATCAGATAAAGGAAGCAGAATTGTGGGAAGCAACCACAATCCTTGGAAGGAAGTATCAATCAAAACTCATGCTTAGCCTCAACAGAGGAGTACTTTAGTACAAGAGAAGCATGAAGGTGAGAAATCTGGAGATTATGGTGAAGCTCAAGCAGATCCATAATTAAAATAGAAGAAGGAATGCATGGGAAATCACTTAGGATACTATAATCATAGTGTCAGCTAGTGGTTTTCTAGCAACAATAAATCCTCGAAGAAAGGAAGGTGATATATGAAATCATAGCACACATAAGAAGACCATAGTCGATATCAGAAGACCACAATTGGTATAGGATCAATTCTGCGAGATAGAGTAGAAGATGTCTCGTACAGTTGATCAAAACCTATAATAGAATCCATTTTTAGATATCAAATAGCCACAGTTGGTATAATAACCACAGCTGGTATCAGTTGGTATTACAATTAGTCCACAATTTAATTAGTTGTAACAAAAGTTTGTGAACAAATAAAAAAAAAATCTTGTCAGCCAAATAGCTAGATCTATAAACATTTAGTCAAAGGATTCACATTGGATGTCCACAATTGAGTGGATACACCACAAAGTTTCTTCGTAAAACCTTAGAGGAATATAAATTATAAACAAGACCTATACCAATATTTTAATCATAAGTCCAATAGTTGGAAGAAAAGGAGTTAAAGACCATAAGAAAACTCTAAGGGGTAGAGTAAAGATTGAGTTGGATGTACAATAACTCAATACTTTAAGCAAGATAGATGAAGAAGGTCTGAAGTGAGAGGAAGTTCAATCTTATTTTCATAAGATTGTTGAACACCACTTTCAGAAGTATGTCAGACCAGAAGCCGAGGTTCATACCTCGAGGAAGTAAGATGTGGACTATAACTTGAGAAAGTGAGTAGCACTTACTCAGAAGAATTAAAACTCAAGTAAGTCAAGCATAAAGAAGTTGGACGAAGAAAACACCATAGACCAAATACAGCTCAAGAAGGCCAAAGACGGAAGTAGATTGACCCTACCAATACCAAAGACTAATAGAATGATTCCTTTCATGGAACTTAAATAATCCAAAATAGTTATAGGTATCAACTATAAACCATGATTGGATGGACTAAATTAGCCTAATCCATTCTTAGGAAAATAAACCATCACGACCATTCCATGTTTAGTACCTTACCAAGTACCATTATTGCAGTTTTGGTAGTAAGGGAAAAACAAAGACCTATTTTATCAAATAGGAGATTGTTATCCAATTAGTCCTAAATTAAGACTGTCAGGACAAGAAGAAGTCCCAGTCATGGAATATTCAATGAGAAAGGAAACAAGCTTATAATATTGGAGGAAATCATGGAAGTAAAGGAAGTAATAGTTGTTTGATGTCAAACACTAATGGATTCCAGGAAGAAACTGGACAAGGGATATATTCAATTATATCCAGTGAGATCACCAAGGAGTTTGAGAAAAGATGTAGTCTGCACAAGACAGATCCACACTCCGAAACGTGAGAGATATCAAACTTCGAGGACGAAGTTTAGTTTAAGGGGTAGAGACTGTAATATCCCAGGTAATGGGGTTACAAAAATAGAGGAAACAGATGTGTGCATTGCATTCATGCATAGAAAATCTGGGGAATTTTCGTGCTTTAAAGTAAAACAGTCCATGATGGCGAAGTTTCACTTGACCTTGGTGGAATTGAAGTAGCTCACCAAGTCAAGCGCTATAAACCTCAATGTGACTATGTTAAAACTTTGTTTTGGGTAGAGGTGATTTGATCTAAGGGGTTAGATCAAATGGAATCAATAATCAACACAACAACACTTTACTTAATGATCAATTGCTTGATCTTATAAAAGATTATAATATGGTAACCCTTGCCATACCATAAGAACATCTGTGCAATTACAAACCAAGTAACAATAAAATGGAGAAACCATTCTTGACTTATCTTCTCCATATCTGAAAACTAATCCATGATCCTACCATGAAACCTCATGGTATTCATTCCACTTCAACATTGGAACTATAACAAGGAGATCCACTCAAGAAGTATATATTCTTCTACATTCCAAGTTATTACACATCAAACCTAGAGAGGTGAGAGTTCTATAGTATTTATTAGAGAAGCAATGGAAAACCTTAAGCAAAAACCTTGGATATACATCCAAGTATTCAAATCATCATCTTCAAGAGGAACCCTAGAGTATCATTCAAGTCCTTCCCAAATGAGTGAGACCATTCACACCACTCTTAGCTTTACCTATTTAAGACTCAAGGACAATCATTGAATTAAAGTATTAGGTTGAAAACCATTTCCCTTGGAGTGGTGAGATAATCTAATATCACATGGAATAATACCATACCCCTGAATTGATAAGGTGAGGAAGAGACTAACCCAATTAAGCTAGACAAATGAAACCTTAGCATAGATACCTAAGGAGATATTAGGAGTACACCATAAACTCTAGAATAACCATTCTTAAATGAGAAAGCTCAACCTATGGTGTTATACTCAAGATAATTGAGACAACCATAACTATGCCATTCAAGAAACTATAAAAGAAAGTATAAATAGTTAATTGATGAAGACAACACTTGATCTTGAGAGTGAGAAACCCATTCAAGGAGAGATATCTTAGGAAGTCCAACCTTGATCATTATAAATTGTGTAATGATCATAAACCCTAAGAATTTGAAGTTAAGATATTAAGAACAAGATGATCATATATAATACATGATCATGCCTTGGAGATATGTGAGGATAAGTTAAACCCTACTAGTATAAGTAGATCCCATTTCCACATGAAATTATAGGGAGATCACTAGTAAGCAACCCTAGGCCATATCTCAACCCTAACTTATAAATCACTTGGTGATCATAAGCAGAATCCTACCACATTTATATTCTACCTATTCCTCCATTAAAGAACATAAGAAAACCTTAGAGTCAAACTTTATACTTTATATGGTGAGAAACCATATATCCATATGACCAAAGTTAACTATAAAAAGAACTACAACCAATGTAGTTACTTTAATGATAAATTGAGGATAATATTAGAAGTTAATTGGTAGAAGATAAAACCAATTCTCAAATCTTTAGTAATTAGGGAAGCACATAAAATAGGAAGCAAGTAACCATATTATCATGGTTAGGGGAGATTAAACCCTAACACATGCAATATGTTGTCATCTCATCTTTACAACCTAGAATTAAATCCCAACTTTAGTTTATGTATCACTATGGTGATCATAATATAAACCTAGACCATAATTGTGAATCAAAACCATGGTCATTAGGTGAACATTATTACAACCCTACCATTGCACTCTCATGCTCAATTACTAAACACAAGGGATATCTAATGATAAGTTCTATAGTTAAAACCACACATGGTGATCAACTATTTATCTTTGTAACCAAGATCAACCATGATGGAACAATGCCTACCTTAGATACTTTCAAATTTAATAATAGTGTTAACTTTACAAGGGGGTTGTAATAGAAATCATAAAACCCCAATAGTTGATGCTCACATAAAATCATATGTGAACAACCAACTCCTCAAACAAGATAACAAGTCCTAATGGTAAACTCTAAAATACTTTGAGCTAGACTTACCAACTCTAATACTTCAAATAGATTGATCCACAAGAAAAACATAAAAATATAATGAGAATATAAAAATCATGATCAATAAAAGTTTGCAATGTAGCTCACATGTATAAAATGTTTATCCCAAAAACAATGCAGGAAAGGATTCATCCTTTAATAGTCCTACTGAAATTCAAAATTTAATACCTGCATGGTATCATATGATTTAAATTTGAAATTTAAAAGAAGAATTATAAAACAGAATTGAAAACAGAAAATAGAAAAAAAAACAAAAAGAGGAAAAAATAGAGAGAAGCTCACCTGGCCACCGCAGCCCAGCACCAGAGCCCAGGAGCAGCCCAACATTTGGCCCAGACCATCACCAAACCATAGCCCACGATACCCCTTCGCTAAATAAAACAACGGGAGGTGGTCGTCCTCATCCCCTCCGAGCACTGGAGGCCACCTCGACGCCGTGTTCTTCTTCTCTCCCTCGCTGGCGTCCTCTCCTTACTCCAATTCGTGACGAGGCACCCTCCTGGCATTGTATAAAGCCCCACGACGAACCCTCACCCCAGTTCTTTTCCCTCTGCTCCATAATTTCTCCCCAGACGGAAACCCTAGCCACCGGTCGATTCTCACCGGCGACGAATGGAGCATCCCCAGGCCCCGCCGTGAGCACCACTGTGACCGTTGTCCTCGACTTGGTCACCGTACGCCGGGAATCGAGCCAACACGTCTTCAATCGACCACGCCTGGCCATCTTCTCCGGTGCCGGTAATGGCTCAAGCCGGCGATTTGGGTCAGCTCAGGCCTCGCCGACACGCCCGTCGGAACCGCGGTGAGCTCCTCTACCGAATGGCATGCTTGCCTTGCTTGATAACCCGCCGTAGCATCGCCGCGTCGTGGAACCGTGGCCGCCGCCGCTTTTCATGCTCGCCGGGAAGTCTCCGGTGACCAATAAATGGGGGCGCCGCCACCTTTAGGTTTGCTATGGCGCCGCGCATCCAACCTGAGCCTCCACGCGGGCGCGGGAAGGCCGTATCGCCGGCGTCATCCTCGACTGGCCGCCGGCCAGAGCTCCAGCGCCACGTCCTGGATTTTGACTTCGGTCAAAGTTACGTGGCAGCTTACGTGGCCCAGGACCCACTAGTCAGTGCCTCTGTGGGTACATTAGCCGGGTAGATTTAGTTATTCCGTTAAATTCAAATTCCAGAAAAGATCTGCAACTTTGCAATAATTTAGAAAATTATTTATAGCTCAGAAAAATATAAATAAGATATCAAAATTCTTATAAAGAAAAACCCTATCCGATAAAAATATAAAATGAAATTTTTATTTTTAATAAAAATTTAAATTATTTAATACTTGTTATTTAAGCTTTTAATTTTAATTCCAAATTTAATTAAAATTCAATAATTAGTAAAAACTTCCAAAAGTAAATAAAAACCAGTAAATAAATAAAGAAAACATTTAGACTAATTTTCTTTTATTGTTATTTTGATAAATCTTTATTAGTGAAAATTTAAACCCTAATTAATAATTACCTTAATTATTAATTATCTAAAAATAATAAAATGCCAAGATTCAATATTATTTTTATTCCCAAATTATTAATAAACTTCAACTTTAAATTGAAGTTATTAATCATAGAACTATATGGTGATTAAGAAACCCTAGATCCACATGGTAGAAAACTAGGAACTCATCATTTCATGTATAATCCTAAAACCCTAATATCATTAGGAACCCTAGCTCCATTATTACATGGAAACCCTAGTTTGCTTTTAACCTAAACCCTAGGTTAGCACATGTGATCATGGTACCTTCTTTCAAATCATGGAACCATAGTAGCAACTAAACACTAGTCTTGGTCTCATAAAATGTAGAAGACCATCACCAATATATGGGTATCCCATATGTTCATCCTCATCAGACCTAACTAATCAAGTAGAGTCAACCAAGTGTAAACCCTAGATCCTATTATCAAATCCATCATCCATATTCATTCCTACTTAGCATCACACCAATGTGATGAACCTCAGAGCAACTATGCTAAACCACGAGCATTACCCAACCATACTCCATTAAACCCTACTAGTGTGAAATACTTAGGAACCATCCCATTTAAGAACCAACCATTCTTTACTTAGGGAATTAGATAGCAAACCTAAACAATCTCAACCTAATTGATATACTTCTTATTATTTAGGAAGTATGTTCTTCAAAAGTTATTCTTTTGAAGTAAACCGAGAACCATCACCAACCCTGCTTATAAGGACCTATAAACCCTAGCCAGCTATCACTAGCAAGATAAACCAATCTTGATAGCGCCCTTGTATAATTAATTGCTTAGGATGCCTAGGCATAACCCCACCTAGTATTGATGAATCCAACCTTGTTTGGATCCATATAATATCTACTCCAGAACCAATTGGAACCATAGTTAACCATAGAAACCATCAACCTAATTATCACACTTGTTCTTTATTAAGGACATGTTCTTCAAAAGTTATTCTTTTGAAGTATATGATAATTAATCATTAACCATGCCATATAGTATTAAAACTAACCACTGTTCTTTACTTGCTAACATTATGCCAATTATCATTCTTTGTGTGCTCAATTGATTATTATGCTTTATTATCTACCTGTTTATAATACCAAGTAAATCACACCTGAATAAGAACCTTGTATGAGAATCACTCTAAAAGTGCAACACACCCTGAACTAATCATTACAACTCACTGATCCTAAATCATCGGGGTTAGGTCACGCTTAGAGCGATTGCATCTCATTCTTATGCATTATTGCATCCTTGCCAATCTTTTAAACATCGTCCTTACCGGACGATGATGCTATTTCAGAATTTGGAGTTATTGCGTATCGAAGACCTTGTCTGCATAATCTTGCAGTCAAGAAAGGCAAGTTCATCGCTTGCTCATGTCATTTGAGTATTTTTACCAAATTACTTGCAAAGTACTATATTATCACTATTGCATGAAAAACAAAACCACTATTTTCATAACTATGAATATGACTATGTGGTGGGCAATGGAACCATGGTTTGTGTTGATATGGTGGAGGTTCCATTGCAAGGGTTTATATCCATCTAGGATTAAACAACAAATGTCGCCAGTGATTCTTGTGCCGTAATACCCGTGTTAACCATAAGATCTGGAGTGGGACGGAGTAGTCAAAAGTGTTTCCACCTCTCGTACATCAACGGATGCGCTTACCGTAGACACTTGACCCAGGTTGGGCAAGCGGTGGGGTGGGGATCCCATTCTAATTCCCCACGGTAAGTGGTCTATGATGGGTTGCAGCTACCGGCGAAGGAGTTTGGTTAACGAGTCCCAAACTGTTGTCGTGGTCGGGGTCCATCCTTAATTGGTATAAGAGGACCGACGAGGACCCAGGGTCGGGGTATGCAACAAAGGGTGGGTGTGCGAGGTAGCGGAGGAACATGATTGGCTAGACCTTATACCGGGCCTCACACCAAAGGAAGTGTGGACGAGAACTAGACTCGGTTGGCACCAAGGTTAAGATCTCTTATGGGTAAAGCAACACACCTCTGCAGAGTGTAAAGAACCGTGACCTGTCACTCCCTGTTCCGGGATATGGAACTGCGAACGCGGCCGGAAAGGAGCTCCATGAAGTTCTAGTAAACCGGTGAAGGCTGACGGACATAGTTCTTCTGAATAAAAGCAACCTCTTGAAGAAATGATTATGAAAACCTGCATTGGTATTAGACTTTCTGGTCTAATGCTGTAGCTAGTGCATTAAACACCTCTTTCCTATAATGAACTTGTTGAGTACGCTCGTACTCATCCCACTCTTAAATCCCCTGCTTAGATATGGAGGCCACGATGGAGGATCTACAGTGCAACTCGAAGACCATGGAGTCAACAACTACTTCAAGAGACAGGACCATGTCAGAGGAGTCAAATACCACATCCAACAAGGAGAAAACCTAGTTTAGCCATAGAAAGGAACTAGCTTCCTAAACCTAGCTCCTATTTAGCTAGAATCTATTCATAGCCCCTACAGCTAGTCAAATACTCTACAAATAGAGTTCGTGATAGATTAGACTACGAGTCGTTCTTCTGGAGTTTATTTGCATATTTACCTCATTGTAAAGTAGGAGGCTGTGATGATCTTATGTAACAGAGTCAATGTTGTAATTCTATAGACATACCTTGGACCCACATATGTTTCTGTTGTACCACTCTGAGCGATATAATACTAGTGGAACGGTGTTTCATTGGTGTTATATCAGACTTGCATACTACACCATGCAGTGGTATGCCGGGTCACCACAAAAAAGATGTACCTTTTGTTTTTGATGATGATTGTAAGGAAGCTTTTGAAACTCTAAAGAAAGCCTTAACAACTGCTCCTGTTGTTGAACCTCCTGATTGGAATTTACCTTTTGAAATTATGTGTGATGCTAGTGATTTTGCTGTAGGCGCTGTTCTTGGACAGCGAGTAGATAAAAAATTAAATGTTATTCATTATGCTAGTAAAACTCTTGATGCCGCTCAAAGAAATTATGCTACAACTGAAAAAGAATTATTAGCTGTAGTATTTGCCTGTGACAAGTTTAGATCCTATATTGTTGATTCAAAAGTCACAATTCATACTGATCATGCTGCAATTAGATACATTATGACAAAAAAGATGCTAAGCCAAGGCTTATTAGATGGGTGCTTCTTTTGCAAGAATTTGATTTACATATTATAGATAGGAAAGGTGTTGATAATCATGTTGCTGACAATTTGTCTAAATTGGAAAATATTACTTACGATCCTGTTCCTGTTAATGATAGTTTTCCAAATGAACAATTGGCTGTAATAAAGGTGAACTCGCGAGATAGTCCTTGGTATGCTGATTATGCTAACTTTATTGTATCCAAGTACTTGCCTCCAACCTTTTCAGCTCAGCAAAGGAGGAAATTCTTTTATGACTTGAGGCATTATTTTTGGGATGACCCACACTTATATAAAGAAGGAGTGGATGGTATTATGCGAAGATGTGTTCCCGAATATGAACAACAAGAGATATTGAGTAAGTGTCATGGTAGTGCTTATGGAGGACATCACGTCGGAGATAGAACCGCGCAAAAGGTTCTACAATCAGGTTTTTATTGGCCAACTCTCTTCAAAGATGCAACGAAGTTTATGTTATCTTGTGATGAATGTCAAAGGGTTGGTAATATCTCCAGACGCAATGAAATGCCTATGAATTATACTCTTGTTATTGAACCATTCGATTGTTGGGGATTTGACTTCATGGGTCCTTTCCCTTCTTCAGAAGGTAACACTCATATTCTTGTCGCTGTTGATTATGTTACTAAATGGGTGGAAGCTATACCCACAAAAAGTGCTGATGGTGAGACTTCTTTAAAAATACTTTTAGATATTATTTTTCCTAGATTTGAAGTACCTAGATATATTATGACTGATGGAGGTTCTCATTTTATTCATGGTGGTTTTAGAAAAACTCTTGCTAAATATGGTATTAATCATAGGATTGCTTCCGCTTATCATCCTCAAACTAGCGGGCAAGTAGAATTATCAAATAGAGAGATTAAATCTATCTTGCAAAAGACTGTTAATAAATCTAGAAAGAACTGGGCTATTAAATTGAAGGAAGCATTATGGGCTTATAGAACTGCCTATAAAAATCCTATGGGTATGTCACCGTATAAAATGGTTTATGGGAAAGCTTGTCATTTACCTTTAGAACTAGAGCACAAAGCTTATTGGGCTGTAAGAGAACTAAATAAAGATCCTAAACTTGCCGGTAAGAAAAGATTGCTACTATTGAGTTCTTTAGATGAATGGAGAAGTGAAGCTTATGTAAATGCTAAACTCTTTAAAGAGAAATTTAAGAAATGGCATGATAGAAGAATTATCAAAAGAGAATTTAATGTTGGAGATAAAGTCCTATTGTATCGGTCTCATCTCAGATTTTTTGCAGGGAAATTACTCTCAAAATGGGAAGGACCATATGTCATTGTGGAGGTGTATCGTTCAGGGGCAATTAAAATTAGTTCTCTGCAAGGTGATGCCACACAAGTAGTGAATGGACAAAGACTCAAGCATTATATCTCTGGAGATTCTTATAATGAAGATGTTGATGTTATTCAAGTGGTAACTCCGGAAGCTTTCATCAAAGGTCAAATTGACAGTTCTGCAGAGTTCGACTTTGAATAGGTAACAGTACTGGTAATAAAAAGTTCGTGTTTAACTTTCCGAACTATGTTTTTGCTATTTTCGGAAAATATGAAAAATTACGAGATCGAGACGGAGTGGAGGAGACGCACGAGGGCGTGCCCCCATAGGCCGGCGCGGGCCCCAGCCTGGCCGCGCCGCCCTATGAGGACAGCCCCTCGCTGTCCCTCTCCGACCCTTGTTCGACCAGGTACTTTCCTTCTGTCGTGAAAATTTCTGCTATATAATCCCCCGGACCCCTGGAGGTCCGTATATCGTTTTCTCGTCGCGTTTTGTTTCGAGCTGTTTCTGCCAGGATCTGCTTCGGATCTAGAGCCACCATGTTGATACGTCTCCGACGTATCGATAATTTCTTGTGTTCCATGACACATTATTGATGTTATCTACATGTTTTATGCACACTTTATGTCATATTCGTGCATTTTCTGGAACTAACCTATTAATAAGATGCCGAAGTGCCAGTTCCTGTTTTCTGCTGTTTTTGGTTTCAGAAATCCTAGTAACGAAATATTCTCGGAATCGGACGAAATCAACGCCCAAGTTCCTATTTTCACCGGAAGCATCCAGAACACCCGGGAAGGACCAGAGGGGGGGCACTGGGCCCCCAGACCATAGGCCGGCGCGGCCCAGGCCCTGGCCGCGCCGCCCTATGGTTTCGTCGCCCCTTCGACCCTCCTGCGCCGCCTCTTCGCCTATATAAAGCCCCTGGATCGAAAACCCTGATACGTTCGATGAAAACCACAGAAACCTTCCAGAGCCGCCGCCATCGCGAGGCCAAGATCTGGGGGACAGGAGTCTCTGTTCCGGCACGCTGCCGGAGCAGGGAAGTGCCCCCGGAAGGCTTCTCCATCGACACCGCTGCCATCTCCACCGCCATCTTCATCACCGCTGCTGCTCCCATGAGGAGGGAGTAGTTCTCCATCGAGGCTCGGGGCTGTACCGGTAGCTATGTGGTTAATCTCTCTCCATGTACTTCAATACAATGATCTCATGAGCTGCTTTACATGATTGAGATTCATATGAGTTTTGTATCACAATTCATCTATGTGCTACTCTAGTGATGTTATTAAAGTAGTTCTATTCCTCCTGCACGTGTGTAAAGGTGACTAGTGTGTGCACCGTGTGGTTCTTGTCGTAGGCTATGATCATGATCTCTTGTAGATTGTGGAGTTAATTATCATTATGATGGTATTGATGTGATCTATCTAGTTATGTTGATCTATCTTACACTATAAGGTTACTTAAATATGAACAAATTGTGGAGCTTGTTAACTCCGGCATTGAGGGTTCGTGTAATCCTACGCAATGCGTTCATCATCCAACAAAAGTGTAGAGTATGCATTTATCTATTCTGTTATGTGATCAATGTTGAGAGTGTCCACTAGTGAAAGTGTAATCCCTAGGCCTTGTTCCTAAATACTGCGTTACTACTGCTTGTTTACTGTTTTACTGCGTTACTACTGCTGCAATACTACCACCATCAACTACACGCTAGCAAGCTATTTTCTGGCACCGTTGCTACTGCTCATACTTATTCATACCACCTGTATTTCACTATCTCTTCGCCGAACTAGTGCACCTATTAGGTGTGTTGGGGACACAAGAGACTTCTTGCTTTGTGGTTGCAGGGTTGCATGAGAGGGATATCTTTGACCTCTTCCTCCCTGAGTTCGATAAACCTTGGGTGATCCACTTAAGGGAAAACATGCTGCTGTTCTACAAACCTCTGCTCTTGGAGGCCCAACACTGTCTACAGGAAAGGAGGGGGAACGTAGACATCAAGCTATTTTCTGGCGCCGTTGCCGGGGAGGAAAGGTAAAAGGTACTCACACTCCGGATCTCGGCTACTAAGCTATTCTCCATCGTTGTAAGTACTCAAAGCTATTTCCTTTAGATCCTGCAATTGCATCTTTTTGTTTCTTTTTTACACTAGTTTGGCATAATGGAAAACATCTGTGAGCTTTTTATTCTATTTCCTGAATCAAGACATGAATGGTTTAATGCAAAAATTAAAAAACCTACGGAATCTTATTTGCATGCTAGTAGCAATGATATTAGTATGAACGCTTTGAACACCATTGTTGCTAATGATATGGAAAATTCTAAGCTTGGGGAAGCTGGTTTTGATGAGCATGATCTTTTTAGTCCCCCAAGCATTGAGGAGAAAATTTACTTTGATGATACTTTACCTCCTATTTATGATGATTATAATGATATTGGTCTTTTGGTTCCGCCTGTTATGGAGGATAAATTTGATTATGATTACAATATGCCTCCTATATTTGATGATGAGAATAATAATGATAGCTACTTTGTTGAATTTGCTCCCACTAGTACTAATAAAATTGATTATGCTTATGTGGAGAGTAATAATTTTATGCATGAGACTCATGATAAGAATGCTTTATGTGATAGTTACATTGTTGAGTTTGTTCATGATGCCTCTGAAAGTTATTATGAGAGAGGGAAACATGGTTATATGCATCTTAATAATATTAAGTTTCCCCTCTTTATGTTGAGAATCTTGAAGTTACTCGTGTTTTATCCTCTTATGCTTGTCACTTTGTTCTTCATGAATTCATTTGTGTACAAGATTCCTTTTCATAGGAAGCATGTTAGACTTAAATGTGTTTTGAATTTGCCTCTTGATGCTCTCTTTTGCTTCAAATACTATTTCTTGCGAGTGCATCATTAAAACTGCTGAGCCCATCTTAATGGCTATAAAGAAAGCAACTTCTTGGGAGATAACCCATGTGTTATTTTGCTACAGTACTTTGTTTTATATTTGTGTCTTGGAAGTTGTTTACTACTGTAGCAACCTCTCCTTATCTTAGTTTTGTGTTTTGTTGTGCCAAGTAAAGCCGTTGATAGAAAAGTAAGTACTAGATTTGGATTACTGCGCAGTTCCAGATTTCTTTGCTGTCACGAATCTGGGTCCACCTCCCTGTAGGTAACTCAGAAAATTAAGCCAATTTACGTGCATGATCCTCAGATATGTACGCAACTTTCATTCAATTTGAGCATTTTCATTTGAGCAAGTCTGGTGCCATTTTAAAATTCGTCAATACGAACTGTTCTGTTTTGACAGATTCTGCCTTTTATTTCGCATTGCCTCTTTTGCTATGTTGGATGAATTTCTTTGATCCACTAATGTCCAGTAGCATTATGCAATGTCCAGAAGTGTTAAAAATGATTGTGTCACCTCTGAACATGTTAATTTTTATTGTGCACTAACCCTCTAATGAGTTGTTTCGAGTTTGGTGTGGAGGAAGTTTTCAAGGGTCAAGAGAGGAGGATGATATACTATGATCAAGAAGAGTGAAGAGTCTAAGCTTGGGGATGCCCCCATGGTTCATCCCTGCATATTTCAAGAAGACTCAAGCATCTAAGCTTGGGGATGCCCAAGGCATCCCCTTCTTCATCGACAACATTATCAGGTTCCTCCCCTGAAACTATATTTTTATTCCATCACATCTTATGTGCTTTTTCTTGGAGCGTCGGTTTGTTTTTGTTTTTGTTTTGTTTGAATAAAATGGATCCTAGCATTCACTTTATGGGAGAGAGACACGCTCCGCTGTAGCATATGGACAAGTATGTCCTTGGTTTCTACTCATAGTATTCATGGCGAAGTTTCTTCTTCGTTAAATTGTTATATGGTTGGAATTGGAAAATGATACATGTAGTAATTGCTATTAATGTCTTGGGTAATGTGATACTTGGCAATTGTTGTGCTCATGATTAAGCTCTTGCATCATATGCTTTGCACCCATTAATGAAGAAATACATAGAGCATGCTAAAATTTGGTTTGCATATTTGGTTTCTCTAAGGTCTAGATAATTTCTAGTATTGAGTTTGAACAACAAGGAAGACGGTGTAGAGTCTTATAATGTTTTCAATATGTCTTTTATGTGAGTTTTGCTCACCGGTTCATCCTTGTGTTTGTTTCAAATAACCTTGCTAGCCTAAACCTTGTATCGAGAGGGAATACTTCTCATGCATCCAAAATACTTGAGCCAACCACTATGCCATTTGTGTCCACCATACCTACCTACTACATGGTATTTTCCGCCATTCCAAAGTAAATTGCTTGAGTGCTACCTTTAAAATTCCATCATTCACCTTTGCAATACATAGCTCATGGGACAAATAGCTTAAAAACTATTGTGGTATTGAATATGTAATTATGCACTTTATCTCTTATTAAGTTGCTTGTTGTGCGATAACCATGTTTACTGGGGACGCCATCAACTACTCTTTGTTGAATTTCATGTGAGTTGCTATGCATGTTCGTCTTGTCTGAAGTAAGAGCGATCTACCACCTTATGGTTAAGCATGCATATTGTTAGAGAAGAACATTGGGCCGCTAACTAAAGCCATGATCCATGGTGGAAGTTTCAGTTTTGGACATATATCCTCAATCTCATATGAGAAAATTATTAATTGTTGTTACATGCTTATGCATAAAAGAGGAGTCCATTATCTGTTGTCTATGTTGTCCCGGTATGGATGTCTAAGTTGAGAATAATCAATAGCGAGAAATCCAATGCGAGCTTTCTCCTTAGACCTTTGTACAGGCGGCATAGAGGTACCCCTTTGTGACACTTGGTTAAAACATGTGCATTGTGATGATCCGATAGTCCAAGCTAATTAGGACAAGGTGCGGGCACTATTAGTATACTATGCATGAGGCTTGCAACTTGTAAGATATAATTTACATGATACATATGCTTTATTACTACCGTTGACAAAATTGTTTCATGTTTTCAAAATCAAAGCTCTAGCACAAATATAGCAATCGATGCTTTCCTCTTTGAAGGACCATTATTTTACTTTCAATGTTGAGTCAGTTCACCTACTTCTCTCCACCTCAAGAAGCAAACACTTGTGTGAACTGTGCATTGATTCCTACATACTTGCATATTGCACTTATTATATTACTCTATGTTGACAATATCCATGAGATATACATGTTACAAGTTGAAAGCAACCGCTGAAACTTAATCTTCCTTTGTGTTGCTTCAATGCTTTTACTTTGAATTATTGCTTTATGAGTTAACTCTTATGCAAGACTTATTGATGCTTGTCTTGAAGTGCTATTCATGAAAAGTCTTTGCTTTATGATTCACTTGTTTACTCATGTCATATACATTGTTTTGATCGCTGCATTCACTACATATGCTTTACAAATAGTATGATCAAGTTTATGATGGCATGTCACTCCAGAAATTATCTGTGTTATCGTTTTACCTGCTCGGGACGAGCAGAACTAAGCTTGGGGATGCTGATACGTCTCCGACGTATCGATAATTTCTTGTGTTCCATGCCACATTATTGATGTTATCTACATGTTTTATGCACACTTTATGTCATATTCGTGCATTTTCTGGAACTAACCTATTAATAAGATGCCGAAGTGCCAGTTCCTGTTTTCTGCTGTTTTTGGTTTCAGAAATCCTAGTAACGAAATATTCTCGGAATCGGACGAAATCAACGCCCAAGTTCCTATTTTCACCGGAAGCATCCAGAACACCCGGGAAGGACCAGAGGGGGCACCGGGCCCCCAGACCATAGGCCGGCGCGGCCCAGGCCCCGGCCGCGCCGCCCTATGGTTTCGTCGCCCTTCGACCCTCCCGCGCCGTCTCTTCGCCTATATAAAGCCCCTGGATCGAAAACCTGATACGTTCGACGAAAACCACAGAAACCTTCCAGAGCCGCCGCCATCGCGAGGCCAAGATCTGGGGGACAGGAGTCTCTGTTCCGGCACGCTGCCGGAGCGGGGAAGTGCCCCCGGAAGGCTTCTCCATCGACACCGCTGCCATCTCCACCGCCATCTTCATCACCGCTGCTGCTCCCATGAGGAGGGAGTAGTTCTCCATCGAGGCTCGGGGCTGTACCGGTAGCTATGTGGTTAATCTCTCTCCATGTACTTCAATACAATGATCTCATGAGCTGCTTTACATGATTGAGATTCATATGAGTTTTGTATCACAATTCATCTATGTGCTACTCTAGTGATGTTATTAAAGTAGTTCTATTCCTCCTGCACGTGTGTAAAGGTGACTAGTGTGTGCACCGTGTGGTTCTTGTCGTAGGCTATGATCATGATCTCTTGTAGATTGTGGAGTTAATTATCATTATGATGGTATTGATGTGATCTATCTGGTTATGTTGATCTATCTTACACTATAAGGTTACTTAAATATGAACAAATTGTGGAGCTTGTTAACTCCGGCATTGAGGGTTCGTGTAATCCTACGCAATGCGTTCATCATCCAACAAAAGTGTAGAGTATGCATTTATCTATTCTGTTATGTGATCAATGTTGAGAGTGTCCACTAGTGAAAGTGTAATCCCTAGGCCTTGTTCCTAAATACTGCGTTACTACTGCTTGTTTCATTGTTTTCTTTGCGTTACTACTGCTGCAATACTACCACCATCAACTACACGCCAGCAAGCTATTTTCTGGCACCGTTGCTACTGCTCATACTTATTCATACCACCTGTATTTCACTATCTCTTCGCCGAACTAGTGCACCTATTAGGTGTGTTGGGGACACAAGAGACTTCTTGCTTTGTGGTTGCAGGGTTGCATGAGAGGGATATCTTTGACCTCTTCCTCCCTGAGTTCGATAAACCTTGGGTGATCCACTTAAGGGAAAACTTGCTGCTGTTCTACAAACCTCTGCTCTTGGAGGCCCAACACTGTCTACAGGAAAGGAGGGGGAACGTAGACATCACATGTCTTCGTCGGGAACTCCGAAGGATAGCTTCTTTGAGGACGTCGTCAACCCGTACATGAACGAGCTGAAGATGCACCCCAAGGAATTGCTGCTCGTAGATGGAGAGTTGCAGATCAAAGATGTCCAGGGTCCTAAAGGAGAAGGAAGCTTGGAAGATAGGGTGGAGAAACTAGAACAAGAGGTCTTCAACTACAAGAAGATGGCTGAGCGTGAAGTGGACATCTTCCACAAGATTGTGTCTGAACTTATTGATGGACACAAGAAGAAGACTGCAAAGTTGTGGGACGATATCTTCTCGCTTCACGACACTACCAACAAACTCCAAGCTCAACTCTATGATGTTCAGAATCAAAACTGTGAGTATGAAACAGGTTTAAACACATAAGTTATGCCGCTAGTTTCAGGATTCCGGAGACCAAGATGTCGTTTGTTGATGGAGAGCCTCTTCCTTGGAAGTCCCACCGAAGGAGTAATTCATCATCGGTATTGGCATCCCCTTGGTTTGTTCCAAGCTTGGGGGAGTGCCGCGGTATCACATCATCACTATATTTTACCTTTTTTCTATCAAGTAGTGTCATATCATGAGTAGGGAAGTTATTATATAAGATAGTTTGCAGTATGGAAGTATCTCTCTTTAGTTGGTTATCTATGTATCCCTTGGTGTGAGTTATCGTTATGGAATATTAATGAGAAGTTTTATCATTTACATATTGCACATCTTATTTTAGTTTGCAATCTCTATTATGTGGTTGATCTTGTTGTTAGTATTGGTATCACTTTGGGAGCATTGAGTAAATCTATTTGGTTTTGGCAAACTTAGCATTGGTCAATAGCAACAACACTTTGAGTTTAGGTAGAGAAGAAATACATGTAGATATGTTGTTTCATTATCTTTCTTTCTTGTTAGCCATGAGCTTAGTATTCTGAAGTTAAAATTGTTTGTGCTTACAAGAAAGATGCATGATTGTTTCTATCACATGTATATTTGTTTGTTTCCCTCAACTCTTATGCTTGCTAATCAACCTTGCTAGCCAAAGACCTGTACTGAGAGGGAATGCTTCTCGTGCATCCAAACCCTTAGACCAAACCTATGCCATCAGTGTCCACCATAACTGCCTATTATGTGGTATTTTGCGCCATTCCAAGTAAATACTTCATGTGCTACCTTTAAACAATTCAAAAGTTATCATCCCTTATTTGTGTCAATGTTTTATAGCTCATGAGGAAGTATGTGGTGTTTTATCTTTCAATCTTGTTGGGCAGTTTTCACTAATGGACTAGTGGCTTCATCCACTTATCCTATAATTTTGCAAAAAGAGCTGGCAACGGGGTTCCCAGCCCCAATTAATTAACTCTCATTAATAATCCTTTTCACATGTTTTGCTCTGATTCATCAGTAAGCAACTTAATTTTGCAATAGACACTCCTCCATGGTATGTGAAATGTTGGAAGGCACCCGAGGATTTGGTTAGCCATGGCTTGAGAAAGCAAAGGTTGGGAGGAGTGTTATCCTTAAATAAACTAAAATACATGTGTAAGCAAAAGAGAAGAGGGATGATCTACCTTGCTGGTAGAGATAACGTCCTTCATGGGAGCCGCTCTTTGAGAGTTTGTCTGGCAAGGGGGTTAGAGTACCCGCTACCAGTCGTTGACAACAACAAACACCTCTCAAAACTTTACTTTTATGCTCTCTATATGATTTCAAAACTTGAAAAGCTCTAGCACATGATTTAATCCCTGCTTCCCTCTGCGAAGGGCCTATCTTTTATTTTCATGTTGAGTCAGTAAACCTATTCCCCTCCATCTTAAGCAAGCAATTGAGTTGTTGTGATCCAACCATCTATATTGAGATATATTTAATCATGCCTTTTATTCTTCCTTGTTCAGTGCAAGTTTTATCTGAATGAATATAGCTTTGAAGATTATCGATGATTATGAGGAGATTATTATGATTGAGTATGCAAATTTTGCTATAAGCTTTAATATAAGAGCGCTGCTCGATAAATAAGTACAATTTGTTAAGTGTTCTCTGACCAAGAACGAAGTTTGCCATCACCAATTATGATTTCCTATGCACCTTTATTTGTGATCTCCTTTTACTTGTTTCAAGTTGAATCATATTGGGAAGTTGTTCACTAGAATGTCTTGTGTGAATTAATATGATGCTTCTTGTCCGTATTTTATTTATCGACTCTTCACTCCATAAACATGTGGTCTTGTTTACTGAGTTCAGTTTCGCTTGGGGACAAGCGAAGTCTAAGCTTGGGGGGAGTTGATACGTCCATTTTGCATCACTATTTTATATCATAATTTACTGTTATTCATTGATATATTTCATATTTAGAGATGCTACTTATGTTATTTCATCTATTTTGCATGTTTCATGATTATTGGAGAATCGCGCACCGGAGTCAGGATTCTGCTGGAAAAAGCACCGTCAGAATGCAATATTTCGGAAGATCAGCAATTGACGGGAATTATACTGAAAATCCTATTTTTCCAGAAGACGGAGGGAGCCAAAAGGAGGAGCCGAGGAGGGCCGCCATGGGCCCCCCTCATAGGCCGGTGCGGGCCCTGCCCTAGCCGCGCCGCCTTGTGGGGAGGGGGCCCACGACCCCCTCTGGCCTCCTCTCCTTCGCGTACTTCTTCGTCCCGAAAACCTAAGCTACGGGGGATAGTCGCGAAGAGACACAGCCTCCTCTGCGGGGCGGAAAACACCTGAGAGAAAAGAGCTCTCCGGTGGGCAGGAATCCACCGGGGAAATTCCCTCCCGGAGGGGGAAATCGACGCCATCGTCACCGTCATCGAGCTGGACATCATCTCCATCATCATCACCATCATCTCCATCATCATCACCTCCATCTCCACCACTGCACCTCGTCACCGCTGTAACAATTAGGGTTGGATCTTGATTGTTTGATAGGGGAAACTCTCCCGGTATTGATTTCTACTTGTTATTGATGCTATTGAGTGAAACCATTGAACCAAGGTTTATGTCCAGATTGTTTTTCATCATCACATCACCTCTGATCATGTTCCATATGATGTCTCGTGAGTAGTTCGTTTAGTTTTTGAGGACATGGGTGAAGTCTAAATGTTAGTAGTGAATTATGTTGGGTAATATTCAATGTTATGATATTTAAGTTGTGGTGTTATTCTTCTAGTGGTGTTATGTGAACATCGACTACATGATACTTCACCTTTATGGGCCTAGGGGAATACATCTTTTATTCGTTTGCTAATTGTGGGGTTGCCGGAGTGACAGCAACCTGAACCCCCGTTGGTATATCGATGCAGGAGGGATAGCAGGATCTCAGAGTTTAAGGTTGTGGTTAGATTTATCTTAATTACTTTCTTGTATTTGCGGATGCTTGCAAGGGGTATAATCACAAGTATGTATTAGTCCTAGGAAGGGCGGTGCATTAGCATAGGTTCACCCACACAACACTTATCAAAACAATGAAGATTAATCAGCTATATGAAGCAAAAGCACTAGACTAAATCCCCGTGTGTCCTCAAGAACGTTTGGTCATTATAAGTAAACAAACCGGCTTGTCCTTTGTGCTAAAAAGGATTGGGCCACTCGCTGCAATTATTTCTCTCGCATTTTACTTACTCGTACTTTATTTATCTGCTATATCAAAACCCCTGAATACTTGTCTGTGAGCATTTACAGTGAATCCTTCATCGAAACTGCTTGTCAACACCTTCTGCTCCTCGTTGGGT
The DNA here is from genome assembly GCF_019359855.2 of Lolium perenne. Lineage (NCBI taxonomy): Eukaryota > Viridiplantae > Streptophyta > Magnoliopsida > Poales > Poaceae > Lolium > Lolium perenne. The sequence continues at coordinate 360,884,719 of NC_067247.2, read as the reverse complement.
TCGACACTCTTATTTATCGAAAGTACTACGATACACCCCCTATACTTGTGGGTCATCACTCCTCCTCGCCACCAAGGCTGGCCAGGAGCAAAGAAAAGGCATACCTTGTGATACGTCTCCAACGTATCTATAATTTCTGATGTTCCATGCTTGTTTTATGACAATACCTACATGTTTTGCTTGCACTTTATATCATATTATGGCATTTATTGGACTAACCTATTAACAAGATGCCACAGTGCCAGTTTCTGTTTATTATGTCTGTTTATTGCAGAAAAGGCCCAAAAACCAAATTGCTCGGAAAAATCCAGAAAAATTACAGAAATTCTATTTCGCTGGAAGACTCACGGATCCAGAAGGGCAAGCCAGGGGGAGGCCCAGGGCCTCCTCACCATAGGCCAGCGCGGCCTGGAGGGTGGTCACCCCACCCTATGGTGTTGTCGCCTCGGGACTCTTCCGACTCCGACTCTTCGCCTATTTAAGCCGTCGTGACCTAAAACTTCGACACGGATTGACGAAACTCCAGAAAGACTCCAGGGGCGCCGCCACATCGTGAAACTCCAATTCGGGGGACAGAAGTCGCTGTTCCGGCACCCTGCCGGGACGGGGAATTGCCCCCGGAGCCATCTCCACCGCCGTCTCCACCGCCATCTTCACCGCCATCGCTGCCTCCATGATGAGGAGGGAGTAATCCACCCCCGAGGCTGAGGGCTCCGCTGTAGCTATGTGGTTCATCTCTCTCCCATGTACCTCAATACAATAATCTCATGAGCTGCTTTACATGATTGAGATTCATATGAGTTTTGTATCACTATTCATCTATGTGCTACTCTAGTGATGTTATTAAAGTAGTTTTATTCCTCCTACACGGTGTAATGGTGACAGTGTGTGCATCCGTGTTAGTACTTGGTTTATGCTATGATTATGATCTCTTGTAGATTATGAAGTTAACTATTGCTATGATGGTATTAATGTGATCTATTCCTCCTACATAGTGTGAAGGTGACAGTGTGCATACTATGTTAGTACTTGGTTTAGTCTTATTGATCTTTCATGCACTCTAAGGTTATTTAAATATGAACATTGAATTGTGGAGCTTGTTAACTCCGGCATTGAGGATTCGTGTAATCCTACGCAATGTGTTCATCATCCAACAAGAGTGTAGAGTATGCATTTATCTATTCTGTTATGTGATCAATGTTGAGAGTGTCCACTAGTGAAAGTATGATCCCTAGGCCTTGTTCCTAAATACTGCTATCGCTGCTTGTTCACTGTTTTACTGCGTTACTACTGCTGCGTTACTACTGCTTGTTTACTGTCTTGGGCAAAGCACTTTTCTGGTGCCGTTGCCACTGCTCATATATATTCATACCACCTGTATTTCACTATCTCTTCGCCGAACTAGTGCACCTACTAGGTGTGTTGGGGACACAAGAGACTTCTTGCTTTGTGGTTGCAGGGTTGCATGAGAGGGATATCTTTGACCTCTTCCTCCCTGAGTTCGATAAACCTTGGGTGATCCACTTAAGGGAAAACTTGCTGCTGTTCTACAAACCTCTGCTCTTGGAGGCCCAACACTGTCTACAGGAAAAGGAGGAGGCGTAGACATCAAGCTATTTTCTGGCGCCGTTGCCGGGGAGGAAAGGTAAAAGGTACTCACACTCCGGATCTCGGCTACTAAGCTATTTTCACCGTTGTAAGTACTCGAAGCTATTTCCTTTAGATCCTGCAATTGCATCTTTTTGTTTCTTGTTTACACTAGTTAGGCATAATGGAAAACAACAAAAAAATTGGTGAGCTTTTTAATCTTTTTCCTGATTTAGAATTGTTTGATGCGAAAATTAAAAAACCTATGGAACCTTATTTGCATGCTAGTAGCGATGTTATTAGTATGAATGCAATTACTGCTAATGCTATGGAGAAGTCTAAGCTTGGGGAAGCTAGTTTTTGTGATCTTTTTAGCTTCCCATCTTTAGGGGAGAAAATTTGCTCTGATAATACTTTATCTCCCATATGCAATAACTCTAATGATGCTTGTGATATTTTAAATGCACCTACTGAAAGTATTCCATATAAAATACCTATGAAAATTATTGAACGTGTTATGGATAACCACTATAAAGGGGATGGAACTGTCCATCCTAGAGATCATTTACTGTTTTTGCATGAATTATGCGGGTTATTCAAGTGTGCAGGTATCTCTATGGATGAAGTGAGGAAGAAGCTATTCTCTGTTTCACTGTCTGGTAAAGCGGCGCATTGGTATAAATTGTTGGAGAATAGTCATTCTCTTGGTTGGGAAGAAATTGCATCCCTCTTTATTCTAAATTTTATCCTCCTCATGAAGTGCATATTGATAAAAATTATATTTATAACTTTTATCCTCGTGATGGAGAGAGTATTTCTCAAGCGTGGGGGAGATTGAAGTCACTAATGCTCAAATGTCCCATTCATGAGCTCCCCCGTAATGTTATTGTTAACAATTTTTATGCGAGACTTTCAGGACAACACAAGGACTATCTGGATGCCTGTTCGGAAGGATCTTTCACAAGCAAAGAGGTTGAAGCTAGGTGGGATCTTCTTGATCGGATTGAGGACAACGCTGAAGGATGGGAGAACGATAAAGGTAAAGAGTCAGGTATAAATTATGATTATGAATGCATTGAAGCTTTTATGGATACCGATAAATTTCGAAATATGAGTGCTACTTATGGTCTTGACTCTCAAGTTGCTGCAAATCTTTATAAATCCTTTGCTTCTCATTTTGAATTGCCTAAGAAGAATTTTTATAAGTATCATGAACCTTTTAAAGAGGCTTGCATGAAGAATGAAATTGTTGTTAATTATTGCAATAAGCATGCTCAAACTCCTAAGAATGCTATTTCCTATAAGCATGTTAATTTTTGTGGAATGCATAGACCTTGTGGAATTAATCAAGCCAAAGATGAATATTGCATCCATCATACTAATGAAAAAACTAGAAAGTGGGCTAGGACTCTAGATGATCTTGGTAAAAAAGTTTGTGCCCTCTATCCTTTTATTTGTGAAGTTTGCCATGAAGTGGGTCATTTTAATTTTCAATGCTCCTCCAATGATAATTTGAACCCAATGAGTGCTGCAAATTTGTATTGTGATGATGAAATTACTCCTAATCAGCATGATGAACTCACTTTATTTGTGTGGTGTGAAGAGTTATCAAGGAAAATTTCTTTGTTAGATATTAATGATCTTGATATTGATGATGTCCTGCATGGGTGTTTTTCTTATTGCATTGATAATAGCCATACAAATACTTACATACAAAATATTTTAGAAGATGACACCTTGCCAAAATATGATAGGACATTGTGTGTTTTCAACTAATTAATGAAAAGGAGGGATCCTCCCAAGTTTCTTCTATTGTTTCTGAAAGTAAATCAGGTTATGCGGACAAGCCACCCTTCAAGCCTCTTCCTCCTAAAGAAGGGAACGAGGAGAAGGAAGAGAAGAAGAAGAAGAAAAAGGGAACGAAGAAGAAGAAAAGGGAGAATAAAAAGAAAGAGGTAACGACGTATTCCCGCGTGAATGAGATAACGCTAGGTAACCGTAAGTATGTTGCTCCTAATGATTATTGTGATAATGAATCTGAATACGATGATTTTCCTATGTCCTTTACATACATTAGCAATCATGATTTGAATGAGCACACTACTTTTGATATTGCAAATCTCTGGGAAACTAATTCTGAAAATGATGATAACAATGATTGCCATAGTGTCAGTGCTATCCATGCTTCCTCCCACAATGATATAGAAAGCTCTAAGCTTGGGGAAGAGGTGTTTGCAAATCCTTTAGCTACTGGTCATTATGTTCTTGATACATCTCCTTCTAATAACAATAATGGTGTGGACACAGATAAACCGATTGTGAAAGATAACTATTCTATTTCTTATGATGACACTGTGCCTCCGATCTCTAAAGATTTTTATAAAGAATGCTATGATATAGGTTCTAACTACCCTTATGAAACTTGTCATAGTCATGATTGGGTTACCAAAAACAATTCCCTTAATATGCAACTTGTTTGCCATGTTCAAATTCTTGATAATAATCTTACTCCGATTACTATTAATGAGAATAACTCTTCTTATGCCAAAATTAATGATACTTCTATGCATATGAACCATGATAAGAATGTTTTAAGTGATGGGTATATTGTGGATTTCATCAATGATGCTACTGAAAGTTATTATGAGAGAGGAAAATATGGTCGTATGCATCTTAATAATATTAAGTTTCCCCTCTTTATGTTGAGAATCTTGAAGTTACTCGTGTTTTATCCTCTTATGCTTGTCGCTTTGTTCTTCATGAATTCATTTGTGTACAAGATTCCTCTTCATAGGAAGCATGTTAGACTTAAATGTGTTTTGGATTTGCTTCTTGATGCTCTCTTTTGCTTCAAATATTATGTCTTGCGAGTGCATCATTAAAACTGCTGAGCCCATCTTAATGGCTATAAAGAAAGAACTTCTTGGGAGATAACCCATGTGTTATTTTGCTACAGTACTTTTTTTTATTTTGTGTCTTGGAAGTTGTTTACTACTGTAGCAATCTCTCCTTATCTTAGTTTTGTGTTTGGTTGTGCCAAGTGAAGCCTCTAATCGAAGGTTGATACTAGATTTGGATTTCTGCGCAGAAACAGATTCCTATCTGTCACGAATCTGGGCTGTTTTCTCTGTAGAAAAATTAGAAAAATATGCCAATTTACGTGCGTGTTCCTCAGATATGTACGCAACTTTCATTAGTTTTTAGTTTTCTGATCTGAGCAACGGAAGTATTTATTAAAAATTCGTCTTTACGGACTATTCTGTTTTGACAGATTCTGCCTTTTATTTCGCATTGCTTCTTTCGCTGTGTTAGGTGGATTTCTTTGTTCCATTACCTTCCAGTAGCTTTGAGCAATGTCCAGAAATGTTAAGAATGATTGTATCACCTCTGAACATGTGAGTTTTTGATTATGTACTAACCCCTCTAATGAAGTTTATGAGAAGTTTGGTGTGAAGGAAGTTTTCAAGGGTCAAGAGAGGAGGATGATATACTACGATCAAGAAGAGTGAAAAGTCTAAGCTTGGTGTAAGGGTACATTGCCCCTATGTGTGGTTTTGGTAATTAATGACAACCCCTATGGACTAATGTTTTCATTGAAGTTTATATGAAGGAATATTCCATAGGTACTACTTGTACTCCATGTGTTGGTTTCAAGTATGGATGCCATGAAGATAAAGGTATATCTTGTGTATTGGCATCAAGATCATCGGTATGAAGATACATATGTGATATGATCAAGAAGAAGAAATGAAGATGGAGTTCTTATGTGGAACTCAATATTAGCCATGCTCTATCTTATGTGAGTATGAGAAGATACAAGGATTGAGTTGGGCAAGTTCAAGATGAGCATCTCAAGTCGATCACATGCTTGAAGCTTGCCGTCCATTTGGTGATAATGGACATGTGAAGATGTGCATCAATGGAGCTTTCCCATCATAGTGTATGGGGGAGTATTTGTGAGTCTTCACGAAGCAACATTGATCAAGTGAGGCATTCCGGCTTGTGTAGAGCTTGAAGAGTTATCATCAAGATCAAGCGGGATGCGCAAGGCAAAGGTATGGCCTTGCTAGGTTTTCCTTTTACCGGTCTCAAGGTGGATGTTGGGAGACCGGATTATAGGATAGATAGCCGCACTATTAAGAGGGGCTTTCGGTTGAGTAACTTGATCACATCGTCTTAGGGAGCTCAATCCTTTGCATACTTTGCATATCCTTATTGCTTCTTGGTGTTTCTCTGTGTGAGGTTCTTGTGCTTGTTGCTAGCTTTACAACAAGCCCAAGTTCATCGAAAACGGAATCCGCATGCATCTTCTATTGCGTTTTCGAGTTTGGACGTCTTCACCGTTTCTTGACGGTGGGAGACTCCCTCTCTAAAATCATCTAAAAATGTTATGTGAGGAGTCTCCATATTTCCAGTTTTTGTTGGGGTTCTATTCGTCGTTACCTTTCCAACAAAATTGGTTTCATGTCGTTCGGGGTTCGGGAGCAATAGTTATTAAAGAAAAAGGAAAAAGGAAATGGAGAAAAGAATAAAAAGAAAAAAAGGGGAATGGGGCAGCCGGCCGGACCGGCCCAGCCGCCGGCCCACCCGGTCGAAGACCGGCCCTGGCACCGGTGCCATCCGGCCGGGATCCAGGGGCATTTTGGCCTGTGACCGGTTTGGGGCCCGGTCCGCAACCGGCCTACCCGGCGCTGCCCCCGGCCCAACCGGGCGCGCGGCCCGCTCGCCTATGCGCCGCCCACGCGCCGCAGCGTGGCCTGCTCGCCCGGCGAGGCCCGCTCCGCCCTGCGCGCCCACTCGCGTGGCCTGCTCCCCGCGCGGCCTGGCTCCACGCCGCCCGTGCGCCGTTGGGCCGCCGCCCACGCGGCCTGGCTGCCCCCGCGCGGCCTGAAGGATTTCGGCCGCCCAGCGCGCTGTCTGCAGCGCCCGGTCGGTGGGCCGGTCCGACCGGGCAGGCCACCGGCCTCTCCGGCCCAGGCTCCGGTCGGCCGGCCTGCTGACCGGCTGGGCCCTTTTTTAGCTCGTTTTTTATCCGTTTTTCACCTGGTTTTTTCCCCAACGGTTATTTTTCTCCCTAGACTATAAATAGCCCTTCTTCCACCTTGAGCAACCAGTTCTTCCTATTCTCTCACCTCCATTGTTGCTATTTGAAGAACTTGCTCTCCCCCTTGATTCCTCCAACCATTATTGCTCATATTTGAGGATTTGAGAGAGGAGATCTAGATCTACACTTCCACCAAACCATTTCTTCTCTAAGTGAGGGAATCTCTTGGGATCTAGATCTTGGAGTCTTTGGTTGACTTTCCCCTTGTTCTTCCTCTCCAATCTCATCCTAGCATTCGTTGCTTTGGTGGGATTTGAGTGTGAAGGACTTGAACACCTCCGGTGTTCTTGCTTTGCATCATTGCATAGTGTTGAGCTCTCCACCACGATTTGTTCGAGTGAGAGACCGTGAGCTTGTTACTCTTGGAGGGTGACCTCCTAGTTGGCTTGGTGATTGGTGCTCCGGTGATCTCTTCAAGAAGATTGTGAAGAGGCCCGGGCTTCTCCTTCGTGGAGCTTGTGAAGTGGTTGTGGAGCTTGCCATCTCCGGAGCGGAGGAAAAGCTAACCATAAGGAAAGGGCCATTATCCTTCGTGGGTGTGGTTCGGAGAATAGGGTGAGCCTTCGTGGCGCGGGGAATCCTTCGTGGGACCTCCACTCCTCCAAACGTGACGTACCTTGTTGCAAAGCAAGGGAACACGGGAATACATCCTCGTCTCCGCGTGCCTCGGTTATTTCTATACCCGAGCTCTCTTTCCTTGTGATAGCCATCGTGCTTGAAGTACATATATCTTGCTATCACTTGTGCTACATATATCTTGTGCCTATCTTGCTTAGCTCTAGTTGCTATTGTCACACTTAGTTGAGCTTAGCATATTTAGGGTTTGTGCTTGTAATCTAAACGATAGTTTAATTCCGCATTCTTACAAGACAAATCCGCAAGAATTTGTAATTGCCTATTCACCCCCCCCTCTAGGCGACATCTCGATCTTTCACTTGGTATCAGAGCAAGGTCTCTCCTTGTTTTAGGCTTCACCGCCTTGAGAGTAAAGATGTCGGCTAGTAATTTAGTGCACAATGACACAATTATCTTTGTTGGCACAAATTATCATTTGTGGCGAAATTGCTTGCTTTGTAAACTTCGGACCTTGTGTCCAAACATTGAGCAATTTCTAGATGTAGGTTTTTCTCCTCCGATGGATTCTCAAAATCTATCTTTAGAGGATGAGAAAAACTTACATCTTGAAGCTCAAGTATCTAATGAGCTTTTATTCTCTTTGAGACCCGATTTTCGTAGGTTCTTGATATATATAAAGCGAAAATCGTCTCATGAGATGTGGATCAAGCTTAAGGAAATGTTTGGTGGATCCACTTCTCATTTGGTCGGTGGTGACTCCGAGGAGCTCTCTTCTTCTTCACATCATGAAGAGCTCCAAGTTGCTTCCACCTCCGGCCGTGATGAGTCATCATCTTCTTCCACTTCACCAACGTGTTGCAAGACACAAGGTAATGATATGGTGAGTGGTGAGGGAAATTGCAATGTTGATATTGTGCTCAATAGTGATGACTCTTCATCTCTATCTCATTGCAATGTTTCCTCTTTGGACTTAAACACATCTTGCATTGAAAATAATCTACATGCTTGTGTTGATAGTCCTTGCATATCATGTGTAAATTGCTTACATAGATCTCATGAGGATATGCTTGCCTTGTCTTGCTCCCATAATCAAAATGTTTCTATTTCCTCTAGTTGCTTGTTGACTAACATTGTAGAGGAAACCGAACACTCTATGGATCAAGACATGATTTCAAATGAGGATTCAAGAATATCTTCATCTTCATCCTCCGGTATGCACATGTGCCTTATGGCAAATGGACCAAAGGTATCTCCTACTTTGACTCCTAACACACCCTCTAATGATGAGAGTGATGATGATGATAATGATGAAGAACATAATATCTTGGTGCATGATATGGCAATGGTATATGCTTCTCTTCGTGGTAATAAAGAAGCTCGTGCTTATCTCGAACACTCTATGGATACCTTGAATAAATATAGGGAAACCATAGTGGAGTTGGAGTCCCATGTTGAAAATGGGGAAATGAGATTCACTCTCCTCAAGCATGAGCTAAAAGATGAGAAGCATGCTAATTTCATGCTTACACAAAAAATTGAATCCTATATGCATGAAAATGAGAAAACTATTGTTGATGCTTGTGCTACTAACTCTAATTCTTGTGAAGCATCGACCTTAAAGGAGAATGTTGAGCTAAGGGCTCAACTTGAGTTGCTAACTAGCAATTATAGGGAATTGGAAGAAAGTCATAAAAAGCTCTCAAGCTCTCATGATGATCTTCTAATTTCCTATGATGGGCTAAAGTTAGCTCATGAGGCAAGTATCACTAAGGTAACATCTTGTGAGCCTCATATGGATGTTAGCACAATCTCTACTACAAACGTTATATTGCCATGTGCTAGTCCTTGTAATCCATCTAGTCAAACTAGTGATACACCTTGTGTTGGATTACTCACTTTGCCTTGTTGCTCTAACAATGAAGCTTCTACTTCCTCTAGTACTTGTATTTCTACTAACCATGTAGAGGAAATAAGAGAGCTCGAGGCTCAAGTCCTTTCTTTGAAGAAAGACTTGGAAAAGCGTCATGAAGGGAAATCCGCACTTGACAAGATGCTAAGTGTGCAACAATCCCCCAATGACAAAAGTGGACTTGGATTCAACTCCAATAACAAGAACAAATCCAAGAGCAAGAGCAACAAGAAGAAGGGCCAAGACAAAGTCAAGGATCCGGCCAAGTTGGTTTGCTTCAAGTGCAAGGTTGAAGGGCATCATGTTAGATCATGCCCATTGAAGAAGAAGAAGCACTTGAGTGAGAAACAACAAGGGAAACGGCCACAAGGTCAAGGTCAAGCTCATGCTCGACCTCAAGTTGAAGATAGGGCACTTCCCAACAAGAATCAAGATATTGTTCCCCAAGAGAAGAAATCAATAAAGAAGAGAAAGGGGAACACTTGCTACTTATGTCGTGAGAAGGGGCACTTTGCTTCTTCTTGCTTAGGTGGTACCTTATCTAACCCTATAATTGTTGATAATGATTATTCTCTAGGGAAGGATAAGGATGGCAATGTGTTTGCCAAGTTTGTTGGAACTCAAAGTGGTTTCAAGAAAAGAACCATTTGGGTTGCCAAGCCTATTGTGACTAATCTCTTAGGACCCAACTTGGTTGGGGACCAACAATCTCAAACTTGATCAATAGGTACAAGTGGAGGTCATTGGAGACTTGGCTACTTCATGAAGAATTAAGGGATCTTCATATATTATATTTTGACCAAGCCAAGTCGTATGGATTATCATCTATATCTTATATCCAATGTTCCTCTTTGCGGTAACTTATATTTCAACTCTTCATGTTTATTGTAAGTTACTTGCCCCTTTGCATGTTTGGTTTTTGTACCAAATATGTGTATGTATGTGTTGTGTCTTACTTGCCTATCTTGTGTATTCAAGTATGTTTGTTTGACTCATCATATGCTTGTGTATTGTTTTGAGCCTAATGCATCTTGATGATATCTTATTTGGCTCTCTTTGAAGTGATTAATGGAACATCCCATTTTGGGGGAGTGATATGCTTTGTGCATCTCTCTTTCTTTAAAAAATGTGTACATGGGTACCACCACTTAGTATTGATATTGCAAGATTATCTAGTCACTATGTGGTGTGTCATACTCATGAGAAATTCAAATTCTAAAATATCCATTAATCATCTCTAGTTAAATTTTAGTTGCCTCTTGTTTGGGAAGAAATGACTTATCACATTATGGGGGAGTAATATGTTTTGTACATATCACAAGCCTAGAAAATGTGAACATATGAGGTTATGCCACTTAGAGTTGATGCTCTTAATTATCTTGTTTCTAGGTGGCATGTTTGCTCAAACAAGCTCCACTTGTAGTAAAAAGATTTTATTGCTCATCTTTTGGTTCTTGTTTGAATAAGAAATTCTTGGTGCGGTTTTTCCTCAAGTACATATCTCTATATCTTATTTGGGACACCGTTTGCTTCAAGTTATTCTAATCATTGCCGTGCGTGACTGTGTGACTAGTTGAAGTTATCAAGAATCTTCATCCATGCATAGTGCTTAATTCTATATACTTATCATATGCCTGTTATTGTGAAGTTGATCCTTACTATCTTTGTCAATTCACCACCGGAAATTATTTCCAATATACTCATTGTCTTTGACAATTGATAACCTTATATGTGGTTGAATTTATGGATCACCTTCACCTTGGATTGCTTCTTATTGTCTTATTTTATTTCCAACAAATCCTTGTTGCTCCCATGTGTCTTCCTTGTCTCTTTGAAAAATCTTTTGATAAATTATCTTGATTCATATCAAGTGTTTGTTTTGGAAGACAAACCTTTTCTTTATGGTACATTGTGCCATTGTGAAAGGTGTAGAGGGTTTGGTTTATTTGTTCGAACCTTGCTCTTTTGGGGAGTTTGCTATCTCATTCCTTCTTACATATTCTATTAGCTTGAATGAGATAAATCTTTAAGCATGTTTGCTTTATTTCATCCTCTATGCTCAATGGTTTCTTCTTAGTTCACTTGTTGAACTTTGTTGAACAAATCTTTTGTGATTTGCTTCTTAGATATAATTTGGACAACAAATTTGTTTTGTGACACCTCTATGCCTTATTTAATTCCTTTGGTGTTTTGTCCAAAGTATATCTTTCTTGGATCTTTAAAAGTTTTGGTGCATGCTTATATGTAATTTGTTTATACTTGTAGCATGCTTGCTTTCTTTCGATCCATTATGTAGGATATACTCCATCAAATCCTAAATGGCTAAGATGTGCATGAAATTCAAACTTCATCTAAATATGCACATGTTTATATGGAGTGTGTCCTATATATTGTGGTTAGTCTAACCATGTTGGACCCAATAAGTTTGGGGACCAAGATGTACTTGAATAATGTTTTAGGTACATTGGAGATGCAATGGAGGCTTGTCTCATCTATAAGGAAGGTGTTGTCACCATATGAGAATTGGAGTCAAGCTAGGATGATCGATGAACTCTTATCTACTACATCAAGCCATTGCTATCTCGGTAACAAGTATCTTATTCATGCATTCTCATATAGCATTTAACCTCTTGTAAGTTGTATCTTGGCATGAAATTATTTATTTCAAAAATTATTGCGGTTCTTGAAAAACCCTTTTAAAGTAAAACTTCTTATTGAACATTTGAGTAATTTGAGAAGATGCATATGATAGGTTATATATATATATATATCATATTTTATGATTCACCTATCACAAATATGCCCTCTAGCAATTTATTGCATATCAATTCCTCAAAGAGCTCTTGTGTGCAATATTGATGAATTTGTGAAATAAATCCGTATTTGTGATACTTGTTGCCTTTCTCAAGACACTCCAACTAGCTCTACTTCCCTTATTGTTAGTTGTAATGCTTTTGAGGTTTAACTTGGTTGAAGTTCATTCATATATACCATAAGTGAAAATTGGAGCCATTGGCTATATATGCTTCTTAAGCAAACATCCTTTGGTATATTTTATGACTTCATCTTGGATATCTTGTTTTATCTATTTTGTTAGCCTCTTGTGTGTGCATGTTTCTTTATGGATCACTTTGTCCACTTTAGAAACTCATATACATAAGAGTGTTAATCCATCACCTTGATATCCTTGATCTTTGCCGACCATCTTTTACCCCTTTTGTTTTTAGTGGGTTGGTACAGAAAATTTATGAGTGCTTGGTTTATTTATTTTCTTCATGCACTCATATCTCGTAATTGTTGGACTCAAGTTTTTCTTGATAAGCATACTCTCTTTATCTTAGTTGTGTTCTAAATGATATATAGGGAGTGAGGATTCCATGTTTGTGCATATTGTATCCAAATACAAACATTATAAATTGTGCATGAACCTTGGGGAGCTTTCTTATTTTTAGAGCACTATATCTTTCTTATCATGATATCTTTGTTTGTCCAATTGGATCTTTGATTGCTTGCTTTATTTGTTGAAGCTCACTTCACCATGTTATCTTTATGCAATTTTTGATCCTCAATATAGTTTGATTTCCTTCAATTATTCATCATTGGATATGTGCACTTGATTCCACTCAAATTATGAGAAGTGCACACTTTGGGGAGGAACTCACATTATATTGGCCTTCTAAATTTTTCACCCATTTTGACAATCGATGCCAATGGGGGAGAAGTTTAGAGGGTTTAAGGGAATGGTTTTATACTTAAGCTTGGTTTGTGCTTAAGTGTTTTGCCTCTCATGCATTCCATATTTATATGTCTTGCATGGTTGTATATATATAGTGGAAACTATCCCAAAGGTTAATCTTGACAATGTATGCAATGAATTCATGTTCATCACACGTGCATACATTGTGGGGGAGTTTTCACTATATATATTGGTTCTACTCACATCTCTTGCATTTGTTGTAGTTGTGTGAGTAGAGCCAGTTTTGATATGGGCTAGTAGCTTTGTGCTACTTGACCATATCAAATACAACCTCTTGTATACAACTTATTCTCGGATAAGTTGCGTACTTGTTTCTAATATTCATTATATAAACCCTCTTACTGTGGTTGTCATCAATTACCAAAATGGGGGAGATTGTAAGGGTACATTGCCCCTATGTGTGGTTTTGGTAATTAATGACAACCCCTATGGACTAATGTTTTCATTGAAGTTTATATGAAGGAATATTCCATAGGTACTACTTGTACTCCATGTGTTGGTTTCAAGTATGGATGCCATGAAGATAAAGGTATATCTTGTGTATTGGAATCAAGATCATCGGTATGAAGATACATATGTGATATGATCAAGAAGAAGAAATGAAGATGGAGTTCTTATGTGGAACTCAATATTAGCCATGCTCTATCTTATGTGAGTATGAGAAGATACAAGGATTGAGTTGGGCAAGTTCAAGATGAGCATCTCAAGTCGATCACATGCTTGAAGCTTGCCGTCCATTTGGTGATAATGGACATGTGAAGATGTGCATCAATGGAGCTTTCCCATCATAGTGTATGGGGGAGTATTTGTGAGTCTTCACGAAGCAACATTGATCAAGTGAGGCATTCCGGCTTGTGTAGAGCTTGAAGAGTTATCATCAAGATCAAGCGGGATGCGCAAGGCAAAGGTATGGCCTTGCTAGGTTTTCCTTTTACCGGTCTCAAGGTGGATGTTGGGAGACCGGATTATAGGATAGATAGCCGCACTATTAAGAGGGGCTTTCGGTTGAGTAACTTGATCACATCGTCTTAGGGAGCTCAATCCTTTGCATACTTTGCATATCCTTATTGCTTCTTGGTGTTTCTCTGTGTGAGGTTCTTGTGCTTGTTGCTAGCTTTACAACAAGCCCAAGTTCATCGAAACGGAATCCGCATGCATCTTCTATTGCGTTTCGAGTTTGGACGTCTTCACCGTTTCTTGACGGTGGGAGACTCCTCTCTAAAATCATCTAAAAATGTTATGTGAGGAGTCTCCATATTTCCAGTTTTTGTTGGGGTTCTATTCGTCGTTACCTTTCCAACAAAATTGGTTTCAGGTCGTCCGGGCTTCGGGAGCAATAGTAAATAAACAAAAAGCAAAAAGCAAATGGACAAAAGAAGCAAACAAAAAAACGGGAACGGGCCAGCCGGCCGGACCGGCCCAGCCGCCGGCCCACCCGGTCGAAGTCCGGCCCTGGCACCGGTGCCAGCCGGCCGGGATCCAGCGCCATTTTGGCCTGGGACCGGTTTGGGGCCCGGTCCGCAACCGGCCTACCCGGCGCTGCCCCGGCCCAACCGGGCGCGCGGCCCGCTCGCCTATGCGCCGCCCACGCGCTGCAGGCGTGGCCTGCTCGCCCGGCGAGGCCCGCTCCGCCCTGCGCGGCCCACTCGCGTGGCCTGCTCCCCCGCGCGGCCTGGCTCCACGCCGCCCGTGCGCCGTTGGGCCGCCGCCGGCCCACGCGGCTGGCTGCCCGCGCGGCTTTGAAGGATTTCGGCCGCCCGGTAGCGCTGTCTGCAGCGCCCGGTCGGTGGGCCGGTCCGGCCAAGACAGGCCACCGGCCTCTCCGGCCCAGGCCTCGGCCGGCCGGCTCGCCGACCGTGGGCCCTTTTTTAGCTCGTTTTTTATCCGTTTTTCACCTGGTTTTTTCCCCAACGGTTATTTTTCTCCCTAGACTATAAATAGCCCTTCTTCCACCTTGAGCAACCAGTTCTTCCTATTCTCTCACCTCCATTGTTGCTATTTGAAGAACTTGCTCTCCCCCTTGATTCCTCCAACCATTATTGCTCATATTTGAGGATTTGAGAGAGGAGATCTAGATCTACACTTCCACCAAACCATTTCTTCTCTAAGTGAGGGAATCTCTTGGGATCTAGATCTTGGAGTCTTTGGTTGACTTTCCCCCTTGTTCTTCCTCTCCAATCTCATCCTAGCATTCGTTGCTTTGGTGGGATTTGAGTGTGAAGGACTTGAACACCTCCGGTGTTCTTGCTTTGCATCATTGCATAGTGTTGAGCTCTCCACCACGATTTGTTCGAGTGAGAGACCGTGAGCTTGTTACTCTTGGAGGGTGACCTCCTAGTTGGCTTGGTGATTGGTGCTCCGGTGATCTCTTCAAGAAGATTGTGAAGAGGCCCGGGCTTCTCCTTCGTGGAGCTTGTGAAGTGGTTGTGGAGCTTGCCATCTCCGGAGCGGAGGAAAAGCTAACCATAAGGAAAGGGCCATTATCCTTCGTGGGTGTGGTTCGGAGAATAGGGTGAGCCTTCGTGGCGCGGGGAATCCTTCGTGGGACCTCCACTCCTCCAAACGTGACGTACCTTGTTGCAAAGCAAGGGAACACGGGAATACATCCTCGTCTCCGCGTGCCTCGGTTATTTCTATACCCGAGCTCTCTTTCCTTGTGATAGCCATCGTGCTTGAAGTACATATATCTTGCTATCACTTGTGCTACATATATCTTGTGCCTATCTTGCTTAGCTCTAGTTGCTATTGTCACACTTAGTTGAGCTTAGCATATTTAGGGTTTGTGCTTGTAATCTAAACGATAGTTTAATTCCGCATTCTTACAAGACAAATCCGCAAGAATTTGTAATTGCCTATTCACCCCCCCCCCCTCTAGGCGACATCTCGATCTTTCACTTGGGGATGCCCCGGTGGTTCACCCCTGCATATTTCAAGAAAACTCAAGCGTCTAAGCTTGGGGATGCCCAAGGCATCCCCTTCTTCATCGACAAATTATCAGGTTCCTTCTCTTGAAACTATATTTTTATTCGGTCACATCTTATGTACTTTACTTGGAGCGTCTGTGTGCTTTTGTTTTTGTTTTTGTTTGAATAAATGCTTATGTGGGAGAGAGACACGCTCCGCTGGTTCGTATGAACACATGTGTTCTTAGCTTTTAATTTTCATGGCGAAGGTTGAAACTGCTTCGTTAATTATTATATGGTTGGAAACGGAAAATGCTACATGTAGTAATTGGTATGATGTCTTGAATAACTTGATATTTGGCAATTGTTGTGCTCTTGTTTAAGCTCTTGCATCATATACCTTGCACCTATTAGTGAAGAAATACATAGAGCTTGTTAAAATTTGGTTTGCATGAGTGGTTTCTCTAGAGTCTAGATATTTTCTAGTGAGGTGTTTGAACAACAAGGAAGACGATGTATAGTCTTATAATGCTTGTAATATGTCTTTTATGTGAGTTTTGCTGTACTAGTTCGTGCTTGTGTTCGCTTCAAACAACCTTGCTAGCCTAAACCTTGTATCGAGGGGGAATACTTCTCATGCATCCAAATCCTTGAGCCAAACAACACTATGCCATTTGTGTCCACCATACCTACCTACTACATGGTATTTCCTGCTATTCCAAAGTAAATTGCTTGAGTGCTACCTTTAAACAATTCAAAATTTATCACTTCTGATTTGTGTCAATGTTTTATAGCTCATGAGGAAGTATGTGGTGTTTATCTTTCAATCTTGTTGGGCAACTTTCACCAATGGACTAGTGGCTTCATCCGCTTATCCAATAATTTTGTAAAAAGAGCTGGCAATGGGATTTCCAGTCCCAAATTAATTAACAAAAATAGACACTCCTCCATGGTATGTGATTGTTGGACGGCACCCGAAGGATTCGGTTAGCCATGGCTTGTGTAAGCAAAGGTTGGGAGGAGTGTCATCATAATAAAACTAAAATAAAAAGGCACTACTTCATGGTATGAGATTGTTGGCAGGCACCCGAGGATTCGGTTAGCCATGGTTTGTGAAAGAAAGGTTGGAAGGAGTGCCATCCAAAAATAAAATAAAATGGGAGCCGCTCTTTGAAGGTTTGTCTGGCAAGGGGGTTAGAGTACCCGCTACCATTCGTTGACAACAACATACACCTCTCAAAACTTTATTTTTATGCTCTCTTTATATTTTCAAAATAAAAGCTCTAGCACAAATATAGCAATCGATGCTTTCCTCTTTGAAGGACCATTCTTTTACTTTTATTGTTGAGTCAGTTCACCTATCTCTCTACCTCAAGAAGCAAACATTTGTGTGAACTGTGCATTGATTCTTACATACTTGCTTATTGCATTTGTTATATTGCTTTGCATTGACAACTATCCATGAGATATACATGTTACAAGTTGAAAGCAACCGCTGAAACTTAATCTTCCATTGTGTTGCTTCAATGTCTTTACTAAGAATTTATTGCTTTATGAGTAACTCTTATGCAAGACTCATTGATGCTTGTCTTGAAAGTACTATTCATGAAAAGTCTTTGCTATATGATTAATTGTTTACTCATTGCATTAACATTGCTTCGAATCGCTGCATTCATCTCATATGATTTACAATAGTATGATCAAGATTATGTTGGTAGCATGTCACTTCAGAAATTATCTTTTTATCGTTTACCTACTCGAGGACGAGTAGGAACTAAGCTTGGGGTTGCTGATACGTCTCCAACGTATCTATAATTTCTGATGTTCCATGCTTGTTTTATGACAATACCTACATGTTTTGCTTGCACTTTATATCATATTATGGCATTTATTGGACTAACCTATTAACAAGATGCCACAGTGCCAGTTTCTGTTTATTATGTCTGTTTATTGCAGAAAAGGCCCAAAAACCAAAGTGCTCGGAAAAATCCAGAAAAATTACAGAAATTCTATTTCGCTGGAAGACTCACGGAGCCAGAAGGGCAAGCCAGGGGGAGGCCCAGGGCCTCCTCACCATAGGCCGGCGCGGCCTGGAGGGTGGTCACCCCACCCTATGGTGTCGTCGCCTCGGGACTCTTCCGACTCCGACTCTTCGCCTATTTAAGCCGTCGTGACCTAAAACTTCGACACGGATTGACGAAACTCCAGAAAGACTCCAGGGGCGCCGCCACATCGCGAAACTCCAATTCGGGGGACAGAAGTCGCTGTTCCGGCACCCTGCCGGGACGGGGAATTGCCCCCGGAGCCATCTCCACCGCCGTCTCCACCGCCATCTTCACCGCCATCGCTGCCTCCATGATGAGGAGGGAGTAATCCACCCCCGAGGCTGAGGGCTCCGCTGTAGTTATGTGGTTCATCTCTCTCCCATGTACCTCAATACAATAATCTCATGAGCTGCTTTACATGATTGAGATTCATATGAGTTTTGTATCACTATTCATCTATGTGCTACTCTAGTGATGTTATTAAAGTAGTTTTATTCCTCCTACACGGTGTAATGGTGACAGTGTGTGCATCTGTGTTAGTACTTGGTTTATGCTATGATTATGATCTCTTGTAGATTATGAAGTTAACTATTGCTATGATGGTATTAATGTGATCTATTCCTCCTACATAGTGTGAAGGTGACAGTGTGCATACTATGTTAGTACTTGGTTTAGTCTTATTGATCTTTCATGCACTCTAAGGTTATTTAAATATGAACATTGAATTGTGGAGCTTGTTAACTCCGGCATTGAGGATTCGTGTAATCCTACGCAATGTGTTCATCATCTAACAAGAGTGTAGAGTATGCATTTATCTATTCTGTTATGTGATCAATGTTGAGAGTGTCCACTAGTGAAAGTATGATCCCTAGGCCTTGTTCCTAAATACTGCTATCGCTGCTTGTTTACTGTTTTACTGCGTTACTACTGCTGCGTTACTACTGCTTGTTTACTGTCCTGGGCAAAGCACTTTTCTGGTGCCGTTGCCACTGCTCATATATATTCATACCACCTGTATTTCACTATCTCTTCGCCGAACTAGTGCACCTACTAGGTGTGTTGGGGACACAAGAGACTTCTTGCTTTGTGGTTGCAGGGTTGCATGAGAGGGATATCTTTGACCTCTTCCTCCCTGAGTTCGATAAACCTTGGGTGATCCACTTAAGGGAAAACTTGCTGCTGTTCTACAAACCTCTGCTCTTGGAGGCCCAACACTGTCTACAGGAAAAGGAGGAGGCGTAGACATCACTTGCAGCTCCGCGAAGAAACCCCACCTCGCCTCCACGGCCGGCCCGGGGAACTTCGGCAGTGCTGCCGAGATAGAGAGGAGAGCCCGTCTCCGCAACTTCATTGAAGAAGAAGACAGCGCTGCTTCTTACCCCTTCTCCCTCCAACCACCGGAGCAGAGAGAGGGCAAGCATCAGCCCTAGCCTGGTCAAGACCCAGCGGCTCAGATCTTGACCACCGCCTCCACTACAGGGCTCCTTATTGTTGGAGTAGCCGCCGAACACCAATCGCATCCCTCCGACGAGGACGACAAGGAAGAAGAACAGCAGCCATCGCCAGATCTGGCCCAAGGCGACCGGCGAACTCCACTCGGCATCAAGCCAGCTACTGGCACAGAGGCCACACCTACACCTAGTATTTACACTACAAAGGCCGCCGCCTTCCCTTAGCGCATCACGACCGGCGGCGCCGGCGAGAGTGGCCTCGGTTCGGCCCGGCGAAGGAGAGGCACCTCTCAAACTACTGTAGCGTGAGGAGAGCAAGGGAGGGGGAAAGTGAGCAGTTATTATGCCCTTACAAGTTCAAACTTAGGAACGCAATATCCTCCTAACCTTTAGAAGTGAGATCGATGAAAGGTTGCAACTATTTTAGTTAATATTATGTTGTCCGGGGTCTTAAACTTAGGAGCTCTTGGCTCTCATACCATATTAAATTGATACACTAGCTAACGCTACCAAAAAGAATTCGAACTCATGAAAAGGGTTAGGCATATATTTCAACAAAAAGAACCCTTTGGAGTGGAGAGAGGGGGTGGAGTGTGACTGTGTGAGGCTGGCAGCACCGCTCACGATCATATGGTTTACATTATATATGCACTCCCTCCGTCCCATGAAATAAGTCGAAGGTTTGCCTAAATTTAAATGTATCTAGACACTAAATAGTATGTAGATACATTTGAATTTTGACAAATCTCTAACATGTTTGATGAGACAGAGGAATACTTGATTTGTTTTAGCAAATACAAAAGCTCCAATATTGAAGGTTATACTATTTAATCTAACTTAGCTTATTTTGTAAGCCACATAAGTGTCATATGCAAAAGTGACAGAGATCACATCACCGCGCGCGGATATATACATATGCTATTGCGTTAAATGGATTAGATGCTTATCATCGTATCAGCCCTACATCGAGAAAGAGTTATCGATCAGTGGGTCAATATTGCACTAAGCTTATCTGCAAACTCATAATCGACTCAGTGGCCATTCTATAGCAGTATAAAGAGGGGCACGATGCGATGCATACGTTTGTTCATATATCTGATCGTACGTTTATGTTCGTTTCTTTCGTCACATTTCTGAAGATGTGTCTTTCGCCACTATGAAGATAAGACGTATTGCATTTTAGAATGTGTCGAATATATGCTTAAAGTTTCTCTAGACAGCGTGATTTGAGATATTTCAGATCAGGTGATTTAGCTCAACTTAGCTTAGTTTTTAAGCGACTACCTGAATGCGATACGCACGCGAGTGTGATCGCCGCAGATCGATCGCATCATATCATAAAAGAGGGCACTATGCCACTGAGATAGTTAGACGCGTATCAGCTTATCACCTAGGTCAAAGCTGCACTAACGAGTTGACTTCTCACCTTCAGATCGCGCTTAAGAGGAAAACACCTGGTTTTGTCAGACAATAATCACACACGCATGACTTGTTTCCGTGGTTGTAGGACAATGTCATTATGCCAAGCACCACCGCAACCAGCAGGTACCTTGGAGCATTTCCTGTCAGAGATTTGTTGCACATGTCAGTTTGTCACCACCCAAAAGGTAGTCAAATTTCAAATGAGCAAGAATTTGTATCGATGTTTACTACTGCCCTGTTTAACCTTGCATGTTTAATTATACCAAATCTACCAGTTTGGAGAGTTTTGTACGTGTTGCTGTCACCAAAATGTTTACAGCGACAGACCTGCAAGAAACCAGGAGGTAGTAACTTAAGGTATGTTAGGTAGGCTAATAGAGAGACTTCTACTAATTAACACACCCTGTTCATAAGATTTGTCAAAAAAGTGCATGGGTTCAAGTCTGCCCAGCTACTATTTTAACTACGAATAATAAAACATCATCAAGGAAACAGCTGCGGCCGGCGGGGGGATGTGTCTGACTGCGCGCTTCTGCTCGGGCGACGCGGGGGGCGACTGGGAGCTCGTCCCCCCGGAACGCCGCCGCGGTGCCGCCCGCCGCCCTGGGGGGCGTCAGGCCCTGCGCGCCACTCCGGTGCGGAAAGGCAACCGCTTCTCGCCTCTCTCCGCCGTCGTCGCCGAGGTCGCAGGCTCGGAGGAGTTTTCATCGGAGGAGGAGATCTGGGATCCAGTCGTCGCGGCGCGGCCACCGCTCTCATTTCCGGCGAACCTCGGGCGGTTTTGTCCAGATCTGGAAGGTGGCACGCCGCCGGGGTGCGCCCTTGGCTCCTCGCGGGAGAGGAGCTCCTCGCCGGTGCCGACGCCGCCCCCACCACCACCGCCGCTCGAGTCGTCGCTTCACTTCCCTCCGCTCCCTGGCTTGGCGTCTGTCGGAAGGGATCCCTCTGCTGCTGGTCCTGCGTGCTCCGGTGCTGGGCGGGTCCGTATTGGAGCGCTGGAGCTGGAGCTTCCACCGTCCCCGCGGCGGCCGGAGGCGAGAGGGACGCCGCCGCCGCTAGGGTTTGCCCCCACCCAGGACTCGTTGGTGCTGGGCGCCACTGGGCCCACTGGGCCGGCCCATGGGGTGGCTGGGGCCGCTGCGGCCCAGCGGCGGCCTGGGCAGGGGTCGGTCGGTCTGTCTGGGCCGGCCCAAGGTGCGGCCGGACCTGTTCCCGCAGATGCCCCCGGGTCGGAACCGTTGGATGTGTGCCACGTCGCCTCTTCTGAAGATGCTCGGTTGGGAGTCGCTAGGGTTCCGCGGCGGGACGGATCTACCCCTCAGCCGCCGGTATTTAGGTGGCTCTGGCTCCCTCCCCAAACCCTAGATCCATTCTTGGGTTTTCCTGCCCCTGCCTCCGACGTCCGCCGTAACCGCGCCGCCGCCAAGCTTTTGTCCACCCATCTCGACCCCGTCTCTGGCATCCGCGTTCCTCTCCTTGTGCCCATGGAGAGGGACAGGAACCACCACGGCAAACGCCCCTACGAAGAGTTCAACAAGGGCTTCTCCCGCACCCGCGAACAAGATCTGCGCCAGAAGCTCGATAGGGAGCAGGAAGAACAACGCCGGCAGCAGCGTCTTCGTGACCGTGAGGCGGAGCGTGCGAGTTCCTCGTCCTGGCGTTCCGAGGGGGAACGGTCACGACAGGATTCTCGTGCGCCCCCTCCCCCTCCGCCGCCCCCTCGTGGCCGTGACTCCGGGCGGAACGCGGGCAGAAGGCAGCCCCGTCAGCCCCATGGTACGCCTGGGGAGGCGTCGGTTCCTAGCTCGGGGTTGGTCTCCGGCCCTGGGGCTGCTGGGGCGTCCAGTCAAGATGCTGCTCACATCACCTGCTACAACTGCGGCAAGCAGGGCCACGTCCAGGCCGCCTGTGTGGATGAAGCCTTCTGCGTCAACTGTAAGAAGGTGGGACACTTATCCGCCATGTGCGCGGTGGTCTCCACGGCGCTCGCTCCCTTCTGGGCTGGCTACGGCGGCGGGCGCCCAGGCTTCTGCTGCCTCGAAGTTCCCGACGAAGACCTTCAGAAACCTGCCTCCAACTCCGCTACAGTTATCCTCGGGGGAGGGCAACTGTCTGCGGAGCAAGTCGAAGACGAGTTCAAAGACCTGGTGGATGAGAATTGGGACTGGCAGGTGCGCCAAATCGGCCCAACAGACTTCTCGCTGATCTTCCCTTCAAAGGAGAGCCTTCGCATAGCTATCCGCGGGGGCGGCCTTACCTTGCCCTGCACCAAACTCAAGGCCATTGTCACGGTCCCTCTTGGCGACCCCCTTGCGGCCGAAACTCTGGAAGAAGTGTGGGTCAAGTTGCTGGGCGTGCCACCTCCGTTCCGTCATGCTGATCGCCTCCTCCTCTCTACCCGTGAGGTGGGGCACCCCATTGGAGTGGATGCCGCCACGTTGGCCAACCTTGACGCGCCTGTGCGAATGTCCTTCGGCTGCCGCAAAGGGGACCGGCTGCCTGACCACATCACCCTCTTCGTCAACATGCAAGGCTACATTATCCAAGTTGTCCGTGAGGAGGAGACTACACAAGACTCACCGCCGCACGAGCCTCCGAAGTTCCCCCCTGGAGAAGGTACTGATGACAAGGACGAGGACTACGAGGAGACGGATGAGGAACGCTGGGACGGGCGGCGGGGACATCACATCCGCAAGGACTCTCGCCGTTCGGCTTCTGCCCCCGCGGGAGGTCAAGGCCCCCGCAAGTCCGTGCCCTTGGGTTCTTCCCCTGTCTCACCATCAGCCTGCCTCCCGCCCAACGACAAGGTCCTCAGCCCCCAGATTCCCGCCTCAGCTCGCAGTCAGTATGGGTCCAATCTGACTCCCACAGGCAATATCTTCCCGTTGGTGGCACAAATCATCAAGTCCGCTAAGCTGCCTCCCCCGATCGCCTCGGATGACTCCCTCTGTGTGGACCTTTCTGAAGACCCCGCCTCGGATGGCCACTCGCCGACGCCGGGCAAAGCCCTTCATCTTTCTGAGGTGGAACGTGAGGAGGTGGGGTGGACCAGCCCATCCCAAGGAGCTTCTGACCAGGAATATCTGCGCAACAGTGAACAAAGGAGCAAACTCAACCACGACCGTCCCTCCCGGAAACTCATGTTGGAGGCGGCGACTGCGGCTGCCAACACCCCATCTCCGGCCTCCGGTCTTCACCAGGCTCCAGCCATCAGCAACGTCAACATCTCCAGCAACAACGAAGGACAGCCTCTTCTTCTTGATGCCCCCATTCCTGCGCTTGGTGCTCCAGTGGCAAGGGGCCCTCGCTCCAAGGCTTCCCCTGCGGAGGCCATGCGTAAGAGTGCGCGTGCTAAGGGAACAAGCGACGGACCGGTCCTCGAGCGGGCCATCCGAGCCACTGCTGACAAGAACAATCTCGACAAGACCGCCAAGAGCGCCATCGACACTACGACTCCTTCATCGTCAACCCCCGCCCCAGGTAACTCCCCCTCCGCTTTCGTTGCGTTTCAACATTCCTCCCTTGACCACCTGCTCAAGGTGGCCAAGGACAGTTGCATCTTGTTCAAATCTTCGGAAGGGTCACCGGCACAAGCGGTAGCCCTTCTCCAGGCCCGTGAACGCGCGCAAGCAGAGCTCCTGGCTGCAAGACGTAGGCTTGAAGAGGAAGAGACCAGGGCCAAGGAAGAGGCCGCTCGTGATGATCCGGCCCATGCCGAGGGTGGCTGTGGTTTCGAGGATGGTTCCAAGGGGGAACCTCCCTCTGCCGCTGGCTTGTCTGCTCCAGTGGGTCCCGTGGGGGAACCCTCCCCGAGTTCGGGCAAAATCAAGAAAGCTGCTCTTCCCAAGAGGCGCGCTGTGCGTAGGCCCACTCCGGTTGGTCATCGTCCCGTCACCCGCCAAGCACGGGCTTTGAGCAAAGTGCCCCAATGAGAGCGCTTTTCTGGAACATCAGAGGGTTCGGCTGTCGGGGTAGGCGAACCCTGCTGAAGGAGTACCTCAGGTTACATCGCATTGACGTAGTTCTCTTGCAAGAAACCATCAAACAGGACTTCACGGACGCCGAACTGGCTAGCCTGGAGGTGGGCGAGAAATTTTTCTGGTCCTGGCTACCAGCTAACGGCCAATCGGGAGGCATGCTGCTGGGAGTTAGGGACAGCTTGTTTGAGGTAGGAAGAATGGACAGGGGTCAATTCTTCCTTAGCCTATCTGTTCTCCATCGTGTTTCCAACAAGAAGATAGAGGTTATTGGTATCTATGGACCCGCAGATCACGCTCGCTCCAGGCGGTTCCTGGACGAGGTATCTGACAAGATCGCTAGGTGCAATCTGCCGATCCTTATGGGAGGCGATTTCAACCTCATCAGATCCGCTGAAGATAAGAGTAATGACAATCTCAATTGGCCGCTGATTGACCTTTTCAACAACACCATTGCTTCCTGGGCCTTGAGGGAGATACCGCGCACGGGTGCACGGTTTACCTGGTCTAATCATCAGCTCAATCCGGTCCGGTCCGCCCTTGATCGTGTGTTTGTGTCCGCCTCCTTTGAATCTATCTTCCCTCTGTGCTCCCTCGCTGCCGAGACCAGTCTGGGATCTGACCATACGCCTCTTGTCTTCGACACCGGTGAGGGTTTTCCGGTGCGTTCCAACAGATTTTTCTTCGAGACAAGCTGGTTTGAGCGCCAAGGGTTCGTCCCCTTAGTTCAGCACTCGTGGGAGAGATTGCTGACCAAGGCGGGCGGACGTGACATCATTGATTGGTGGAACTTTATGTCTACAGGGCTTAGACAATTCCTCAGAGGCTGGAATCAGAACCTGGGTAGGGACACCAAGGCGGAGAAAGCTACTTTGCTGACCCAGATCGCTGAACTGGACGTGCTGGCCGACGCCACAGGCCTGGACGAGGATGCTTGGGCCTCAAGGTACCACTTGGAGGAGCAGCTTCTCCATATTTACAAATTGGAGGAAGAACACTGGCGTCAACGCGGCAGAGTTAGGTGGGCTCTGCAGGGCGACGCGAAAACGGCTTACTTCCATGCCGTTGCTAACGGGAGAAGAAGAAAGTGCCATATCTCTAAGCTTAGGACGGACAATGGAGATATCTCGGACCCTAAACTGATCCAAGAGCACGTTTACGAGTTCTACAGGCACCTGCTCGGCTCCTCGGCTCCAAGGGTGTGTGGGCTGGCGCCTTCCTCTTGGGGTGAGGAAGCCCGCGTTTCTGAAGAGGAAAATGGGAGCCTGGCCTGCACTTT
Source organism: Lolium perenne (assembly GCF_019359855.2). NCBI lineage: Eukaryota > Viridiplantae > Streptophyta > Magnoliopsida > Poales > Poaceae > Lolium > Lolium perenne. Next base: position 360,858,709 of record NC_067247.2, on the reverse strand, counting down.
CTCTGAAGCTGAGCTTGAGTCCATTATCAAGGAGATGAAGACCGACACCGCTCCAGGGCCGGACGGCTTCCCGGTTGTTTTCTTCAAGCGTTTTTGGCCTCAGGTCAAGCTTGGTATTTTGCATATCCTCAATGACTTTGTGCTGGGGCGCATTGACATTGCAAGACTTAACTTCGGTATCTTGTCACTCATTCCGGAAGTTCCTGGGGCGGAACATATCTCACAATATCGTCCGATTGCCCTGATCAATGTAGTCTTCAAGATCATCTCCAAGGCTTACGCCTCCAGACTTGATCCTATTGCTCACAGAATTATCTCCCCGAATCAAACGGCCTTCATTAAGGGCAGAAACATCCTGGATGGTCCCCTGGCACTGATGGAGATCATCCACGATATCAGGAAGAGGAAGCACAGTGGGGTGCTACTCAAATTGGACTTCGAAAAGGCGTATGATCGGGTTAACTGGGACTTCCTGGGGGAAGTACTTCGCTGCAAAGGTTTTGATGCTGGGTATATTCACAGGATATCGCAACTTGTTTCTGGGGGACAAACTGCTATCTCCATTAACGGCGAGGTGGGGCCGTTTTTTAGGAATAAGAGAGGGGTCCAACAGGGGGATCCCCTCTCCCCTCTGCTCTTCAATTTCATCGGGGAGGCGCTGTCTGTGATCCTTTCAGCCGCTGCTTCCGCCGGCCACATCAATGGTTTAGTCCCACATCTCCTGCCAGGGGGCATTACGCACCTTCAGTACGCCGACGACACGCTTATCCTCATCCAGGGATCGGATGAGGATATCGCGAACCTCAAATTCCTTCTGATGTGCTTCGAAGATATGTCCGGGCTCAAGATCAATTATCATAAGAGTGAAGTGTTTGTGCTGGGGCAGCGTATCAGCGATAGAAACGTCATTGCCAACAAGCTGAACTGCAAACTAGGCAACTTCCCGTTCATCTATTTAGGGCTGCCTATTTCGGACCGGAAGTTAACGCTTGAGCAATGGCTTTTCCTTGTCCGAAAGCTGGCTGCCAAGATCGAACCCTGGGTGGGTAGACTTTTGTCCTCCGGGGGGAGGCTAATCTTGTCTAACTCCTGCCTCGACAATCTCCCCATTTTTGCGATGGGTCTGTTCCTCCTCCACGATGGGATTCACGCGAGGTTCGACTCTCATCGATCCAAGTTCTTTTGGGAAGGGGCCGGTCCCAAGAGGAAATATCACCTTGTAAATTGGCCAACGGTTTGCAGACCCAAAGAGGTGGGGGGCCTAGGCCTGCTTAATACCAAGAACATGAACCTGGCTCTCCTTCTCAAATGGATTTGGAGGCTCTATCAGGACGAGGACACGGTTTGGGCCCGTATCATCCGCGCCAAGTATGTTGACGCATCTGACCTGTTCTCGGGCTCGGGCCACGGTGGGTCACCGTTCTGGAAAAGCTTGCACAAAATCAAACATCTATTCAAAGTGGGCGCAAAGCATGAGGTCCGGAATGGTTTCCGCACCAATTTTTGGAAAGATTGGTGGATTGGGCGGGGGCCCATCATGGATTCCTTCCCCACGCTCTTCGCCATCTGCGACAATCAAGACATCTCGGTGGCTGAGGCCCTGCAACACCATTCCCTGCAGGTCCGCTTCCGCCGATCCCTGGATCCGGATGGAGCTCGTCAATGGGGGGAGCTGCAAGCACTGTTAACTTCTGTGCATCTTGACACTGGTCAAGACAGGGTTTCTTGGCACCTGGATCAGCATGGCTCGTTCACAGTTAAATCGATGTACGCTCAGCTTTCGAAGGGTGCGACAGTTGCCCATTCCAAGGACATGTGGGAAGCCAGGCTCCCGCTAAAAATTAAGATCTTCTCGTGGCAATTGGCCATTGACAAGCTGCCGTCGGGCCAACAGATTCTCACCAGACACGGTCCCTCCAATGGCCTCTGTGCCTTGTGTGGTGCTTCGGAGGACGCTAGCCACATCTTCTTCGCCTGCTCCTTGGCGACGTTTTCCTGGTCCGTTTTACGCCAGCTGCTCGGGTGCAACTGGTGTCCTACCAATTTTGCTCAGTTCCATGCCATCCTCTCTGGTTTTTCCGGTTATCCTAGGAGGCTACTTTGGGTGCTCTTTTTAGCCCAGTCTTGGGCCCTTTGGCATGTGCGCAACAAGCTTGCGATTGAGAAGAAAACTATTTCTAACCCAGCTGACATTATTTACAAAACCATTATTTTCTTGCAGCTGTGGAGCCTAAAAGCCAAGGCAAGAGAAAAGGAGGGGCTAAGCTGGATGGCGCGCGAGCTAAGGGAGCTGTACGTGCAGTTGAAGCCTCCACCGGCGGTGTGAAGAAGTAGGCTGTCCCTCGGGAGGGGCAGGGGCGCGGACTTCACCGCCACTGCTGCCGAGATCTATATATTGCTTTATGTTTTTGCTGCTATGTGAACTTCGTGCTGGCTAAGCTGTAATGCCCAGTAGTCTGTATCTAAACCTTGTTACCGTGTGGCTTTATTAATTTAAAGTCGGGCCCTGTTGCCTGTTCTCTAAAAAAAAAAAACTATTTTAACTACGACAGAAAGGTAATTTCCTTTGGATGCATCAGGACGTATGAGGTGCTTTTCAGACCCCTTTGGCTGAGCAAAGCTGGGAGAGAGAGAGAGACGGTAGCTAGACTTATAATCCACTTAATATGCTGAATTTTGTGTGACTAATCACACATATTCTCTGTGGTCTACCGCTCGTGCTGAATTTTGTTTCTCTCTATAAACGAGGGTAGATGGATTCGGTTCCCCTGCCATTTTCCAACCTTGTCTACTCTCAGATATGCTTCTACCGACCAATGACCGATATATACTATCAGCAAGTCCACAAGGAGGAAGATTCTATGAGCTGGCGATATAGTGACAGCCTGACAGGTCCCTCTGAATGATCCGTGCTTCTTGACACCAAACACGGCATCAATTCAGGAGAAACTTCCAGAACAGGTTTTATTTATAGAAACTAATCGTTTATTTCAAGATGCTTTGGCATTTTCTTTTTAAAAATTATTGCTATACGAGGAATAGAATTCTTTGTGACATGCCTAAATTTAACCCTTTTCAATCCTTTTGCTTAGTATCGGAAGGAAATAAGAAAATAAAAGATGGATTGGGTTCAACTTTTGAGTAATGAAAAATTTGGTAAATTATATTTGGGTAAAGAAATTCAATTTAAATAAACGGGTGTCCAAGCTAAACCAGGCCTCAAAATCAGAGATCAATTTAGGGCTAACAAAATCTATCTGAGTGGACGTTAATTAACAATCGTGGCATAGCAAGCAGTGTTGGCGCCCATCCGACCGAATCGGCGATGGCAGGGGAGGTGCCTCTCGGCCGCGTTTCACGGGAGATGGTGGGCGTCGGCGGAGGGAAAATTGCGGCACGACCGGGCTTGGCCGGGCCTGAGCGCCACCAGCGGAGCGGCGACGAGGAGGTGGTGGTCACCGCCGAAGTGGTTGCTCGACTGCAGGAGGTTCTAGGCCAGCTAGATCCAATCTGGGCCTTGGACCACGATCTGGGCTGGTTGGGCCTTGTAGGCGTGTGTTGTTCCTGGTGTTGGTTTTGGCCACGCCGATGGTCTGTGTTGGGCTGCCCTCTCCCCGTCTTCCACTCTGGTTAGTAGTTGACTGGCGGCATGGGGCTGCTGGTCCTGCGAATAATGGTAGCGGTCCTCGGATTCTTCTCGCACCAAGTTAAAGATCTGCCGGATGCATGTTCCCATTAGTCTGGCTAGATTGTCGTGTTTTGGAAGGCTCTGCCGACAAACTTCAGTGTGCGAATCATGCATGAAGATTGCTAGATCACGTGGATTTTAGTAGTGCGCACCCATGTATATCTGACCATTTGACTTCAGAGGGAGCCGTTCGAATCTCTGCCGGCTGTTAATACTATGGAGCACGTTTTCCTTCCATGGTGATGCGAAGAAGGTCATGAAAGCCGAGATTTGAGAACTAGCAATGGTGGTCGGGTCTTGGTGGTGATGTGGAATTGGCTTGGTGTTTCGTGACTTGAAGCAGCGTCATGCAAGTGGAGGCGACTGCACATGAGAAGTTCATAGTCCTACCTTTCAGGGTGAAAATCCAAGATTTGATCTTAATTGGTTGTGTCTGGCAATATTCTTGTTGAATGCATTATTTTTGAGAGTGAGGGCTTTCTTCAGGGTGAAACCTAAGATCTATGATCGGGCGACGATGACGTTTGTGCACTGTTTTCTTCTTGGAGGCGTCGCTTATGGTGAAGTTGGACTTTTGGTGTTGTTTTGGTAGTGTTAGTGTTGTTGTTTCAAGAGATGGATCAACTGTAGCGGGACTTTTTTTTGTAATTCGTTTTTATTTTTAGGCTGTGTGCATCCGTAATGTAAATAAGACAATGCATTATTGCAGAGGCGAGGTGTAACTAGTATCTCCACGATATTAATATACACTCTTCGTCAAAAAAGCAAGTAGTGTCGACACAGATGCACGTTTGCCAGAAGCAACGGGGCACTGCACGATGCAATGCACAACTCAAAAGTTCTTGTTACAAAAATGCAGAGTTATCCTCGACTGACGGTGGTTGGTCAGGACTTCAGCTCAGCGTGCACGCACGCATCTCTCCGGCCGGAGTATGGATGAACAAGAGATTGAATGTATGGCGCGCAATTATTCAACCATATCTCCGGCCAACTTGCCGCCGCGCGCGTCAGTCTTTAACGAGTGCAGGGTCACGTCTCCCGCCGGCGGCCACGAGGTGCCGCTGCTTTGCTCGACCCATCGCTGTGTCTTCCGTTGAGTCGTCGGGCTGGATCGATGGCGATGCGAGCGGGCAGCGCATTTACGGGAGGATTCTCGATCTGCTTCGCTTTGTGGATCATCCGGCGGCCGTATTTTCTCTCGTCGACGGGTGCTCCCGTCTCGTCTTGCCATCGCGTCGATCGCTCGCCTTTTGCGAGATGATATGTTCTTCGTCTTGTGCCTGTCAGTTCGACCTATCTACTGAAAATCCGATCGTGGCTGACTTAGACAACGCCGCGAAGACTAGCTAGATTCGTTCCCTCGATCGCCCTGTTGGGACGAGCAGTAGATGTCACTTTGTTGTGAGAATCGTTGCGAGTGACAGAAAATATGACGAGCGTGCATCTTGTGGGGTCTTTATGAATCGAAAAGATGGATCGCCGTCATATGTTCAGAGAATGTACTTTCTTCGTGCTTCCCTGTAGTAATGCTACCGAAGGGGACACTATATTTTTCCTTTAAAACGGAGACCAAGCCCCAACCTCTACATCTCTATACATGTATATCAATGCATACGGGTTTTTTTACTTCATGAAAGTGTGACTCTTTCAAATTACTAGTGGAATGCCCGTGCTTCGCCACGGCTCCCTGCCTTATATCTAGTGTCACACATGTTACAAGTGTTAACAATGCACACAAATATTGAAGCACATCCAAAAGATCACATAGTATAAATATTCAAATACTTAAGTATGGTTTACCATAAAATGCAAGGATTGACACATTATCCTTCATTTATTAAAAGTCTTTCAACTAGCTTGGAAGCCTTAGTTTGGTGTTCCGATTCTAATATGCAATAACATTTTTTATCCCTCAAGTGTCAAGACCATTTAGATTTGGTCCATTGCTCCACTAAAAGCAGTTTTGGTGATGACACGGTGGTGGTTTCATTGATGTGGTTGCAGTTAGCAAAAGAATTGGGAATGGTCACAAAAATGGGGGGAACAAAAAATAATATAAAATCAAAAGGTGAAAACAAACATCTTAGTAAAAATGCATAATAATGAATTTTGAAAAAAATGGAAGTCAATAAAAAATCTAGAAAAGTATATAATTTGTTATTACTAAGTTTTATAAATATTTTTGCCATTTTAAATATCTCTTTTGAATTATGAATTTCCACTTTTGTACTTTATCCTCAATTTTCCTGCTTTCATATTTTTATTTTTTCTTATAAATTTCATACTTTTAACAAAAATAGTTCTATTTTTCTAAAATTTCTTCCATGCTTAATTTTTTTCCACCTTTCCCAAATAAGTTGAGTTCAAAGAAGGTTGGATTTTTCTAGGTTTTATCATTTACCCTTTTATCTCATTGTTTCCATTTTGTGTTAACATGGCTGCCATCATAGAAAATGATATAAAAATAACTTCAATTGTAATGACCTTGAATTATAAGAAATACTAGTCTAGACGGTGTATTAATTTAAGGGACTAAGAGTGGACGCGGAGGATATGAACCCAGGTGCGCGTGCATCCTATGATGAAAAATTCTAAAAAAAATGTTATTTTAAAGTTTCAGATTTTTTTAAAGAAAATGCACACATGTATATCCACTGTTGATACTTATTTGTGCAGATTTTGGCATAAAAAAACCATGTGTGACCTATTCTACACATAAATGTGAAAATGGGATTTCCTATTACCATGAACAGTACACAACCAATCATTATAGTGCCATTTAGATATTTTGTCATTTCGTGTAGGCTACATACAAGTGTATTTTTATGCGAAAATTTACACAAGTAACTAAGTAAGTATCAACAGAATATGTTCATGAAAAAAATTATTTTAATTTTTTTGAGATTTTCAAATAGCATTTTTTCCCAATATTAGAGAAAACGGGTGCACCTACACCCGGGTGCATCCTGCTATTTCCCGACTAAGAGTCTCTAATGTTAGAATTTGTGTGCTAAACGTAGACTTAAACAATAATTGGGGATACAAATTAAACCTTTTCCTTTAATAATATATAATATCTTTGTGGCCATTCATCTTTACAAGTTACAACCTTCCCCAGGCATATTCTTGTGACAGGGTTAAAAGTATTCAAGTTGACAAATCACACGAATGATATGTGTCAAACGGGGGCTTTAAGGTGCACCTTTTTTTTACATATGAGGTGAAACATCAACAAGTTGGAGGGAGAAATTCCTCCCCCACTAGAGCTAAAAAGTACATAGGTTGGATTGACTTAAGAGATTAAAGTTATTAGCTATTTGGGTAGTGATACATGAAACATCAACTTTGAGTTTATCTTTCATTACATGGAAAAGTGAGGTTTGACAAGGCAGTATTGAGTACCGAGTGTAACCTTCCCCGGTTGGCAGTTGGATCAACTAAGGCCTCCTCAGGTCAAAAGTGAGGGAAAAGAAACCTAGATATATAGGTCAGAACCTTCACTAGAAGAAAAAAAAAAGCACCTATAGCTCCGAGTAGCTACAAGTTAGGATGGAGTTTTTAACTCAATTATTTTCTTACACTCTCCATCCATTTTGGAGAAATTCCGTACACTATTATTAGATCTGTAAAACTATTCATAACAAAGAATCATTGTGCATTTTTTGTTTCGCTAAACTGAGTTTTGAAGGCGACAATGCTTGGCTATTTATGTGACCAAACCATTATTTTCATTGTAAACAAGGCAAAAAAAAGGGGGAGTACAACCCGGCATCTACATCAATAGATGCACACAACCATTTGTTCTAAGTGTTATATCCTTCATCAGTTCATCGTAGGTGTTAATCTGGAGTTTCAGATAGCAAGAGAGAATCTTGTGCGTATTCCCGTTGAATGTTCACAAATACTACAACTGCACTATTGAAACGGGGCACGCAGAAGTCCTAAGAAATTTCAGCTCAGTCAGATATGTCACTGAACAGCATATCATCCGCGGATCATCACCGAAATTCCACCTGTTAATAATTGCAGTTGAGGTTCCATACAGAGAAATTATTGAAGCTGCATTATTGCTGTTGCATGGGGTCACAGGGCAATGTAGACGGTTCCTAGCTAATGCAGGTGGCGTACGTCGCCCACTGATGAATGAAGGTGATCGATAGGTTCACCAGTTTATTTAGAGGTCAGCTCTATAGATCAACATTATGGGAGAGAGGATCATCAGGACAGGCATTAGCATGCCCGGCTCTCCTCAGCTGCGCCTGTCGGGTGCATAATTGAGCCTAGAAAATGGGTGGAAAATGTTCAGTGGCGGCTCCTGTGCCCTGATCGATCGAGCCCTGTTCATCTCAGCAGCTTAGCTTTCTAGCGAGCCTCATCGATCCAGAGATTTGGCTCTGCTTTTGTGTACCAACAGAATCGAATCTGATCACTGTGCCGCACGATCGATCGATCGATCACCCGTCATTTCGTCATCGATGTGTTTATGCCGCGACCCGGAGCGTTGAAGACAGACGGGGGAGGATGCGGCCGACGCGTGTCCGGCCAACTGCATTCGGACGGGTCAATTTATCCAAACTGAGTGGAGCTTCTGTTCATGAGTTGGAAAGAGGCTCCTCCAACTGCCGGAGTGGCAGTGCGCATCTGTGCCACGAAAAACATCGTCTTCGCCGGCTTGTCGTAAAGAATCTTGCCGGAATTAGCAGAGAAACAATTGCGATGTAATCCTGGAGACCCAGACTGACTCTGAACTCTGAAATCGTTTCTTCTCTTCTGCGTTCTAGAAGCAGCGACAGATTCTCTCCTACTGCATGCGTGCAAGAGGCTAGCGGCACTGCAGTTGCCGTCTCAAAAAGACCTGAGCGCTCCTCCACCTCCAGTCCTCCTCATTGCCATGTGCCCGGCCGGCTGCTGAGTGCTGACGTCCACTTCCATTCCATTCCATCCACGCACTCCCAAGCTATGCAAAGATGCGTTTGGCCGGCAGACTCGCGCCACACCGCCGCCGCCTTCTCCTCCACACGTGCACCGGGATTCCAAAAGGAGCCATGGTAAAGGCACGCGCAAGCAAGCCCAGGCCACACAGAGGGAGGGGGAATGGAGGAGACGGAGACACATTCTTGGGGCGGGAAACTCCAAGCATTCAGGCGAGCAAACATCGATCCTACTACTACATCGGATGAACTGTTTGTGTGTGTGGTATGCAATGCACTCCGCGGAGGCTGGTGGTAGACGGTTTGGCGAGACGAGATCCACCGAAGAACGCTGGCCACATTACCATCGAACCGAAAGAGGGTCGCCATGGAAATGTCTCGTCTAGCTTGGCAATGGCGGGCCCGTCGGTGATGGATCGTTGCTTTCCCCCACTAGTGCCTGAATTATTGGCGAAAAGGACGCTGGGTTTCGTGGCCAGAGGAGGTCTCCGTTTGTTTCTCTGCGAAACTGAAGCATCGAGGGCGAGTTTGTGCAATGGTGGGTTGTAGCTAGCTGAAGCGAGGACGCTCTTGTTGCACTGTGGTCAACGGAGGTAGGGGGAAATTAGCGGAAGTGATGTGGGGCTGACTTGAAGTGAAGATACGCTAGCTGCGCATAGCTGCTATGGTGTACTGGCCTAGTAAGACAACAAAATCTGAGTCTCCTAGTAAAATGGTGGTGGAAGTTAGATACACAGAAAGGTTTATGGAAAAAAAATTGTTAGAGCTAAAATATCTGAGGAACAAAATTGTTGCCTCTGTGAAAACACGATTTAATGATTCGTCCTGTTGGAAAGCAATTTTGAGGAAATATATATGGCTGGTAGAAGTATTATTTTAAATATTGGTAACATTCTTCGTTTTTGGAAGAATATTTGGTTAGATAACTCTACTTTGATGAAAAAGTATCCTGAGTTGTTTGTTTGGTTAAATATTTGGTTATATATCACTTCCCAACTTTGTTCACATAAAACATTTTGTGTTACAGTTTAGGAGATTGTTTCATGTCTTAGTGGAGCAATGGTGATATGTTGTTGGAAGAGCTAAGGATATCCCATTAACTAGTGAGAAAGGACCAAATCGCGTGGAAGTGGGACGGGGGGGGGGGGGGGGGGTGCGGTGCGGCGGGGAGCTTTACAAGAATGAAGACAACAAGGCTATATGTGTCGGAGCAGAGAAGGGGATGCAATGCGTCAGATGTATTTGTCCTCATGCGACCGTTTTGATGATTACAAGAGAATGAAGTGTTACTCCTCCAATCTAAATTAATTGACTCAATTTTATCTTGATATAGATATCTATATCTAGACGAAATTAAATCAATTAATATGAATTGGAGGGACTAGTTGTCTATTGGATTTTGTTTGTTGTATAGTTTGTAATACTTTGAAACTTTTTGTGTCTCGAACTCATCGGGTTTCTATGGTAGCAGGTTTTCGCCTAGTAGGGGTGCTCAGGAGCGAGCACTGGTAGAAAAATGGCCTTTAGTCGCGGTTCGCAACTGCCATTAGTCGCGGTTGCGCAACCGCGACCAATTAGGCGCGACTAAAGGCCCCCCCCCCCCCCTTTAGTCGCGGTTCCGTACGAACCGCGACTAAAGGCCCGTCCACGTGGGCGGCAGGCGAGCGCCAGGGCGGAGGAACTTTAGTCGTGGTTCTTCTGGCCAACCGCGACTAAAGGCCTCCGCAGGGTTTAGGGTTTAGCCCCCCCTCCCCCTAAATCTGGTTTTTTTTTTTAATTTGTATTGTTTTATTTCTTTTGGGTTTTAATTTTGAAGGAGTTTCACATATTCTACGGTACTACATACATGCATATGAATGTACAATTTCAAACAAATTTGAAATTAGAACAAAAAAGAATTCAAGAGGAATATACAATATATATTCAATATCGGATGACCATATACAATTTTGAACAAGTTTCCATCCATAATTTAGTGCATATGAAGTTCTACGTCCTCTGCATAGTGTTCTCCTCTAGGATCGATGACTTCCCTCGCGAACCATCCAGCTAGTTCCTCTTGAAGTGGTCGGAAGCGAGCTTCTGGACTAAGCGTCTTCCGGAGGTTATTCCTCTTGATGTTGTTCTCACACTGCTGGTCCCGCTCATTGGTGTATCTCCGGATCCTCTCACAAACATAGTATCCACATAGATTGGTCCCCGGTGGCTGAATATCCCCAGTCGTCCGCACTGCCCTTTTAAATTGTAGCTCTTTTTTGAATTCACCGACCTTTTCATCTACGAACCGTCTCCAAACCCTACGAGGCAAAGAAAATTAAATGAACAAGAGAGTTATTAATTAGTTACTTGATATTAGGAAATGATGAACGAAATAGGCCGATCGATATAGAGCGCAAATGAATGAAAATAATTACTTTTGCATCATTTTTCTCATGTCGGCCCAAAGCGCCGCATCCATATTCAGAGAGTCGTGGACGAGAACTGTGGAGGTTTGAAATTGAATTACCATCAGAATCCAGTGGAACCTGCGGACACGATACATGCACAGTCATGCATAACTCATCGATTAGCCACATACCATGCATGGAGTAAACAAAAGAGAATGTGCTCAAGACAGAAACACTCACCCAAAATGGTAAGGAAATAGAATATCACTTTTGAGTTCCTGTTTTCTAAGAAACCGCGACAGGTCATCCTCCACGTCGGCGGGGTGGTGTTCTAACACATATGAATTAACGATTTGTGGGTCAATAAACCCAACATCATGGATGTTCCTTATTCGCATTTCCCGCTTCTTCATTCTGCATAATAGCGTACACAACAAGATAGTTAGGACAATATATATATATATATATATATATATATATATATATATATATATATATATATATAGTGCAGGCAATGAACGAGATGGGGTAGAAATTAATAAATCACTTACAGAACGTAGCAACTAATGATAGATTTGTCGAGCTCGCGCAGATTGAACAGATGGAACAATTCACTCCGATGAATTGTTATATAGTAATGTTTGAAGTGATGCTCATATCTAACTTCCGCATAAATATAGTCTTTGGCGTTTTTAAGTTTTATGTAACCCTTGTACCAATTTAACAGACCTTTCATTTGTCGAGGTAGATCCTCTTCCTGCGCAGGCTCGACGAGAGGGCCATTCTTCACATATGTAAATACTACGTCCTTCATTGGCGCCTCATCAAGGCCTAACAGTGCACGAAGAGTGATACCTAAGTCGGCCGCTTTTTCTCTGGCACTCGTTACAGTCAATCCATGTGCTGCCGCAGCTGCTATGATATCGGGGGCATCCGGACCGGCGGCTTGCACTATGAGCGGGGCGATCGATTGTTTACTTTGTTCCCCGAGCTGGGCAACTTCTTTCCCCCTTTCTAATTTTTTCTCGGACTCCTCCAAGGCTTTCTTCTCCTGCTTCTCCGCCAACTCTTGGTTCCTCTTGAACGCGAGTGCTTGCCTACGAAGTTCACGTGCATAGTCGTCAGGCAGATTCTTCGCGGCTTGGGACGGTGTGTTCAAAAATGACTTAGCCCAGCTCTTTTCCTTCTCAGAAAATGCTTGCTTGGGCTCGCCCTCTCTTTTCTTCTTGCAGTCCGCCTTCCATTTCTCATGCTGAGCAGCCACGGCCGCTGCATTTTCCTCGACACTAAGTTCCCAAGGTCTCGGGATGAGAGGCTTCAGTGATGGCTCTGGTATCTTTGTGGTTCTAGGTACATAAGGGTCCGGGTTAATAACCCGGGACTGCTTACCTTCTTCGCCGGAGGTGGATTGGGGCGGCGTCGATCACCCGCCGGACGAGGCGGGGGCGGCGTGCGCTACCCGCCGGAGGTGAATTGGGGGCGGCGTCGGCTGACGTGAAGGAGGTGTAGGTGAAGCACCACCACCACCACCGCCACCGCCACCGCTACCACCACCACCGTAGGGGGGTGGACTCGTTGGCGCCTCACCTGGAAACTTGATAAACTTCTTTTGCCATAGAATGAAGTGGCGCTTGACATCTCCAAGTCTTCTCGCCCCTTCAGGTGTAGCAATGTCAATGTCCAGGTCCTCAAACCCTTGGACTATGTCCTCCACCGTGACACGAGCATAGCCATCTTGAATGGGGTTGTTGTGGTGGAGTGCTCCAGGTAAACATGGTAAAGCACTGCCGATGGCTACCTTCATGGACATGTTCCCGATAGGATAATACAGATGACATTATTTCATCTCCTTTATATCGTCCACGGGGTAGCGAGGAGGCTCCGGTGCAGTAATTTCGACCACCAGAGGCTCCGGTGCAGTAATTTCGATCGTCGGTGCACCAGCCGGTGGGGCCTCCGTGGAAGCCACGCTGCTTCTTCTCTGCTGGCTTCCGAGATCCATTGGATGATCTTCATCTGCGCCCGAGCTGCATCTCTTTCGGCTACTAGTACACTCACGGTTTTCTTCATCACATCCATTTCCGATACCAACTGCGCCACAACATCTGCATCCCGATCCATCTTTCTCTTACGGCTTCTGTAACCGTACGGGTCATCGTTCTGGGGGAACCCTATTTTCCACGGAATGGGCCCCATGCCTCGTACACGTCCTCCGTGTTCAGGATTCCCGAGGGCTTTTGTCAGCGCGTCGTTCTCTCTGTTGAACACTATCTTCCCCTCTTGAGCATCCCTCATTGCCTCAATAAGCTTTTCGGTGGGTTTAATTATTTTGCCCCGGTAAACACACTCCCCTGTCTCCGGGTTCAGCGATCCCCCATGCCCGTACCACCAGCTTTTGGCCCTTGGGTCCCATCCCTCCGTACCTGGACGGATTCCTCGCGCCCTCAGCTCGTTCTCCATCTTCTCCCACCTAGGCTCCCAAAGGCGATACCCTCCTGGCCCCATAATATGATTGTACTCCTTCTTAGCCGCATTTTCCTTATTTTTTTTCGATAGTTCAAGGAACTGCTCCGATTTCTTTTGCTTCACAAATTCTGGCCAATCATGTTTCAGTTTCTCATATTGTCCTTTGAAATCCGGAGTCTTGTTCTGGTTGACATAGTCACGGGCTAGATTTTGCTTGAATTTCCGGAATGCATTGGCCATCTTTTGAAGAGTGAACTGTTTGAGTAGCTTCCTCCTCTTCTTGTTTTCCTCAATCTTGTTACCCTCCTCATCGAATTTGTGGTATTCCGGAGGTAGGACGACATGTTCCATAAGCTTTTGCAAGCAATCTTTTTTTGTTCTCTTCTCGACAAAAGTGAAACCAAGACGTGCCTTCTTTGGCTCATTCCACTCCTGGACGGTGATCGAGACGTTGTCTCTAACAACGGCTCCGCATTGGTTGATAAACTTGGTGGCGTTCTTGCTGGGCTCCAGCGGCTTGCCGGTTGCACTGTCGACAACCTCGATGGTATATATTTCTCCTTGTTTCAGCGTCTTGGTTGCGCCATGCTTTGACGACGTACTCGATTGTTTCGATGATCCGGCCGAGGGCTAAAATAAGAAAGAGAGTCGCGCGCGTTAGTACACACATATTTATTCAAATCAGTTAGTTTGTATCACCATAGGCTCAATGTATATATATATACCTCCGCGCCGGAGGTGGTTGCTACTTCCATTTGAAGATCGTCGTTTATCGACGTTTCTTCGGCATCATCTTGCTGACGGCGCCCTTCATCTTCACCGTCAAGGTTCAGATAAGAAGAGATATCATCTTCTTCTTGTCCGGTCGGCACATATAGAATATCGCCGTTTATGATGCCGAACATATGGTCTTCAGCGTCCGGATCATAGTTGTCCATAATCGGGTCAGCTCTATCGTCCGCCATATGTCAGTCCTGAAAACATGTAGTAAAAACAAATTAATTGTGTATATGCATTATCACATCTCTTCTACATATAAAGAGAGAGGGCGACGAGGGAGGCGAGAGGGGGGACGCGTGTTATATGAGGACGATCGACCTCGCAGTGACCGCGTGACCGAGAGACCGGTGGCGGTGGCGAACCGGTGGCGAAAGGGCGGTGGCGGTGCCGACGACACATAACCCTCGCCGCCCCCTCTCGATCCCAAAAAAAACACCGCGTGTATACGGAGGGGGCGACGAGCGCTGCCGGCCCCCTCCGTATACGCGCGGTGGTAGCTGGTCACCGCGGCAGCGCGTTCCCATGCCGAGGTGGGCGCCGTCGGTGGGGAAGGACGACGGTACGGGGAAGAAAAGTCGACGAGCACGGTGGGTCCGCGTGTCGAGCACGTACGGTGGTTTTTTTAGTCAATTTTTAGTTTTTTTTAAGTCAAATTTTAGTTCTTTTTTTAGACAAAAATTTTAAGTCAATTTTTAGTTTTTTTAAAGTCAAATTTTAGTTTTTTTTACACAATCTTTTTTAAGTCAAATTTGTAGTTCTTTTTGAGACAAAATTTTAAGTCCCAATTATTTGTTTTTTTAAGTCAAATTGTAGTTCTTCTTTTACACAAACTTTAAACTCAAATTTTAGTTATTTTTAATTTCAAAATTAACAAGAACAAAAACTAAAAAACAAAGAAAAAAAAGGCAGGGCAGAGGCTCGATCTCTGCTCCTCCCCTCTCTCTCTCTCATGCGCACACCGCGCGGCGGCCGCCGGAATCTCTCTCTCACGCGAGCAGAGCGGCGCCGGCGACGCGTGCGTACGGGCGGGCCGGCGACGCGCGCGTACGGGCGGGCCGGTGACGACGAGGGGCCGGCGACGCGCGCGTACGGGCGGGGCCGCGCACGCGCGCGACAGTACGGTAGGCGGGGCGGTGACATACGGTAGGCGCGGCGGCGACGGCGTCTGCGGCGACGGCGAGAGTGCGGCGACGGTGATGTCTACGCCCCCTCCTTTTCCTGTAGACAGTGTTGGGCCTCCAAGAGCAGAGGTTTGTAGAACAGCAGCAAGTTTTCCCTTAAGTGGATCACCCAAGGTTTATCGAACTCAGGGAGGAAGAGGTCAAAGATATCCCTCTCATGCAACCCTGCAACCACAAAGCAAGAAGTCTCTTGTGTCTCCAACACACCTAATAGGTGCACTAGTTCGGCGAAGAGATAGTGAAATACAGGTGGTATGAATATATATGAGCAGTGGCAACGGCACCAGAAAAGTGCTTTGCCCAGGACAGTAAACAAGCAGTAGTAATGCAGCGGTAGTAACGCAGTAAAACAGTAAACAAGCAGCGATAGCAGTATTTAGGAACAAGGCCTAGGGATTAGACTTTCACTAGTGGACACTCTCAACATTGATCACATAACAGAATAGATAAATGCATACTCTACACTCTTGTTGGATGATGAACACATTGCGTAGGATTACACGAACCCTCAATACCGGAGTTAACAAGCTCCACAATTCAATGTTCATATTTAAATAACCTTAGAGTGTAAGATAGATCAATACGACTAAACCAAGTACTAACATAGCATGCACACTGTCACCTTCATGCTAAGAAAGGAGGCATAGATAATATCAATACTATCATAGCAATAGTTAACTTCATAATCTACAAGAGATCATAATCATAGCCTACGCCAAGTACTAACACGGATGCACACACTATCACCATTACACCGTGCAGGAGGAATAAAACTACTTTAATAACATCACTAGAGTAGCACATAGAATAGTAGTGATACAAACACATTGCAATCATAAAGAGATATAAATAAGCACTTCACTATGCCATTCATAACAGTGAATAAGTATTATGTGAAATATAGCCTAAGAGACCCACACGGTGCACACACTGTCACCTTTACACACGTGGGACAAGGAGTCTCCGGAGATCACATAAGTAAAATTCACTTGACTAGCATAACGACATCTAGATTACAAGCATCATCATATGAATCTCAATCATGTAAGGCAGCTCATGAGATTATTGTATTGAAGTACATAGGAGAGAGATGAACCACATAGCTACCGGTACAGCCCCGAGCCTCGATGGAGAACTACTCCCTCCTCATGGGAGACAGCAACGTTGATGAAGATGGCGGTGGTGTCGATGGAGGAGCCTTCCGGGGGCACTTCCCCGTCCCGGCGGTGTGCCGGAACAGAGACTCCTGTCCCCCAGATCTTGGCTTCGCGATGGCGGCGGCTCTGGAAGGTTTTCTCTGGTTTCGTCGAACTTATCAGGGTTTTCGCGATGGAGGCTTTAAATAGGCGGAAGGGCAAGGTCGGTGGACTTCTGGGGGGCACACACTATAGGGGGGCGCGGGCCCCCCCTTGGCCGCGCCGGCCTAGGGTTTGGTGGCCCTGTGCCCCCTCTCTGGCGGTTCTCGTGTGTTCTGGATGCTTCCGGGCAAAATAGGAACCTGGGCGTTGATTTCGTCCAATTCCGAGAATATTTCTTTACTAGGATTTCTGAAACCAAAAACAGCAGAAAACAGCAACTGGCACTTCGGCATCTTGTTAATAGGTTAGTTCCAGAAAATGCACGAATATGACATAAAATGTATATAAAGCCTGTAGATATTATCAATAATGTGGCATGGAACATAAGAAATTATCGATACGTCGGAGACGTATCAGCATCCCCAAGCTTAGTTCCTGCTCGTCCCGAGCAGGTAAACGATAACACAGATAATTTCTGGAGTGACATGCCATCATAACCTTGATCATACTATTGTAAACATATATAATGAATGCAGTGATCAAAACAATGGTAATGACATGAGTAAACAAATGAATCATAAAGCAAAGACTTTTCATGAATAGTACTTAAAGACAAGCATCAATAAGTCTTGCATAAGAGTTAACTCATAAAGCAATAAATCAAAGTAAAGGTATTGAAGCAACACAAAGGAAGATCAAGTTTCAGCGGTTGCTTTCAACTTATAACATGTATATCTCATGGATAATTGTCAACATAGAGTAATATAATAAGTGCAATATGCAAGTATGTAGGAATCAATGCACAGTTCACACAAGTGTTTGCTTCTTGAGGTGGAGAGAAATAGGTGAACTGACTCAACAATAAAAGTAAAAGAATGGTCCTCCATAGAGGAAAAGCATCGATTGCTATATTTGTGCTAGAGCTTTGATTTTGAAAACATGAAACAATTTTGTCAACGGTAGTAATAAAGCATATGTATCATGTAAATTATATCTTACAAGTTGCAAGCCTCATGCATAGTATACTAATAGTGCCCGCACCTTGTCCTAATTAGCTTGGACTACCGGATCATCGCAATGCACATGTTTTAACCAAGTGTCACAAAGGGGTACCTCTATGCCGCCTGTACAAAGGTCTAAGGAGAAAGCTCGCATTGGATTTCTCGCTATGGATTATTCTCAACTTAGACATCCATACCGGGACAACATAGACAACAGATAATGGACTACTCTTTTATACATAAGCATGTAACAACAATTAATAATTTTCTCATATGAGATTGAGGATATATGTCCAAAACTGAAACTTCCACCATGAATCATGGCTTTAGTTAGCGGCCCAATGTTCTTCTCTAACAATATGCATGCTTAACCATAAGGTGGTAGATCTCTCTTACTTTGGACAAGATGAACATGCATAGCAACTCACATGATATTCAACAAAGAATAGTTGATGGCGTCCCCAGAAACATGGTTATCGCACAACAAGCAACTTAATAAGAGATAAAGTGCATAAGTACATATTCAATACCACAATAGTTTTTAAGCTATTTGTCCCATGAGCTATATATTGCAAAGGTGAATGATGGAATTTTAAAGGTAGCACTCAAGCAATTTACTTTGGAATGGCGGATAAATACCATGTAGTAGGTAGGTATGGTGGACACAAATGGCATAGTGGTTGGCTCAAGGATTTTGGATGCATGAGAAGTATTCCCTCTCGATACAAGGTTTAGGCTAGCAAGGTTATTTGAAACAAACACAAGGATGAACCGGTGCAGCAAAACTCACATAAAAGACATATTGTAAACATTATAAGACTCTACACCGTCTTCCTTGTTGTTCAAAACTCAATACTAGAAATTATCTAGACTTTAGAGAGACCAATTATGCAAACCAAATTTTAGCAAGCTCTATGTATTTCTTCATTAATAGGTGCAAAGTATATGATGCAAGAGCTTAAACAAGAGCACAACAATTGCCAAATATCCAGTTATTCAAGACATCATACCAATTACTACATGTAGCATTTTCCGTTTCCAACCATATAACAGTTAACGAAGCAGTTTCAACCTTCGCCATGAAAATTAAAGGCTAAGAACACATGTGTTCCTATGAACCAGCGGAGCGTGTCTCTCTCCCACACAAGCATTTATTCAAACAAGAACAAAAACAAGAAACATACAGACGCTCCAAGTAAAGTACATAAGATGTGACCGAATAAAAATATAGTTTCAAGAGAAGGAACCTGATAATTTGTCGATGAAGAAGGGGATGCCTTGGGCATCCCCAAGCTTAGATGCTTGAGTCTTCTTGAAATATGCAGGGGTGAACCACCGGGGCATCCCCAAGCTTAGATCTTTCACTCTTCTTGATCGTATTGTATCATCCTCCTCTCTTGACCCTTGAAAACTTCCTCCACACCAAACTCGAAACAAACTCATTAGAGGGTTAGTGCATAATCAAAAACTCACATGTTCAGAGGTGACACAATCATTCTTAACACTTCTGGACATTGCCCAAAGCTACTGGAAGGTAATGGAACAAAGAGATCCATCCAACACAGCAAAAGAGGCAATGCGAAATAAAAGGCAGAATCTGTCAAAACAGAACAGTCCGTAAAGACGAATTTTAAAAGGGCACCAGACTTGCTCAAATGAAAATGCTCAAATTGAATGAAAGTTGCGTACATATCTGAGGATCACTCACGTAAATTGGCATAATTTTCTGAGTTACCTACAGAGAATTTTGCACAGATTCGTGACAGCAAAGAAATCTGTTTCTGCGCAGTAATCCAAATCTAGTATGAACCTTACTATCAACGACTTTACTTGGCACAACAAAACATAAAACTAAGATAAGGAGAGGTTGCTACAGTAGTAAACAACTTCCAAGACACAAAATAAAAACAAAGTACTGTAGCAAAATAACACATGGGTTATCTCCCAAGAAGTTCTTTCTTTATAGCCATTAAGATGGGCTCAGCAGTTTTAATGATCCACTCGCAGGAAATAGTATTTGAAGCAAAAGAGAGCATCAAGAAGCAAATTCAAAACACATTTAAGTCTAACATGCTTCCTATGCATAGGAATCTTGTAAATAAACAAGTTCATGAAGAGCAAAGTAACAAGCATAGGAAGATAGAACAAGTGTAGCTTCAAAAATTTCAGCACATAGAGAGATGTTTTAGTAACATGAAAATTTATATAACCATATTTTCCTCTCTCATAATAACTTTCAGTAGCATCATGAGCAAACTCAACAATATAACTATCAAATGAAACATTCTTATCATGAGTCTCATGCATAAAATTATTACTCTCCACATAAGCATAATCAATTTTATTAGTAATAGTGGGAGCAAATTCAACAAAGTAGCTATCATATATAGGAGGTATATTGTAATCATAATCAAATTTATCCTCCATAGTAGGTGGCACCAAAAGACCACTATCATTATAATCATCATAAATAGGAGGCAAAGTATCATCAAAGAAAATTTTCTCCTCAATGCTTGGGGGACTAAAAAGATCATGAAAACCAGCTTCCCCAAGCTTAGAACTTTCTATATTATTATCAACAATGGTGTTCAAAGCGTTCATACTAATATTACTACCAGCATGCAAATAAGGTTCCATAGGTTTTTTAATTTTCGCATCAAACCATCCATGTCTTAAATCAGGAAATAGAATAAGAAGCTCATTTTTGTCCATTATGCCAAACTAGTGTAAACAAGAAACAAAAAGATGCAATTGCAGGATCTAAAGGAAATAGCTTCGAGTACTTACAACGGCGTCGGAAAATAGCTTAGTAGCCGAGATCCGGAGTGTGAGTACCTTTTACCTTTCCTCCCCGGCAACGGCGCTAGAAAATAGCTTGATGTCTACGCCCCCTCCTTTTCCTGTAGACAGTGTTGGGCCTCCAAGAGCAGAGGTTTGTAGAACAGCAGCAAGTTTTCCCTTAAGTGGATCACCCAAGGTTTATCGAACTCAGGGAGGAAGAGGTCAAAGATATCCGTCTCATGCAACCCTGCAACCACAAAGCAAGAAGTCTCTTGTGTCCCCAACACACCTAATAGGTGCACTAGTTCGGCGAAGAGATAGTGAAATACAGGTGGTATGAATATATATGAGCAGTGGCAACGGCACCAGAAAAGTGCTTTGCCCAGGACAGTAAACAAGCAGTAGTAATGCAGCGGTAGTAACGCAGTAAAACAGTAAACAAGCAGCGATAGCAGTATTTAGGAACAAGGCCTAAGGATTAGACTTTCACTAGTGGACACTCTCAACATTGATCACATAACAGAATAGATAAATGCATACTCTACACTCTTGTTGGATGATGAACACATTGCGTAGGATTACACGAACCCTCAATGCCGGAGTTAACAAGCTCCACAATTCAATGTTAATATTTAAATAACCTTAGAGTGTAAGATAGATCAATACGACTAAACCAAGTACTAACATAGCATGCACTCTGTCACCTTCATGCTAAGAAAGGAGGCATAGATAATATCAATACTATCATAGCAATAGTTAACTTCATAATCTACAAGAGATCATAATCATAGCCTACGCCAAGTACTAACACGGATGCACACACTGTCACCATTACACCGTGCAGGAGGAATAAAACTACTTTAATAACATCACTAGAGTAGCACATAGAATAGTAGTGATACAAACACATTGCAATCATAAAGAGATATAAATAAGCACTTCACTATGCCATTCATAACAGTGAATAAGTATTCTGTGAAATATAGCCTAAGAGACCCACACGGTGCACACACTGTCACCTTTACACACGTGGGACAAGGAGTCTCCGGAGATCACATAAGTAAATTTCACTAGACTAGCATAACGACATCTAGATTACAAGCATCATCATATGAATCTCAATCATGTAAGGCAGCTCATGAGATTATTGTATTGAAGTACATAGGAGAGAGATGAACCACATAGCTACCGGTACAGCCCCGAGCCTCGATGGAGAACTACTCCCTCCTCATGGGAGACAGCAACGTTGATGAAGATGGCGGTGGTGTCGATGGAGGAGCCTTCCGGGGGCACTTCCCCGTCCCGGCGGCGTGCCGAAACAGAGACTCCTGTCCCCCAGATCTTGGCTTCGCGATGGCGGCGGCTCTGGAAGGTTTTCTCTGGTTTCGTCGAACTTATCAGGGTTTTCGCGACGGAGGCTTTAAATAGGCGGAAGGGCAAGGTCGGTGGACTTCTGGGGGGGCCACACTATAGGGGGCGCGGGCCCCCCCTTGGCCGCGCCGGCCTAGGGTTTGGTGGCCCTGTGCCCCCTCTCTGGCGGTTCTCGTGTGTTCTGGATGCTTCCGGGCAAAATAGGAACCTGGGCGTTAATTTCGTCCAATTCCGAGAATATTTCTTTACTAGGATTTCTGAAACCAAAAACAGCAGAAAACATCAACTGGCACTTCGGTATCTTGTTAATAGGTTAGTTCCAGAAAATGCACGAATATGACATAAAATGTATATAAAACCTGTAGATATTATCAATAATGTGGCATGGAACATAAGAAATTATCGATACGTCGGAGACGTATCAGACGGCGAGAGTGCGGCGACGGCGAGGCGCGGCAGCCTGACGGCGCTCGGCAGAGACGGAGGCGACGATGTGTTCGCGCGGAGAAGACGATGTGGAGGCGACGGTTCGGGCCAAAGTATTTATAGCCCCCCCCTTTAGTCGCGGTTGGGGAGGCGACCCGCGACTAAAGGGTACCCTTTAGTCGCGGTTGGCCAGACCAACCGCGACTAAAGGCTTTTTTTCGCCGGGTTTTTCATTCCCGCGCGCACAGACCTTTAGCCAACCGCGACTAAAGGTATTTTTCAAATTACTTTTTGTTTTTCAAAATGTTAAAAATACAGAAAAACTCAGAAAAATAAAACTGATTCATTTCAAAATCATAAAATACAAATAATATATCAAAAAATTTCTTACTGGATGAATTTTCGGAAGAAATCGACGATGCCCAAGGTACACGTTCTTCTTACAATTTGGCAAATGTACACTTTCAGTCTCATGTAAGCAGTGCGTGCATGCATTGTATCCCTTATTTGACAGTCCCGAAAGGTTACTAAGAGCAGGCCAATCGTTGATGGTTACGAAAAGCAACGCTCGTAGGTCAAATTCCTCTTCTTGCTCATCCCACACACGGACACCAGGTCTGCCCCACAGCTGTAAAAGTTCATCAACTAATGGCCTTAGGTACACATCGATGTCGTTGCCGGGTTGCTTTGGACCTTGGATGAGCACTGGCATCATAATGAACTTCCGCTTCATGCACAACCAAGGAGGAAGGTTGTAGATGCATAGAGTCACGGGACAGGTGCTATGGCTGGAGCTCTGCTCGCCAAAAGGATTCATGCCATCTGTACTTAGACCAAATCTTATGTTCCTTGCGTCAGCTGCAAAATCTTTGAACTCTCTATCGATCTTTCTCCATTGCGTTCCATCTGCGGGGTGTCTCAACTCCCCGTCCGACTTACGGTCCTCTTTGTGCCATCGCAACAACTTGGCATGCTCTTTGTTCCTGAACAGACGTTTCAACCATGGTATTATAGGAGCATACCACATCACCTTGGCGGGAACCCTCTTCCTGGGTTTCTGGCCCTCAACATCGTCACCAGGGTCATCGCCTCTGATCTTATAACGCAATGCAGTGCATACCGGGCATTCATTCAAATTCTCGTATTCACCGCGGTAGAGGATGCGATCGTTGATGCATGCATGTATCTTGAGAACCTCTAAACCTAGAGGGCAGACAACCTTCTTTGCTTCGTACGTGCGGCGGACAACTCGTTATTCTTTGGAAACATATTCTTCAACATTTTCAGCAAGTTTTCAAATGCCGAGTCAGCTACACCACTGTGCCTTCCATTTCAGCAAATCCGGTGTGCAGCCCAGCTTTTTCAGACCATCATCGCATCCGGTACAGCGCCTTTACGTGATCCTCTAACATGCGATCCAAATTCTCCCTCTCCTTTTCAGTTTCGCAGCGTCTCCGTGCATCAGCAATGGTCCGACCAAGATCATCAACGGGCTCATCACGTGCCTCTTCTTCACCTTCCCCTTCACCTTCCCCTTCACCTTCAGCATCCTCCATGAAAGTATCACCGAAATGAGCAAGATAGCTTTCATCGATGAAATCATCCCCTTCTTCATCTTCTTCCATTATAACCCCTCTTTCTCCTTGCTTGGTCCAACAATTATAGCTTGGCATGAAACCGTGCCGGCAGTGCATGTGAACATCTCTTGAGGAAGAGTAACCCTTCTGATTCTTACAGTTAACACATGGACAGATAACAAAACCCCCCTGCTTGTTCGCATTATCCACTACGAGGAAATCTTTCAAACCCGTAGTGAACTCGCCGGAGAGTCGGTTACCGTACATCCATTGCCGATTCATCTGCATTATTATAATATAAAATATATAATTAACCATCGTGCATTTGTTAAACTAACTAGCTACAAACAATATAAATTAAACAATGAACTACACACATGCATATTTTATCAATGACACATGAAAGGTTCAAGTTGCTAACCGCGATCGAGGAGGAAAAAATAAATAAGGAAGCTCAAGTGTGGCTCCAACACTTCATATCATGTTTGTTTCATGCTCTTGGGGCATTTTTATCAAACACCTTGTGTGCATAAGGAGGAACCAAAAGCAAACCTACACCCCCTTGTGAAGCTTGTGAAGAGAAGTGGCACCAAATGGCTAAGTGCTGTGAGCTGAGGCCCTTTTATAGGGATGGGCCTTTAGTCCCGGTTGGCCTGGCCAACCGCGACTAAAGGCCTTCGGGCCAGGCCTGAGAACCTTTAGTCGCGCACCAGCTGGCCAGCGAGCGCGCTGGGCCCAGCTCTTTAGTCGCGGTTCACCACCAGAACCGCGACTAAAGACCCCATTAGTCGCGGTTCCTATATTTTGGCGACTAATGGGGCTGGACGGAAGGCCATTTTTCTACCAGTGGAGCATCCACAACGGCCTTCGTGCGACTGCACTAACTCGCTCTTACCTTTCCCTCTTCTTTTTTTGCTTTCTATGACAATTACTTTCATTGCGCAACTAACGGAAATGGGTGAGAGCCCGGTTGAGCAAAAAAATACTACGTTTAGGAACTGCGTGGTGCGTCCAAATCGAGTATAAGAGATGCTGCTGAAACGGGTGACATCAAGGTTACTCCGTGTGCCTGCTAAAAAATCTACTCCCTTCATCATATAAAGAATGTCTTGGATTTATATAAATTTTGATGTATCTGCTTTATGGAACGGAGCACAACGTTGCAGGTGGTACTTTGTTTTTCTTTACAAAGTGGTACTATTTGGTTGCAGCAGCGTATTCAGTCGGAGGTAATCTCCCTGACATCAAGAAGAAAGATATCGTTGTGTGAGAAAAAACTTGACAAAAGAAGAGAGACGAAATGACCGGTAACCCAGGGCCTTACGCATCTTTTGGGCCACAACCGGACCCCCTTTCCAGCCCAAACGATGTAGGTCCTCCAGTGCATCCGCCTCCCGG
Source organism: Lolium perenne (assembly GCF_019359855.2). Classification (NCBI taxonomy): domain Eukaryota; kingdom Viridiplantae; phylum Streptophyta; class Magnoliopsida; order Poales; family Poaceae; genus Lolium; species Lolium perenne. Next base: position 360,833,424 of record NC_067247.2, on the reverse strand, counting down.
CAAACCCTATATGCCGACTAGGTCGGCGGTTACCGCGCGTCGCACACCCTCGTGCGCGGTATGGTCCGGTCTGGTAAGCCGAGTTCGCGGTTTTTTCTTCTTTTTTCTGTTTTTGTTTCTTTTTTCTTTTCTTTTCCATTCTATTTTATTTCTTAATTTTTTCTTGAAAATATGCATTTTAAAAAATTAAAAAATATAAATATAAAATTTTTAAATTTTAAAAAGTTCAATCTAAAAACTGTTTAAATTCGAAAAATATTCAAATTTAGGAAAAAACGATTTTTCCAAATAGAAAGTTCAATCTCAAAAAATGTTCAAACACAAAAAATGTTCAAGTTTAAAAAGATGTTCAAAATTTTAAAATTATTCAATTTTGAAAATTTTCATTTTTAAAAATGTATTTTTCTATAATTTGGTTCGTATTTAGATATTTAAATATGTTCAAACTTTACAAAACTTGAAGAAAAAGAAAAGCTAAAGAAATAATACATCAGAAAAAAAAGAAGGAATACCTGGTGTGGGCTCGGCCCAACAGTGCTACTGCGGCGGCGCAGGGTGTGCGGCACCTCCTCTGCACCGACCAGGAAGGGGTATAGGCGCGGCGAAACCTATACACCGACCAGGTCGGTGGCTACCGACCACCGACCACCCCCTGGTCGGGTATGGGCCAGGCCCATTTGTGTATGTTTATCCTTTTTCTTTTTCTTTTCTTGTTTTTTTTCTGTTTTCTGTTTTCTTTTTTTTTTCTTTTTTCGGTTTTGTTTATATTTTTTCAGATTCAAAAATTTTAATTTTTAAAAATTATTTAAATTGAGAAAATGTTTAAATTCAAAAATGTTCAAATTTGAAAACTGTTCAAATCTGAAAACCGTTCAAATTTGAAAACCGTTCAAATATGAAATTTGTTCAAATTCGAAAAATTTCTAATATGAAAATCGTTCAGATTCGAAAATTGTTCAAATATAAAATTTGTTCAAATTCAGAAATGTTCAAATTCGGAAATTGTTCATAGAAAAAAATACATTTTTTGTTCAAATTTAAAAATATTCAAATCTGAAAAATGTTCAGATTTTTTATAAAGTGATTTCTTTTGAATTTGAAAAGTTTTTTAGTTTTGATAAATGTTCAGATTTTAAACGAAAATATAAACAGAAAAGAAAAGTATATTATTTTTAAAAAAGAAAAGGAAAAGTATATTTTTAAAAAAGAAAAGAAACAACAGAAAAAAAGAAACAAAAAAGAAAAAAACGCATTACCTGATGTTGGGCGACGGCCCAGCTAACTACCCAGGACGCGCGGGGGTGTGCGGCATCCTCCAAGCGCCGACCAGGTCGGTGTCCAGGAGCTCCCTATAGGCGCTCCCCCTCCTTCCTCCAGTGCGGGAGCTCTATTGTGTTAAAATAGTGCAAACATAAAATAGTTAATAAATTGAAAATAAATGTTTGCTTATAACAATTTGTGTTCATGCATTCCAAAACTAATGTTCATAAAGTACAAAAAAGTTTTTTGTACATACCAGAATAAGTCATATTCATATAATAAAAGGAGAAGAAGTAGTTGTTCGTCTCAGAAAAAAAAAGTGTTCGTGTATCCTTAAAAAATATTCATTCACCATAGAAAAACATTTCTTTAATGAAGAATGAAAGAAAAATATGTGTATACTAAAATAAAAAATAAAGATTTGCATATAACTGAAATAATACACGTATTAAAACAACATACATAAGTTAGGAAAGTGGTGTTCATTCATATTAGATAGTGTATGCATTCATATAAGAAAAGAAAAGAGTAAAAAAATGTGTTCTTAGAGCATCTCCAGCCGCGTCCCCCAAAGCGTCCCCCAAACCGCGCCGGATTGAGCGTTTGGGGGACGTGTTTTGTTCGTGCCGCCTTTGGGGGACGTCGCTCCCCAGCCGCGTCCCCCAAACGCCTCCCTCAAACATTTAAAATACTTTTTTTTTTGTCTTTTTTATTTCAATTTCCACAAACTAATACATAATTTGGAACGTGGTTTACACGAAAACATAATTGGGAACGTGGTTTTCCATAAACTAATACATAGTTCCAGACATAGCGTCGAGTCTTGTTGAGAGATGGTGGCGGCTAGGGTTTGGGAGAGAGGCGCTAGGGTTTGTGTGTGAGAGGGACGATGAGAGGCGCCCCTTTTTATAGGCCGGAGGGAGGCGGAGGAGCGGTGGCGCTCATTAACGCCGGCACGCAGAGCTAGGCGCGACGGGACGCGTCGCTGCGCCCTCTGCGGAAGCGCACCGTCGCTGCGCGCCAATAACTTCCGTCGCGAGGTAGGCGACGGTTGGGTTTAAATTAATTGTGCCGTGACGGGTCGGCCCCGCCACTCCCCGCCTCGCTTTTCGTTGTGTCCGGCGTCCCCGGAGCGTCCCCTGTGGGACGGGGACGGGCTCGGGGCGCCGGACACCGTATAGGGGCGCGCCGGACAAAAAAGGGCTTTGGGGGACGCGGCTGGAACGCTTTTTTTGTCCGGCGCGCCCCAAATCCCTTTGGGGGACGCTTTGGGGGACGCGACTGGAGATGCTCTTACGTGCTAACAGAGAAAAATCTAGAAATGGAAAATAAAAATATAAGACAGAAAAAGGAAAAACTGCATAAAAATGAACGCGCTCTGTGGAAAAGGAAAGGACTATGCACATGAGGAAAAATAAACTTTTTTTTTTTTTTTTTTTTGAGAATTCCTCTGCATTCATATCACGGAAAGATACAAAGTTGTTGACCCTTACAAGCACAGAGAAACACAAATACAAAGGACCAAAAACACCTAGAACACCCTAAGACCACCATAGCCCATGAAGATCTCCGGAGCCCTGTGTCATCATCCCATAAACTTGAGAGAAGACCCTGCAGGAAAGAACTACAACCAAGCGCAAGCGGGCTCATCATCTTCGACCACGGTGCAATTGCCACCACGCTCGCTTCCTCCTTCCTTGACACCGGTGCGAGAAGGCATGGACACCAATCCAACACGCCCGCAGCAGCCGTCGCCATCTTTGGCTTTGAGTACTGCGAAAAGTGTCCCTTCCGAAGGAAGGGAACTCGAGTCAACCGATCGGTCCGGCCGCGGCCGGCCATCCGCCCGGGCAAACCAGAACTCCCTCCAAAGATCGGCGCCGAGGAGGAAGAAAAACAAGCGAAGCAAATCATACCGACAAGGAGGAAGAAGGGTCTTTCTCCCGACCATCCGGCCGATTTTGGCGTCGCCACGTCGGACCGCCTCCTCCCCTCGCCACCAAGGCCGGCCGAAGAAGGCGCAAGACGTGACAGCCGCAAGCCACCGGAAGAACACAAACCCTAAAAAGGAAGACGGTGGTGCCATCTCCTTCCTCTCCCTCGCCCCCACGGCCGTCGGAGAAGAAGGCAACAACATCGGCCTCCTCCGACACGGAAACGTACTCCGCAAACTCCACGGCATGGTCGAAATTCGGCCGTGCCGGGGAATCCACCCTCCCCGATCCGCGGTCTGAGAGGAAACCAGGCCAGCAGCTCGCCGGCGCCGCCACAAGTGGCCTTGCCGAGATGGGGATCGAGCTCCAGCATCCTTATTCCGACGCGACGTCGCCTCCACCATCTCGACGCCGTCCCAGAGCACCACGCGAAGACTAGGCTGGGCGCTTCCCGGCGCAGCAGAGGAGGAGCCCCCGCCGCCGCCACGCCACCGGGGCTTTGCCCGGCGGCGCCACCGGCGGCGGCGGCGGGAGGAGGGGGTGCGGTGGGTGTGGCGGCTAGGGTTGGCGGCTAGTACTGGTAGGAGTACTAACTGAGGAAAAATAAACTGAAGGGAAGAATACGGAAGCGATGCACGCTAGAAGATGATGGGCCGGTCCAGATTACCGAATATATGGTGCGCGTCGCTGCCCTAACAGGCGCTTAACGCGTCAAATAGGATTCGTTTGGGTTGTGAGTTGTTGGTGCCGTTGGATTTGGATGGACGGTGGATGCTGGGGGTTAAGTCGCATCGTGTTTGTCACTGGACTTGCCCTAAATCCACCTCGCACCCAGATCGGCGGAGGAAGCCGCCAGCCCAACGCAGCAGCAGCCATGTTGCGCCGCCTCCCCGAGCTTCTCCGCACCGCCTCCACCGCCGCCCTGCTCTCCCGCCGTCTCCCTCAACCGCACCGCCACCTGCTTCCAGCCCTACCCGCCCCAAGGCCCGCATCACACTTCTACGCCACCCAGTCAGCGCCGGCAGCGGCGGCGCGGCCACCGCGGGCGCCGCGGCCGCTGCGGACGGTGGGCAGCCTGCTGAGGCTCAACGACCTCCGCAATAACCCGGGGGCGACCCAGCAGAAGACGCGCAAGGGCCGCGGGATCGGCTCAGGGAAGGGCAAGACCGCCGGGCGTGGGCACAAGGGCCAGAAGGCGCGTGGTACCGCTCGGTTTGGCTTCGAGGGCGGCCAGACCCCGCTGCGCCGCCGCCTTCCCCGCCGTGGTTTCAAGAACCGCTTCTCACTCACGTTCCAGGTCCAACATTCTTCTTGCATTTCCCTTGCTCTGCGACCTTTGCTTTGATTAGATGATATATGAGACAACTTTCTTGCTCGTAACGTGCTTCATCTGTGTCCTGTGCACGGAGTTCACATTTTGACCTTACTACTTCTTATTCCGAGTGCTACCGTGTTAAGGATCTTGTTTGCATCCCTAGATGCTCCTCGATTAGGCCTAAAGAAAAGGAAAATTACAGTTGCCCTGGTAGCCCTGAGGCGAGCTCTAGAGCATTTTGTTTCTCAGTGTACATCAAGTACAACTACTCCCTCCATACAGGTTTATTAAGGTATCACACACTTCGAGAAAAACTTTGACCGTTAATTTGGTCAACAAAATATGAGGTACATGCCACAAAAATTATTGCATCGTAATCATATTCAAAACAAGTTACCAACGATATATCTTATAGTTTGTTGATCAAATTAATAGTCAAAGTTTTTTTTTTCTCGAAGTCTGTAATACTCTAATAAACCGGCGAGGCCATTCCAGGGCGCGAGCTCCTCCTGCTCGGTATGTGCGATGGTGATCTCCATCGCCTCCTCTGTGAGGTTTGGTGGCTAGACCTCTGGGTTGACGAGCGGCGCATCCATTGTTGTTGTCGCCTCCGCCCTCATTGTCATCGTCATCGCTTCCCTAGTCTTTGAAGGGGCTGCGGCTAAACTCGTGGGTGAAGTAGCCGACATCGTCGAGGTAACCCGTGCGCCGGCATGGGTTGAACTCCCAGGAGCCGAAGGTGTCCCCCAAAGGTGTCCCAGTTCGTAGAGTTCATCGCGCAGGCTAGATCATCCCGTAGATCCAGCGGGACATAGGATTGATAGAATACTCATGCTAACAAGTTGCAACTTCTTTTCCGGAAGCTCATTCCCAACCAACTTCGAGGTTTTGAGGTTAAGCGTGCTTGGTCTGGAGCGATCTGAGGATGGGTGACAAGACCGGGAAGTAGATTCTGGGTGCGTACGAGTGAGGAAAAAGTGCACAGGAAAGAAATGTTTTAGTCTGTGGGGCTAGTCTTGAGGTCCTAGAGAGCTGCCATGGGTAACAGGCTGAGCCCAGGGGGGTGGTAGGGGTGTTACACCTTCAGTGCCTGGGCACTGAAGACTAGCACCGCCCTCGCCCGTACTGGCGTGGAAGGCATGCCATTTACACGGCACAGAAAGCCGCAGCGACGCCGCCTGCTAGTACTGGCGTGGTCGCTGGCAGTCGGGCCTGAGGGAGAACGGTGCGGACGCGCGCGCTGACCGTAGCTTGTCTGCGGCGACGCATTGGCGACCCAAATTTGGGCCGCGAAAGTGTCTCTGCGGACTTTTTTTTTGTCTACGCTGACGCAAATTGTCACTTTTGGTCCGTTTGCATCGGGCTGCTGGAGATGCCCTAAGATGATGGATGGAGTTGTTCTAATATGTGGAAGACTTAAGGTGCTGTTGACTAATTGGACACTGCTGCTACTCATTTACAGGGATGTGCACTATAATTATACAGTTCAGTTTCAGTGTATCTCTCTCAGAAACCTGCAATCGTTTCTTGTTAGGATCTCAGTACTATCTCTCTCAATTCACAGGCACGGATTTCGTTTTGGTATCTCGATTACAAGGTTTTGGAGTAACTTGCGATACAAGATGAAGTACAGAAGAGAAAGGGAAAAGTAATTGGGTTGCCAGGCTCGTGGTCGTGCCGTGCCGTGCCATGATACCAGCCAAGATAGTTACGTCTCCTTCCGCCCTGCCTTAAGTAGTCAAGAGCGAGTGGAAGCAGAGCTGGTTGAGCCACTCGTCGGCGTACTTGCTGTTCGGCCATCGCTGTCGTTTGGGCCTTGGCGTGGGCTACGATGAGGCTTTGTGAGGAGGGCTGCTAACACCCCCTCCCTCTTCAGCAACATCTTGTCCCCAAGCCGGCTCTTTCGGAAACCTGGTTCGAAGGTTTTCAAGATCTTCCCAAACTGGTTCTGATCCTTTTTACCCCGACCATTGAGTTAGCACCTGCCGACGCAAACCGTCACTTTTGGTCTGTTTGCATCTGGAGATGCCCTGAGATGATGAATGGGGTTGTTCTAATATATGGGGGACTTAAGGCGCTGTTGACTAATTGGACACTGCTGCTACTCATTTACGGGGATGTGCACTATAATATGGAACGGAGGGAGTAGATTAGATTGCGAAGAGCACCGTGAGAATGTCTTTTCATAGGACAAGCAAAGAAATGAGCTTTTTTGCCCCTTCACTCAGTTCTGAATGACTCCTTTAGCACTCTCATTTTTATATAAAAAAATAGAAACTGTTTACCACCTTCACTCAGTTCTGAATGACTCCTTTAGCACTCTCATTGCGAAGTGCAAGAATGTTCTTTACTTGTTAGCAATTTTGGTTTTCTTATATCATGTGGTGCTTGCTTAACTCAGGAGCAACTCTTTGCGCAATATTCCTATTTTCTTGAATTGTTTTCCCACAAAGTTCTTCGCATGTCTCTGCTAATTCATCCAGTGATTGTTTTCAGCAAATTATGATTGTTATTTGGTCCATGCTAATTTATCTTCTACAAAATAAAGGTGGTATTTGTTATTCATTTGGGCAACTGGTTTTTTGTTCTAGAACTTGTAGGACAACTTGACCATTACTTTGTTTACGCTTCAACTTCAGATTTTGATTTCCTAATGGTACAAACAAGTATGTGATGTTATTTATCTTTCCCTGTGGTCAGCCTTGTGGACTGGGAAAAATTGCGAAGCTCATCAATGCTGGAAAAATTGACTCCTCTGAATTGATCACAATGAAGACACTGAAGGTTTTTACAATCATTTTCTTCTACTAGTTATATTTCTGTTCTCTTCGTCTTGCATAACATCAACTTCTCTGTCACGCTTTACCAGGATACTTATGGCATTGGTAAGCAAATAAAGGATGGAATTCGGCTAATGGGCCGTGGTGCAGAAGAAATTAAATGGCCGATTCACCTCGAGGCAAGCAGAAGCTAGTTTCAATTAGTTTAACCTTATCAATAATCATAAGGATATATAGATTCTTGTTAATTTCAAGCCCTTCACTGTTGGGCATAACTGGATCTTACGGTTTCTGTTCTTTTTCATGTTGCATGCGATGTCATGACACAAATTGAAACATGTAAATGTATCTGTTCTGTAGTGTCATTTATCAACTAAACCTATATCACTCGAGTTTTTCTTGTTATTATTTTGCATGCCTGTCTATAGCTTGCAATTGCGTTGAATACAGATAGTGTCTACTTTGTATAGGTAATTGAATTTTTATTATAGCAAGTATTTCCTTCCTTTTGTATCATTATCGGTTCATGTAAAATGTGCCAATGACTGAAAAACCAACATGAATTTCTCGCAAATGTATTCCAAGTGAAAGTATGTTGCCTTGATTGATATACTAATTTCAAGTTAAATGAATGGTACAAATTAGGTCAGTTTTGAATATTGCAGCTGTGTGTTAGATTTGATACTTTATATTATCCACATTGCTGCCCTTCAAATGCTATTGTTTACACAATGTTGTCTGAATTCACTAAACCTTTTCTAAAGAGTGCACAAATGTAAATTTGCAGGTCTCAAGGGCAACCGCAAGGGCGAAAGCTGCAGTTGAAGCAGCTGGTGGAACCGTAAGATTGGTCTACTATAACAAGCTTGGGTTCAGGGCACTTCTGAAACCAGAGTGGTTCGCAAAGAAGGGCCGCCTTATACCAAAAGCGGCGAGGCCTCCACCCAAGCAACGGGATAAGGTGGATAGCATTGGCCGACTACCTGCCCCGACAAAGCCACTTCCCTTCACAACGGATGAGTTAGAGTTTAGGGCAAAGCGTGAAGCTGCTAAAGTGATTGCTGTGTAGAAGGGCTATTCCTTATGGGACGAACAAGGATGCCAAAGTGGTGCACGAACTTGCGGTAATAACCAGCAAGTCCAAGGAATTTGCGTAATTCTTTCACATTAGGAGGGGTCTTCCATCTCTGCACATCAGATATTTTGCTGGGGTCAGTTCGCACCCCTTCCGCGCTAATAATATGTCCCAGGTACGACACTTGTTGCTGAGCAAATTCACACTTGGACTCCTTCCCAAGCCAGTGGTCCTTGCAGAGAAGAGCCAGCACCTCGCTCAAGTCTTGCAAGTGTTGCTTGCGGAGAAGAGCTAGCACCTCGCTCAACTCTTGCAAGTGTTGCTCAAAAGGCGGGTTGTAGATTATAGGATATCACCGAAGAATACCAACACGCAGCGAGCGAGACATGATTTCAGTGTTGCATTCGTTGCCCCTTGAAATGTTGCTGGAGCTCCACTCAAGCCAAATGTCATGACCTTGTATTCGTAGTGACCACTGTGAGTTTGAAACCCTGTTTGTACTCCTCTCCCGGAGCTAAGCGAATCTGGTGATATCCTGCGCGTAAGTCTAGCTTGGAGAACCAAATGGTACCCACCAACTCATCGAGCAGTGCAGTTCGTCGATTACTGGAACTGGATACTTGGGAATCTGAGTCATGGCGTTGAGCTGTCGGAAATTAATGCAAAGGCGCCACATGCCATCCTTTTTGCGCACCAAGATTGCTGGGGAAGAGAAAGGACTAGAATTAAGTTGAATGACTCCACTGTCAAGCATTTCTTGCACTTGCCTATCGATCTTGTCTCTGAGCTCAGGCTAGGGCTCCTTTGATTCACTAGCCTCCTTTGGAATTGTATAGGAATAGATCTATAGAAAAATTTCTTACACAAGTTGTTTGATTTATATGAATATGTCTTATAGAAATTAATCCTATAGCTATCTTGCACGGCAAATCTTATAGAAAAAAAACATACTTTATGAAAAAATTCCTTTAATACAATTAAATAAACTTCATCTTCCTATAGGATTCAATTATGCATGAGATCCTAATCCTATACCTTTTATATTCCTATATTTTTCATATCCTATAAATTAAAGGAGCCCTCGATAGGGCCTGACATTGACTTGTAGAGTCCTATCCTGAAAGGTAGAGCTTCCAACTTCACTTGTGTTGTCGCCTCCACTTGCATATATTCCTGCTGCGAAATCTGGAACATGACCTTCGTGATATTATTCGTCTATAATTTCACCATGAACCAAAATATCATCTGGTATAGAGCTTCGCGGTTGGAATAATAAAAGCACGGGTGCACACGGCCAAATATACTAGCTGATCCAGCAAATCTCCAGTCATAAGGTGCATTTTTACATTTGCTGGGGGAGCCTTCCAAAACTCACCACTCTGGCCAGATGAAGAAAGACCGACCCCAAGAAGGTTACCATCTTTGCAGAAGAGGAACCCTAGGACAACCACCATTATTAGATAGAACGACATGCCCTCACGCTGTCGCCTGCCGGTCGACCTCATCGGGGGAGGAGGAGGCTGCCATCGACCACAAACCCGACGACAAATAGTCCATCACCACCCCCAACCCCGAAGTAGGCCACCACCGTGAGCCGCCGGGAGGGAGAGGCGCAGAGGACCCACCGACCACCACCAGGCACGACCACACCACTGTAGACGCTGAATCCACGCAGTCAGGGTCACCCCCTCCGCCAGCCACACCACCAAGCATCTCCCGGTCGCCACAACCCACACCGGGGCAGTCAAGCGTGATGCACCGCCGATCCACCGTTCGAGGCCGCCACCCCGGATCCCGTCGAGGAACCTGCCACACCGATCCTCTGGCCAGCCCCGCAACCAGCCGGTGATCAACCTGCACGACGTGAGAGGGTTGCCTGCCACCACCCAGAGCATCACATGCATTTGCCCGCATGCGCGTGCTGTCGGCGGCATGGAGAGCGGAGGCTGGAGGAGGGGGGGGGGGGGGGAGGGACGGCGGTGATTAAGGTTTCCGACTGAGTCGCCCAAGTGGGAGGCGACGTGGGGGCTTGTTTCATTAGCTGTTATACCTCCTTCCGGTGGCATGAGTTAGATCTGACATAGATAACGTCACCAAATCGGCAATTAAATTAATTCTAAGTCGATTAAGAATCAGTGGCTCCTTACAAAAATAAGAGCTTTATACACTTTACAAACTTATAGATCATTCCTAACATACATTTATTGATATATTAATTAAATTAACACCTTGCAACTGTCATCACACACCCTCCACTATAAAATGTACACTTGACTCGCACGTATATATACAAAGTACAAACTCTCAATTCTCAACTAGGCTCTGTTCTTTCTCAACACACATTACTACCAGACTTTCAAACTGATAACTTTTCCAGGTTTTTTTTTTCTTGTTTTTCGCCGTGCACGCCGGGAGTAATTGGAACTGTGGGCATAATCAGTACAGTCCCCTGCGCACCTGAAAGAAAAACGCGATTTGTCACGACGACGTATGCAGTTGTTCTGTCAGTGGCTTGGGGCATAAATTTCTCACCTCGAATCCGACGAGCGAGCGGGTCCGGCTGTACACGGTGGACACGGTGGTCGCCGCGGTGAGCACGGAGCTGGTGGAGCCGCACTCGCTGTCCATGAGCGACGCGGTCGACGAGTCCAGCTTGACCGACGTCGACCACGGCCTGAAGAAGGACGGCCTTGGCGCGGAGCCGGCCTGCTGCTGCGACGACGAGCGCTGCATCCTGGCGCCCCTCGGCACGCTCCGGTGCTCCGCGCCCTTCCTCCTGCTCGGCTGCCGCTCCAGCGCGTCGGCGGCGGCGCGCTGCCTGGGCGCGCTCTGCGACCGCGCCTTGGCCCTGGACGACTCGGTGTTGCCCATGTAGCTCGGGAACGGCAGCTCCGACGCGTTCTGGGTCTGGGAGCGCGGGCTGCTCCCGAAGGAGAGGTGGTCCTCCACGTGCCAGCTGCTCGCCCTCGGGCTCATCTCGGTCATGGCCGACGGCGCCGGCGAGCACCGGCCGCCGTGCTGGTAGTGGTACTCGACGGTGGAGCAGTGCCTGTCGCCGCTCTTCACCCTGCCGCGCCGCGCAGCTGGCTGCTCGCCATTGTCCATCTCGACGATCTTGGCGCTATCGTCGCTCGACCTGTCCATCTCCTGCAATCCGAACCGAAATGCAACCATCGTTCTTCCGAGAGCTACCGCCGACTGCTGCAACTATAGGAGGTGAACTTACGTAGGAGGATCTGCGGTGCCTCGGGTGGCTCGGTGACGGCCGTGGCCTGGGCGGCGGTGTCTGGTGAGGTTGGTGTTCCTGGAGGAAGCGCATGCGCTGCGCGCGCAGCTGCGACTGCGCCGCCAGCAGAGCCTGCATGCACCGGAGCGTGGCCTTGGCCTGCTTCCTCACCAGCTGCCCTCGCACCAGCGCCTGCAGCTTCACTATGCCCCTCAGCGCGCACAGCGCCGTCCTTGCCTGCACGCACGCACGCACGCTTGTCAGTCAATCCGAATACGCTCTCAACTCTGAAAAATCAGTGAAGCGTTTCGGCCATGATTGTGGTATACTACCAGATAGCCCCTGTATGCCGCCTGAATCCTGACAGCCGCCGCCGCCTCGACGAGGAAGCCTGCCGGTGGCGATGGCGCCGCCTTGCGGGAGGACAGACGCACCACCGTGGCCGCCGCGTCTGCCGCTGCCGCGGTGGCCACCGCGACAGCCACTGCGCGCGTCTTCTGATCGAACCCCGCCTCGGACGCCGCTGACGACCGAGACGCGCCGACGCTGTCCGCGGCTTCACGCTGCTCGGGCGCCAGCACCACCGGCCGCCTGAAGCTCCACCGCTTCTCCTTCGGCGTCGCTCCCGGCAGCGCCGTGACCGGCATCGCCTCGGCGTGCGGCCTGTCCCTCTTCCCATCCTTCGCCCTGCCGCCGGCCAGGAAGCTCCTCAGCCACCTGCCCGCCTTCCCCATTGCCGCCAATCCCTACCCGATTCTCTGCGCAAGACGGAACGCAATGCACATACGTGCATGCCACATTGTAACACGAGATGCATTATACTAGTACAGCATAAAGAAAGTATGCAAGTTTCAAAGCATAATCCAAGGTTAGCACCTAACAGATTCCGGGGCCGGGACGCAGCGGCGGCGAACCACCGCGCGCGCCTAGCTACTCCAAGGTAGCGGTCAACAGCGGCGAGGTGAGCCTGAGCGCGAGTGGCCACGTGAAGCGGCTCGCCGAGAACATGGCGTGGATCATCTCCCTCTCCCTCGCTGTCAGGATCATTTTAATGTCGATCGGCAAGGGCCGCAGGTGGACGAGTTGTGTGCTTCTGGCAAGTGTACTAGTACTACGTGCCTACAGGGGCACACGGCCGGGTCCATGTCAATCATGGGTTGGTTGGTTGGGTCGATCGGTTAGCCTCGTGAGCAGCTGCCCTGCCATTTTGAGCTACTCTCTTTCTTCAGGTTCGTCTCTGGAATCTGAAGTTTAATACCCTTTCTTCTTATGATGGCGTCAACTTTTTTCTTAGATTTGACACGGTATGATTTTTTTCCATAGTTGGAGGAGAAAGAAATAAGAAAGGGAACATTTCCCCCATAAACTTAACTCCCTAAAAGCGGCTCCATGGCAATTCTGAAATCATCATCATCTTTTTCGTCCAACGACGACGAAGAGTCACCAAAGATTCTCTCCCGCAACCTCTTCATCTACACTGTAGAACGGACTAGGTTGAATTCGATTGCCAAAAAGGAAAACAAAATAAGAAAGGCAAAAAGAAACCCACCTAGCCAATTCGTCGAACACTTCGAGGAATGGGAAGGTCGCCCGTCGGTGTTGAGATGATGTCGAAGATGTGAGAAGGCTAGCGGGGGTTGCGAGACAGTCATAAATTGATGGAGGGACTTAGAGAACGAATCTTGCTGGTCACGGGTTGAATTTTTCGCCGACCAAATCGACGTGGCAGCGGTAGAGCTATGGCCCGATTTCACCGACTGCATCAACGAGCGTGTGGCGCCAGGGCTTTGAGACTATAGAAAAACGACGAAGGTGCTCGGAGAAGGAAGCTTGCCGATCGCTGGTTGAAGTTATGTGCTTTAGAATCGACATGACAGCTGCAGAGCTTGTAGCTTGATTCCATCGACGGCGGCAACCGGTGAGCGAGCCGGAGTGAGGCAAGAGGGAGAAGGAGGCTGCGGGGTCTTGGCAGAGCCTAATGGTGGTTGGTGAAGGCAACACCGACGACGTTGCGGTGCCTGGGGTCTGGGGAGGTGCTTGTTAGGGCTGGGTGGAGGACATGGTTTTTTTTTCTTGACGAGCGGTAGCCGAGTATATTTGAGAGTCGAAGAACGTGATGAGTAAACTTTTTTACTCGTGTAGATCCTTTTAGAAACGGCTAGGTCTAATTTAGCCTCTTAAAATAAAAAAAATTACGCATCCAAAACCATTTAGTGGATTGACTAGAGATGCTCTAAGGGCAGTCATGTCGACGTATGCCCTTATGCTTGTTTTTTGCGAGAAATCCACGGATCTATTAATAATCATCAATAATAGTACAAATAACCTAAAAAGTAAAGGAAATTACAAATTGGTACTCGGACCACCTAGCGACGACTACAAACACTAGCACGAGCCAAAGGCGCGTCGCTATGTTTGTTTGCTCGATAGAAAGCCTGCAAATGTTTGACGTTGCAACCTACGTAGAATTTTTCTTATATAATTTCTATGTTAATCTTATGAATCAAAAGAGCCTTTAGGGGATTGACTAGAGATGCTCTAAAGGGCACCCATGTCGTGTATGCCCTTATTCTAGTGTGCTGGACAGAAAGCCCGAAGTGTTTGACGTTGCAAAGACTGTCAAAGACCGAGAATCCACGAGCAGATGAAACAAAACCATGCGTGGATAAAATATAGCGGATGTCTGTTTATTTTGTATGGACTAGCACATGGATGACAAATTTGGATTTTGTGCGATTGGTGGTGGGCTTGAGGCCAAAAGAAAACTCACATCATGTGCTGGTGTCTGAATTATATATTTCACCATGGATCGATCCACTGAACCTGAAATCCTGAATGCAGTGCGCCGATACTTGCAGCGCATACATGGAGAGTAGGCACTGGACCTAATCATACGGGGCTAGCTGGTGGTACGTAGCTGCCTTTGGATTTTGGAACTAGAGAGTCATGGCGCGCGTGATCTGGATCGGGAGCAATGTCTTTCGAGCGTGACGGCGACAATGCAGCGCATCGGGGAGGACTGGTACTGCCCTATACTGTACTGCTTAGCTGGATGGCCGCAGCAGGCATGACAGGCACCGGAGGAGGGCTGGGTGGGGTTGGGCAGCTTGCTCCTTCATTCGTCTTCAATAACCGCACGGAGTTGGAGGTTTCTTCGGAAACTGCCGGCTGCTTCAGGGAGGGCTTCCGACGCGTTGGACTTGGAGGACTCCCGCCAACTCTGCAAATCGACAAAAATAACTTTCAGACGAAACAAATTTGAAAATTAAACTATCCGCAAAACAAATTCTCAAACTGACCCCTTTTTGCCGCGCCTGCCTAAAAAATGTTTGGCTTTAAGGGGAAGAAACCCAAAGCGCTGTGATTTTACTAGAAGTGATTGTGTGTACGACACCAAATTGCGAGTGCGGAGACTCGAACCTGGGCGGGCGGGGATGCATCAGCCCATCCCAACCACCGGGCTATGCCTCGGTTCACCAAATTGTATCACGCCATAGGGAAAGGCGCCGCATACGCTGCCACGCTGGCAGCAGGGGGCCCAGCTGCGCCGTTGCCGCGCCTTGCCGTGGGGCGTTGCACAGCAGGCTGCCGCGCCAACTCGTGGGGCGCCGCACACTGATGCATATGCAAAATCAGCTAGCTCGCCGATTGTGCGGTGCGGTACATGCATTGCTCACTACCAATCTCAGTGCCAGAAGAGAGAACACAGTACCTAACCTACCACAGCTTACTGTTTCTGTGGCATTTGTATACTTCACGCAAGTCTTTTGGTTTGTTTCTTGCTCCTGTGAAAAAAATGAAGAGAACGCTCATGATGTTGAAGGGATTCTAACTGTAGATCCTAGGTTCTAGGACTAGCTCGGTCAGTGGCCATGCATGCGCGCATGGGCTCACACAATCTCCGGCGATTTGCACAAAAATAACCCAAAACTTAAAGAAAAGCACAGACTGACCCTCCGGCGAAACTATTTCACTCATCTAACCCTTTTGTGTGGCGCCCCTCCCATCGGCGCCACACATACCAGTGTGGCGCCCCTCCTGCCGGCGCCACTCTCCCAGCCGACGTGGCGCCCTCGACGCTGAGCTGGTGCGCCGATCCGACGTGGCAGCATGTGTGGCGCCCCTCCCAACGGCGCCACACATGCCAACTTATATCAACTTTTCGGTCGAAAACATCCAGGGGCTCCGGACGTCTGGGACTTAGCCGTTTTGGCGAGCCTCTACTTGTGGCGCCGATGCCACGGGCGCCACACATGAGCATGTGTGGCGCCGATGCCACGGGCGCCACACATCCACTTAAGTGTCCCAGGGTACTCAACGAGAGGCCATGGCCTCATCACCATGAGAACCTTGATCGGGAGCCGACTTGGGCATACCTTTGGGACAATGTCTCGGAGATGACGAGCGATCCAAAGATCATGTACAGGCAGTACACTACGGAGTTGGACACTCTTACCGCTGAGCAGGTAACCGATCACTCTTTTGCAATCCTAGTTTTCATTGATTCTACTGGCATGTTGTAAATTCTGAAATATTTGTATGCTGCAGGTGGATTGGGAGCCATATGGTACCTACTACCGTATTGGCGCGGGGATACCTGACCTCAACCACAAGTGCAAGGAGGAGGCACGGTTCTGGCGTATGCGCTGCCCACTCATATGCATGTGGCTTGTTGAGTACCACCAGCCGCACAGAGTGATGAGACAGTTTGGGCTGTATCAGGAGTGCCCACCTCAGTGGCAAGACACGGACAAGGCGCTTCATAGGTAAACTTCTGGAATCATGCGATGGAAGATTCTTGATAGAAGAGGTATAATCTAACTTCTTGATTCTTGCAGGCTTGATAGGCAGCGGCAGAGGAAGATCACAAATTGGCCAGTCCATCATAGCGGCCACGTCGCAGCGTTCCAACACTGTTTGGAAGCGACACGGACTGCTGGCCCTGTGGAGATTGTGCCTCACGACTTGGCCGCTTTCAACAACTACCTCCAGTGGTTCCATGAAAACACGCGTATCGAGTTAGTGAAGCACGCGTATGCTGAGGACATCTTGGACGACCCCATCGAGTTCGATGAGGTTGCGCAAAGCCAGCACGACACCTTTGCTCGCAGAAGGAGATCGACTTCTATTGCTTCCGAGCTGAACTTCGTGGTAATGGATTCTCTCACTAACTAGTACATCATCTAGATTGCCATGTGCTCGCTTAAATTGTGTATGCTATGTTTATCACAGCGGTCGGAGATCCAAAAAACAGCTGACGAGTGCGAGATTATGTGGGACCAGAGCGGGAGAGATGAAAAGCCTGTCGGACCGTTGCGGAATTTCATTAAGGTATGATCACCAGCTTTGAATGTACGCTATTATGTTCTGGTGGCTTTGTAACCATGAGTTCCATGACGCAGAACACTGCACGAAAGATGCGGCGGTTAGCCAACTTGCTAGGTTGCCGCGAAGGCGAAATTCCTACATCCTCCTCTTCTGAAGAGCGGGAGGTATGGAATATTTTGTTGCTGTCAAACATGTTCTTACTAATTTCAACTTTCGTAATCTCATGTGTTCATGTTTGTGAAGATTCCAGACGACGAGGAAATTCTGAGTCAAAGCATACCTCCAAAGCATACCTCCAAGCAAGCCCCACGGTCTGCTTACCAGTTGAAGCCAAGGGGCAATGCTCCAAACCGGTACACTCCAATGTTGTACTCAAAACTGTTGGAGTTTGGTAGGATTTTTCAGGTTTTTAACACAAGTCAATATGTGGCGCCCTCCACAGTGGCGCCACACGGATGTCTACGGGTGCTTCTATTCTTGTAGACAGTGTTGGGCCTCTGATACGTTTCAAACGTATCTATAATTTCTTATGTTCCATGCTACTTTTATGATGATACTCACATGTTTTATGCACATTATATGTCATTATTATGCATTTTCCGGCACTAACCTATTGACGAGATGCCGAAGAGCCAGTTGCTGTTTTCTGCTGTTTTTGGTTTCAGAAATCCTAGTAAGGAAATATTCTCGGAATTGGACGAAATCAAAGCCCAGAGGCTTATTTTTCCACGAAGCTTCTAGAAGATCGAGGGAGATACGAAGTGGGGCCACGGGGCGCCGCCACACTAGGGCGGCGCGGCCTAGAGGGGGCCCGCGCGGCCCTCTAGGCCGCGCCGCCCTAGTGTGGCGGCGCCCCGTGGCCCCACTTCGTATCTCCCTCGGTGTTCTGGAAGCTTCGTGCAATTATAAGATGCTGGGCGTTGATTTCGTCCAATTCCGAGAATATTTCCTTATTAGGATTTCTGAAACCAAAAACAGCAGAAAACAGGAACTGGCACTTCGACATCTCGTCAATAGGTTAGTTCCGGAAAACGCATTAAAACGATATAAAGTGTGAAGAAAACATGTAGGTATTGTCATAAAACAAGCATGGAACATCAGAAATTATAGATACGTTGGAGACGTATCAGGCGCCCGCAGCATCGGCGCCACACATGCCAACCTATATCAACTATTGGGTCGAAAACATCCAGGGGCTCCGGACGATAAGTCCTTAGCCGTTTTGGCGAGGCTCTTTGTGTGGCGCCTGCGCATCGGCGCCACACATGCTAGTACGGCGCCCGTGGCGTCGGCGCCACATATAGAGCCTCGCCAAAACGACTAAGTCCCAGACGAATTGTCTCACAGTATGTTTTGGGCAATTGTAAGGGCATGTGTGGCACCGTTGGGAGGGGCGCCACACATGCTGCCACGTCGGATCGGCGCACCAGCTCAGCGTCGAGGGCGCCACGTCGGCTGGGAGAGTGGCGCCGGCAGGAGGGGCGCCACACTGGCATGTGTGGCGCCGATGGGAGGGGCGCCACACAAAAGGGTAAGATGGGTGAAATAGTTTCGCCGGAGGGTCAGTCTGTGCTTTTCTTTAAGTTTTGGGTTATTTTTGTGCAAATCGCCCACAATCTCCATCTCTGTGTATATGTGCATGAGGCATTGTGATGTAAGGGCATCTCCAGGTGTGCGACGCAAACGAACGGCTGAGCGACCATTTTCGTCCGCCGTGATCGGAAATGCGTCTAGGGCCTGCTCTAGCGGGGCGACGCAAAGTGACTGGCCATCCGCGGAGACGCAAACCTGGCCCAAATATGTGCCAGGTTTGCGTCTCCGCGGACGCTCCGCGGTCGCGGAAAGTGTCCGCGTTGGGTGCATCCGGGCCCGGTCGGCGGTGACTAGGTAAGCAAAAGTTTTTTTTCATTACTATTGATTGGCCAAAAGGACCATCTTTACAGAGATGGTTAGTTGAATTAACCTAAAACTACAACGGCCGTACCTACTCGCCATCGCGTGGCCTACACCGGCCTCGGTTACTCGCAGTCACGCGGCCTACTACTGGCCGCCGGAGGGGTCGGCGCCGTCGTCTAAGCGCGAGCTCTTCGCGCACTCCGCACGCCGAGCACGCCGGCGATCGGACATCTCGTCCCGCCTGCGGCGTTCGAGGGCCTCGGCCAGAGAGGAGTCCCACAGAAGTGTCCTGGCCATAGAGTTGGCCTCCTCCGCCGTCGCCAGGGCCGCCGCCTCCTCCTCCTTCGCCTGGGCCGCCGCCAGCAACCCCGCCAGATGGGCGACGAAGCGGGCCATGTCCCTAGCCGCCTCCGCCACCACTTCATCCCTGGCGGCGATGGCGACCGCCAGCTCCCGGTTGTCCTGCTCGACCCGCGCGGGAGAAGGGCCCCTCCGCTGGAGCTAGTCCAGGTCAGAGCACAGTAATGTAGGGATACGTAGCATAGAAAACAAAAAATTTCCTACCGTAAGAACGCAATCCAAGCCAAGATGCAATCTAGAAGATGGGAGCAACAAGGAGATGAACGAGACTAACCCTTGAAGATTTCCAAAGCCTATAAGAGTAGGCGCTTATTGCTGCGGTAGACGATCACTTGCCGCTTGCAAAAGCGCGTAGAAGATCTTGATCACGGTGCCACGATCGGGCAGCACCTCCGTACTCGGTCACACGTTCGGTGTTGATGAAGACGACGTCCTTCTCCCCGTTCCAGCGGGCAGCGGAAGTAGTAGATCCTCCTCGGAATCCCGACAGCACGACGGCGTGGTGGCGGTGGTGGTGGAGATCTCCGGCGGAGCTTCGCTAAGCATATGCGGGAGATATGGTGGAGGAGGGGCGCTAGGGTTTGGGAGAGAGGGTCTAGGGCGCCGGCCACTTGGGGGCTGCGGCCTAGGAGGGCTTGGTGTGGCCGGCCAGCCCCTCTCCTCCCCTCTTTATATAGGTGGAAGCCCCAAGGTTTAGGTCAAAGTGTCCGAATAAGACCCCAACAAAAACCTTCCATGTGACCAAACCTAGGGGGAGTGGGACTCCCCCTTTTCCTTGGTGGGGTGGCCGGCCACCATGGTGAGGAGTCCACTTGGGACTCCTCCTCCCTTAGGTTGGCCGGCCAAGGTGGGTGGAGTGCCTCTGGGACTCCACCTTCCATCCTTATTTCTTCCGGACTTTTCTAGAACCTTCTAGAACCTGCCATAAATGCACCGGATCATTTCCAAACTTGGAATATGACTTCCTATATATGAATCTTATTCTCCGGACCATTCCGGACCTCCTCATGATGTCCTGGATCCCATCCGAGACTCCGAACAAAACTTCGAACTCCATTCCTTATTCCATATCTACTTAAACGACATCAAACCTTAAGTGTGTCACCCTACGGTTCGCGAACTATGTAGACATGGTCGAGATCTCTCTCCAACCAATAACCAATAGCGGGATCTGGAGATCCATAATGGCTCCAACATATTCAACGATGAGTTAGTGATCGAATGAACCATTCACATACGATACCAATTCCCTTTGTCACGCGATATTTTACTTGTCCGAGGTTTGATCATCGGTATCTCTATACCTTGTTCAACCTCGTCTCCTGACAAGTACTCTTTACTCGTACCGTGGTATGTTGTCTCTTATGAACCATTCATATGCTTGCAAGCTATTTAGACGACATTCCACCGAGAGGGCCCAGAGTATATCTATCCGTCATCGGGATGGACAAATCCCACTGTTGATCCATATGCCTCAACTCATACTTTCCGGATACTTAATCCCACCTTTATAACCACCCATTTACGCAGTGGCGTTTGATGTAATCAAAGTACCTTTCCAGCATAAGTGATTTACATGATCTCATGGTCATAAGGACTAGGTAACTATGTATCGAAAGCTTATAGCAAATAACTTAATGACGTGATCTTATGCTACGCTTAATTGGGTGTATCCATTACATCATTCACATAATGATATAACCTTGTTATTAATAACATCCAATGTTCATGATTATGAAACTAATCATCTATTAATCAACAAGCTAGTTAAGAGGCTTTACTAGGGACTCATTGTTGTTTACATAACACACATGTATCAATGTTTCGGTTAATACAATTATAGCATGGTATATAAACATTTATCATAAACATAAAGATATATAATAACCACTTTTATTATTGCCTCTTGGGCATATCTCCAACAGTCTCCCACTTGCACTAGAGTCAATAATCTAGATTACATTGTAATGTACCTAACACCCATGACATTCTGGTGTTGGTCATACTTTTCCCTAGGGAGAGCTTTAGTCAACGGTTCTGACACACTCAGAAACGTATGTATTTTGCAATTCATTTGCGTCTTCACGCATCACTCATTTTCCAAATGAGTCGGCATTAAATATGTTTGATCTTCTGGTGGAACCTTAATTCCGCGGTCTGAAATATGTCACTAATATTGTCATACACAATATAGCTTCAAAGTTCTGACACTATCGGAACTACACCAAGTTCTTAAAGAACCTCTTGACTTAACATCTTCAGTCATTGTCAAAACAACGACATATTCTGCCTTTGTTTGTAGAATCCGTCACAACATTTAGAACTCTTCTAAATCTAGCATTGTGCTACCTTTTAAACAACACTTAGCCTAATTTTGAGATTGAAATTTTATTTTTATATGTGACAAAACCAATATCGGTGCAACACCTTACAGCGATTTGTTTGTCATTTCTCCATACAAAACTATTTATATATCCTTGGTTCTTCTAAAGTACACAGGGATATTCTTACTGTTTGTCCAATGATTATCACATGAATCATTCTGGTATATGCTCCTAACATTTTAGAGCACAGGACATCTGATTGTGTACATATTAATTGTGATCCGAATCACTCATGTGTTTTTACTCATTGAGTGTCAGATACACTCAAGTTTTGTTAAAACTTCACATGACAAGAACATTTTCTTAATATTTCTATATTGAACTACTTCAATATCCTTTCTATGTACTTTGATTTAAACTTATTATGTGTTTCAATCTATCTTCATAGATCTTGACACTAAATATATTTCAGTCCATATCCTTTCATTGAAGTTAATTCTCAATGAAACCTTTTATAATCAAGTATATAATTACATCATTTATAACCAACTATATGTATCTACATAAAGTATTATAAATATGTCTCAGCGCTCCCACTTAATTTCTTGCAAATGCAAGCCTCTTCATCGTCTCTGATGAAATCAAAAACTTTTTGACTATTTCATCTGGTGAAGATTCCAACTCCGCGATACTTACTTCACCCATTTTGAAGTTCGTATACCTATCTAGTATTCCACGGACTAACAAAACTCTTGGTTGTATCTTGTATACAACTTTACTACACACTTCTGTTAAGTAATGTATTTTGCCATCCTACTATCATATCTCATGAAAGAAATATGTAGTGATTACTAGAATAATCCACATAGACTATAAGTATTGCTACGGAAGATCTAATCTTATCGTAGTCAACTCTTTGAATTTTGTCGTAAACAACTTTTCGACAAGTCAAGCTTATTCAAGGATATTCCATCCAAGTTCATCAATTTTATAGATCCATTTACTTTCAAAAAGTATTCATCTATCTTGGATTTCATGGCGTATAGCCATTTTAACGGAGTCAGAGCCCATCATAACTTCTTTGTATGTAGTTGGTTTATTATTGTTCAAAAACAATCCTTTGTTCACAAATCATTTATTTTATCACAAAGTAAACCATACCTACAAGGTTCAATAAGTACTTCGATCTCCATGACTATAACATTTTGTAGACATGGGAGCCATGATCGTCGTGGCCGCTTCCGGAACCAATTCCGATGCTGCGCTACTCTGATCATTATGCTCAGGTTCATAAACCTTATCAAGTTTTATTGTCCTCCCACTCAAATACTTCGCTAAAAACAATTTCTTGGAAATAAGTAAGAAACATCTACAAACACTTTTGTCTTTGTCTCCATAGTGGAAAGAATTCCCAATCAATTCTGTGGGATAACCAACAAAGACATTCATCCGATTTTGGTTGTAAACTTATTTACTTTATGCTATGCATTCCAAAATTTAAGAAAGGACTATTAGGGTTCATACCCATGCCATAACTCGTATGGTGTCATTTCAACGGATCATGATGATGCTCTATTCAGTGTAAAAGCGGTAGTCTCTAAAGCATAATCCACAAAAATATAATGGCATCAATATTTTATCTCATCATTGATCCAACAAGGTTTGGATACATCTCTCGGATACTCCATCATCATTATGATACTCCAAGAAACGTGAGTTGTAGAACAATTTCATAACTCTCTTAGATGTTCGCTAAAACTCGTAATTCAAATATTTTCCACCATGATCCAATCATAGATATTTGACTTTTCTATTACGATGATTTCCACTTCATGCTGAATTTTATTTGAATCCATTCAAATGTTTCAAACTTCTTCCTTATCGAATATATCCACATTTATATACTCAATTTATTGTTGGAAGTTTTCATGAAGTAGAAGAATCTCCCGCACACAACTATACACAGTGAACCACATACATCATCATGTATATTTCCACTAAGTTAGTTGCCCATTCAACTCTTGGCCTATGAACGGTATTTTAGTCATTCTTTTTAGAAAATATTTGCAAGTGCCAAACGATTCAAAAAATCGAATGACTCCAAAAATCCATTTGCATGGAGTTCATTCATGCGTTCCTTTCTAATATGACCTAAATTGCGGTTCCACAAATAAGTGGAATTCAAATCATTTGCCTTATGCCATTTTAGCGTCAGTATTATGTATGTGTGTTTCACCATTAAGATTTATAATAACTTATCCATCGTACATGGAGTAATGTCATAATTTGAACAACTCATTGTTTTCATTTGACCAGAGCAAAATAACAATTATTAAGTTCTTTATTATAAATTCTAAGGACTAGATAGGATGCCAACGACGAACATAATAACACTTTATTTTTGTTCCAAAAGTGCATTCCTATCATATTCCTTGTCAGTCACTTAGGCCATTGTATTCTTGTATTGCGTTGTTTTGTATGACATTTCATACCAACCAATCTTTACTATTAAATTGCTAACCGTTGTTCGTACGTGTACGTCGCGGCTGTTCACCGCGTCGAACGTTCCCGCGAGCACATATGGGCCGAGGCCCGAAAAAGCTCTGAAACGTTTTCCTCATTAGCATGGAGGCGGGGCAGCGACGACTCGGACCAGAACGGCGGCGGCAGGGACGAGGGCGTTACGCGACGGAATACAACAGTTCCCGGCCGGAGGGTCGCTCCTACCGGTGGCCTCCTGTTGGTGGTCGCCTGCCGGAGTTGGTGCTCCACGATCTCATGTTGCCGGCCTTGTCTCTGAGCTGCCGCGATGGCACTAGAACCAGAACAAAACAAATTTTTTTGATTCGATTCACCACACAAAAAATAGATGCAGAAAAGGAAGCCATAAAAAATTGATTCACCACACAAAAATCGATCCAAGAAAACTAACCCACTCCGTCATGCTAGAAGTAGCAGGAGCTCCACGCAAAATCAATCCAGTAATCTGGCTCACCACCAAGGTCTGTTCTTAATCTTGCAGCGGTGCCTATCTCTGTTCAAAGTAGCAAGAGCAGCCACAATTGCCTAGGTCCTCGCCATCCAGTAGTAACGTTGATTCCTCCGGTCCCTCAGCCGTGTGCGCCGTCTCCTACCGTCCGACAGCTGCTAATACAGTCTCCTTCGACGAGGCCGTCCTTCTTACACCGATGTCCAGCCGATCCAACTATTGCTCTCTTGTCCGGCAGCTCCTCCAGCTCTCATCCATGTCTGATCTGGGAATTTCGGAATTGGCAAGAGGAAGGGAGAAGCTCGGTGAGGAAACTGCATCAGGACAAAAGCTGACTCCTGGGTCCCACAAACAGTGCTAAATACTGGAGTAGACTGAGTCAACATTTTACTAGCTGGGTTGTCCAGACTAGGAGGGGGTGGTATGCTTTTTCTGTTGTTGAAGATTTTCTTTTTCTGCTTCTATTTTCATACAAAACAAGTAAAATGAGTGTTTGAAGAGATTTTAAAAGGGCAAAATATGTCTAAATTAAAAATAATTTTGCAAATATTAAGGCAAAATAGTCACCGGCACTAGGGTGCGCGAGGTTGGGTTGCCATGTCCGTATATAGAACAATGGCTATAGATGACACACACGAGATCACCGAGCAATTGAAATTATCCTCATTGTTATGTATGAGTTTTTGTCGGAGAGTGATGTCGTTTGATGTTGATAGTGTCTTTGCCCCCACACACCAGAGATCGCAGCGCTCTCTTCTCCCCCGCACGCAGCACGCTGCTGCTGCAACACCCGGGACACAGCTGTTTCGCGGCGCACAATCATTCCTTGTCCGGTTATTCATATGATGGCTCACTGGGTTCAGCTTTGGGCCCTCCTTTCGCCAGAGAGACAGCGGGATGCCATGGCTACTGGATGCATACGGCTCCAGACGATCGCTCAGGATATCTTGTGCCAGGCTGGCTGACGGCATACTAGGAGGCTACAGTGATGTGTAGTGCTACTATGTTTTATTTGTTTCACTGGTTGATTCTTGTATCAACTGTAGGCGATGATTGTGTTGTGAGTTTTGTAAGACTAAATTACTACTTTATTAATAAAAGGCCGTGTGCATCATCATGATGCAGAAGCCGGGGTTTTCACTCCCCATTTTGAAAAAAAAAAACGCGTTAGAGAGCATAGCCAGGGCTATCACTGCTTCTGGTTTGCTTCGTCGATGAAGATGTTGTTACAGAGAATGACAACGCCGACACTGGTCAGTTGGCTTAAATCGTTAGGACATTTTCTTTGTTGCATTTTTTAAATCGACATGATGTTCACTATTGCATTGTAAAAAAAGTAGGCTCAATTAAGGACTCCATACCATTTAGATTCGATTCAAGTAAGAAATGCAACATATGAAATGTTGTTCACTTAATTTAATATGACCGTAGCAACGCACGGGTTTTGTGCTAGTATGGTACTAATACCCAAGAATTTCATTGTGTGACCAAACTAGGAATACAACCATAACATGTATATCATGTATATACACCTGAGCTAGACTTTCTAGTCTTCTCTTTTCTTTCTGCCACAATATCTTTTGTAGTTTCTCTTTTAGCTTTCCTCATTATTTAGAAAATAATTCACCTTCAATAACTTCTAGGTTTGTTGGTCAAATACCAATAACCTTGAGGTTCTTACTTTGAAGTTGATCATCATATGACAAGTGTTTCAGATTTCACTATTAGTAACTTTGTAATATGATGAACAATTTCACTCATATGACGACTTTTCCGAGACCATGTCTGTACATGCTAGGCTCGTAAAGTTTAACCTCAGTATTCGCATATGCAAATCTGGATTGCACCCGTTGTATGCACACGTAGAATCTATAACACCCGATCATCACGTGATGCTACGAAACGACGAGTCTTAGCAACGGTGCATACTAAGGACGATCACTTCATGGATATGCGAATATCGTTAGTGCCCCAATAATTTGAGGATTGGGACGCCTTGCGTCTACAACCTTCCTACATTCCCATAAAACTTATGAGTTTATGTAGTCTCACCAAATTATATTCTATCATCTTGCAATAAGGTCTTAGATATCACATATATCTCATACCTTGATTATTTCTGAAAACAAAATTTTCAGCTCCTTACTTTTCAAACAGATTTGAACTTCAAGTTTCACGGAGACAAGATAACTTTAGGTACTAATTGAAACCATAGCTCTTTGAATCAACAATGTGAGGTTTACTAAAAGTTTGCAATAGGACTTAATCATTTCTTGATTCTTTAACAATACGGTACCAGTCCGTAAAGTTTCTTGTCAGATTTTAACAGTATTTCTATCTCAATTACAAGACTAGCGCTTGGTAGAAAACGGATGTCAATACTACAAATTAATTCAAAATACTACTCAGACTATGTTTATGATAATTAGTTCATGTTTTAATCTAATTACTAATGAACTCCCACCTAATACAACATCCCTCATAGTTGTTAAGTGGTACACGATCCACATCCACTACACCAAAACCGATCATCACGTGAGATGATGTAGCTTCAATGGTGAACATCAACATGTTGATCATATCATCCATATGACTCGTGTTCAACCTTTCGGTTTCCGTTGTCCCGAGGCCATGTCTGTACATGCTAGGCTCGTCAAGCAAACCCAAGTATTCCGCGTGTGCAACATGGCTTACACCCGTTGTATGTGAACGTTGAGTCTATCACATCCGATCATCACGAGATGCTTGAAACGACGAAGCGTGCAGCGGTGCATACGAGGGGAGAACACTTTATTATCTTGATATTAATGTGAGGGATCATCTTATAATGCTACCGTCGCGATCTAAGCAAAATAAGATGCATAAAGGATTAACATCACATGCAATTCATATGTGATATGATATGGCCCTTTAGTCTTTGCGCCTTCGATCTTCATCTCCAAAGCACGGACATGATCTCCATCATCAACGGGCATGATCTCCATCATCGTCGGCGTAGCGTCAAGGTCCATGGCGCCGTCTTCATGATTGTTCACCTCATGTAGCAACTATTACAACTACTTTGAAATACTACTCAACATGAAATTTAAAGACAACCATAAGGCTCCTGCCGGTTGCCACAATACAATAATGATCATCTCATACATATTCATCATCACATCATGGCCATATCACATCACCAAAACCTGCAAAAACAAGTTAGACGTCTCTAATTTGGTTTGCATATTTTACGTGGTTTAGGGTTTTCGAGTGAGATCTAATCTACCTACGAACATGAACCACAACGGTGATACTAGTGTTGTCAATAGAAGAGTAAATTGAATCTTCACTATAGTAGGAGAGATAGACACCCGCAAAGCCACTTATGCAATACAAGTTGCATGTCGAGCGTGGAGCAAATCTCATGAACGCGGTCATGTAAAGTTAGCCCGAGCCGCTTCATCCCACTATGCCACAAAGATGCAAAGTACTCAAACTAAAGACAACATAAGCATCAACGCCCACAAAACCATTGTGTTCTACTCGTGCAACCATCTATGCATAGACACGGCTCTGATACCACTGTAGGGATACGTAGCATAGAAAACAAAAAATTTCCTACCGCAAGAACGCAATCCAAGCCAAGATGCAATCTAGAAGATGGGAGCAACGAGGAGATGAACGAGACTAACCCTTGAAGATTTCCAAAGCCTATAAGAGTAGGCTCTTATTGCTGCGGTAGACGATCACTTGCCGCTTGCAAAAGCGCGTAGAAGATCTTGATCACGGTGCCACGATCAGGCAGCACCTCCGTACTCGGTCACACGTTCGGTGTTGATGAAGATGACGTCCTTCTCCCCGTTCCAGCGGGCAGCGGAAGTAGTAGATCCTCCTCGGAATCCCGACAGCACGACGGCGTGGTGGCGGTGGTGGTGGAGATCTCCGGCGGAGCTTCGCTAAGCATATGCGGGAGATATGGTGGAGGAGGGGCGCTAGGGTTTGGGAGAGAGGGTCTAGGGCGCCGGCCACTTGGGGGCTGCGGCCTAGGAGGGCTTGGTGTGGCCGGCCAGCCCCTCTCCTCCCCTCTTTATATAGGTGGAAGCCCCAAGGTTTAGGTCAAAGTGTCCGAATAAGACCCCAACAAAAACCTTCCATGTGACCAAACCTAGGGGGAGTGGGACTCCCCCTTTTCCTTGGTGGGGTGGCCGGCCACCATGGTGAGGAGTCCACCCTTAGGTTGGCCGGCCAAGGTGGGTGAGTGCCTCTGGGACTCCACCTTCCATCCTTATTTCTTCCGGACTTTTCTAGAACCTTCTAGAACCTGCCATAAATGCACCGGATCATTTCCAAATTTGGAATATGACTTCCTATATATGAATCTTATTCTCCGGACCATTCCGGACCTCCTCATGATGTCCTGGATCCCATCCGAGACTCCGAACAAAACTTCGAACTCCATTCCTTATTCCATATCTACTTAAACGACATCAAACATTAAGTGTGTCACCCTACGGTTCGCGAACTATGTAGACATGGTCGAGATCTCTCTCCGACCAATAACCAATAGAGGATCTGGAGATCCATAATGGCTCCCACATATTCAACGATGACTTAGTGATCGAATGAACCATTCACATACGATACCAATTCCCTTTGTCACGCGATATTTTACTTGTCCGAGGTTTGATCATCGGTATCTCTATACCTTGTTCAACCTCGTCTCCTGACAAGTACTCTTTACTAAATACCGTGGTATGTTGTCTCTTATGAACCATTCATATGCTTGCAAGCTATTTAGACGACATTCCACCGAGAGGGCCCAGAGTATATCTATCCGTCATCGGGATGGACAAATCCCACTGTTGATCCATATGCCTCAACTCGTACTTTCCGGATACTTAATCCCACCTTTATAACCACCCATTTACGCAGTGGCGTTTGATGTAATCAAAGTACCTTTCCAGCATAAGTGATTTACATGATCTTATGGTCATAAGGACTAGGTAACTATGTATCGAAAGCTTATAGCAAATAACTTAATGACGTGATCTTATGCTACGCTTAATTGGGTGTATCCATTACATCATTCACATAATGATATAACCTTGTTATTAATAACATCCAATGTTCATGATTATGAAACTAATCATCTATTAATCAACAAGCTAGTTAAGAGGCTTTACTAGGGACTCATTGTTGTTTACATAACACACATGTATCAATATTTCGGTTAATACAATTATAGCATGGTATATAAACATTTATCATAAACATAAAGATATATAATAACCACTTTTATTATTGCCTCTTGGGCATATCTCCAACAAGTAACCCCCCAGCCATGGCGATCGCATAGCTGTTGGCTTCCTCCTCCGCCAACCGCGCCTGGCGGCGCTGGGCGTCCCCAGCGAGGGTCTCGAAGGACGCAACCAGAATGAGCTGGTCGCCGGCGCAGTCGAAGCGGCCGGGGACGGGGGCATTGTCGTCCGCGATGTCGTGGATGACGGCGTCCGCTGGTGGCGCCGCCGAAGGGGCCGCCATCGCCGCCCGCGCCTCCGCGAGCTCCGCCCTGGCGTCGGCAAGCTCGGCCATGGCGTCCGCGGGCCGACGAAAACGGACATTTCGGACGTCCAAAATGCGTCGGCCCACTGGAGATGGCATCTCCAACGGCGACCCATCCCGCGTCCGCGTGTCCGCATGAGTCGAACCAGACAAAAACGCGGCCCATCACGCAGACCCATCCCTAAAACAGATGGCCGCGGCGTCCGAAATGACCCAAAGCCGGCCTAAATCTGGGACTCGTTTGCGTGGTCGTGGACACCGAGGGCTGCCCTCTCGCGTTCTTCCCTTGTCCTTCCCTGACCCGCCTGTCTGCCTCCCAAAATACACGCACTTCACTCCACTCCCAAATCCTACCAGCCATGTTATTATTTCATATTAAGTCTCAATCTGCAATGTACGTTAATACAATGAGTAAGGTGACAGTGGCAGTTACCTATGCATGAACACATGAACAGTGAGCTACGGTCCGCAAGCTAGCTGATTTTGCATATGCTTCAGCGTGCGGCGCCCCAGCGCTCGGCGCGGCATCCTACTGTGCAACGCCTCACGGCAAGGCGCGGCACCGACGCAGCTAGGGCCCACGCTGCCAGCGTGGCGGCGTGTGCGGCGCCTTTCACTATGGCGTGGCACAGTGATGTGCGGCGCCCTGTTCACCGGCGCGACAAAAAGAGGTTAGTTTTAGAAAATAGTTTCACGGAAGGTTTAATTTTCAAATTTGTTTCGTTCTAGGGTTATTTTTGTGGATTGTGCCTGAGAGGTGTACTGCCGTGCGGCCTGGGCAGCCGTGAGGGTGACGTGGTGGCGCTAGGGCCAGAGGGACGTCGGGTGGAATCATACCCACTACAAAGGTACACCCGGTTTTGTACTGCATCATGTGGGAACCGTAGCCAAACCCGTATAATAACCGCCGGAATACGGGGTTTCGGCTCTACCCGGCTGTCTAGCAGACCCCGTAAAAATGGCCCCCGCTCCAATTTTTGTTGTTTTCGATTACGCGGCGGGTCTTCGCCCCCTACTTGTGCGGGGTGGGAGCGGCGATAGAGGGCCAATCCAGTATCCCATTTCCCAAACCGTGCGCGGACATTTCAGTTCCCCCACCCGTTTTCCCCCGCGCGCCGCCGCAGCCACCCGCGCGCCACCGCCGGAATCCGTCAGATCCGCGCCCCTCCACCGCCCGCCGAGCCGCGCCGAGCTGCGTCGACGCCCGCCGCACCTCCGCCGCACCCCCGCCGAAGATCCGCGTCCCTCCGCGCGCGCCGCCGCACCCCCGCCGCGGTCTTCTCCGCCGTTTTCGCCGGTGAGTATTCCGCCGCGTTCTTGTTCGTTCTCGCCGGTAAAATGGAGGTGTTTGGGGCTGATGCATGCTTCACCGTGGTAGATGGCTTCGGAGGATGTGCACATGGCGGATTTGGACGCGACGTCGACCGATTGGTCCTCGTCGGATTCCGACGATTCGGACCTCAACGAGCTGCTCAACGAAGATGAGACGGAGATGATGCTGCTCCTGTTCGGCATGAAGCACATGGAGGACCGTGCCAAGCTGCTGGATCAGCGGAAAGGATCCATGATGGGGCGTATGTGCATTCGGAGGAACCGCGCACTCAGCCACGAACAACTGATGCAAGATTATTTTGCCGAGGTACCGACCTATCCTCCCCGCCTCTTCCGTAGAAGGTACCGAATGCGTAGGACTTTGTTCGAGAGAATAGTCAGAGATTGCGAGGCTAATTGCGATTATTTCAGCAAAGAAGAAATGCTGCCCAAGTCATGGGATTTAGCCCATATCAAAAAATATCTGCCGCAATGAGGGTGATTGCATACGGTATACCGGCAGATTATACCGATGAGTACCTTCGCATTGGTGTACAAACAACCACGGATTGCGTGCGTATGTTTGCCAAGATGGTGATCAAGTTGTATGGAGAGACGTATCTCCGAGCTCCAAATGAGGAAGATACAAAAAGGCTAATGGAGATCAATGAAATGAAGGGGTGGCCGGTGATGCTTGGTAGTTTGGATTTCATGCATTGGACATGGAAAAATTGTCCAAAAGCATGGCATGAAATGTATTGTGGCAAAAGCCGTGATGCTACCATTGTTCTTGAAGCTGTGGTCTCTCAAGACTTATGGATTTGGCATGCTTTTTTTGGATTGCCGGGGACACTCAACGACATCAACATCTTCAATAGATCCCCTTTGTTTGCAAGACTAGTTAAGGGTGAAGCACCAACTTGTAACTACAAAGTTATGAATAATGAGTACACCATGGGGTACTATCTCACAGATGGTATTTACCCTAACTATGCAACCCTTGTCAAGTCCATAAAAGAGAAAAAGGACAAGGCTTTGACAAGAAAAGAAGCTTGCTTCACCAAAAATCAAGAGGCATGCCACAAGGATACTGAGAGAGCTTTTGGTGTCTTGTAAGCAAAGTTTGCAATTGTCCGGGGTCCTGCAAGGTTTTGGGACAAGGAAACTCTTGTTGATATCATGACATGTTGTGTGATTCTTCACAACATGATCATTGAAGATGAAAGAGGTTTGAACTTGTCATGTTTCTATGACAATGTTGGCACCCGAGTGCAGCCCGAGAGGAACCCTGATCGGATTGAAGCTTTTCTTGTAGCTCATCGAGGCATTGAAAATGCCGAGACTCATCACCAGCTCACCCAAGATCTGATTGATCACCATTGGCAGTTGCATGGCCAATGAGTTATTACATTCATTTCCTATTATTGTATGTGCGAAACATTCATTTCCTATTGTTGTATGTGTGAAACATTTGTTATTTGTTTAATTCTTCCATTAGAACATTTGTTGACATTTCCAAAAAACACTATTGTAATAATTATGATGATTATTGTGTGATGTAAAACATTTATTTTATGTGAATGTTGTGTTGGTTCTAATATCCAATTTGTCAAAAAATCATGTTTTGAGGGGTTGAAAACTCGTCCGAGCTAGCAGACCCCGTATCCCCACCCCGTAAAACAGAATCTGTTTTACGGGGTGGGGATACGGGGTCTGCTACCCGTATCCCCACCCCGTAAAACAGAATCTGTTTTACGGGGTGGGGATACGGGGTCTGCTAGCTCGGACGAGTTTTCGGCCGGCGAAAAGTAAATACAGGGCCCTCTACTCGCGTTTTAAGGGGCGAAAAAATACGGGACCTGTTAGACATGGTCTAACCAATTTCATTTTTCTTTCAAAAACTAACTAGTATATCTTATTTTCTGCCCCTTTCCTTCTTCCTGTCACTTGCTTGTAAAAGACTTGTTATTTTCGTTATGAGAGTAATGGAAAGGGGCTAGCCCAGTTGGAAAAAAGGAAAAAGTGGGGCTTTCAAATATTATGAAAATTCCGAAATTATCGCGTAAGTCAGATTTTCTTTAAAAAATGAGTTTAAGAAATGAAATTTGCAAGAAAACAAAAAAGGAATAATAATATTCAACGGGGGCATCTTCAGCGGGGCGATGCAAATCGCACGCTAAAACGGACTTAAACCAACTGTTTGCATCGGGCCGAATGGTTGAAATCGACCGCGCATGCGTTTACGTCTAAGGGTGTCCCAGTGGCCCAACGCATAATCTTTTTTAATTGAAAACCCATAATTTACATAATTGTAAAAATACATTAAAAGGCTTATAGAAAATAAAAAGGGCCAGCAAAGCCTGCTAAAACCTAGCTACAGACTAATGCTCGTGGTCACTGACAAGGTCGATGAACTCCGGTATCCGCCATGGGAGCTGGAACGCCGACGGTGGAGGAGGAAGGGTAGCCTGCGGTGACTGCTGCCAGACTGTCGGCGGAGTAGGAAGATGTGGTGAAGGTGAACACAGATCCTAGGCCGTCGTGTGGCCGGAGGACTCGCCAGCCTCCCCTGCGCTAGCGAAGACTCACGAAGCTGGATGGAGAGGCCATCCCGCATAGAGAGTGGCCATTGCGATGGCAATGGGCTCCTCCTTGCAAATGTCTGGCGGCTGGGTCTCCGGATCCCACTTCTGGACGCTTTCGTCGTGTCCGTTGTCTCCTCCTTGAACATGGTCATCGGATGCGGCCTCGTACTCAGCCTTGGCGGCATCCTCGTCCACGTTGTTGTCACCGCATTCGCTCTCGTCGTCGTCAACCTCGTCGGCGTCAGTTGATGTAGTCGACGTCGCCGAGGTATCCCGCTTGGCGACGCGAGTCAAACTCCCGCGCCCCGAACGAGATCCAGTTGTAGGAGTTGAGCACGTACACCGGATCTTCTCGCAGATCGGGCGGCAAGATGGCTCGGTGGCGGCGCACCTCGTCATGGCGCTCTCGGCCCTCGCGTGGCACGGGAGAGACCGGCACACGCCTGGAGTTGAGGTACCAGCTGCCTACGGGCAGGCTAGCATCCGGCCATGGCACCGTCCGGTTCTCCTCCCAGCCGCTGCGCGCAAATTCGATGTGGGCGTACCGCTCTACCAGCGGCTTCTTGCCGGACCGCGAGCCGCTTGCCTCATGATCGTTCTTCGTCTTGCGGTACGGACAACCCTTTCCCATGGCGTCGGAATTATACTTCATTTATTACATGTAGAATTATACTTCATTTATTACAAAGTACATTTGCAAACAACAATAGGGAAACGTATATCTCGCTTAACTGATGTGACGATACCAATTACCATCTAAGTATTTTAACGTCTTCCAAGAATCTTGTCGCTGTGTATGGAGCAACTTAGAATACGTCTAGACATGCCTTCCTGTGCAAGTTGGTTAATCTGGCTAAATATAATCCACATCCTATGATTATAGGTGGGGATTTTAATTTGCTAAGATTTTCTTATGAGAAAAGTAGAGACGGATTTGACTGTTACTGGTTTTTCTTATTCAGTGATGTTATAGACAACTTGGATTTAAAATAGGTTTCAATGATTGGGAGATAGTTCACTTAGGAAAATAGTCTTCTAGAGCCGACACACAAGAAGCTGGATCATGTGCTTATGCACTCACAATGGGAATCAAAATTACCGATGGTCACTGTACGCGCTTTACATCGGATGAAGACTTTGTCGAATCACGCTCTCATACTTTTAACCACTGAAACACCTAGACCGCACGTAAACATCAATTTAAGTTTGAACTTGATTGGTTACACAGAGAAGGTTTTTAGAATTTGGTTTAAAATGTGTAAGACAGGCGAGTGGATGGTGTTAACCCATTCAAAAGTGAAATAATAAACTACGCGCTATGTGTAAATATCTTGGTTGATGGGCACGATATTTGGCTGGGCAGCTCAAAAGTGAAAAGGTTCAGTTATCATCCTTGATTGATGAGTTGGAGGTTGTCGTTGAGGTTAGGCCGCTATCTACGCAAGATATTGAAATAAAAGTCAATATAATACGACGATGGCTGGCATATTATGAGAAGAGTAGCTCAAATGGTACCAACGGTCTAACGTCTAATTTATTTTGGAAGGAGACTCGAACACAAGATATTTCCACAGTGTCGCTAAAGGCAGAGTTTCCGATGAGGAAAACGTCTATCGTACTGCGGCTTATCCAAAGGATGAGGTAAAAAAAGGTTGTTTTCAAACTGGAGTAGAACAAATCCCTAGGACTGGATGGTTTCCCAGCATAGTTATATTAAACTTCTCAGAGATAATCAAATGGGACCTGATGGCGTTATTCAGTGCTTTGCATGAAGGATAGCTCGACATATTTTTGCCTTAATTTTGGTGAGATGATTTTGTTACCTAAGGTTAAATGAAGAAGAAATGATCCGACAATATCGACCTATTTATCTTCTTAATGTAAGCTTCAAGATTTTCACAAAAACCACAACTATTAGGAAAAATTCGGTGAATGGTCATGTAGTGCGAGCCTCTCAGACTGTGTTCATGCAGGAAAGAAATATCTTTCATGGGGTACTGACCCTGCATAAACGGTTTATGATTTCCAACGGAGATGAATGGGATCATGCTAAAACTTGACTTTGAAAAAGCATATGACATGGTCACATGGTCTTTCCTTCAACAAATACTCTGAATGAAATGTTTTCCCGATGAGTGGCGTGCTCTAATTCATAAGTTTTTATCGGAGGAAGTGTTCCAATCAAAATCAATGATAACATTGGTAGATACTTCCATAGGAAAAAAGGATTAACACAAGGCGACCCATTATCACCCGTGCTATTTAATATATTGGGTGATATCCTAGGCATAATTGTTGAAGCTATTAGGTCTTAAAGTTAACTTCCATAAAAGTACATTGTTCTACTTCGGTGAGGCACAAGACGAGGCCACCCAGTATGCTGATCTTTTTAACTATGGGATATGTCAGTTCCCTATCGGTTATTTAGACATTCCGATTCATTAGCGGAGACTTACAAATGCTAAATGGAAACTCGTCGAGGAAAGACTCCAAAAATAGTTAAGTAGTTAGAAAGGAAAATGTTGATCCTAATTAACTTAGTACTCAGCAATATGGTATTGTATATGATTCCCTTCTTCTAGTTGCCCAAGTGATTCTTGCAGAGATTGAACTATTTCTAATCAAGATTCCTTTGGCAAGGAGATAGTGAGAAAAAATCGACTAGCTAAATGGAATATTATTTGACGTAGAAAAGATCAAGTAGGACTTGGTATTCATGACTTTGAGGTAAAAAACCCCAGCACTCCTTGGGAATATTCAAGCTTCTAATTAAATATGGGAATTGGCAAACCATCCTGAACCTGAAGAGAAACTATGTTCGCTCAAAGGCTTTGTCCCAGGTTTATTGGAAACCTAGGAACTCACACTTCTGGGCTGGTCTTATAGTGAAAAAGAAGTTCTTCTTTCCACATGTGTCATTTTCTATCAAGGATGTATCTCAGATAAGATTTTGGGAAGACAAGTGGCGAACAATATCTGCAATATACAATATTGTGCATCATAAATTGGATACTTCAGTAAAGGTGATGGAAACTTCACCTCCGAATGTGACGTTCATATGATATCTTGTTGGTCAAGGCTAGCATTCTAGAATGGTTTGCTTCAGTGTTTAGATATGGTTCAATTAACGCACGGAACTGACGAGTTTTGTTGGAATCTACACAAGATTAGAAAATTATCTGTGGGAGCCATGTATAGTGATTTGATCTAGCCTGATGTGCCAGTTGATAATAAAAGAAATTAGAAAATAAAGATACCGCTGAAAACTAAGGTTTTTACCTGATATCTTCGTAGAGGGGTAATTCTCACTAAGAACAACCTGGCAAAACTTAATTGGAATAGAAGTAAAAAAAAGTCTATCTTTTGTCATCATGAAGAGACTATTAAACACTTATTCTTCATGGCGCTATATGGCCAGTCATCCACATAGGTTATACCTTATACCAGTCACGTATCGTTAGGATGGGAGCGTTTTTCATTATTTGGTTACCCTGTCTGTGTAGAAATGATAAGGTTTTTAATGATAAAATGTGTTCTCTCTTACAAGTTATCTACTGGTGCATTCGTTTTCTTCATTCATGGTAGCCTCTTCAGCGCGTGGAGAATCAAAACCTATTTATGGATATGTCTAAACAGTTAGAGAACACGGTGAGAGAAAATTTTCCTAACATGGGTGGCAGCGTAATCTGCATATATATTGGACCTCTACCACCATAGGATATTGGAATTAACTTCCGGTGGTATATTTCAAGGATTCGGGATCAACTTCACAAGATGCATATGTTTAAAGGTATGAATTAAGAATCATGAACAAATAGAGATTCTCAATATATCCAATCATGCAAAGCAATGATTATAATAACTCGGAGCAAATGATTTCTCACATAAGATGTATAGATATGTCTTTTGAGAAAACCGCACCAAGAATCTCTTACTCAAACAAAAACCAAAAGATAAGCAAAGAAAGCTTTTTAATAAAAGTGGAGCTTGTTTGAGAAAACATGCCACCTAGGAACAAGATAATTAATAGTATCAACTCTAAGTGGCATAACCTCATATTTTCACATTTTCTAGGATTGTGATATGTACGAGACATATTACTCCCCCATAATGTGATAAAACATTTCTTCTAGTCAAGAGGCAATTAAAATTCGACTAGAGATGATTAATGGACATTAGAATTTAAATTTCTCATGAGTATGACACACCGCATAGTGACTAGATAATCTTGCAATATCAATACTAAGTGGTGGTATCCATGTACACATATTTTTAAAGAAAGAGAGATGCACAAGGCATATCACTTCCCCAAAATGGGATGTTCCATTAATCACTCAAAGAGAGCCAAATAAGATATCATCAAGATGCATTAGGCTCACAACAATACACAAGTATATGATGAGTCAAACAAACATACTTGAATACACAAGATAGGTAAGTAAGACACAACACATACAAACACATATTTGGTACAAAACCAAACATGCAAAGGGGCAAGTAACTTACAATAAATACGATGAGTTGAAGTATAAGTTACCGCAAAGAGGAGCATTGGATATAAGATATAGATGATAATTCATACGACTTGGCTTGGTCAAAATATAATATATGAAGATCCCTTAATTCTTCATGAAGTAGCCAAGTCTCCAATGCCCTCCACATACACCTATTGATCAAGTTTGAGTTTGTTGGTCCCCAACCAAGTTGGGTCCTAAGAGGTTAGTCATAATAGGCTTGGCAACCCAAATGGTTCTTTTCTTGAAACCACTTTGAGTTCCAACAAACTTGGCAAACACATTGCCATTCTTATCCTTCCCAAGAGATTAATCATCATTAATAATGATAGGGTTAGATAAGGTAACTTTTAAGCATGAAGAGGCAAAGTGCCCCTTCACACGACATAAGTAGCAAGTGTTCCCCTTTTTTCTTCTTTATTGATTTCTTCACTTGGGGAACTTTATCTTGATTCTTCTTGGGAAGTGGCCTATCTTCAACTTGAAGTTGAGCTTGTGATTGACCTTTACCATGAGGCCGCTTCCCTTGTTGCTTATTACTCAAGTGCTTCTTCTTCAATGGGCATGATCTAACATGATGCCCTTCGACCTTGCACTTGAAGCAAACAATCTTGGCCAAATCCTTGACTTTGTCTTGGCCCTTCTTCTTGTTGCTCTTGCTCTTGGACTTGTTCTTGTTATTGGAGTTGAATCCAAGTCCACTCTTGTCATTGGGGGATTGTTGCACACTCGACATCTTGTCAAGTGCGTATTTCCCTTCATGACGCTTTTCCAAGTCTTTCTTCAAAGAAAGGACTTGGGCCTTGAGCTCTTCGATTTCCTCTACATGGTTAGTAGAAATACAAGTACTAGAGGAAGTAGAAGCTTCATTGTTAGAGCACAAGGAAAAGCAAGTAATCCAACACAAGGTGTATCAATAGTTTGACTAGATGGATTACTAGGAATAGCACAAGGCAATATAGCATTTTGAGTAGAAGTTATGCTAATTTCCACATTAGGCTCTGATACGTCTCCGACGTATCGATAATTTCTTATGTTCCATGCCACATTATTGATGATATCTACATGTTTTATGCACACTTTATGTCATATTCGTGCATTTTCTGGAACTAACCTATTAACAAGATGCCGAAGTGCCAGTTGCTGTTTTCTGCTGTTTTTGGTTTCAGAAATCCTAGTAAGGAAATATTTTCGGAATCGGACGAAATCAACACCGAAAGTCTTAGAATTCCCGGAAGCTTCCAGAACACCGAAGGAGAGTCGGAGGCGGGCAGCAGGGGGCCCACACCATAAGGCGGCGTGGGTGGCCCCCTGGCCGCGCCAGCCTATGGTGTGGGGGCCCCAGCCACCTCCTTGCGCCGCCTCTCCGCCTATATATTTGTCCCTGACCTAAAAACATCGACCAGTTCGACGGAAACAGAGAAAACCATACAGAGCCGCCGCCATCGCGAAAGTCCAATTCGGGGGACAGAAGTCGCTGTTCCGGCACCCTGCCGGGACGGGGAATTGCCCCCGGAGCCATCTCCGCCGCCGTCTTCACCGCCATCTTCACCGCCATCGCTGCCTCCATGATGAGGAGGGAGTAATCCACCCCCGAGGCTGAGGGCTCCGCTGTAGCTATGTGGTTCATCTCTCTCCCATGTACCTCAATACAATAATCTCATGAGCTGCTTTACATGATTGAGATTCATATGAGTTTTGTATCACTATTCATCTATGTGCTACTCTAGTGATGTTATTAAAGTAGTTTTATTCCTCCTGCACGGTGTAATGGTGACAGTGTGTGCATCCGTGTTAGTACTTGGCGTATTCTATGATTATGATCTCTTGTAGATTATGAAGTTAACTATTGCTATGATAGTATTGATGTGATCTATGCCTCCTTTCTTAGCATGAAGGTGACAGTGTGCATGCTATGTTAGTACTTGGTTTAGTCGTATTGATCTATCTTACACTCTAAGGTTATTTAAATATGAACATTGAATTGTGGAGCTTGTTAACTCC
This sequence comes from Lolium perenne, assembly GCF_019359855.2. Lineage (NCBI taxonomy): Eukaryota > Viridiplantae > Streptophyta > Magnoliopsida > Poales > Poaceae > Lolium > Lolium perenne. The sequence continues at coordinate 360,792,982 of NC_067247.2, read as the reverse complement.
GGCATTGAGGGTTCGTGTAATCCTACGCAATGTGTTCATCATCCAACAAGAAAGTGTAGAGTATGCATTTATCTATTCTGTTATGTGATCAATGTTGAGAGTGTCCACTAGTGAAAGTATGATCCCTAGGCCTTGCTCCTAAATACTGCTATCGCTGCTTGTTTACTGTTTTACTGTGTTACTACTGCTGCGTTACTACTGCTTGTTTACTGTCCTGGGCAAAGCACTTTTCTGGTGCCGTTGCTACTACTTATTTATACCACCTGTATTTCACTATCTCTTCGCCGAACTAGTGCACCTATTAGGTGTGTTGGGGACACAAGAGACTTCTTGCTTTGTGGTTGCAGGGTTGCATGAGAGGGATATCTTTGACCTCTTCCTCCCTGAGTTCGATAAACCTTGGGTGATCCACTTAAGGGAAAACTTGCTGCTGTTCTACAAACCTCTGCTCTTGGAGGCCCAACACTGTCTACAGGAAAAGGAGGGGGGCGTAGACATCAGGCTCACACGATGTTACCTTAGTAATAGTAGCCTCATGAGCTAACTTTAGCCCATCATAGGAGGTTAGGATATCCTCAAGAGAGTGCGAAAGCGTTTTATTGCTTTCTTCCAATTCCCTACAATCGCTAGTTAGCAAATCAAGTTGAGCCCTTAACTCAACATTCTCTTTTAAGATAGATGCTTCACACGAAGTAGAGTTAGTTGCACGAATATCATTAATAGAATTTTCTTTTACAAACACATAAGATTCAATTTTTTGTGTAAGAAAAAACTTAGTATGCTTCTCATCTTTTAGCTCTTGCTTGAGGAGAATTACTCTTAGTCTCCTATTTTCAATATGAGACTCTAACTCCACTATGGTTTCCCTATATTTTTGAACGGTTTCCATAGAGTATTCGAGACTAGCACGAGCCTCCTTATTACCACGAAGAGAAGCATATACAAGCCCCATCTCATGCAACAAAGCATCATATTCTTCATCATTATCATTATCATTATCATCATCACTCTCATCATTAGAGGATGTGTTAGGAGTCAAAGTAGGAGATACCTTTGATCCATTTTCCATAAGGCACATGCGCATACCGGAGGATGAAGATGAGGATATTCTTGAATCCCCATTTGAAACCATGTCTTGATCCATAGAGTGTCCGGTTTCCTCTACATTGTTAGTCAACAAACAACTAGAGGAAATAGAAGCATTTTGATTATGGAAACAATTCAAGGCAAGCATATCATCATGAGATCTAAGTAAGCAATTTACACATGATATGCAAGGACTATCAACACAAGCATGTAGATTATTTTCAGTGCTAGATGTGTTTAAGTCCAACGAGGAAACATTACAATGGGATAGATATGAAGAATCATCATTATTGAGTACAATACCAACATTCCAATTTTCCTCACCACTCACCATATCATTACCTTGTGTCTTGTCACACGTTGGTGAAGTGGATGAAGATGATAATACATCACGGCCGGAGGTGGAAGCAACTTGGAGCTCTTCATGATGTGAAGGGGAAGAGAGCTCCTCGGAGACACCACCGACCATATGAGAAATGGATCCACCAAACATTTCCTTAAGCTTGATCCACATCTCATGAGACGACTTTCGCTTTATATATATCAAGAACCTACGAAAATCTGGTCTCAAGGAGAATAAAAGCTACTTAGATACTTGAGCTTCAAGATGTAAGTTTTTCTCATCCTCTAAAGATAGGTTTTGAGGATCCATCGGAGGAGAAAAACCTACATCTAGAAATTGCTCTATATTTGGACACAAGGTCCGAAGATTACAAAGCAAGCAATTTCTCCACAAAAAATAATTTGTGCCATCAAGGATAATTGTGTAATTGTGCTCTATATTACTAGTCGACATCTTTACTCTCAAGGCAGCAAAGCCTTAAACAAGGAGAGACCTTGCTCTGATACCAATTGAAAGGACGAGATGTCGCCTAGAGGGGGGTGAATAGGCGTTTAAAAAATCTTACGGATTTGGCTTGTAAGAATGCGGAATTAAACTATGTTTATTCTACAAGCACAAACCCTAAATATGCTAGGCTCACCTAAGTGCAACAACAACAACTAAAGCTAAGCAAGATAGGCACAAGATATATGTAGCACAAGTGATAGCAAGATAGATGTACTTCAAACACGATGGCTATCACAAGGAAAGTAAGCTCGGGTATAGAAATAACCGAGGCACGCGGAGGCGAGGATGTATTCCCGTGTTCCCTTCCTTTGCAAACTGTTGGGGAAGAAGCCCCTTTTACAACCAAACGAAATATGACCGTTTGGGGTAGATCTGGGAGTTTTTCGTGCAGCCTGGTCACGCCTAGCATGAGAGCTGGTCGACCGGGCCAGGCATCGGGACGCCTAGCATGAGAGCTGGTCTGACCGGGCCAGGCACCGGGAGCCTGGCGTGAGAGTCGGTCCGACCGGGCGTATGACCGGACCAGGCCGGTCCAGACCGGGCCTGAGACCGGACCACGACCGGGTTCGTTCTGTTGACATACTGGACATGCCCCAGTTGGCACCAGTCCAGGGGCCGGTTGAAACCGGGCCATCCGGTGGGATGGCCGGTCACGCCGGCCGAGGCACCGGGCCAATCATGAAAACATGTTTTACGAAAACCATGATAACTTTTGCGTCTGGACTCCGATTTCGATGATCTTGGGCTTGTTGGAATCAGAACAACAAGCCCTACAACTTTATGCATAGAAACATTATTGTCCACCCACGGAGTAAAAAACCACAAGATGAATGATTTGACCTATCTATAAAAGAGACACGGTAAAACCTCCAAGCTCGAAAACGCAATAGAAGATGCAATAGAAGATGTATCAGCTTTGGATTTGGATGATGACAAGAATCATCTGAAATGAAAGAGCTAGTAATAGTATGCCATATAGCATAGGCTCACACGGCCTTACTTATTTGTTCAAATATGACACTGTATGTACAAATGTCTTTGTGCCTTCAAAGGAAAATAATCTCTCAGCCACGCACATAAATAGCCTAGAGTCATATGCCAAGAGGTTATGTTGTGTTAGAGAGGGGTTCTCAAGGTCTCATAGGTTTTACGTTTACTAAAATATATGGTTTTACCCAGTTTTCTAATTTACGAAAATACCTAAATACATATATAATGTTAAGTGCCAGATTCATAAATTCAAATATTTATAAGCGTGGTACCAATAGATATACTCCCTCCGTTTCACGAAAGTTATCTAAAATTTGTTAAAATTTAGGATTTATTGCCTCTGTTCACGTTTAATTGTTGTGAGGTGCATACGTCTGTCAGCTACTTTTTTTCAAACGATCCACCAGGGGGATCGAATTTCCATTATCAAGGATAACGAAAATACAGCAGAATTACCATAAAAGGAAAATGCAGGAAGGGGGGCGTCGCCTAACGCCAACGTTCAAGAGTAGGAGGTTTATATTACAACCCAGGATCAAATGAAAGTTTTAAAACCGAGCCAAAAAGGGACGGGGCTGGTAGCAAGCTGGAGCACAGCCAGCAAAGGACTATCTAACCCAAAAGAACTAAGCATCAGAGCTTCTGATTTCTTTGTGCAACTTCTGGAAGCATGGAAGGAAGGGATATATCAACAGCATCAGGTGGCATCTCCATCATCCTTGTCTTCTGGTTTCTTGTTCTCCAGGCGGAGGGGACCGGTGCGATCAACGTTTCCTGAGGAAGAAGCTCCTGCTCCAGCCGTCGCCAAGCGCATGAGACCATCAGCGCCAGCCCGAATGTCAGCTGCGTCTCTCTCGCCATAAAGCCCTGCCCAATAGTTCATAAAAACAACAGCATAACTAATCAACTCAAAAGGTGAATTAATCAGCTTCCTCTCGAAGCAAGCTCTGTTTCTTAGCTTCCAGATAGCCCAACAGATAGCTGCCACACTAGCTATCTGTGTGTTGCGACTTGCAAGAACAAATCTTGGAAACCACCAGAAAAATTGTGAAAAACTCCCAGGACGAGTGTGAGAATTGATAGCAGTGGCAACAGTGCTCCAAACAAACTTAACAACTGCACAACCGAAGAAGAGGTGGCTGATGGATTTCTGTTCACTACAAAATTGACAGAGAGAGTCTCCAGTCCAATTGCGTTTGAGCAAATTATCCCTGGTGGCAATGGCATTATGCCAAATTAACCAAACCCAAACTTTGATCTTAAGAGGAATCTTGCTTTTCCATAGGTGCTTAAAGGATCTATCCATCCCATTTTTACACAAGTGTTTGTATACAGATTTCACTGTAAACTTGCCATTTTTTGACCATTTCCAGCGTGGTGTGTCTTTGTCCTGTGACAGTCTCACTTGGTTCATCAGCTGGTGTAACCCTGCTTCTTGGATAATCAGATCAGGTGTCAACCATATCCTATAGGAGAAGTTCCAACCCACAGCAGCTGCACCAGCAACAGTGATATTTTGTTCATTACAAATACAAAATAAGTCAGGAAACATATCCTTGAGGGGGCTAATACTGCACCAAGAATCCCCCCAAAAACTGGTTAGGGTCCCACTCCCAACCTACATCCTTCTGCCACAGAGATAGATATCCTTTACCTGTAACATATCAGCCCACAAAGGAGAATCTCCAGGTCTATGTCTTGTGTAATACACCCCTCTGTCCTTGAGATATTTCAACTTCATGAAATCTTGCCAGGATCCAGGGTCATGTTCCAGTTTCCACCACCATTTGCACATCAAACTGATATTAAATTTGACTAAATCTTTCACACCCAGGCCACCTTTTTATTTTGGCTTACAAATCCATTTCCACTTCACAAAGTGGTATTTTTTCCTATCAGCACTACCAGCCCAAAAGAAAGACCTGATAGTCTTATCCATTTGTTCTATATTTTCTTTATGTAAAATTCACAATGACATTTGATATACATCAGTGCTGGAGAGGCAAGCATCAATTTTCACCAGCCTTCCTCCAATGGACATGGAATTTCCAATTCATCCACTCATCTTCTTCTTTGTTTTTCCCCAAGGCACCCCATTTCTGTAACAAAAGTCCTCCTGGCACAAACTAGAGTCCCCAAATACTTGATAGGCCAGCTGCCCTTCTGACAGTTAAACAAATCAGCAAAGAAGTTCTGTTTGATATCATTCTCCAAAATCATCAGCACTTCACTCTTCTCAAAGTTAATTTTCAAACCAGACATGGATTGAAACATATAAAGCAGTAACTTCAAATTGACAGCTTAAGCAACATCCTGTATCAGTAATATGGTATCATCAGTATACTGTAGGATTGCTATACCTTGATGAATCAAATTATCAGCCAGCCCTGTGATTAAACCATTTGCTTGTGCCAGGTGAATCATTTTTGCCAAGATGTTTGCTGCTATATTAAAAAGGAAGGGATTTCTATTTTCGTGCCCCTGGTTCGTTAGTTGTACTCAGTTTTCCCCAGCCCCTTAGTTTTTCCTCAGTTTTCCCCTCCCTCTAGTTTGAAACCCGTCGCAGACGCTCAGACGGGAGGGTTGCTGTCTGGTCAGAGGCCTTCACCGTTACCGGTGACGGCTAGGGAGCCGCGTTGGTGTTGAATTGACCGTTTCTTTCAAACTGTGTTGACTGTTGACTGGAGGAGCTCACCCAAAGCTTTCCACTCCGCCCGATACTGGAGGAGCTCACACACCGCCCCTCCGCCGCCACGCCGTCCTGCCCTCCTACCTTATGCCGTCGTTCGCCGCCGAGCCGCCCCCGCCCCCACCACCACCACCGGGAGGCGGAGAGGGCTCCGCCTCCACCAGATCTAGATCTACCCCTTTCGCGGAGTTTGTATGTCCATCTGGTGTGCCAAATGTTCGCGTCAGCCGCGGAGAAGATTGGGAATCGGAGGGATCTAACGCATGGATTCCATCTGGGTAAGCATCGTCTGCCTATGTGAATTACCAGTAGGCAGTTTTTGAGCGCCAATCGTTGTTGCTCAACTAACTGCGTTGCTTTTCGAATAGGATTGATCCAGCGCTAGCTTTTCGGCTGGTGGTTAGGCTGGATTCTAGCTTTACGCGTGATTCTAAACGCTATAAGAATGGGTTTTTCTTCCCTGCGGTGGTTGCAACCACCATCTCGTTGAGGACTTTGAAAGCTAACATCTGCGCTCAGTACAGCTGGAGCTCTGACGACGCAGTTCATTTCGAATATTTGCACAACAAGGAGGGAAGATTTGTTCCACTAATTTCCGACGATGATCTGGGAATTCTTTTTGCTTTGAATGCTTCTTGCCGGTTCGGTAAAATTCGTATCCATGTGGACAGGGGCCGGGCATCATCTCTCTCTGGTGCTGGGGCATCATCAGGTGGTCGGGCATCATGTCTCTCATCGCTGCTGCCTCTTCTAACAGTGTGCGCCGCGGCGCTCCTTGTAGGTCCACAGCAGCACCATCTGTCCCCAGTGCTAGTGGTAGCCAGATCGTTCGTACGGTCGATGTGGAGGACGATGCAGACATTGAGGATCAGTCTCCTCAAGATGATGAGGATGAGTTGATGTTTCCTGAATTGGTAGATCGATGCAGTAAGCAGGCAATGGAGGATCAATACATGGAAGATATTGCTTTTGGTGCCAGATTTGATGACACTGATGATGAAGAGAAGAATGAGAATGATGACAGCCTCGTTTTAGCCGATTACGAAGGTGAAGACTTGCCAACAATTGAGTGGAACAGGGAGGATCCCCAGCTTGTAGAAGGCACCGTGTTTCAAACGATGATGGACTGCCATAATGCAATTACTACATATCACATTCTCACTAGGAATAATTTTGAGGTTGTTAAAAGTGAGCCAGGTAGGTTCACAATTAAATGCCCATACCCAAGGTGTAGGTTTAGGCTGCATGCATCCACAATGCGCGAAGGGCTTGGTTCAGGTACTACGCCAACCAGTTGTGTATTTAGATCACGGTGTAAAATTTGTTATCTATTACTGACATCCCTTATCATTATGTTTCAGATAAAGAAGAATAAGGAGATCCATAGGTGTCAACCTCTAGGGGAAGAGCCAGAGCTGAAAACAAAGCTAGCGAAGACTAGGTGGTTGGCAGATATAATCCTAGATTGGCTGAGAGAAGATCCTTCACTTGGTCCAACAGCACTCGTAAAAAAGGTGGTTGAGAAGTATAAAATGGAAGTACCTTACATGAGGATGTTCTATGCAAAGGAAATGGCTCTTGACAAGATCAATGGTCCATGGAATGAAAGCTTTCAGTTGCTTTACACTTTCAAAGCTGAAGTGGAGATGGCTAGTCCAGGCAGTGTTGTAGCGATAGACAAGCATACAGTTCCCTACAAATTGAAAAGCGGGAAGGTAATGCACAAGGAAGGTTTCAGAAGGGCTTTTGTTTGTTTCAAAGCTTGCTGGAAAGGCTTTTTGGACGGTTGCAGGCCTTATTTGGCCGTGGATGCATCAGCTCTTCATGGCAGGTTTAAAGGACAGCTAGTTGCTGCTACTGCAGTTGATGGACATAATTGGATGTTCCCTGTTGCTTATGGGGTTTTGGAGGTTGAGTCACAGGAAAGTTGGACTTGGTTTCTGCAGAATTTGCGCGATCTTATAGGTCATCCACCAGGACTTGTTATCCACACAGACGCTTGCAAAGGTTTGGAGACTGCGGTAGAAGCAGTATTCCCTAGAGTGGAGCATAGAGAATGTATGCGACGCTTGGTACAGAATTTTACAAAGAAATTCAAGGGTAAAGTTTTTACTGACAACCTATGGCCAGCTTCATACACATGCAGCTCTAGGAAGCATCTGTTTCATTTGGATGTGTTGTATAAACAAAAACCTGGGGTGAAGGAGTACTTGGATGAATATCATGGTAGGGTGTGGTCAAGAAGCCAATTCAATGAAATTTGCAAGGTAGACTATGTAACAAGTAACCTTGCGGAGAGTTTCAATTCAAAGGTCAAGTCATTGAAAGGGCTTATGCTGTGGCAAATATTTGATAAGATTAGGCAGATGATCATGATAAAGATCGATCTGCGTCAAAGAATTGCATCCACAAATTATGTTGGCCATCTCATGCTCCCATCTTTGATTAAGTCTTTGCATGAGAGGGCAAAACAATTGAGGATGCAATGCGTCAGAAAAGGAATGGAGGCTGAGGTAACCTACACTGACAGTAAAAACAGGCAGTGGAGGTATCCAGTGAGTTTGGTTGATAGGACATGCCATTGTAGGGGATGGCAGATCCGTGGGATACCCTGCATACACGCATTGTTTTTCATGAGTGTTATAGGGGGTGAAGATGGTGAAGTTGATCAGTATGTGTCAGAGTATTTCTCTGTTGCCAAATTTAGGGCTGCATATGCTATGAATGTTCCTACCTTGTTGGGAAAAGACCAATGGATGAAAGTCGATCCAGGCTTCAAACTGTACTCTCCAGTATTGACTAGACCGGCAGGTAGGCCGAGGAAGAATAGGATCATAGCTAGTGCAGAGGGTGGTGCACCGATTCGAAAATGTAAGTGCAAACGTTGTGGAATCCCTGGACACATTGCTAGGCTTTGTAAAAATGGAGTTGACCCAGCTTTTGGAATGGAAGATCAGGCGGGAGCAGAAAATGCAGAGGAGAATGAAGCAGCAATTCAACTTGAGATTGAAGCAGCAGTTCAACATGAGGTGATTGAAGCGGCAAATGCGAGAGGAGATTGAAGCAGCGAGTTCAACATGAGGAGATTGAAGCAGCAAATGCAGAGGAGATTGAAGCAGCAGTTCAACATGAGGAGATTGAAGCAGCAAATGCAGAGGAGATTGAAGCAGCAATTGAACATGAGGAGATTGAACCGATGGATCGAGAGCAGAGGGAACAGATGGATGTAGAATGGCTTCAACCGATGAGTCTAGAGGAGAGGGAACAGTATAGTCGAGAATGCCTCGAAAGTAGTAAGGCCATGATAGAAGCTAACTATGAAGAGTACATGGCAGAAGAAAAAGCACAAGCTTTGCAGAAGAAGAAGAACACGCAAGCGGGCACAACGAAGGTAGACACCGGTAATATCCCTGGTAGGGTTACCCGGAGTAAGGTGGTGGCCCCGAGTCACACCAGGAGCAAGAGAAAGATTTTATTCTGAACAACTAATTTGAATTTGTATGAACAATTTGTATTGTGGTTCCCTTTGTATTGGGGATCCCTTTGTGTTGAACAATTTGTATTGGGGATGCCTTTGTGTTGAACAATTTGAATTTGTATGAACAATTTGTATTGTGGTTCCCTTTGTATTGGGGATCCCTTTGTGTTGAACAATTTGAATTTGTATGAACAATTTGTATGCCACATTTAAGCCACATTTATCATTTTAGGGTTTTAGGGTTTTAGGGTTTTAGGGTTCAATTCAAAATAATTCAAAACATGGTGGAACCTTCCCATGGAGCCTTGTTATGTTACCTACAACCTAGAGAAATAATAATGGAAAAGGAAATATAGAGATATGAAGTTTTTATGCCAAAAGCTTCAAAACAACTTCCTAGTCCATGAGCTACTAGATATGAAGATGCGGGGCTTTCTGCTCAATACACCTCCCAAATACCCACTATGCTTACAAACTTTGTCCAAATGAGTCCAAATTCGTCACACTTGTGTATCTTTGAGTTGCAAACAATATCTAGTCGGCCAAAATGTAATATATTGTTCAAATAACACAATTTTACAATTTTTATGCCAAAAGCTTCAATTTCCCTTAGTCCGTTTATTATTTGGGTGCCCCTGTTTTACTTAGTGTTACTCAGTTTTCCCCCTCCGGGCCCACTTGTTTTACTCAGTCATACTCAGTTTTGCCCTTCCGATAAACATTTCCTCACTTTTCCCCCTCTTAGTTCTACTCGATTTTCCTAACTTGTACTCACCGGCTGATCTCTCGATTGGTCGAGATGTATGTCACACGGATCTTGGTTAGTTGAAAGCTCAACGAACGCTTGCACCGTTCGATCATTTATGATCGGACGGCCTGTATCTCTCTCTCTACCACGATGGACGCATACGGAGACAAGAGCAGAGCACATACCTACCAACCCTGGCAGTCGCATATTCCAGTCGAATCCTCCTCTCTCGTATTTCCTCTCTTACTACGGCGGTCGCGGCGGCGCGGATCTAACCGTGCGTGCGCGGCGGCGTGCGGCGGCGCGGATCTAACCGTGCGTGCGGCGGCGTGCGCGGCGCGGCGCGGATCTAACCGTGCGTGCGGCGGCGTGCGGCGCGGATCTAACCGTGCGTGCGCTCGTGGATCTAAGAGTGCCGGTGAGGATCTAACCGTCAGAAATAGTTGAAATGTCTCTCTCTGTCTCTCTCTATCTCTAACCGGTGAGGATTCTATTCTCAGATCTGTTGAATGATGAAGAACACCAAGACGGCGGCCGTGCCGACAGTGGTCATCGATGCCACGAACATTGAAGCCATCGCCTACAAAATCGCTTCGACGGCGCAGACCCAGCCTTCAATGTCGGAGCTGTTGATGTCTCACTTCCGGTGCCGAGAGTGCGAATCGATGCCAAGACGATTGAAGCCATCGTCTACAACCGCGCTGCAAAGCCGCCGATCCAGCCCTCCGCAGATCCGTCGCTGATGAAGTACACCAAGACAGCGGCGGTTCCGACACTGGTCATCGATGCCACGAACATTGAAGCCATCGCCGATAACATCGCTTCAACGTTTGATGGCGCAGATGATCGTGTTCGACGCCGCAAATTGGGATAAATTATGATAAATTTGTATTTTTCAATTTCCAAATGGGATAAAATTGTTCGAACTACTACCTCCGTCTCAAAAAAGCTTCTCCACGTTCTTGATGTGTCCATGTACATCCGTATGTATGATTTGAATTCTATCCCAACTTGATTGGGAAGATATTGATATGTATTTGATCCGAGGCTGGTACATGCTTTCACTTTGGGGATCCCTTCACTTTTATAAATTGTTCATGCATTGTAAAATTATCGTGCGCATTACTTAGCACAAGTAGGAAATTGTACACCAAAATACAAAGGCTTAGAGCCACAACAAAATACAGTGGTTAGAGCCATCTACCGAATAACAATTCTATACTAAATCGTCTACCGTAACCACATAACTGCTAGGACAGGGATGACACCTAATAAAACTGCACAGATGAATCTACTTTTCTCCTCTCCCATCACTTTAAGTTCATGTTCTAGATTTTCTACCACTTGATCAAATACGGCAAGATCTGTCTCAACTCTCAACTTCTCCTTGCGAATAAGCTCTGAATTCTTCTTTTCTTCCTCCACAATACGCTTCAGCTCGAATATCATCAGGTTTTTACGGGCCAATTCATCACCTAAATTGGCCACCTTCTCCTCCAAATCCATCCTCCTGGCTACACCACCGGGTTGATTCATCTTGGTATGCAATGTACCATGGATCATCGGCTTGCACAGCTAATCGTAACAATAATGGAAAAAAGAACAACTGAAATCACCCCAACAGGCCATGGCGGAACTTCAAATTCAACGGTAGTACAGAGAGCTGAAGCTAGATACCTGCACTTCTGACGAGGTAGGAGAAGTAGAACGTGGCCACGACATGATCGAATCCCCACCCTCGCCGGTGTACCCGCTACGACCAGACATTGAGGACTATTTCGTACCTGCAAACTCCAATAAATTACGGGAACCGAATCGATTAGGGGGCGGGGGAGGCAGAAGCGGAGGTCTTACCAAGCTATACCAATTGGTGCGCGGAACAAATCCCGGTCGTCGTGGGCGGCGGATCTGCTTGCGGCGGACTTTCCTGCGGTGGGTACAATGCGTGCGGACGAAACAAGTGCTGGAGCCGTGGTTGACGTGCAGCGCGCCACGATTCGTCCGACGCCGCCAGGGACGAGCCAGCGGCGCGACGAGGCGCCGGCGATGGCTGCTCCGTCCGACGGTGGGGAACGAGCTGCCAGCGGTTCTCCGGTCTAGCTTAAGAATAATTAATTAGCGAACTTGTTGCTTCTCTCTATGATATTCTCTAAAGACATATATCAGAGCGGCAATATGTGAGTTTTCCTGAAAAATAGACGACCCATCTGGTCATTGGCTGCGCAGCCCCAGAGCGGCAATATATGATTTTTTCTCTCTAAATAAGTAGACGATCCCACTGGTCATTGGCTGCGGCAGCCACACAGAGCGACAATATGTGTCTTTTCCTGAAAAATAGACGACCCCACTGGTCATTGGCTGCGGAAGCCCCACAGAGCGGCAATATATGATTTTCTCTAAATAAATAGACGACCCCACTGGTCATTGGCTGCGGCAGCCCCACAGAGCGGCAATATATGTCTTTTCCTGAAAAATAGACGACCCCACTGGTAATTGGCTGCGGAGGCCCCACAGAGCGGCAATATATGAGTTTCTCTAAATAAATAGATGACCCCACTGGTCATTGGCTGCGGCAGCCCCACAGAGCGGCAATATATGTCTTTTCCTGAAAAATAGACGACCCCACTGGTCATTGGCTGCGGTAGCCCTATAGAGCGGCCCCATTTGTCATTGGCAGCACCGCGTATAAAATCATGAAATAAAACGGCCCACACGTCAGCGATAGATGGATGGCTGCTCCGACGTGTCTCCTGACCCTACCCGTCAGCACGAGATGGTCAGGGAGGAGCTGCCCCTGTGCGGCCCCACCCGGTCAGACTAACGGTCAAGGCCTCTGACCTGACGGCCTACGGCCGTTCCAGCACTTGTGCGTGTTTCAAACTAGAGGAGGGGAAAACTGAGGAAAAACTAAGGGACTGGGGAAAACTGAGTACAACTAACGAACCAGGGGCACGAAAATAGAAATCCCAAAAAGGAAAGGGGCAAAGAGATCACCTTGCCTAACTCCCTTATGACTAGTGAAATATGGGCCCACTTTGTCATTAACTTTGACACTGAGGATCCCACCAGTAACAACTTTCTTGATCCAGATCAAACAGTTGCTACTGAAACCTTTTGGCTTACAACAATCAAACAAAAAAACCCAATTCACTTTATCATATGCTTTTTCAAAGTCAATTTTCAGCACAACTCCTTGGTGTTTCTTGAACTTGTTTTCCCTCAGAATTTCCTGTAACAACATCACACCATCAGTGATGTATCTTCCTTTAATAAATGCAGTTTGGCAGGGAAGCAGAAGCTTGCTCATCACAGGATTTGCTCTGACAGTCAAGGTTTTAGTCACAATCTTAAAAATACTTGTAACATGCAGATTGGTCTGAATTTCTGGATGACATCAGCATCATCAGACTTGTGAATTAAAGTAATAATTCCATAATTGATTCTATCAAGGTTAATTCTGTGTTCAAACAAATCATCAATACATCCATGATATCAAATTGCAGTGCTGATAGAATTCAATGGGAAAACCATCAGGGCCTTCTGCTTTATTTTTCTCCATATGATCAATAACATCTTTAATTTCAAAACGATCCTGAGCATTGAGTTTTTCCCCCTCTGTCCAAATTTCATCACTTAACCTGATACCTGTAGCAGCCACAGGTCCAAACAAGTCCTTATAAAAGGAAGTAGCATGCTCCAACAGAGCAGCATCCCCTTGTATAACGGAATCTCCTTTCTTTAGGGAGAAAGTTATTCTTTTCCTTTTGCACCCATTGGAGGCTCTATGAAAGAAAGCAGAATTGCTATCTCCCTGTAGAAGCCAATTTTCTCTAGATCTCTGTCTCCAGAAGGATTCTTCATTGTCCAGGATTTTTAGCAGTTCTTGTTGTAGCATAGTCTTCCTTTTTCTTTGGAGTGGAGACAAAAATTCCATTCTCTTCAGTATCTTTCAACTCTGTAGAGATATCTCATTTTTTTCTTAATGTCAGCACCTCTCAGATTGGCACCCCATCCTTTCAAGGCTTTTTTGACATTTTTTAATTTTTCTGCAGTCTTTCCAGGCTATTATTGGCAAACACCTGTTGATCCCAGCTTCTCTTGACTCTGTCCAAGAAGTTTTCCTCATTGATCCATCTTTTCTCAAATCTGAATTCTCTGTTTTTTACTCTGATGTCCAAGGTATCAAGAATCAAGGGGTTATGATCTGACACCTCTCTCACAAGTTTGTGAACAGTGACTAAAGGAAATAAATCTTCCCAGGAACTGCTCGTAAAAAATCTGTCCAATTTCTCCAAAGTGGGATCAGTGTGATTATTAGACCATGTGTACTGACCACCAGACATATGAATCTCTCTCAAAGCACAAGTGTTGATGATGGAATTGAAAATATCAGACCACTTGTTATGGGTCATGACTTTATTTTTTTCAGAGGAAAATCTCAACAGATTGAAATCTTCCCCTACCAAAATTGGTAGAGTTTGATTGCTGCAAATATTACCTAGTTCCACAAGGAACTCTTCTTTATCACAATTATGTGCTGCTCCATATACAATAATCAAACACCATTTCACAGATAACAATTATGTGAGCTACTTTCTATACACAACCCGCGTCAATTTAATCTGAACGGAGGGAATATTATCTATTTTTGATAAATTTTAGACAACATTAATAAGAGGGAGAGAGTATCTTTCAAAAGTTCATTTTCTAAAAGAAGCCTTTGAGATATATGACCATTCATTTTTTAAGCATATTTAGTGAACATGGTCCACTTTCTGGCTTAACAGGCGAACGTACACAAAGCGGTTGTTTCGGCGCGTGCTCGCGCCGGCGGCGAGGAATAGGGGGGGGCTTCCGGCCGACTTCGTGCATAACTTGATGCAGGGGATATGGTCGTGCTCAGGGGTGCGGCACGCGCCTCGGGAGGCACTCCATGGTCATAGGCGAATGATGTAGCGTCATCGAGCATCCTCTCGGCGGAAGGTCGACGGCCAGCTTCTCGGGTCGGTGGCTGCGGGCTAGTGTAGATGCAATTGAAACTCGGGATTTTCTTGTGGTGTTTCAAGGATCTCGCTGTCATTGTCAACAAATTGCACTGGGGGTGCCCCGAAGAGGTCGCCGCGATCTGAAAACCGGCGGCAGTGAACTTGGCCGGAGACGAGGAAGAAGATAGCCTTAGCTCGATTCGCTTGGCAAGGGGGCTACTGGGAAGGAGATAAGAATCTAGTGAGGGGTTTCCAGGATCGGTGTGGTCCCTTTAGAGCAACTCTAACAGAGCCCGTAAATCCCGCCGGAACCGAACTTTTCCGGCGGATTTACGGGTTCGGGCCGAAACTGGCGCAGATCAGCACCCGAAAAAATGGGCCGGCCCGAATTGGAAGTTCGGGGGCCCGAACAACTCTCCGCACGGACCCTATTAAAAGGGATCGCGGAGGGGAGTTCGGTTCGCAAACCCTACTCCCCTCCGCCGTCTCCTCTCCCTCCGCCGCCGCTAGACCCACGCTCCGACGAGCAATCCACGCCGGAAGAGCCACCAATCACCCACCCACCGCCACGCGATGGCCTCCCGTGGAGGTGCTGTCAGCCGAGCCGCGGGTTTGGGCGGCGGCGATTCGCCGCCGCGTCCGCCCTTCTTCCGCAACGAGGCGGAGCGGCGGTAGTGGAACCGCACCGAGGGCGCGCGCAAGCGTAGCGCTCGCCGGTGGACCAGCCCCCAGGGAAGCTCGCCCGCTACGGCAACCAGGCGGAGAGCTCCTCTTCCGGGCAGTCCAGCCGCGCTCCGTGGCTGCCCGTGGCGCCGAGCGTCGAGGAGGACGAACTCGTCCCCGCGCGCTCTCCAACCTTCTCCGCCAGGGACTACGTCCACGGTAGCGACGAGGAGGAGGCGGTGATGGCGCAGACGTTCGCCATCAGCGAGGCGGAGGCGAGGGCCCGCTTCCGCCGTGAAGAAGCCGACGCCGTCCGCCAGGTACAGGAGTACGAGGCGGCCCGCCGGGAGGCCCGCGTCCGCAAGGTCAAGCTCGAAATAGTCGAGCTTGATAAGGATGAGGCGTGAAGACTTCACGCCGCCGACGATCTCCGCCAGCACCGGCACCGCCGCGCGCGCCATAGCTAGCAGGCCGCATTTTGCTCATTTTAAGCTAGGTTAGGTTGCCGGTGTAGTAGTATAATGTCAATTCCCCGCAGTATGTATGTATCGATGTGCAATTGACGCATCTATTTCATGTATGAACTATGATCATCGCCTTAAACTTACCCGCGCCAATTCGAATTCCAGTTTTCAGTTTCGTTTTACGGGTTCTATTCTGCGGCACTGCGAAATTCGACAGAACTTGCGTTTTCGGTGAATTGAACTCGCGCTTTTCGTTTTGCGTTTTTTCGGGAGATGCTCTTATAGAAGATCGGTGCAAGAAGGAGAATAGGCCGCGCGGTTAGATTTGGCCGGGGTCTTGAAGACGGAGAGGACAAGCGGGGGCAAGATATGCTGGGCGACCAGGAACGCCTATAACTTTACCTCACTCCCTGCGTGTGAGCTGACGCCAGAGAAGCCCTCTCTGAGTCTCTGTCGCACTGAATCAAACCTGCAGAAACCTGTGGAGGCTCTCCTTGGTGATCTCTGAAGTCAAGGATCATCTGCCTCACCACCTTCCTGTAGTTTTATTCCGTTTGTCCAGTAGATATAGCAACTGCTTTGCCCATGATTTGCAAACCTTTACCCTTGTAATGGCCTGCTCGGCATTTGTCTCCCTCTATCTCTAATGCCTCACAAAAATAAGAATCAATGCAGAACAATTTCATCAATCAATCAAACTGGCACATGTACATATCAACCCTCTTTTCCTTCTTTTCTTTTTCTGTGACATGCAACAAAAGAAAATGTGTATTGCCTTGGTACAAAAAAGCATCAAACGGATGCATTGTATCATCGTATCTTGTGTAAAGCCTACATGGTGTATTTATCTTCCCACAAGCTTTGAACAAAGGCATGGTATAAACTTTTGTATGTATTTCCCAGAAGCTACACTAGTCAGTGACGAGATGGTATAAACGTTTCTGTGCCTTTCCCACAAGAAACCTCAAGTTCACCCTCCGATTTCATACAGCTTTACTCCAGTCTTTGACGATAATGAGGCAGCTACATCATCTGAGTGACTCCAAATTGATCCAAGGTCGGAATGGACGAATTTCTTCTCCTCAAGCATCTGCAATGTGATAAGAGTTTGCAATCAGATGATAGTTCCTCTTCAGTGATACCACACTCAATAGTGTGTCATGTGTTATTATCTTTTACAATTTAGGCACATCTTGGTGAACATGATGATGTGCAGAAATGGCAGTAGTATAGCTAGGAAGACAGTGAATTAACCAGACCAAAGCTAATCATAAACTATGCATAACTATTACCTTCTTCTGATACACATCGTAGCAGGTCAGTGAACCATTTTGGTGGGACGCAAGGAGTAGACCAGAGCGATTCCAGGACAAGGACACTACTCCAGAAGAACCATATGCATCATGAGGATTCATTGTATTCCTCATGTCCCAGACCTAGGGAAAGCACAAATGAGACATCATCAACTGCTAAATGATGAATAAGGGCCAACGATGATATTTTACTACCTTAATTGGTGCTGCTCTTTCATTGTTCAGAAATGAAACTGCAATGTGCATTGGATTGTTCCAACTGAATTCAAGATCCGAAGAGTTCAAATCTTCAGCCCTGAATGTTGTTGCGGGTCTCGAAGTTCTAACATCCCAAAGTTCTGAAAAATAATTCTTGTGTGTGAGAAAGAGAGAGCGAGAGAGAGAGAGAGAGAGAGAGAGAGAGAGAGAGAGAGAGAGAGAGAGAGTGAGGGTGATTACTTAGGAATCCTGCGTCACCCGCCGTAGCCAAAATGCAAGGATGTATCTTACTCCACTTTAAGCATGTAATTTGAGTGTTTACTTTTGATTCATTGTCACAGACCTGAAAAACATAGCAGCACAGGGTAAAAATCCAACAGCCAGGGCCATCTGATAGCAGAAATTATCCAACTGAACATGAAAAACTACCAGCTTACAACCAACTCGTCAGGTAAAAGCTATATCAACACATTAAGATTTGATCTGCTAGTATAGAAATGTTGAAAAAAAATGTGATTCAGTAGTCTGGATGACTTACAAAAGAATACAGTACTGATGTAACAAAGCAAGATGTGGTATCTATTCTCGGTTCGAAACAGCGACAAGTCAGCATTTGGTAATAAGACAACCACACCAAGTTCAGTGAATGGGACAACCAAAAAGCACAAGTAACTCTAACGAACTGAACAAGAAATCATACAAGGCTTGTTCAAAAAAAAAAAAAAATCATACAAGGGATGAATGCAACATACTACCTCAAGTTTCTTCCTGGAGAGCTGAATTGGGTGGTATAAATCATGAACGCATATCTGCTCACCCAAGGCGGCGGTGCCAATCCAGTGTGGGTGTAATTCATTGAAGGACAACCCCAGAACCTGCAGCAGTTTTCATATTTTAAAAAGCTGAAACTTCCATTTATATGTGATGGTTAACCCATTTAAGAGATAACCCTTACCGGTCCTTGCAAGTTACAGGCTTCTGTCACAAGCGTCATTTGCGTCATCACCTGATGATTCACCACACGTTCCTTTTTCAAGATCAATTCCCTTTCAGACCTTTCATCCTCAGTTTCTTCTTTAATCTGGAAATAGTCTTTATGTCCAGAGTAAGTCCAGCAGATGGTGTTGTCTTGTTTCATCTCAGAGTACATGTTGGAGACAGCAACATCACTGCAACAGAGAATATCAGATGCGGAATATACACTGTATCGGAAACAAACATACATTCCGGCTTGATCGATCTCAGGTTGATTCAGGTCTGGATTCAGTATCTCAGGTTTCGGTTTGGCAGCAACAGATAAGCTCTTGAGGTCGCAGCTGCACAAAACCAATTGTCAGAAATGAATCATTGCTAGTTTCTTTTTCTACAGCATGCATCAGACCTTGCTGTATGTACACCTTACGAAATGAGTAGGAAAATAACCAGCACATATGTAACGCAAGTATTAAATGCATTATACCACTTGTCTAACAAACCTCTTATATAGACGAATTCATATTTCCAGGAGCCTGGACACATAACACACAATGATTTACAGCAAGTCAAATTCACTAGGCAATTACTTAGGCAAGGACTGAAACTTGAGATTTCATTACTAGGCAATTACTTACGCAATCATTTCATCGAGACAAGGTGTACTTACATTAGGGCAGGTTCAGGCTCCAAATCCGCACAGTTTTGTACATATGAATTCATATTTCCAGGAGCTTGGGCACAAAACACATAATGTTTTTACATGTTTTTAAACCTCGTTTCACTAGTTTTGAACAGAATCTCGGCAACTCAAATTCACTAGGCAATGACTGAACCTCAGCTTTCATCAGAAAGTCACAACTGAAGAATCATGAACATGCCAAATCCTAGAAAATTTCTCTCCCTAGCCTCCAACGGTAAAGCCCAAATCTCCCGATGACTGGAGCATGAAGCAGCTACCAGTAAAGTAACAAACGAGATCAATCAACTGAACATCCGCTTCACGAGACGCTAATTCCACAAACACTCATGAAACCAAAGAAGAGTTAATTCCGCTGTGCGCGCGAGACACATAGCACACAATTCATATATCCAGGAGGTTGGACACATAACACACAATGATTTACAGAAAGTCAAATTCACTAGGCAATAATTACTTAGGCAATGACTGAAACTTCAGATTTTATTATAGTTCGCAATTGAATAATATTGCTAGACAATCATGACTGAATCTTCAGATTTCACTAGTTTTTGTTAGAATATGAACCCTATATGTATTTGTATAGAGATACGGTTGTATATGTGTAATCCTGTATGTGTAATCCTGTATGTGTAATCCTGTATGTGTCCGTGTCGTATGTGACAAGGACTCTGTCTTGTATTCCCCCTATATATAGATCAATACAAGACACCACAATGTGTGGTTCCTAAACTCTTACATGGTATCAGACGCAAAACCCTAACCCGGACCGCGTCGCCCTTCTCTTCCGCCGCCACCTCTGGGAGCCACCCACCTCCTAAACCCTAGATCCCTTCTTGGCAGCCATGGGCGACGACAGCGAGCGCGCTGCGAGGGAGCTCAAGGAGAAGCAGGAACGCGAGGCAACCAGCAAGCTTGCCATCGCCAACCCCGCGAACTCCAGCGCGGGACTCTTCTCCATCTCCTCCTTGCACGCCCAAGCCGTCGGCCTCTCCTCCATCAAGGGCCATGTTCCCGTCGAGCTCGCCCTCGACACCGGCGTTCACCGCCAATGGCGCACGTTCTTTCGCGCCGCCCTTCGCAAGTACGCCCTGCTGGATCACATCGACGCGGCTGCTCCGTCCGATCCGACGCCAGAGTGGACTCTCCTCGACGCCACGGTCGTCTCGTGGCTCTATGGGTCCGTCTCCCTTGGCCTCCTCGACGCAGTCATGAAACCGGGCGATGATCCCATAGCCGTCGAGCTTTGGACCAGCATCAACGGCCTCTTCACCGATCACAAGATCAACCGCCAGCTTCATCTCTCCACCGAGCTCGACGGGCTCGACATGGGCGAGCTGACGATGAAGGACTACTTGACCAAGGTTAAGAGCCTTTCTGATGGCCTTACTGATCTAGGCGCTCCGGTCGACGACGCCAAGCTTGTCATCCAGTGCCTCAACGGCCTCCCCGAGCAATACGACTCGGCCGCCGATCTCATCTCCCTCATGCCCGGGATGAACTTCGACAAATGCCGGTCTCTCCTTGAGCTTCAGGACATGAAGAAGAAGAACCGTCGATCCCGCTCTGGTGACACGGCTCTCTACTCCACCACGCCCAACCCAAACCCTAATCCTGGCAAGGCTGACGGCAAGGGAAAGAAAAAGAAAAAGAAACAGGACAAGGAGAAGCAGGATAAAGAGGGCGCGCCCGCTACGGCTCCGACCCCAGCCGCCCCATCCTGGACGCCAATGCAGCTTCCCTGGAACGGCGCCTTCCAGATGTGGCCCTACGGCCAGGCCGGCTTGCTTGGTCGGCAGCGCTACGTGCCCCGCCCCACGCCGCCCTCTCATGCCTACTACGCGCACAACCCATATGGTGCGGTTCCCTCCTACGGCTATGGCACTCCACCATTGCCCCACGGCTACGGCAACACCGCTCCCATCGCTGCACCTCCATCTCCGGCACCATCGATGGCCTCCTGGGACCAGCAGGCTCTGCTCAATCAGTTCCAGACCATGGGACTGCAAGCTCCTCCTCGTGAATGGGTAATGGATACTGGCGCATCCTCCCACTTCGCGTCCGACCCCGGTATGCTCACATCCGTGTCCCCCCCTTCACCTTCCTCTCGTGCGGTTATTGTCAGTAATGGTTCCTCTCTTCCGATCACTGCTACCAGCCACACACGTCCCCTTTCCTCCTCCACTCGCCCACTTTACCTTCGTAATGTCTTAGTAGCTCCTCACATTGTCAAAAACCTTCTGTCAGTGCGTCAATTCACTACTGATAATCGTGTCTCTGTTGAATTTGACCCTATTGGTTTCTCTGTGAAGGATCTGCGTACCAGGACCGAGATTCTCAGATGCAATAGCTTCGGAGCTCTCTACCCGGTCCAAGCTTCTTCCACCAGCCCACCCACTGCCTTCCTCGTTGCCGATTCTGCGCTATGGCACCGTCGACTCGGACATCCAGGCTGGCCTGTCATGGACTCCTTAGTTCGCTCTTCTGTTATACCTAGGGAAAAGAATAAAGATAAGACTAGCTTGTGCAATGCCTGTCCATGTTCGTCTTCCTTTTTACTCCACCAATCGTGTAACTGTCGCCCCTTTTCAAATAATACACTGTGATTTGTGGACGTCTCCTGTTGAGAGTATTTCTGGTTTTAAGTACTACCTTGTTTGTCTTGATGATTTCACTCAGTATTGGGTCTATCCTCTACGAGCAAAGTCTGAAGTTTTCTCTCACTTAGCGTCCCTGCATGCCTTGGCTCATACCCAGTTTCAAGCACGCCTACAAGCTATTCAATGCGACAATGGTCGTGAGTTCGATAATTCTCTCCTTCACACGTTTGCCAAAAACCATGGAATAGCACTCCGCTTTTCATGTCCATATACATCTCAACAAAACGGTAAAGCAGAAAGGATTATTCTCACTCTTAACGACATCACACGCACTCTCCTTCTACAAGCTAGCATGTCACCTCGTTTCTGGGTCGAAGCTCTCCATACAACCGTTCTTCTTCACAATCGGCTTCCATCCAAAGCCATTGCGGGGCGCGCCCCCTTCCGCGCCCATCTTGGTAAGGACCCCTCCTATGCTGGTCTTAGGGTTTTCGGATGTCTGTGTTACCCCAACACCTCGGTTGTTGCACCGCATAAACTTGCTCCCCGCTCCGTGCCTTGTGTGTTTCTCGGATATCTGTCCCATCATATTGGCTATCGCTGCCTCGACAGGTCTACCCAGAAGATCATCATATCTCGTCACGTTGTTTTCGATGAGACGAGCTTTCCCTTCGCTAACACTGTGTCCTCTCCATCGTCCACTCCTTCCTTGCATACCTATGAGTTTTTGCAGGTTCCTGACCAAACGATGGTGCCGACACCGTATACCGTGCCTGCCACGGTCGCTCCAGCTGTGCCTCCTGCGGCGCCCCCTGCGACGGATCGGGCGTCTGCGGTCCGGCAACCTGTCGCGCCTAGTTTCTCTGCCGCGGCAGATGAGCCTGCCGCGCCCTCACCTGCCCTGGCTTCGCCCTCGGCTGCCCGGCAGCCTGCCGCGCTTCGTCTCTCTGTCGCGGCAGCACCCTCCACTGCAGCCTCGCCGCCCGAGCCGGCTGCAACTGCACCGGTTCGACGACCGCGTGCACCACCGCCACCGCCCTCTCATACCATGGTCACTCGCGCCAAGTCAGGGGTTGTGCAGCCCAAGAAGATTTTTTATCTTCACGTCGAAGGTTTATCTCCCATTCCGAAGACATATCGTGGTGCACTCAAGGACCCTAACTGGTGCTCAGCTATGACTGATGAGTACGGTGCTCTGCTCTCAAACAATACTTGGGAGCTTGTTGATCCTCCTCGCAATGCAAACATTGTCACCGGCAAGTGGATCTATCGTCACAAGCTCAAGTCTGATGGTTCCTTGGATCGATACAAAGCTCGTTGGGTTCTGCGAGGATTCACCCAACATGAAGGGATTGATTTCGATGAAACTTTCAGCCCTGTTGTGAAACCAGCCACCATCCGCACAGTGTTGTCTATTGCCCTGTCTAGCAACTGGCCCATACATCAGCTCGATGTCAAGAACGCTTTTCTCAATGGCACTCTAGTGGAAACAGTATATGCTCGTCAGCCGTCAGGGTTTGTTGATCCCAACTTTCCTGACAAAGTGTGTCGTCTCAACAAGTCCTTATACGGATTAAAGCAAGCACCTCAGGCATGGTTTCAGCGGTTTGCCACCTACATCACATCTCTTGGGTTCATTGGCTCCAAGTCCGACAGTAGCTTGTTCATCTATTGGCGTGGACCAGACACAGCATATCTTTTGCTCTATGTGGACGACATAGTATTGACGGCCTCCTCCTCAGCTCTGCTGGCTAGCTTAATTGCCTCGCTTCGGTCAGAGTTCCGTATGACAGATATGGGAGATCTTCACTACTTCCTCGGCGTCTCCGTCAAGCGCAGCAAGGATTGTTTGTTTCTCTCCCAAGAGAAGTATGCGTTAGAGCTTCTTGAGCGTGCTGGTATGTCGCAGTGCAAGTCCATCACCACACCTGTTGATACCGCCTCCAAGTTATCAGCCAAATCCAGTGAACCAGTGGCAGATCCTACAGAGTATCGGAGTCTTGCAGGAGGTCTCCAATACTTGACATTTACCCGGCCAGACATCTCCTATGCGGTGCAGCAAATATGTTTACACATGCATGATCCTCGAGCAAATCACGTGCTCCTTGTCAAGCGTGTTCTGCGCTACATTCGCGGCACCATAGACTATGGACTGACCTTGTTTCGCCGGAGCTCAAGTAAACTGACGGCCTATTCAGATGCTGATTGGGCAGGATGTCCTGACACTCGACGATCTACCTCTGGCTACTGCGTGTTCCTTAGTTCCAATCTCGTGTCATGGTCTGCCAAGCGTCAACACACGGTGTCCCGTTCTAGTGCTGAGGCTGAATACCGGGCGGTTGCAAATGTGGTGGCCGAGACTTGTTGGCTTCGCCAGCTTCTGCAGGAGCTTCATCGGCCAGTCTCGGGTGCAACTATTGTGTTCTGTGATAATGTCAGTTCAGTCTACATGACACAGAATCCAGTGCACCATCAGCGCACCAAGCATGTGGAGATTGATCTTCATTTCGTACGGGATCGAGTCACCACAGGTGATGTTAGGGTACTTCATGTGCCGAGTTCTTCACAGTTTGCGGACATCTTCACTAAAGGATTACCATCTCCTCTCTTTTTGGATTTTCGGGACAGTCTCAACATTCGTAGGACGCCCATTTTCGACTGAGGGAGGGTGTTAGAATATGAACCGTATATGTATTTGTATAGAGATACGGTTGTATATGTGTAATCCTGTATGTGTCCGTGTCGTATGTGACAAGGACTCTGTCTTGTATTCCCCCTATATATAGATCAATACAAGACACCACAATGTGTGGTTCCTAAACTCTTACAGTTTTCAACAGAATCTCGGCAACTCAAATTCACTAGGCAATGACTGAACCTTATGTTTCATCAGAAACTCACAACTGAACAATCACGGCCAAATCCTAGAAAATATCTCTCGCTGGCCTCCAACGGGTAAAGCCCAAAACTCACGACGATTGGAGCATGAATCAGCTAGGAACAACGGAACAACGACAGGCCTACCCATGATCGCATCCGCTGCACGAGACGCTAATTCCGCAAAACCCTCGTTCTACTTATAAAGGTCGCGAGACTACTCGGGCGCTGATGCCACTCTGAGGGGCACATTCATCTGGCCCGTTCAATTCAGTTACACAGTAAAATTTTCCTCCTGCTTTTCACTCCAGCCGTTAGATGCAGTAAAAACCTTTCTCACTCGGCCAGCTTTAGAAATAGTCCATGACGTGCGGCGAGAGGCAGGCACGCACCACACGGTTTGGTCGCCTTCTTTCTCCTTTCCACAGGGCAAGGGTGAAAGTGAAACCCTAGATCGCCCCTCCAATCCCCAGCCCTCCTTTCCTTCCACAAGCCTCGTTTCTCCTCTCTCCCCCTTCCCAATGATGCGCGTCGCCTCTTCCTGGGAAGGAGCCGAACGGGACGGCCGCCGTGGCACGGAGGCGGGCGGCGCTTTGCCTTGAGAAGCCCATCCACAGCCGGCCCCTGGCGGAGCTCGCCCGCGACGGAGGTCGCCTGCCCGTTCCCTAGCAGAGTGAGCCCGCGCCGGAGGTCGCCCGCCTGGTACTGACAGAGGGAGCCCGCGCCGCAACTCGTCCGGCCGGGGTCTCCCTCGTCACACCTCCTTCGCCACCGCCCGAGGGAGCCCGGCCGGCCCCTGGCGGAGCTCGCCCGCGCTGCAGCTCGGCCGTCCGCTGCCAGAGCTCGCCCGCCTGGGCCTGGCGGAGGGAGTCTGCGCCGGAGCTCGTTCGAACGGCTACTGGTGGAACTCGCCCTCGCCGGAGCTCGCCCACCCGGCCATGGCCGGAGATGAGGAAGGAGGTGACCTCGGGGCAGGGCCCGCCCTCATCACACTTTCTCGCGATAGCCTCTCCACTAAGAATCCACGGGAGGAGTACAATAGGTGGTTTATGGTGGTCACGGCTGGTGGACAACGGCGGCTGCCGGACGACCGCAGTTGGTGGACGAATGCAGCCTCACAGCTCGTTTTGTTATCGCGTTGAGGAGGCCGTGGTGGAGGCAGAGGTGCGGTGTTTTTGTTGATGGATCAAGGACGACCGCTTCCTCAACCTCCCTGCGATGCAGTGTATGGACCACTACATGTTCTGTTGACGCAAGGTAAGGTCCTATTTTTCTGTTACTGTTTGAACATTTGCTTTTCTGAATATAACCGAACCTCTGCGTTGTAACTGCTTACTTGAGTTACTTCCCTGTCTTTTAAGTTGCAAATAGGCACCTCTCCTCCATTTCACTGACATAGTAGATGTTTACTTCTCTAATAGAGAAACATAAAGGATTTGCTGAGTACTCCTAAAGAAAATGTTCAATATGCAGTACAAGTAGTGATTAATTACCATGGGAAAATCCAAATAAAATGTGTTCTTGTTTTGTTGTTGTTTGTTATATTGCCACAGAGGCAGGTGCAGGTGTACCGAAAATTATGGTTGTCAGGGTACTGTCCCTCTCGCTAATGCAGGCTGTTGTGCTCTTCTTTGAATGCAAACTGGTCCGCCGGCGCTCCTGGCCTCCCAACCAGGATTCTCTATCACCGGGAGGCCAGTGAAGCTAGAGCGGAGTGCTGGATATGTGGCTTAGCTTTTCGTCAATGGCATGCTCTGGTTGAGCTCGAAGGTTGTGTTGGGGGGATAACCCCCGGTATGCCAAAGGCATGCCAAACCGGATGGTTTGAGCCATCGAGATACCGGTTTAATGTTCTTACCGGAAACAAAGGTAGGAGTTTGGGCTAAGTGAAGCTAAGCCGGTATCCCCAAGGGGGTATGCCGGAACCCGGTAAAGAAGATACCGGAGAGAAGGGCCTGTCGGCAGGACTGGTCAAAGATTCTCTTCAGAGCAAGAAGACAAGGATGAGCTAAGCAAAGTGGCTTTAATCAGAGCCCTGGCGCCAAAGAGAGAGATGACGCTGAAAGAAGCCGGAGGACGTCAGCGTTCCTGATTAAAGAGGACCCCGGCGTCATCTGTGGTTAAAGTAGCTTTGTAAAGTAGTTTGTCCAGTCAAAGATGCCATTAGGGTTCCTTGTTCTGTAAGCCACCCTCTCCCCTATATAAGGAGAGGGGGTACTGCCTCATACAGGCGCGTGTCCACAGAAGGGATTAGACGATAGAACTTGTATTCAAGCACCTGTAACCATGTTGAGATCAATGAAGCTTGCGAACTAGTAAAGAGTTCTTCCTCTTGTCTCTCTTCTTGCATACCGGCCTTTGGTTGTGTTCTTGAGGAAAGCATCCGGAAGTTCATCCCATCTAGTCGCAAACCCTCCCCCGAATCCTCTAGCGTCCATTCGGCCCCAATCTAAGCCATCCTATGGCATCTGCTCGTTCGCCACGACGACAGTTGGCACCCACCGTGGGGCCTGAAGTGGCGCTTGAAGGAGTTCACATTCGGGCGGGCATCCTCGAGATCTCCGGCGAGCGTACGGTGTCTGCGCTCGTGAAGCGCATCTACGCCATGGACTTCATCAACGACAACGCGGGCTGCTTCGCCAACGGCGGCATCTTCCCCAAGAACGGCCGCATCATCGAGTTTGGCAGCCACTGCGTCTACTTCGGCACCGTCCCTGTGCGCCAGCGCCTCTCGCCGGTGCTGGTGGCACCGGACCCGCCAAGATGGCTCTGTGCTGGCCGCGCCGCCGGCAGCGTCGAGGTAATGATGACCGGCGTGGTTGGTGCAGGAAAAGAAGCTGTGGGTGAAGGTGCTGGTCGTGCGGCTTCGACCCGTGCGGCCAAGCCACCGCTGGAGCGCGACGCATGCGCAGCGGGAGCGTCGTCCGCGCCACCGGAAACACCGCTCCAAGCGGCGATGAACGTCCTCGCTACCCCCATCGCGCAGAACATCGACCCGGCAGCGGCTCAGGCGGAACTGGAGGCGCAGCGCCAGAAGGTGCTCGAGAGCGGCAAGGACATCCTCCGGGCGCAGCGCGAGCTGAACCTAACCCTACGTGAGTATAACGCTGCCCATGGCTTTGCTTCTGTTAGCGCGCATGCTGCTAGGATACCGGAGAACCGGCTAAAAGCTCGCAACCTAGATCAGGATTTGCGCAAAGAAATTCTTGCCGGCAAGAGTACCTCTGCATCTGTTAGCATCGTGGAAAAACCTAAGTACAGCAGCCCGGATAAAACTATAAAAGCTGCTAAAGCTGCAGTAGAGCTGTGTGAATCGCTTTCCGGAGATGCTTTGGCAAAACAGCAAGAGCGTGTTAGAGAGCTGCTAGAAACTATTGAGCAGCAGAATGCTGAGCAACTGGCTAAGCTGAACAAGGCCGCGGCCTCAAAATCCGCGCGTTCAACAAAGAATGCCGGAAGCAAGTCCCATGGGCAGGCATCGTCCCCTCATCCGGACAGAAGAAGAGAAAAAGAGATGAACGCACAACAGATGACTGTGTACGATCCGGTTCTTGCCGGAAAACAACAAGCCGGGCAACACGATGCCGGTAGAAAAAGCCAAGGGGCAGAACGAGGCTACGCCAGAGGAGGCTATGCCGGAAACAATCATGCCGGTAGATATGAGACCGGGCAAAATTATAGAGCTGCAAGGGCAGCGTATGAGGAGATGCCTCCACCAAGGTACCGGCAGGCAAGAGCCGCGGAACCGAAAAGATACGGAGAGGGAGATTCCGAGGTAGAGCGAACAAGAGTCTACCGGAACCCCTTGGGAGATCGCCTGGGGGAAAGATGTTTGCCGCACTGTGATGCGAGGCACAGGCTGGACAGAGTACATATTTCCGAAATGATCGAATCTGAGGGTCCTCCTGGCCCAAAATGTTTTGGCCCACGGATCATGGGAGAGGAGCCACCGGTACGCAATTTCCAGCTGCCTCGAGACACAAAAACATATGATGGCACGACCAAGCCGGAAGATTGGCTGGCAGACTATGTCACAGCTGTTTATGTAGCTGGTGGTGGAGTAAACCGGCGTTGGGCAGTGAGAATCATACCGTCCTACCTGGTGGGCCCTGCACGGATTTGGCTTAACAACTTGCCGGCAGGAAGCATCAACGGATGGCTGGACTTTGAGGAAGCCTTCGTAAATAACTTCAGTAGCACTTACAAGAGGCCAAACCGGCCCCAGCAGCTCGCTTTATGCCAGCAACGTGCCGGAGAGACAGACAGAGATTATCTTACCCGGTGGAACTCAACAAGAAACACGTGTGAAGGAGTGATTGAAGCACAAGCGATTGCTTGGTTCAGTCAAGGATGCCGGAGAGGATCACCGCTGTGGCAAAAGCTGCAGAGAAGCATGCCAACAACCTTGGCAGAGATGATACGTGTGGCGGACAGCTATGCATTGGGAGACCCATTGCAACCAGCAGAACAAGCTGAGCCGGAGCAGCGATAGGAACAATACCGGGACAACCGGAACAACAAAAGAAGGGAAGATTTCCCGGATCGAAGGTACGCTCCGCAGCACGTTGTTGCCGTGCAGGAAAATTATGATGCCGGCGGCAGCCAAAGGCAAAAAACCGGATCGCAGCCATGGGCGGGTCCAAAAAAGCAATGGGTCGAAAAGAAACCCTGGGGCCAGAAAAAGAATTGGCAGGAACCCGTAAAATACACCATGGAAGCCGCCATGGATCAACCTTGCCGGTGGCACACGCCGAACCCGGATCACCCGTCAAACCACCTGACGAAGGATTGTTCTTGGACTAAGTACTTGATGCAAAAGGGAGCGGTAAAGGACGCGCAGGCACAAGGGTGCTCAACAGTGTTGCCACCATCGCAAGATATGCTGCGTCAACAACAATTACCACCACCGCCACCACTCACCGGAGCAAATGCTTTACCGGTACAGCAGCAACCAAATAGGCAGCAGTACCAGTAAGTTAACCGGGTGGAGCAAAACGATGATCAACCACCTCCACCGGCACCTTTAGGCCGGAATGTTTACGAGGGCCCGCATATGTGCTGTGTTGTCTTTGTCACTGAGCCAACAGACAGGCAAAGTGTGCACCGCCGCTCCATGGTGGTCAATGCTGTGATGCCGGCAGTCCCCAAATACATGCTGTGGTCAGATCAGGAAATTACCTGGTCATTCAAGGATCACCCTAAGATCATGCCGAATCCGGGGGGATACGCTCTTGTTGTGGACCCAATCATGAAAGGGCCGCAAACTCGAGTAAAATTCAGCAAGGTGCTGATAGACAACGGCAGCAGCATAAACATCATGTACAAGCACACCATGCATACGCTGGGCATAACAGAAAACATGCTTCAGCCCACGCGTACGACGTTCCACGGAATCGTTCCGGGCTTGTCCTGTGCCCCGGTAGGAAAAGTTCGGGTGGACGTAGCATTTGGAGGACGTGACAATTGCCGGGTTGAAAATGTTGAATTTGAGGTGGTAGACCTAGACAGTCCTTACCATGCGTTGCTGGGAAGACCAGCGTTGGCAGCTTTCATGGCTACCACTCATACGGCTTACCTCAAGATGAAGATGCCGGCACCTCGTGGACCATTGACTGTGGTGGGGAACTATAAAGTCTCACTGGAAACTGCATCTGCCGGGTCAAACCTAGCGGAATCGCTGGTGATCGCGGAGGAAAAAAGAAGAATGCAAACTGCGGTTGCGCTGGCTCAATCCTCACAGTTGAGTTTAGCGGCAATGAGTGGAAGCTTGGGCTCACCGGCATTCAAGCCGACCAATGAAACAAAGGACATTGTGCTGGATCCGGCTTACCCAGAGCGCACCGTTCGCATCGATGCCGGACTCGATCAAGCATAGGAAAGCGCGCTCGTCAGCTTCCTCCGTGAGAATCGGAATATCTTTGCCTGGTCAACTGATGACTTGATAGGTGTTCCGAGGGAGCTGGCTGAGCACTCCTTGAATGTCCGGAAAGACGCCAAGCCGGTGCGGCAACCCTTGCGCCGGTTCGCTGAGGATAGGAGGAAGATTATTGGAGAAGAGGTAACCAAACTGCTTGTTGCCGGATTCATTGTGGAGGTCACGCACACAGAGTGGCTGGCCAATCCGGTAATGGTCGAAAAGAAAAAAGATGAGAACCTGGAGGCAAAAGCTCCAAAGGTGTGGCGCATGTGCATCGACTATACCAACCTAAACAAGGCTTGCCCAAGAGACCCTTTTCCTTTACCACGGATCGATCAAGTGATTGATTCAACTGCTGGGTGTGAGTTGTTGTCCTTCCTGGATGCGTATTCCGGTTTCCACCAAATTCCCTTGAAAAAGGAAGATCAAATAAAAACTGCGTTCATTACCCCGCACGGGGCTTATTGCTATGTCACTATGCCTTTTGGTTTGCGCAACGCTGGTGCAACGTACCAGCGCTGTATGCAAAAATGTTGTTCGATCAAATTGGAAAGAATGTGCAAGTCTATGTAGACGACATTGTGATAAAAACTAAGGTAAAGAACACCTTAATCGATGACATCCGGCAAACATTCGATAACCTAAGACGGTTCCGGATGAATCTTAATCCGGCAAAATGTACTTTCGGTGTCCCTGCCGGCAAGTTGCTCGGTTTCCTTGTGTCAAGCCGGGGCATTGAAGTCAATCCGGTAAAAATCCGGGCAATAGAAAGAATGACCGTCCCTCGAGAGCTAAAAGATGTGCAAAAGTTTACCGGAAGCTTGGCATCGCTAAGCCGGTTCGTGAGCAGGTTGGGAGAAAAAGCTCTGCCACTCTATGCTCTGATGAAAAAATCTGACACGTTCGTCTGGACCCCTCAGGCAGACGTAGCGTTTAAAGAACTGAAAACAATGCTGGCCACAGCACCCATACTGGCTTCACCTCTAGAAAGAGAGCCTATGCTATTGTACATAGCAGCAACAAACCGGGTTGTGAGCGTAGTGGTTGTGGTTGAAAGAGAAGAGGAAGGAAAAACCGTCCAGAGGCCGGTATACTACCTGAGCGAGGTGCTCTCCCTCTCAAAACAAAACTACCCTCATTTCCAAAAGATGACTTATGGCGTGTACATGGCCGCCACAAAACTCAAGCACTACTTTGAAGAACATCCTATGAAGGTGGTGAGTGAAGCACCAATCTCCGATATCATGTGCAACAAGGACGCTAGCGGAAGGATTGCAAAATGGGCAATCCAGATATCACCATATGTACCAGCGTACGAAAGAAGGGATGCCATAAAATTACAGGCTTTGGCTGATTTCCTCGTTGATTGGGCGGAGATGCAATACAAACCGCCAGATCAGAGGATAGAATACTGGAAAATGCACTTTGATGGATCCAAACTCAAAGAGGGTCTAGGTGCCGGTGTGGTGCTCACCTCACCAAAAGGAGATTACCTCCGGTACGTTTTGCAGGTACATTTCAGGGCATCGAATAATGTCGCAGAATACGAAGCTTTGATCCATGGGCTTAAGGTCGCAAAAGAAATCGGTGCACACCGGATCATTTGTTATGGAGATTCAGATCTTGTGGTACAGCAGTGTTCCGGGGATTGGGATGCGAAAGATGCCAACATGGCCTCGTACCGGTTTCACGTGCAAAAGATTGCCGGATTCTTCGAAGGGTGTGAGTTTCACCATGTGCCGCGCGCAGAAAATGAAGCCGCGGATGCCTTGTCCAAGCTGGGCTCATCCAGGCAAGAAATTCCTCCCGGAATAGCTCTAGCTCACTTAAGAGCACCATCGATCAAACCAAGCCCGGAATCGGAATCAATTTTTTGTACTGGAATCGCATGTAGTACCCATGGATATTGATGAAGGAAACCCGGGGACTGCACCGGTAAACTCGGGGACTGCTCCGGCAAGCTCGGGGACTGCTGTACCCATACCGGAAGAAACGATGCTGGTAGATAGCATGGAGATAGATGCACCGGTGTTTTTAGTTCGAGAGACACCATCGTGGGTTAAACCTATTAAGGAATTCCTGATCAACGGCACCTTGCCGGATGACGAAAATGAATCAAGGAGAATACAAAGAAGGTCCAAAGCATATACATTCATCAATGGTGAGGTGTACAAGAGAAGCGTTACCGGTGTCCTTCAAAGATGTGTGGAACCGGAAGAAGGGAAAGAAATGCTTGAGGAGATTCACCAAGGAGAATGTGGGCATCATGCTTCATCAAGGGCGCTGGTAGCAAAAGTATTCCGGCATGGGTTTTATTGGCCCACTGCTTTGGAAAACGCTGAGGATTTGGTAAGAAAATGCAACGGGTGCCAGAGGTACGCCAAGCAAAATCATACCCCAGCGTCCGGTTTAAAAACAATACCATTAACATGGCCGTTTGCCGTTTGGTGCCTCGATATGGTTGGCCCATTCAAAACGGCAAGGAGCAGCATGACTCACATCTTGGTTATGGTGGATAAATTCACCAAATGGCTAGAAGTGAAACCTATCGCAAAATGTGATGGGCGCACAGCGGTGAAGTTCTTGAAAGATGTCATTTTGCGGTATGGATACCCGCACAAAGATCATCACTGACAATGGAACCAACTTTGCTCAAGGTGAGTTCAAAAGGTTCTGTGAGGACAACAACATCCGGTTGGATTTGTGCTCAGTGGCACACCCACAAGGCAATGGCCAAGTGGAAAGAATGAACGCTTTGGTACTTTCCGGTATCAAGCCAAGACTCATTGATGCGGTGGAAAAATCGCCGGGATGTTGGCTCGATGAGCTACCATCCGTACTGTGGAGTATAAGAACAACTCCAAACCGGTCTACCGGATACACTCCGTTCTTCATGGTTTATGGAGCAGAAGCGGTCATACCAACTGACATCATTCATGATTCACCAAGGGTACAGCTCTATACGGAGCAAGAGGTCAAAGAGGCCAGAGAAAATGATGTGGACTTGCTAGAAGAAGCAAGAGAGCTGGCTTTGGCAAGAACAGCCATTTACCAAAGAAACCTCGGACGCTATCACAGCCGGAAGGTTAACCCGAGAGTTTTCCGGGAAGGAGATCTGGTGCTACGCCTAGTGCAGCGCACTGAAGGCCGGCATAAGCTCTTACCACCATGGGAAGGTCCCTTCATTGTGAGCAAAGTGCTTCACAATGATGCATACTACTTGATCGATGCACAAGAGTGGAAAAAAGGAAAGGCGGACAGGTCCGGAGAGGAAAGCAAGCGTCCATGGAACGTAGCTCTGTTGCGTCCTTTCTACTCTTGAAGTTGTGGTGTAAGAAGTTCCTTTTTGTACCTTACATGCTATAAATAAAAGATGTCGGAACCTTGAATGAATCTCGGGGACTACCCCAACTTAAGTTGCATGTAACTTGTTTATTTTTTCAGTTTACCGGTTGCTTATTGAATGTTTTTTCTTTCCGGTTTAGTAGTGTGCTAAATCCTACCGGAGTCTTCGACTCTGCTGCTGTCCGCAACCCGGCTTCATGGCAAGCAAGATAAACCGGTAGGGGATAAGCACATGAACTGCGAAGAGGGAGAGCAAGAAAGAACAATCCGAAAAATTTAACTAACCCCGGTTTAACCGGTTTTTTGCAAAATTTCGAAGTTATTTCTAAGTTCAAGAAAATGCTTGTTTGGTGAAAGAACCTTGTGCTCATACGCCAAAGAACGCCCAGAGAAGGCAGGCAGAGCCAAGGCAAAAGAACCAAGTGTGCATCGAATTGGATGCGGAAACAATTTGGAAATCTTTGCAGTGCAGGATAAAAGCAAAACCAAAAGCAAATATGCTAAGACAAGCTTAAGATAATTAACTACCAGTATAACTTACCGGCATAAAATGTTGTGCGGAAACCAAAAGCGGACTTAAAGTTTTACATCATAAGCCCCGGCATACCGGGGCAGAATTTAACAGGACATTGTTTTAAGACACGCAGGACTAAACAGCATGACAAAGGTAAATCTTCAGGCAGGTAAATAATCAGGCAGCGGGGGCTTCAGGAGGGGCATCGCCAGCACCAGCGTCGCCCAGAGGCTCCTCCTCGGCTTCATCCTCCTCCTCGTCGAGATAATCTTTGACGTCAGGAGGGGGAGTGATGAAGGTGCGCATGTCGGCGTACTCCGCGATGTGGTACGCGCGATCCTGCCGCTTAGCGGTGAGAATCGGGTCCAGATCGGTTTCCGCGCCTTCGCGCACTCCGGTAAGGGCATCCAGGTTCAGCTCCGGGTACCAGGAGCAAGCGACGCGGAGGGCAGAGTCTGCTCCAGCGCGGGCAGCAGAATACTGCCACTCGCGGATCCTCTTGCCGGCGCCCTTGAGACGGTCGCTGATGAGGGAGAAAGTATCCGGCACCTCCTCGCCAGGCCACAGAGTCCTGAAGAGCTGGGTAGCTACATCAGGAATGTCAGATAAGTTGCGATCTATGGCGCGCATGTGAGACACCCGCGCGTTCAGCGCGACCAGATGGTCATAGGGGGTCCATGGCACGGCAAGATTCGCTTGGCCCTGGGCAGTACGGCGCTTGTCAACCTTCTTGACAGCATACTTCTGAGAGTCCGGAAAGAGGCCTGTGCAAAGAAAGAAAAAGGCTAAGGAAGGGAATCTGGAAGAAAATGCAACCGGAAGGAAAGATAGCGAGAAGAAAATGCGATCGGAAGAAAAAAGGCTTGCGGGCAGTAGTCAGAAAGCGCAAAGGGAAAGGACTTACGATAGGCAAGTGTGTCGGTTGCAACACCAGCCTGTTGCACTCCTTCTGCTCCTCCTCCAGCCGCGCAGCTTTCTCCTCGGCAACCTTCTGGGCTTTGGCCAGCTCCTCCAGCTCAGCTAGCAACACCGAGTTGGCGTTGCCGGCATCTTCAAGAGCTTCATCCAGCTTGGCCGCTGCATCAGTTTCGGCAGCTTTGAGGGCCTTGGCATGATCAAGCCCCAGCTGGATGAGCTGGGACTTGAGCTCCTGGTAGCTGGTTTTCTGGGCGCTCAGCTCCTCCTGATGCCGCCGGATAAGCTGGTCCTTCTCCCCTGCGACCCGGAAAAGAAGGTGTTAACAAGATTGTGCTGGTAAAAATGAAAAGGAAACCAAGTTAACAGGAGAAAAGAAAAAATTGTACGTTGGGCGGCAGCGAGCTGCTCCTTGAGAGCCTCAATGGAAGCTTCCGGGATCACTGTTAAGCAAAAGTTATAAATGTTAGAAGGAAAAAAGGTTTCCGGTAAAAAGATGCCGGTGGTACAAAATTACCTTGGCACTTGTCGTGTGCCTCAGCGAGGTCCCGGTGTTCCCATAGGAGCTCCTCAAAGAGGGCCTTCCGAGCGTCAGCCGTGAGCTGTTCAAGAAAAAGAGGTAAGTTAAGTTTTGCGCTAAGAACAGAGTTCTTAACCCGAAACTCGGGGACTGGCAGTGCCGGTTTCGCGCGTTTCTAAGTTAAGTTTTGCGCTAAGAACAGAGTTCTTAACCCGAAACTCGGGGACTGGCAGTGCCGGTTTCGCGCGTTTCTAAGTTAAGTTTTGCGCTAAGAACAGAGTTCTTAACCCGAAACTCGGGGACTGGCAGTGCCGGTTTCGCTCGTTTCTAAGTTAAGTTTTGCGCTAAGAACAGAGTTCTTAACCCGAAACTCGGGGATCGGGCAAAGGCCGGTTTCACGCTAAGTTTTTAAGTTAAAGTTTTGTGCTAAAAGCTGCGCTCTCACCACAAAACTCGGGGACTGGGAAGATAGACAAGAGAGAAACCGGCATGAAACTAAAGAAAAAATCCAGAAGCAAGGAAACCGGTAAAAGTTGAAAAGAGTCAGTAAAGCGTACCATCAAGTTGTTCGTGGCATCGTACCACGCGCTGTCGAGCTCCTTCACGGCGCTGCGAAGCCGCATGAAGTGCTCCTCGGAAGACCGGTCCCCAACAGGTCGTGCCGGCAGCCTGTCCTTGCCCAAACCGCGGGTCGCCGGAGTCATGTCCGCGGCGTTCCACTTCTGGGCGTAGGGCAGAAGATGCCCCAGGTCCCGGCCCATGCGCTGAAACTCAGTGATACGGCCAAGAAGGCCGGTGTCCTTCGTGGCGGTATCCCTGGCGGCCTTGGAGACGTGCAGCACCAGGGGCTGCTGGCCGCCGGAAGGGGCGCTGGAGGCCGTCGCCTTCCCCTTGATGAGCTTGGAGATCTTGGGCGGCGGCGCGGTTGGAGCAGCCCTGGAGGGCTTGGTGCGAGAAGAATCTGGCGGTGGCATTAGGATGGTTCGTGGAGAAGGGGGAGCGCTGGGCGCGTCACCCGGGTTGGAACTTTCCGGCGCGGAAGTTTCCGGCGCGGAAGTTGTCTTCTTTTCGAGGACGGGAGGAGCCGAAGGCTCCGCCCGCCCGGCAGCTTCTTCCTCGGCGCCGATGTTACTGGCGCCGGTATCCTGGTTCTCTGGGAGGAAGGAAAGATCCTCCTCCGTGCGGTGATCTGATGATGAAGGGGCCGCACGCCCCGAACTTGTTGTGCCCCCCGAAAGGGAGGCAGAGGTGTTGCCGGCACCAGATGGTGCCGGGCTTGAGCGAGGAGGAGGGGTTGAGGTCCTTGCGGAACCTTCAGAGCCCGATGCCTTGAGCCAAGCTTGAGCGCGGGGCTGAAAGAAAGAAAGAAGGATAGTTGTAAAAAAGCAACCGGAAAAAGAACTTGGCGAAAAGAGGCAAGAAAGTAAGAAACTCACCCGGAGGCAGTCGGCATCTGCTTGCGCCCGTAGCGGCGCACGCCCACTTCCTTCTCCCCCAAGGGCTCAGTCCGGAAGCGCTTGGAGGGAGGGGCCTGGCTGGGACCGGCATCAGATGCCGGCAGCTTGTTCTTTTGGCCTTGGGCCATGAGTTTGTCCACAAACTCATGGCCGGCCTCAGCGCGCAGGGGCGGCGCGTGCTCGTGGATCTATAAGTTAAACATAGCTAAGGAAAAATTCGCAAGAAGGCGATAACGGAAAAGTATAAGAAACCGGAAAAGAAAATACCTCAAGCATGGTCAGGTCATCGGAGGACCCGGTTGGTTTCGGTGGAGACCGGCCAAGGCGCGCAGCCGGAGTCTTGCCCATCTTCAGATCTTTCCAAAAGATGTAGGGATCTGGGTCGAAGGAGTCAAGGGCGCGCTTCACGCAGATTCCGCGCCGCTCTGCTTTGATAAGGGGGAAGCGGTCCTTGGCCTGAAACACGAAAAAAGAAGGTTAAGAAGAGCAAAAAGTTACCGGCAAAACTAGCCCTAGTTGCGTAATCTCTTACTTCTTGGGTCGGAGGGTTAGTAGTGCTGAGGGGAAGGAGGCCCCATTCCCATTCAAATGGCATAGCAGTTTGGCAGATCTGCTTAGCCTTGCGGACGACGTCCTTCTTGCTAAGGGGACGGCCTGTGATCTTGGTGGGATCGCCAGGACCGTACATCTCGCTCATCCTATGCACCCGGCGCTTAAGAGGAAGCACCCGGCGCGAAATAAAAGTACGGATGATATCATCCGAGCAGATGTTGGTCCCTTTCTTCAAAGAGGCCATGAAGCGTACAACCCGGTTGGTTTCGGCATGATCCGTCTTCGGGTTGTAACTCCAATTGGCTCTACTGGGAGGCCCCACTTGGAACGGCGGAAGATCAATGAGATTTGCACGACCATTGTTCTTCACGTAGAAGAAAGTTCCTTGCCAGGCGCGGCAAGACTCGAGGCCGGTAAACTTAAAGAAAGGACTCCCCTGGCGGGAGCCAACGATGCAGGAGCCGCACTCCACGGGCGGCTTGGGCTTAGGAATTTCTTTGCCCTGAACGGAATTAATCCGCAGAGAAAAGAAGCGGGCAAACGTCTCACGAGTGGGACGAATACCGATGTAGGCCTCCATGAAGGTGGCGTAGCAGGAAAGGTAGAAAATGGCGTTGCCAGGAAGGTGATGAGGCTGGAGTTCATAGAAATTTAAGAACTCCCGGAAAAAAGGAGAGGCAGGAAGGCCGAAGCCACGCTCAAAATGAGCAAGAAAAATAACGTGTTCACCGGGCTGGGGCTCCGGTACAATTTCATCACCAGGAAGCCGGCAGGTTACCCCTTCCGGAATCCTGCGGGACCGGTATAACCAATCGATCTCGTATTCAGTTACATTGGAGCCCATCCAGGCTCCACGAGTGATTGGGGAAGGCTCCGCGCCGGATGATTGGCTAGAGCTACCAGATGCTTGGCCAGAGCTACTCGCTTCTAGGTGGCTACCGGATGCTTGGCTAGAGCTACCGGATTCTAGATGGCCACCGGACTCTTGGCGGCTACCGGATCCCTGCTGGTTGCCGGAATCGGTATCCATCGGATCTGAAGCTGTAGATTCGCCGGGAGATTGTCTACGATGGCTAATGGAAAGGGAAGAAGAAGAAGCAGAGGAAGATTCCTCGCCAGACATTGGTTTGGGAGGCGAAAAAACAGAAATCCCACACTTGAACCCCGCGCGAAGATCTACGAGTAAGAAGAAAATCAAAGGAAAAGAGGAAATAAGAACACCATCGACCCAAGATCTAGAAAGCAAGCAGATGGCAAGCAAAGTGAGATTGGCACTAACCTCGAGCAAGCAAAGTGAACGAGCGGACCTACGGTCGCCGACGAGCACCGTCGACGGCGAGGCGAAGAAGGTCACGAAGAAGCAAGAGTGCAGCGGGCGCGACGAAGGTGCTGCAGAAGATTCCCGCACAACAAGGTCCGGCGGAAGCACGGCGTGAGTTCGCCGGGCGACGGAGCTCGAGCAAACGACGGCGGACGAAGAGCGGCGAGGGCGCAGGGGCAAGGAGCACTGTGCGCGAAGGTTGGGGAACACGAGAAGAGGAAGAAGAAAGGGCAGTTGTCCTTATAAAGAAGAGAGGAGGTGGGCCGAAAACAGCCGGGCCGCGGCGGTTCGCCTCGCGGCCCGCGACGGTTCGCACCACGGGCTGCCACGTGGCGAGGAAGTACACGCGAGAAAATGGGAAGCCACACGGGGGCACACACAGGATCCCAAGTGGCTAGTGGAATCCGCAGTGGTGCATTTAATGAGCGCGCGGGAGTCGAAGCGAACTGACAACTGACACTGGCGCGACAGTTAACAGTGCGCATGTCACTGACAGGCGCGGGGCCCGAAATATTCTCGACTTCGCCGAGGAAAGAGTAAATACGAATGATACCGGAGAAAAGAGATGCCGGAAGATGCCCCGCAAAGAGAGAAAAGACAAAAAGGGCAAAGATGCCGGATCCAAGCTCAGGCCGGAGAGATTAAACCGGTATCCTAAAAAGATGAAAACCTGGCATGGTCTGTAGGATAGAATCCGCCAGACTATACCAGCTTCGGGGACTAATGTTGGGGGGATAACCCCCGGTATGCCAAAGGCATGCCAAACCGGATGGTTTGAGCCATCGAGATACCAGTTTAATGTTCTTACCGGAAACAAAGGTAGGAGTTTGGGCTAAGTGAAGCTAAGCCGGTATCCCCAAGGGGGTATGCCGGAACCCGGTAAAGAAGATACCGGAGAGAAGGGCCTGTCGGCAGGACTGGTCAAAGATTCTCTTCAGAGCAAGAAGACAAGGATGAGCTAAGCAAAGTGGCTTTAATCAGAGCCCTGGCGCCAAAGAGAGAGAGATGACGCTGAAAAAAGCCGGAGGACGTCAGCGTTCCTGATTAAAGAGGACCCCGGCGTCATCTGTGGTTAAAGTAGCTTTGTAAAGTAGTTTGTCCAGTCAAAGATGCCATTAGGGTTCCTTGTTCTGTAAGCCACCCTCTCCCCTATATAAGGAGAGGGGGTACTGCCTCATACAGGCGCGTGTCCACAGAAGGGATTAGACGATAGAACTTGTATTCAAGCACCTGTAACCATGTTGAGATCAATGAAGCTTGCGAACTAGTAAAGAGTTCTTCCTCTTGTCTCTCTTCTTGCATACCGGCCTTTGGTTGTGTTCTTGAGGAAAGCATCCGGAAGTTCATCCCATCTAGTCGCAAACCCTCCCCCGAATCCTCTAGCGTCCATTCGGCCCCAATCTAAGCCATCCTATGGCATCTGCTCGTTCGCCACGACGACAGGTTGAGACCTTCCTCCACTCAAGTCTTGGTGTATACTCTTTTTGGTTCTAAAATCATACTATCCTCTACGAGAACATTCTTATGTTTCGACTAAAAAATGTTTGTTGGAAGTGTCAAAAAAGCATATTAATTATCTACGCATTTAGCCTCTGTTTTGCAACCATAGTAGTAGAGTGTCCATATGTTAAAAATCTCTGAAATTTTGATTTCAGGAATGGTGTTGGCTATCTCTGCTTGGCCCAGGAGGGTGAAGATTGCACTCAGCATCACACATGTTCCACACGGAGGTGTAGCCTCCATTTTCCCTCACTGCGTTGGGGTCCAGTTCGGTCTATTGGTTGTAACATGGCGTCTTTAGTGCAGTTGACAGTGAAATATCCAAATGATGTATGAGGTGAAATGAGTTTAATTTGGTATTGCAGATAACCGACTTCGAGAGGCTCATGGCTGTACTAATGTAATGTTGAACTCAATATTATTATTAGATGAAGAATACTGTTTCTATCTACCTATGGTGGAATCTATACTATGGGTGGCTACCAGGGGACCTATCATAATGGTTAGAGTACTGTCTCCCTTTTGTCTTTGCGCCGGGGCGCAACAGGTCATCAGTAGCTTATAACAGTGGGCTGTTGCATTTAGCCGCAACATTTTCAGAAGATAAAAATGGTTGTAGCCCAACTATAGCGGGCTAATCCATTTAACTTTCTTTCGAAAATAGTGAAATTTTCTGTCATCTTGCCAAAATAAAAAGGAAAAATATGACTCAAACATGATTCAATGATTCAAGGTACAACTCATTCAACTTTTCAGCACGAATAAATATTAAACTATTCAACTCACAAATTCTATCGAACCAAATTGAAAGGAAATTCAGAAAACAAAAAATATAAAAGGAGAAGAGAAGGGACACTAAGAAAAAAGGGATTTCAGCGGCTAAACTAGAGGCTAAATAGGGCTATAGGCAGATATCAGGTTTTCTCGTTTAGCCTATAAATGGCGTAGACGACGTAGCAGGAGGTATCCCAAAAGACTATATATGGGCTATAGTGGGATATGCATTTTGGCACATAGGTGTACATACACCCATTATTAACGAAAATATTTCTAAATGTCAAACAAATCTGAAAACGTATTCTAGCTGTAAATCCACACATTCTATGTCCGCACAAAACAAATCGCGAAAGAATGACATTTTTTTGTGACTTGTGTAAAAAAGACAATTTTTTGCCCTCCAAACTAGCTTCTCACGAGATATTTATTTGTCATTTTTACATAACCCAGAAAAAATGTTCTTTCCTCGAATTTTTTGTTGTACAAACATAGTATGTTCGGATGGACACCCAGGATATTATTTAGAATGTTTTTACATGTTGAAATATATTTAAAGTGCATTTTTCATAATACGTGCATTTGGACCTATGAGCCAAAACATCATGTGAGGCTATAGTTGGCTATTTAAAATTTGGTTAGGATGCGCTCTCTAATGAATTCCCTGA
Source organism: Lolium perenne (assembly GCF_019359855.2). Taxonomy (NCBI): domain Eukaryota; kingdom Viridiplantae; phylum Streptophyta; class Magnoliopsida; order Poales; family Poaceae; genus Lolium; species Lolium perenne. The sequence goes on along the minus strand of NC_067247.2, from coordinate 360,750,886 downwards.
AATTAATAAGTAATATTTAATTGTAAGCACAAATTTTAATTTGAGAAATTGGCATGCCCTCTTGTATACATCACATGAAACTAAGTGCATTGATGTAAGGATACCAAATAAGCAGAACGTATGTGTGCTAAGTAGGATCTATGGAAATTTTATGTTCGTCATAAATTATTATATGCGACATGATATTTCAGTACCAAAGTGCAAGGGATGCACATGCTTTGAACTTATTACTGAGCAGGCCTTCAAGACACATTGATTATTTGCCAACAGTTGAAATTATATTCTAGAATTTTCTATAATTATACACAATAATCACCACAAAGATATTTGGTCTAGTGTATGGTGTAATAATCTCTATATAATATTTGAGGATATTAAAAATATATGCACGAACAAACATACATGTACGCAAATACATCTATACTATTATTTATGCAACCATTAAAAATCATCTCAAGGAAAATTTAATTACAATATATAATTCAAACATAACACCACCAAACTTCAGTGATCTACATAAAAATGAATAACAAATAACACTATAACTAATATTCTGATACATTGTGATGGGTTAACTATGGCATCCAAATAATAGAAGTTCATACTTGTTTGGACTATAGTTTAATGCAAATAAGTACAAATGTTTATTATAAAGATATATGTTACAATTTTCTGGGGATTCAAAACTTATTTGGACCAGTCGTGGTGGTAGCACAAATAATTAACTAAATCATGATCCAGATTTTGAGTTGAACTCGGGAACATCATGTATGTAACATCTAAGTGTTGCATGCATGGTTCCTTGACTTCACTAATATCACGACCATCTAGTACAACCAAACATCGCTAATTTCGGTGTGCACGCTAGACCTTTCATCGAGACAGGGTGTACTTACAGTAGGGCGGGGTCCGGGCTCCAAATACGAACAGAACCGTCGTCGAAGCCGCCGGCGATGAGGCCGGCCGGGTAGGCCACTTGCTCGATGGGCACGAGAGGGCTGTCGTCGGGCATGTTCGGGGTAGATGACCATGCCACCCTCCTGAGTCCTGGGGCTCGCACGAAGCAGTCGACCTGCAGCTCGCGCCCGAGGTCGTGGTCTCCGGTGGGTCGGAGGAGTCGGAGGACGTCGACCCGCGACGCCACGGTCTCGGCGGACGCCGACGACGAGGCCATCCCCACAGCGAGCAGGTGGAACCTGGGGCAGAGCGCGAAGGGCGCGGGCGTGACGTCGCTCGGGGCGACCACCTCCATGGCGGCGGCTTCGCCGGAGACGAGGGGAGAGGAGTGGGCGCGCCGGTGTGAGAGGAGGAGACGGGGCAGGAGAGAGAAGAGAATGGGCTGTTTCAATTTTCGGAGGGAGGGGAATTTGGGGAAGAAGGAGGGCAATTCCGGTACGAGTTTTTTTTTACATGGCCGTTACGGGCTGGGTTAGTGACAGCTGTAAGTTCCAGAATTCTGTTACGGTGTGTGATTTTTTTTTTTGACAGTACAATGTAACCTCATATACTGCTAAGAAAATTCATGGTATTTATTGAGCCTAATCCTGATTATTAGTCCTAAATCGGAGTTGACGGGGGAAAATCAAAGAAAAAACAGCTCATGCTCTTTTTATTACTTTCACCATTTTCTAGATATAAGGTGTACAGTTTTTGGCACGAATATTAAAGAATGCAGGTTGAGGAAAAATTATACCAGGTTTGAGCATACATAATTACTCGTGGAAAATTGATGTGAGAAAATAGAGAAGTTTGCAAAAGATAAGAAAGCACAATCAAATCTCTAAAAGAATTGTCCAGACAAGTTATGCAAGGCAATAGACCTTATATTCTAGACTTTTTCTAAAAAAATATTATACACGTTATATCTATAAACGGAGGAGCATATTTTAAGCCAAAGAGCAAAATCAAAGGGAGGAAGTCAAATTGAAGGTCGGAGGTCAAGAAAGCCACAACCAAGCCTCCCGCCACCGCACTTGGCACTTGGCACCACCAAGCCTAGCACCCACCACCGCCGAGCTGGGCTCCCTCCACCACAGCACATGGCACCAGCCTGCCATATCCCTGGCTACCGCCGTCGCGCCTAGCACCGATCGCGTTTGCTAGCATGCCAATTGTCGTTGTAATGCCTGCTAGCCTACCGGCCACCACAGGCGCGTCGTAGTTGGTAGAGAGAAGAGAGCCTTCGGTTGCTAGTTGTCAATGGGTTTCTTTTTCCCTTTAACAATGGCATGATGGTTCGAGCCGTTCCACCACGGTCCGTCGATTCGGTGAAACGGGTTAATTCTGAATAAAAAGGGATATATTCCCTTTTGGAAAAGGAGTTTCCACTTTTCCTCCCTAACCAAATATTTAAATTGGCGATAAGTGTGGAACGGTTCTACTACTTCCATTCCACTTTGTTCAAGAACCAAACACACCCTTGTCGGGGGTGCGCGGGCGCCGTGGCGGGTGTCAACTCCCGTCCTTGCTCTGACCAAGTACTTGTCCTTCCGTTATCCGACGGTGACGATGACAAGGGACAGCCCATTCAGTGGCTGCTAGTGATGCACGTGCACTGGCAATGCCGGACGGGCATGTCAAGACTCAAGACTGTCGCCGGTCACCCATCCGAGCTCCTCGCCAACACACAACACTAGCGTTCACCCATCCAGAATTGCCTGCAACAATCCAAGGTGTGGAGCAATATTTGACAATGTACTGATTAATTATGAGAAATACTAATGGCAGTTCATGGTTAAACCTTTGATGTCATTGAGCTTGCTTCCCATCTGAATCACGGGAGCTCAAGACATCACTGAGCCGGGGTGTCGCTCTCGCCAACGCTGGCGTCGAGTGTCTGATGTTGTCCGCGTCGGCAAGAGACAACGGCGCCCTCTCGCTCTAGCTCGATCTCGGGGCGCGCCCGGAGTAGGTGCTGGACGGGCCTGCCGCGCACCGGTGGCATGTCAAGGCTGTCTCTGCGGCCCGAGCTCCTCGCCAACAGCATTGGCACCGTCCGAGCTCCTCGCCTAGCCAACACTAGTTGTGTTCACCCAACCGGCCACGCTCGACGCGGTGGCCATTACCCCGGCCGAGCTCAAGGTACCGGGGGTGGGGAACTTGGTCCGCCGCCCGCGCGCGCGTGTGCCACCGGTCGAGCTCGGACGCCTGGTCGAGGGCCTTGGCTGGCATGCTCGGCAGAGCGATCGAGCATGCGCGGCATCATGGAACGGACCGAGTTGCACATGTCCGCGGTGAGACGTCGTGTGCACATCCAGCGGACCGAGTTAACGCACGCCGTGTCGTGGCGAGAACTCGGCGAGTTCCGGCACTGATCCTACTCTCACCGTGGGCAGCGCCGCGCGCCCCTCCCGCGGAACTTTGAACTTGGCGGGCAGCCGGACGCGCGTTCTGGATGCCGGACACGTGGGTGGTGCACGCGGCGATGGCGGCGGCTGTTTGTTGGCCACTTATCTGGCCTGACGAAGGGTCGAATGCCAGCCTGCTCGCTGGCCTCGCCATTTGCTCCAGGATTTACTCCGCTAACCAAACTAATCAGTCGAGTCGACGAGCCTTGACCCCAATGCTGACCGCTCTATGACCGAATCACTCGGCCAAACTCCTGTCCGTTCGTTCTCACGTGCACACCACATGTCCGCACTTCACCCACACTGTCTTTTTTTTAAAAAGAGGCAAAAGACTTACGTTTTTGTTATTAAAAAAAGAAGGATAGAGTGGCTGATTTATTAGCGAAAGATCGGCCAAAAACCCAGTACAAGCACCCTCGTGGCCTCGCCGGCCTTCGGGAAACATGAGTGACGCAAGTGTTAAGAGTAGAAATCGATAGAACGAGAGATTGAACAAATGATTGAATCAACTGCTTTATTGATCAGGGATTGAATCCTTATATAGTACATGAGGGGACGCCACCAACAGGCGCGTCTGTTTACAAGAGTCGGTTCCTGGAGGCGACGCTCCAGGACTAACTGCTAACGACGGTTCCCACGGACGTGGGATTACAACTGCCGGGAAAGTGGGGATTAACTCCTAATTAATATGTTATTAATTATTTCTAACACTCCCCCTAATCACCGCTTCACTTCATAAGGATCCATCGCCTTGATCAAATCTCCTCCAAAAACCTCGTGGGAAAAATATGAGGAGTCCTCCAAAAACCCTGTGGGAAAAATGTGAGGAGTAGTGTAGTATATGTTGTTAAAACTCCTTCAAACCCAGTGGGAAAATAAGGAGAAAATGGTACAACATATTATGGTTATTGCCTCTGTTAACTCAATATGAAGTATATCCATAGAATATAGAGGTCAATAAATATGTCGTGAATACTTTCCTAAAAACCCCGGTGGGGAAAAGGGATAGTATGACATATGATCTTATGTTGATATTACCTCATTAAAAACCTTTATGAGAACCTGTAAAGTAAACTCACTAAGGGAAAAAGAGTATAATATGATGCTTTGAACAGGAGTAGTTCAGGAAGATACTCCCCCTGAATCTTGCAAATCTCGGAGTCGTCGCATACCAATTCCATGAATATATTTCTGAAATGTTGAAGTTGGTAGAGACTTTGTGAATAGATCAGCGAGGTTATCGCATGATTTGACTTGCAAGATGTTTATTTCCCCGCTCTTTTGGAGTTCATGGGGATAAAACAACTTAGGGGCAATATGCTTAGTGATATTGCTCTTGACGTATCCTGTTTGCATCTGTGCAACACAAGCTGCATTATCTTCGTAGATAATGGTAGGTGATTCGATAGAACCAATTCCACATGATTGTTGTATGTGGTTTATCATCCTGCGAAGCCACACACATTCGCGTGATGCCTCATATAATGCGATTATTTCAGAATGATTGGTGGATGTTGCAACTAGAGTCTGTTTCGAAGACTTCCATGATATTGCAGTTCCACCATGTAGGAACACAAAGCCGGTTTGTGATCTGGCATTATGGGGATCAGATAAATAGTCAGCATCTGTGTATCCAATCATATTGGTGTCCAGATTTCTCTGAAACTGAAAGAATAGGCCAAGATCCTTTGTGCCTTGGAGATATCTAAAGACATTCTTTACTCCCGACCAATGGCGTTTGGTAGGAGCTGCGCTGTGTCTAGCAAGTAGATTCACTGCAAATGCGAGGTCAGGTCTCGTACAATTTGCAAGATACATAAGCGCTCCAATGGCACTGAGATATGGAACCTCGGGTCCCAACATCTCTTCTCCATCATCCCTCGGCCTGAACGGATCTTTCTCTACGTCTAGAGATCGAACCACCATGGGAGTTTTAGACGGATAGGATTTGTCCATATTGAATTTCTCCAATATTTTCTGGATATAGGCAGCTTGGTGTACCATTATTCCTGAGGGAAGGTGCTCGAGTTGGAGACCCAAGCAAAATTTGGTTTGACCCAAATCCTTCATCTCAAATTCTGTCTTTAGATGATTGCGTGCTTCATCAATATCTTGTGCGTTGCCAATTATATTGAGATCATCGACGTACACGGAAATGATGCAAAATCCTGAAGAGGACTTCTTGATGAAGACACATGGGCAGTCATCACTGTTGGAGTAACCCTTGCGAAGAAGGAACTCACTAAGTCGGTTGTACCACATCCGTCCCGACTGTTTCAAGCCGTATAGAGACTTGTTCAGTTTTACACAGTACATGTTGCGTTTTGTGCTTGCATCCGGAACAGAGATTCCTTCTGGAACCTTCATGTAAATGTCCGAATCTAGTGACCCATAAAGATATGCGGTCACGACGTCCATCAACTGCATAGATAGAAGATTTTGCACTGCCAAAGATATTAGATATCGGAAAGTGATACCACTCATCACTGGAGAATATGTCTCATTGAAATCAATGCCGGGTCTCTGCGTGAAACCCTGTGCTACGAGCCTTGCTTTGTATCTCACCACCTCATTGTTCTCATTCCGTTTCCGGAGGAAAACCCATTTGAATCCCACAGGGAAAACATTGGGAGGTGTAGGTATTGCTTCTGTGAATACCTTCCTTTTATTAAGCGAGGCTAATTCTGCTTGTATTGCATCCTTCCATTGAGGCCAGTCGGAGCGTTTTTCACACTCAACGATAGTCCTTGGATCATGATCATTAAGAAGGGTATTTGCAATTGTAGCAGAAAAATAAGTGTCGACAATCGTAGACTTACGGTTGAATGATTCCCCAGAATCGATATAGTTGATGGATATCTCGTGCACCGTTGATAACTCTTCGTGATTTCCCAATACGCGTGAGTCTAGGTGTTCCGATGTCCCAGCCAGTGTGTGCAAGCTGGAGCTGGGTTGTGGAGGTTGCCCTTCCACTGGGTGTATACTACCCATAAGGTGTTTGTCAACGTTGAGTTGACTTGCATCTACTGACTTTGAGGAGTTTCTCCTCACTCTCCTTTGCTGCTTGCGAGAAGCAGGATCCTGGTCAGAGGCCGTACTACTCCCCCTCTTTTTGGGAACGGGTAGTTGAGTGGTTTTAGTTGGTACCTCCACTCTTTCGGGCGCATTTCTGGCCGGATTCAAGGATTTTGTGACACCTTTTAAATCAGTAAATGAATCTGGCAGATTTTTTGCAAGATGTTGCAAATTTATGATTTTCCGAACTTGTAGTTCGGTCTCTTGGGTACGTGGATCGGAGGCTGAAATGGCAAGAGCATTCCAATCAATTTCCGGGCATTCTTTCTGGTACTTGAAATCTCCCCCTAATGCCGGGAAATGTTCCTCGTCAAATATACAATCAGCGTGACGGGCTGTGAATAGATCCCCAGTAAGGGGTTCCAGGTACTTAATAATCGACGGCGATTTGTACCCCACATAGATCCCCAGTTTCCTATGTGGACCCATGGATGTCCGCTGAGGTGGTGAGATCGGGATGTATGTAGCACATCCGAACTTACGCAGATGGGAAATGCTAGGTGGATTTCCACGTACCAATTGCAGAGGGGAAGTACTGTGATATGCAGTAGGTCGCAATTGGATTAAGTCAGCAGCGTGTAAAACTGCGTGACCCCAACACGAGGTTGGCAAGCTGCAATTCATTAACAAAGGTCTTGCAATGAGTTTAATCCTCTTAATAAGGGATTCAGCCAAACCATTTTGAGTATGGACATATGGAACAGAGTCCTGAACTTCAATCCCCAGGGCCATGCAATAGTCATTGAAGGCACGTGAAGAGAATTCTGCAGCATTGTCCATGCGAATTGATTTAATTCGATTTTCCGGATAATGGGCCTGTAACTTAATTACTTCCCTCATTATCTTGGCAAATGCATGGTTCCGTGTGGAAAGAAGGCACACATGTGACCATCGTGTAGATGCGTCAATAAGAATCATGAAATACCTAAACGGTCCAGATAATGGTTGGATGGGACCACAAATGTCTCCTTGAATTCGTTCAAGAAATTGAAGTGGTTCAGCTTGTATCTTGAGGTGCGAAGGCCTCAAAATAAGCTTTCCCGTGGCACATGATGTGCACACAAAATCTGAAGACTGAGGAAATTTGGACTCAAGCAAATTATGACCAATGGAATTGCTAGTAATCTTCCTCATCATCCCGATGCCGGGATGGCCTAGGCGATCATGCCAGGTTTGGAATGCGTCAACATTCTGGAAAATTACCTTGTAAGCAACATGTTCTACGGGCTTGATGTACGTATAGTACAATCCGGACGACAGTGAAGGAATTTTTTCAAGTACTTGCTTGCCATATCCGTAATCTTTTGTGAAGAGTAGATACTCCTCTTTGTTGTCTTCATGGGTTTCGATGTGAAATCCATTCTTACGAATATCTCGATAACTGATTAAGGTACGTGAAGAATCGGGATACAACAAGGCATCCTCAAGTATCACTTGTGTACCGTTTGGGAGGGTAAATATGGCACGTCCGGTGCCAACAATTACCGTATCGCGTCCAACGATAGTTAAAATATCTCCATTCATCTTTTTCAGAGTCTGAAAATATTTTAACTCCCTCAGTATGGAGTTTGTGGTAGCACTGTCCACAAGGCATAATTCCTCTTCCATCGGATTGTCCCCGTAGAGAACTATATATAAAAATGAAGAATTTTCAATAAGAATCCTTTATTTAAATACATAGATCACAATCTTACTATATCAAAGTGCTGATACAATATAAATGACAACAATACTTATGTTCTATTACAACATCACAAATGGACATGAATATATTAGTCACTAAGGAGGTAGCGGGACTAGTCGAAGTCTCCAAACACGTCGGTTGAGGTGTACTCAACCATCATGTCCTCCGTTCCTGTAGGGTCCTCTGATGGAAGGAGAGTAACGGCGTTGCTCGGTCCCGAGGGAACGTCTTGCAAACACCCAGCTCCATCGGTGCCATCTGGATGAAGGTTGAAGTTGGCTTCAAACCTTTTCCCTCGAGGTGCGGTGCGTCCATGGGATTGCTGGTACAGAATGGCCAGATGCTTTGGGGTCTTGCACTTGTCAGTGGGGTGCGTGTAGCATCCACACTTGTCGCAAAGCTTAGATTTGTCAAACTTGGACTTTGCGGTGCCTTTCCCACGGTCTGAGCTTCTGGGCTTCCTGTTCCGGTTGCGCTTTTGCTTACCATTGAAGTTCGAGGGCTTTCCTTTGAAACCACCATCAAACTTTCGTCCGTTCGCGACATTCATATGAACTTCAGGTAGAGGTTGAGAACCAACCGGACGCTGAGAGCCATTCTTAGCGAGTAGCTCATCATGCTTTTCAGCCTGAAGTAAGATATGAATAAGATCGGAATAGACTTGGTAGTCGCGAGCACGCATCGCTGCTGGAGGATTCTCAGATGGGAGCATAGTCGACGTAGTGTTCTCTATCTTCTCCGCATCGCAGGTTCCTTCCCGCAAAGCGCAGCTTGGAACTGATCTTATGAACCTCGTGATTGTACTCTCCGATGGACTTGAAGTCCCGAAGACGGAGGTGAGTCCAATCATGGAGTGCTTCCGGCAGACAACCGCCTTCTCATTGTTCATACCTCGTTTTGAGGGCCTGAAACAGGGTACTAGGGGATTCCTCCTCCAAGTACTCAGACTTGAGATCTGGGTGAATATGGTGCCTTATAATGTATAAGGCGGTATACTTCTGTTCATCTGTTAGTGGCGTGACTCCAGCGGGCAGTGGATCCTGCTCAGTCTGGATTGCACGCACTATCCCACGAGATGCAAGAGCGATCTTCGTGTCCATGGCCCAAGTAGGGTAGTTGTGGCCATTGAGGGCGAGTGCCTCAAATTCTCGAGCCATCGGTTACCTACATGGGTAAACCAGAGATTATTAATTTACACTTGGTAAACCAAAAACCATCATGGTTATGTTGTAATGAATGTTGCAAAATTAATGATGATTTCAAGAAGTGGGCTTGAAACCATTAGTGTGAACTTCAAATTGTTAAGTACGACACGCTGTAGATACTTCCCAAAGAAAATTTCGGGGTCCATCTCTCAGCACTAGAGAGTATAATCTGATAAAATCAGTAGATACTCATATTTCTAGTACCTTGTGTCATAACTTAATAAAATGTATGGAAGAGCACTTTAAGCAATCAAAATGTCAATCATGACAAAATGTAGGCTTAATTAGTAGTGGAGATAATCTGCAATGCAGTAGATCTACACACCACCTTGTGATCCCAAAACATCAATTTTGAAGAAATCACTTGAAATTTTGCATGTCAATTCGTGCTCGTATTGAGCCAAAGGACTCAATTAAGACGATGAATTGATGTTTTATTTGCAAGAAATTAAATCTCAATTGCAATGGGTATAATTAATCTCAACATGCGCACACATGGAAATATATTACACCACACTTTTGTTCTGGAATACATGGTACTCTACAGTAAACAGTACTAAAATAGATGTACTGAATTTAACAGATCTTAGAACAGCAAAGAAACTACTGCTAAAGCTACTGTTGATAAACTGATTTGTTAAAAATCTGAAATCAGAACTAATACGTGTGGAAACAGAACGAGAACTAAAACGTGTAGAAACGTCTCGATGGCTCCACCGCGTGTACAGGATAAATAAGCTACTTTAGGTAGCCTAGCAGCGGCATGGACAGGATAAGGAAACAAATCCCCAATCCACGATTCCACCATTAGTACAGCGGCGACCACCACGAGCTCGTTCCAGGCCGATGCAGCGTCGCTCACCGGCGGCGATTGACGCTCCAGCCGCCCTCATCCTCGTCGGAGGATCCCCCAGGGAGCTGGGTCCCCGGGGCGACGCCGTTGGAGTGGCCGTTGGAGAGCCTCGCCGGGCTCCACTCCCCCGGCCGCCGGCCGGCGCGGCTGGCCTGCAGCACGGCGCGCGGCACGATGAAGCGGAGGCGGCGCTGAGGAGGCTGTGCAGCGGCGGCAGAGCCTCCCGCGTCGTTGTCGAGGACGGCGTCACGCACGGCCATCGGTGCGAGTCCAGCGCTCGGCGTGGCGGACTCGACGCTTGACGGGCCGGGCTCGTGCGCCGGAGTTGGGGACGGCAGGTCCGGCGACGCCGCCTCAGGCACCACGGGCTCGGCCTCCTCCTGGACATGGATTCCCTGTGCAAGCCTCGGGCAGGCCCAGCCGTGCACCGGGCAAGGCAGGGGTGGGGGCGGAGCGGCGAGGGCCGAGTCGTCGACGTCAACGTCGTCGTCCGCCGGTTCCATCTCCTCGTCGGCGTAGAGGTTTGGCACGGCTGGTCCGGCGAGAATCCACGCCGGCAGCGGCTGTGCCTCCGGCATCTCCAGTGGGGTGGATGTGGATGGGACGACTTGGGCGTTTGATGGCCCTGCGCCATCACCACCTCCACGACCACGACGAGGGCCACGGCGGCGAGGGCCATGGTGGCGACCTCCATACCAGTGGAAGCCATAGCGATGGCGTTCGTTCCGGCGGAAGACTTGGCGACGGCCACCAAGATGTCGAAGGCGCTGCACATGGCGGTTGTGGCGGCGAAGTCCACCAGCACCATGGCGGCGGCGCGCGATGAGGCGGCTCCGGCGACTTTCCTGGCGAAGAAGACGAAGGAGGAATCCAAGGAAACCTCCTGCAGGCATTGTTTCTCACCTTTTCTTCTTGTTCTTGTCTCTTCCGATCTCGAAATCGCTCAGAATTGAGAGCGTGCTGATAACGTGTTAAGAGTAGAAATCGATAGAACGAGAGATTGAACAAATGATTGAATCAACTGCTTTATTGATCAGGGATTGAATCCTTATATAGTACATGAGGGGACGCCACCAACAGGCGCGTCTGTTTACAAGAGTCGGTTCCTGGAGGCGACGCTCCAGGACTAACTGCTAACGACGGTTCCCACGGACGTGGGATTACAACTGCCGGGAAAGTGGGGATTAACTCCTAATTAATATGTTATTAATTATTTCTAACAGCAAGGACACATACAACCACCCTAGGAGCTGCACAAACACCAACGAAGCGAGAATGCCTCGAGATTGTCCACTTACGTCATTATCATCACTCTACAACGACTCCAACTTATATGAAGTAATGACCATCGAAGACCTCACTGTAGCGACATCGTGAAATATCTAGAATACTAAATTGACATCAATAGATTCTCTATAAATTATAGTTTCTCACTATGTCTATTTAATATTGTAGATATTGATATTTTCTCCGTAAATAATGGTCAAACATAGTAGGGTTTGATTTTTAACTAAACTTTTACGCCTTATATTTTTGGAACAGAATGAGTAATATGTATCCCTCGTGCACTGTTGTGTCATGCAAACAGCATACTCCATCCATTCGCAAATAAGTATACATCTAGAATTATCATAAGTCAAACTTGTCAAAGGTTGACCAACTTAATAGGAAAATGTAATAATAGTTATGACACTAGTTTAGTACCATTAGATTCGTTTTGAAATGTAGTTTCATATATTTTGCTATTTTTTTCTCTATAAAGTTGATCAAATTTTGAAGGTGAAGATTTTCGCCTACCTCGCCGACATCGACAGGTTGAGCACACGTGCCAACCTCTTCCGGAAGAGTTGCGCTCCTACTTCGACTTGCGCGGCTTGCCCGGTTGTGGAGACTGGTCGCCAACTCTTCTTCGGTTTGGGCCGCAATGAGGGTGTCCATCCCTGCCGGCAGCTTCTCCATCTGGAAGCTCCCCCGTCCTCCGGCGGCTGCTGAGAGTGCCTGTCAGGCCGGGTGTGAGGTGTTTCTTTGGCATATCTGGAAGGCCCGGAACGATCTGGTCTTCAACAACAACACTTGCACTCCTCAGATTGTTCTTCGTCGTGCTGCTGATGACCTGCTCGTTTGGAGATGGCGCTTCGCGGTGGGAGACAGGGCCACCGTAGACTCGCTCCGGTCTCTCTTCCTCTCTATTATGTGATTCTCTTGTTGCCCCCCCCCCCCCCCCCCCCCCCTAACCCCCTCTTTCGCTCCGGTCTCTCTTCCTCTCTATTATGTGATTCTCTTGTTGTCCCCCCCCCCCCCTAACCCCCTCTTGCTTATCCGAGATCATGTATCTCACTGATTGCCAAGTTGTTTCGAGTAATATAAATAAGCGATGAGCACCGTCATTCTCAAAAAAAAATTGAAAATTTTGACTTAAAAAAAACTTTTATTTACAAGTGCGTTGCGGAACTGCAACTAAACTTCTAATCTTTTAATTCGGCACCGTGAACTTAGCAGTGCCGGTCGTTAGTGGTCAAAAATCGTGTTTGGGGTTCGCATTTGATGACAGGGCATAATGGATTCTAAAATTGCTGATGTGGCATGGAGCAAGATCTCTTTCTTTCTTCGGTACGGACAGAAGAAAGAAAATGGGGAAGGTGATAGAGCATGTGAGATGATTCAAGAGAAGCACTCAGGTGTATGACGTTAGGAGAAATGATTGACAAATTTTGGAACCGTTCAACCCAGCTAATCCAATAGTGGAAAAATAAGAAGTACTAGAAAATATTAAAAAGAAAGTACTGAAAAGTACTACTTCCTCCGTTCCACCAAATTTATGTGAAATTTGTCAAAATTTAAATGTATGTAGGTATTATCTAATATACGTCTAAATTTTTTCAAATCTTAGACAAGTTTAATGAGATGGATTTATTTTATTTATTAAAAGGGTAGAAAGGTAATTTGGTGGTGCAGATGTGTGTCTCTCGACCGCGCTCACCGCCGCAACTATGCCGCCAGGTGACAAGAAGCCCGCCCATCCCCGCGCGCCTCCCTGGCCGCGCCCGCCGGTCCTGCCTCTGCGGCCGCCGTCCACTGTTCCTCTGCTCCTCCGGCGCCTACAGAGAGCTCTAGCTCGCCCCTGGCCACTTGGACGAGCGCCTGTTCCAAGTGCCCCCCGAAACTCAACGACGTGCTGGTGCAGACTGCAGAACAAGCCGGTAGATGTACGGCGTGCTCGCCTCGGCCGCTCCGAGCACTCCCCACTCGCCTGGGCTGTCGCCGTGTTCTTGTCGTCGCTGTTGCAGCACCTGGTTGAAGTGTCGGTCGCCAAGGGTCGGCTCGTGGCCAGGACATGGTTGAAGGAGCAGATGTTCTGGGAGCTCAACGCCGTCACGGGCCAGCTCTTGGCCTGCCTTGCAGACGCCCCTAGACATGGTCGGCGCCGGCGGGCAGGCGGTTGAATTCAACCTCACGAGCAAGGCGTCCGGCAGGTTTTACCAAGATGGCGTGTTCAACTTCGCCGGGTGCTCAATGCTGCTCCTCCCGGCCATCACGCTTTGCCTGCTCAATGACGTGGAGCTCGTCGGAGGGGTCTGGAAGATGGTGGCGGTTCTTGTGTGCGAGAGAAGATGCCTACTAGTGCCTGTGCAGATGACATGAGAAAGTGGTTGTGCAAACTGTCTCTGTTTATAGCTGCAATCGATGCATTCTAATTCTTGTCTTTGCGAAGTCAAATTTATTGGTCATTTGCAATGTCAAATTTGCATGTTTTGGGATAAATTCTCTTGCAGTCTCTTGTACTCAAAAATAGAATTATAGTTTCATGTTGTTGTGAATTCTTCCTCAGGAGTCAGGGCAACAAAGTTTACTCGCCACTGAATAATAAATTTTGAAGGGAAAGATGGAGGCATTTTTAATAATTGTAATAAAGAGAGAGTGGACAATTGGAGGCCGAGCTACATATAGCTTTTTATCTTCAAAAACTCAGAAATCATATTTTTAAGTGTCAAAAAAATCTGAAAAAAATAATCCTAGATGTAGCCAATGATGATGAAATCTACAAACATGCAAAATCTCAATGTGAAATTCTTAGTACTTTAGGCTACACAAAAATGACAAATGTCAGATTTCAAAATGACAAATGAGAATAGTGAAATAGTGCACATTTTAAAACTATAAACTATAAAACCTGTCAAATTTTGTCATTTTTGTGTAGTCTACAATACAAATAATTTCACATTGAGATTTTGCACGTTTGTAAATTTCATCATTGTCTACATTTAGGGTTTTTTCAGATTTTTTTTAAACTTAAAACTATGATTCCGAATTTTGAAAATAAAGGGCTACATGTAGCTTGGCCTCCATTTGCAATTTTCGTAATAAAGAGACTTAATAAATAACTGTACTGCTTTTCCGAATTTACATACGCGGTAGAACTGAACAAACCGAAACTATATTCCATCCTCTACATATTGCCACTTTGTAACCTTGGGCGTCTGTGGCCGACAAGAAACATACATACACGCATTCAACTAACATGGCATGGAATCCAGACCCAAGCGATCGGTGAAAAGCAAGCCTTCAGGCACGCCTAAATCTGTATAAGTAGTACAGAAATATCCATGTGCATAGCTTCCCATATTCACGAATATTACAAGTCCTAACATGGTAAATACACTACCAGTACAAAAGGTAACACCAACCAATCCTGGGCAGTGCTACCACAGGCTAATCCAGTACTTCATTCGCTTGGAGCGGCGATACACAGCTAGACCACTCCAGCAAAGAAACAAGAAAAGAAAAAAGCATCACCTAGATCACAAAGAAGCAGCTATACGTCGAGCCCATCTTCAAAACCTGCGATTCTTTGGGCTGGGCTAGGTTTCTTTTTTTAGAATAATCGGGGTTCCCCCCCCCCCCCCCCCCCCGATTCCATTATATGAAATCAACAGAAGTAACAAAGGTCTGTTTTGCAGAAAGTAGAACAAAAAGAAAAGGAAGAAAAAAAGGTGGGTAGACAACAAGTTGTACCAGCTAAAAACTACCAAAGCTTGTCACAGTTCAGGGAACAAAGCCCGTTACCTCTCTCATTTATCACAAACCAAGCTTACTGCCTTAAAGAGCCAGGAACAACAAACCAAAACATAAACTAGAAAGCTTAGCAGAGCCCAAGTTTCTTTTACTCTTCATCAGGACGCCTTGCGCTTGGATCTGCTACCGGCCTGGACTGGGTTGGAGAAGGTGACTGGAGGGGAGAACCAGTTAGTTAGAAGCAGTTGGCGCTGTAGCTCGGCCATCATCCACTCGCCTCCTGAGAGAACTAGTACCAGGCTATCCAAAGGAGTTCCTCCCGCTTGCGCTCCATATCCCGGATGCATTACTTCAGGGTGTCTTCCAGAGCAGGCTTGCATAGTATTGCCCACCGATGTATGGTCGAGATCAATCTATCCCATACATCCCTTATGTTTTTCCATCTCCTGCCCTGAAAACATATCTCATTACGGTAAGTCCAAAGGCACCACAAGGTGGCCGACGAAATCATGTTAATATGACCATGGTTATTAGGAGCAATCCATAATCTGGCAATAGATAAAAGGCTAATAGGCTATAAATTTAAGCACACAGTTTCCAAGGCTAATAGGACATAATTTTTTCATATCTTTAACCTCAGCTTATTTTGGAATAAGAGTAACAATAGAGAAATTCAGACACTTTACATCCAAGGTGCCTCTATGGAAATTTCTGGCTAAAGCCATGACATCATCTTTAATGACATGCCAGAATTTTTGGAAAACAAAAAAGAGAAGCCATCAGGGCCCGGTGCTCCGGCTGCATAAGAACCGAACACCGCCTCTTTTATCTCTTCCTCAGAAAACTCTTTTTCTAAAATCTGATTTTCCGCCTGAGTAACCTTATCATGTATGTCCCAAAAGTCATGTGATAGTGAAATATTGGCCCTGGGTTCAAACCCAAAAAGCTTTTTGTATTACCCAGTTGCTATTCCCAACATCTCTTTCGTTGTGTAAACTGGACCATCCGGACCATCTAATACTACCAAATTAGTTTTTCTACGCCTTTGGTTTGCTTTTGCATGGAAAAACATCGTATTACAGTCTCCTTCAACTATATTTCTTTCCCTAGACCTTTGCCACATTTTAATTCCTTCCATTTTCCTGATATCAGCCAACTCGCCAGTAATGACTTCAAGTCATTCTTTTTCAGCAGTCGATAGCATATTCTTCTCGGAAAAAATATCGAGGATATCAAACTCCTCAATCAACTGTTTTTTCTTCTTTTTAATGGTTGCTTCTTCATTAGAGTTCCAGCCCCTAAGATGTTTCCTTAGATGTCTGCTCTTAAATTGCCACGCCTCAATGGCAACATTGTGCGGGCAATGAGCATTCCAAAAAAAAAGAAATCCACCACTTTTCAAAACGGAACATCCTTTCTAAAGGAGGGGAGTTTTCCCCGGTGTATAGCAACAAAGGAGTATGGTCACTGCCCACTCTCGGAAGGGCCTTCACAGTTGTCAAAGGGAAATGACACTCCCAATTTGTGCACGCTAAAATCCTATCAATGGCCGCCATAATCAAGGTATCTTGATTATTCGCCCAAGTAAAACTCTTATTACATATTTTAAAGTTGATAAGGCCGTGTTTATTGATCCAGTCGTTGAAAAGGAAAGACCAATGGCGATTAACATTACCATTACTCTTCTCTGAAGCATTCCTTACCAAATTAAAATCCCCTCCTACTAAAGTAGGATAATCATCCAAATCCATGATATCATGAAGTACAGAAATAAAGTCTAGTTTATGTTCTGCATAAGCAGATCCATAGACTATGATGAGACACCACACAAAACAATCCTTTTGTTTTTAGTACTCCCTCCGACCCATATTGGTTGACTCCACTTTATTTAGATACACATGCATGTAGTCTACAAACTTAACTAGATACATACGAATCTACACAAAGTTGAATCAACTAATATGGATCGGAGGGAGTAACAGAAATAAGGCAAAATTTCTTAGCTGTAAAGCCAATTACCTCAAAATTTTCACTTATGAAACCTACTAGAATCCCCCAGCTGCTGCATTAGCTGGTAGATATGACCACACAAACTCAGTATTACCAGCCAGCATGTTTAAACATGCATCAGAAATATTTTCTTTTTCAGTCTTTTGCAGACCCACAAAGTCAACTTTTTGTTCTGCAAGTGCATCAGCAATTTGAATGACTACCAGTTTTACCCATGCCTCTTACATTTATAATATATCCTATCATTTAATAATAGTACCAATTACGTTTGCTCTTGCCTTAAGGCCATTTTTCTTTCTAGTAACGGTAGTCCATGGTACATTAGACTCATCTTCACAAATGTCTGTTCTGATTTTGCTATTAGCAGCAGTATAAGAATCATTCACATTGTTTATGTCTGGTAGGTAAAACAATTTACGGATTATCGGAAGCAAAGTCGTAACAATTTGAAAGTTCTTGGTCAACGAAGGCTTGAATAACAGCATTTCTATCCTGATTATCATTACCAATATCAGCTCTAACCACATCAGCAACTGCAAATAAATATTCATGAGATAGGGTTGCAAACGAATTACCTTTAAAGGTGCGAGAGATTTCCAGATTCTTTTTCATCAAATAAGCCTCAGCTTTCTCCATGATAGTAGCATTTCCCTGGAATCTTGAACTTCTTTTGGTGGCCAAAACAGGCCACCATTTCTTCTTTGGAGGAGATTTAATCTTTGCTTCTTCACTGTCTTCCATTGCCTTCTGCAGTAGAGGTAGCAGATTAACCCTAACTGCCTCTAGGTTAAGCCTTTCAATTGTTACTGCATCTAAGCATTCCATTTCTTCATCGCCCTTCTCATCCTCATCTGAATCTTGTTGCTGCAATTCGCCTAACAGAGCAGAGCAATAGCTGTAATTGATGGATTTTTTATTTGGTGCTTCAGACTAAGCATAGCTCGGCACCATTCCGACAGAAGAATTCAGGGAAACAATCCCCCCATCTCCACCTGTTGCAGGCCATCATTTGGTGTCACAACAAGGATGCTAGACTGAACCATTCCACTTATCGCACAATCCTTCTTACAGACATTACCATCGTTAATTGCATCAATGTTCTCAACTTGAGGCAAGACCCTTGTCGAATTCATCGGATACATTTCTTTAGTTGAGTCCAGGTTTTGGGTGCATGCACTTGTTATCTCCGTATCAGGCTGATCTTCATTTGGCATGTGAACATCATCAGCCATGGGGACACTCCATAATGTCAGCGGCTCCAAAAACATGAGAGAAAGCTTCATCAGACATCAACCCCAAGCTCTCAGCAGTTAGTTATTTCCACCTCTTCCTCAACTTGGATGCAGACACAACCCCATCGCCTGAAGTTGGTTGAGTTCAGGCATCCAGCAGAACCCCTGGGTGGTATTGCAAGGCAGCAGAACTGGTGCGGTTTGATTGTTCCCCAATGCCCAAAGACGTATAGGTTGTATCTCCTTGGTTTCCAGTCTGTTCCTGTGCGTGTTCGGATCATTCCCATCATCCAGCTCATCGAAAGTAACATCTTCATCTTTCTCATCTTCTCCGAAATAGGCGTCTTCACCAGTTTGAGTAACCCTTCCACTTTGAAAGCTAACACGTATAACTTTTTCTTCATTTCCACTAACCTCTCAAGAGGAACTTTTGTTGGGTCTCATAGAAACTCTTGAACAAACTTGCCAAGCCCACGTCAGTCATAATCCCAAGAGCACCATTTAGGAGAGATCCCTTCAATCAGCACCCACGCTTGTTCCAAATCACTGAAAGCATCAATGTTACCTTCCCATTGAGTTATCTTCACTGTCTCTCATCCCTCTTCCAAAGCAAAGGTGGGGAGATACATCAACTCTGTTACATTCTTTCAAGGTGGAAACCATACTACAAAAGAGTTCTGATCCACTTCAAAGCTTCTGTGTACAGAAAATTCCCGACAATTTCTGTTCCAATTCAGATAAAGCAAACTGTTCTGGTTTTAATTGTAACCAAGCCAGAATTTCTGATGCGGTGGGAACCTCCACATGAAAAAATCCTAGACCGCGAGCAGCGCTACCAAAAAAAGTGGCAGCAGGAGGCAAGTTAACCCACTCAGTACAATTGTTGACTGGATGGCCAGGTACATTGCAAATGAAACAGACTTTAGACTTAACACAATTTCCCACAAAGTGACCCGGCTCTCCGCAATTGAAACAGATCAAACCAGCATACCTAGGATCCAATACTTGCTCAATCAATGATGCCTCACTGCTTGTAGAAGCCCCATTGTGTTGATTATGAGGATTTTGAGGACGAACCTAAGGACCTTGGGTAACCACCGTCCGCTGAATTTGCTGACTCTGTCCAACCTGAATATGCTGCGGTCGCTGATGTTGGCTAGGTTTCTGTGGAACTGCTGCACCGCTTCAGGTAGGAGGGAGGGTATTCTGCTTCAAAGGCTTGGTCTCTTCTCACTCTGTGAAACGTCCAGCATTCTCTCTTGCCCGTCCAGCATCTGGAAACAACAAATCAAACGTTGGCATGCAGAAACTTCGGTGGAGATAATATGGCACAACACATGCAAGTTTTTCAATTAGCTAGAGACTAAAGAACATGCATACCTTTCAGTAGAACCACAAACAAAAGCCATCACATTAAGGCCTTGAACTACCCCCAAAACTGTGGAGGAAATATTCTTATAAACGCCCTTTAATTACAATATGGATGCATTGATCAAATCAAAATCTTGAGATGTGGTAGTGTGAAATGTGAAGCACAATGAACATATCATCTTTTCAATCAATTAGGTGACTAGAGCATTTATCCACATCTTAGATCCATACTATTCTCAATTCACATGTTACATTTTACATACATGGTTCGGGAGTAACAACTTCGAGTATGAAAAACACTAGGTAGCAAAACATTATCATATTGACATCAGTTTGCATATAACAGCATTTTAGACATCTGCACTTGTTGTGTTGTGTTAAGGATTATTAAAACAAGGGAAGAAATTCCCTCATTAACAGAAGAAAAATATATGGCATTTATATTTTGAGAACCTTGATCATAATGTTGGAGATTAGTCAGGTACAACTTATACCTCGCTCCCTTACAGTATCAGAAAAAAAAACCCTCATGAGACAAATTCTGTTGTTGATTGTTATTTATGCAAAGGATTAGTTTACATGTGCAAATCTGAACGCACAACACGTAAGAGATCTGAAATCACTTCCTACTTAAGTTACATGATGCCATTCAATATTCTCACATCCAAATGAGGACCTTACAGATGAAGTCTGATGCATCCTGGCACAACCAGTAGATGAGAGGGAAGAGGGGAGGGCGTTACCTTGGCGTCTAGGTGGCGGGCCAGTGACCATGGCGTCGGGGCGGCGGCGAGAGAGTATTGAGCGGGGGAAAGTCAACTGTGGCCGCCGCCGATCAAACGCACCATCGCCGCCATCCCCGTGAGGGGTAGGCGTTGTCAGATCTCTACTCTAGATACCTGCATCGCCTGGTGTTATATTCTTCAGTTAATAAGTACATCGTCCACAGGCATATAGATTGATTAAGCGAAGCGGACGGCCAAGATCTGTGCTGGCATCACTATTGACCGTCCGACATGTTAGAGCATGGTAAATAGAAGAGCCGGCTGCTCCCTCTACACTAGTGCCATGTCACCTAAAGCCTTCATAAAAGCCCACTTGTACAATAGGCTGGCTATTAGATTGGCTATAGTGAATATTTAAATAGTTAATGCTGGCAGGTATATATCATCTATTAGGATCCACCATAAACTGCAACCTCGTGGTCATTTCAAACAACGTAGATATATATGGCATTCAGCTATCAGCATATAACAAGACAAACTGATTCACCCACACTTAAATATTACATAACAAACAGGATCTCCAGCAAACAAGCCGTTCATAACGATAAGCAGCAAACTGGTTGACAATAGAACCAGCACATTGACACTTAAACATTACATGAGTCTATGAGACCTTTGACTACATGATTTTTTGCACTTCCTGCATGGTTATCTGGACTGCATTGTACTTAAAATGTGGACTGCATTGTACTTAAACTGTGCTTTTGTCCACCTCTGACCATTCTCACAAATTTCAGTATGTCAATAGCTGCCAGTATATATTATCATACAAAAGCACAACACCTCCGGAATGTACACAGAAATGACACCACGCATGGCTATCTTATGTTTAGAGTTGAGATAAGCAGGGAAACAAGTGTAGCAACTAGCATGCTAACCGTAGATGCATAATCAATTAAGAACTCGTACCATGCTTCCAGATCGGAGTCGTCAATACTCCCAAGCATTAACCAAGTAGATGCAGAGCAGGTGGTGCCCAGCAAGGGCCTCGAGTCGCAGCACCTGCCGCACTTGGTTGCTGCAGACTGGAAGGGAAGAACGACGGGATAGGATGAGGCAGCGGCAGGACGAGGTGAGGTGCAGTCGGCGGGACGAGATGGGGTGCCGCCGGAGGGACCTTCAGAGGCTCTAGTGCACGCGTCCTTTAGGACTGCTTGCCCATCTCCTTGGTGCTGCCCCGGCAAGGGTTTGGGAGGTGACGATTTGGGGGCGATTTAGAGACTTCTTCGATTTGGTGCGCAAGAAGCCATTTGTGGCCAGGTGCGCGCGGTGGAGAAGAGAGAAGCGCGGCGCGGCGCTAGAGCCCGCAGCGGGCCTCCCTTCTCTCCTTTCTTCTCTCCCCTCCAGCTTGGATTGTGGTGACGTGGGACGGCCTAGAGCATGCTCATTCCGTTCATTAATAAAAGGCCATAATATATTGTTTTCCGTGTTAAATTTTAACTGATGATTTCGTTAACTAAATATAAGTTATATTTAATTTAAAAATATACTATTGAAAAGTTCATTGAAATGTGCATTGGTTAATATAATTTTGAATGACTCGATTTGTATTTGATTGATCATATTATTAGTCAAAATTTGCCTCAAAAAATAAAATGGGAAGTACCTAGGGAGGGTTGCTCATTGCAATAATTCATTCGATGGTCCTTTCTTGCCCATACACGGGCCTCAAAAAACAAAATAGCCTCAAACTTTGACTCATAATATGAGAAGTCCTAATTTTGTAGCTTGTGGTAGTTTGAGTGGTCTTGCTCTCAAATTGCTTCAAACCGGAACACAAACCCTGTGGACGCTCAACGGGCGGCGCTCAGGTGGTGGTGGCGGCGCCTCGTGCAATAATATTTCCCCGGCAACCCCATCTCGACGGCTACGTCGATAAGCTTGTGGGTATGGTGTGGTCTTCGAGGATTTCGTCTGGCTGTGGGGATCTTCGGATCGTCAAGGAGCTTCATCGGCAGTTCATCCTACTTCTTCGTCTCCGGGACGGATGTGGTCTTTTCGACCCGTTCGGCGACTTTCCGTCCGCAATCAACAACGTCAGGCTAGCTCAGGGAGGAGCGGCAGCGGCGGCGCGCCGTCGACACGGTCTGGAGTTTGAAGATGAAGGGCTTCTCAAGGATCTCGTTGTAATTTTCGTTTTTCTTGAGCTGCTTTGTACTGTTCGCTGTTTCTTTTAATGCCAGTGTCCTATTCGCAAAAAAAAAATTTGCTTCAAACCGGACATTAATTATTTGATCTTCCCATTAGTATATTGCCTCGTTACACCTGCATTGATGTTACCGGTGGTAAAAGCATCAGTTAAAAGAGTTTTCTCGTCCATGAATATCATAAAGACAGATCTTTGAAACAAAATAGGTGATGACTGGTTCAATGATTTAATGATTTACTATGTTGAGAATGAGTCATTTACAAAAATTGATGACAACAATATTATGCTACGTTTTCTTTCCTACAAAGATCGGCAAGGTCATGAAGCGATTCAACCCGGTAAGAATTGAATCTCTGTGCATAATAGTGCTAGTCCCTGGATCAATCGCTAGCACACACAGTTTAAGATGTAATACCAAGAAATAAAGGTCTTTATTACATCGTATGATCCAGTAATTACAAAGTAAACATTATAAATTGCATAGCCCGAAGCTAGCATTATATCAGAGTTTACAACAAAACATATCAGCATGGAGTCCTTCGTCTTCATGTGCCACAGGCGAGCATGTCGAGTATAGACTCGTAACCCTAACCATCGAACCTCACTCGTTCATCGGAATATCTGCAACATAAAACGTTGCAGCCACGCAGGGTCAATACATTTGGAATTGTATTGGCAAATGTCACTATTTGGTGGATATATAAATGGCGCCTAACAACTACGTGCTCATTTGGCAGGTGGAGTTTAGCATCTTTTGCGAAAAGCAATAGTTTCCCTATCTTTTATAAACAATTTTTATTTTTCAGAAACATCGTCTAGGAACATATTAGCATAACCCATGCCGTTGCAAGACGGTTAGCTTCATATGCTTCTAAAAATCTACGGACATGCTAGCATAGGCCCATGTAAACACAAGACAACCTAGCTTTGCATGCTCCTAAACCCATTGTTTGCCCCATCAAGTTTTATTATGAAATTGGAATGATGAGATCCTCCAAACAGTTCCAGACTCTAGTTGCTCATAATGTCCATAACCGGGGACACGGCTAAGTACTTAGTTTGACACTCTCGAGAGGCTGTACACATTCCCCACATGACCTAGTCTGTTCTTCTTCCATGATGCGCAATTTGCTCAATGGACAGATGTCGACTAGGACAAGACCTTTCAGAAGCAATACCTCAACCACAATGGACGCGCTCCGTCCTATCAACACCTACCACCCTCTGTACATTGGGTCGAGTTCTCGCAACCTACTCAATCTAGCCAGAGCCCATATAGCATGTGGTTGTACTGGAAGCTACTAAAACAGGAACACCTGGCTAATCTCTTTGTTCCTGGGTGGCCAACCTCAAGTGTGATGCACACGGTGCTGCCATAGAAATGACCCCGGTGCAACCACTCAACATAAACCAAGCATTACCACTTCCACCCAGATGATTCATTATTTTAGGTTGTTTTATTACATAAAACCATACTTTCACAATACCACATATCACATCATGAAATCCCAACCACACATCTACAATAGCAATGCTAAGCATACTACAATACGGTAGCGACAAAGAACAAGTGTTGAACATGTGGTTGTTCTAACAGGTGATCATAGCATAGCAATATATATATTTAAAACAATCCTACACATGAATAGCTACTGAAAATAACTACAAGGTGCATAGAAAAATAGTAGGACAAGACGGTGTATGACACTTGCCTTTTTGGTATCTGAAGAATTCTGCTCTTCTCTCAATCAAAACGCGTATCTCTCCGTACAACTATAACATAAAAGTAACAGAACATAAACACACATTCAAACAACAACAAAATCAAGCAAGGCAACAAATTAGAAAGACTTGTTATTCATTTTATTTTAGTTTTTATTAAATTTATGGTTAATTGTGAAATTGAAGGTATGGCAGAGGTATGGCTTGCAAGATATGAATTTGAGATATTGAATGATGAGCTCAATTACTTAGAAGGAGAAGTACCATCAATGACCAATAGGAAAAGACATATTGGTTACAAAGGAATAGACAAAATTGGGATGGTCCATGTGATAAGAATCACATAGATTCCACATGGTGAAAACTTAGATGCTATTAAGTTTAAGTGTGACAACACTTATCACGATAGCTCAAGTTACACAAAGGCTTGGGTATGGACTAATGATATATTAAATTACTCCAATGACACATTTGTAATTTGAATAGTCCAAGCTTAATAAATATGATCGAATGACATGAGATTGGATAGGCATGAATGGTATTCAAGATGCGCATAAAAGATTGTAAGGAATGTCAAGGTTTCAACACATGTGCTATGTAGTAGAGTGCCTCCACAACATTTGCACAAGGGAAAATTTATAAATAAGATTTGTCACAATTTACTCAAATAACTCATGTGTAGTTTGAATATTGTGAGCTAGTCGAATATAATTAGGATAGATATGATCTTGGGCATGATGAAAATATCTAAATGATTTTGGTAAATGAGTATGATCATATGATTCACTTTGGCAAAATGGAATTATGAGTTTAATCTTCAACCTCAAGGTTTACAAAAATTAATTATGATAATGGTTTCGATGGATATTGATGAGTAGCACATATTCAAAAGAAAGATATGATCAAGTAGGGTTTATGGATTGTGTCGTATGACACATAGAAGGATATTACTTCAAATCTAAAACCATGGGAAGTGATTATGATCAACTAAACTAAACATGTGTGCTACTGGATGGAGAGTTCCAATGTGATTTAGTTGCAAAAGGAATCATCTTAAAAAGATTTATAGAGTTTAAGCTATGCCAAAATTACTCAAATCCTCATATTTAGATTTGAATACTTGCAAATACTTTTAAAAGTTTTAAGCAATGATGTTACTGGACAGGGGACATTAATAAATTCCATTTGCAAGAGGAATCATTTGATTTGAATTTGTAGAATTTGAATTATGTCTAAAGTACTCAAACTAGCATATTTAAATTTGAATATTCGAGAACAGTACAAAAGTCAAATTTTATTGCACCACTGTGTTCTCCTCATTTTTGTGAGTTCAACGACATATTATTTGTTAGAATCCGAGTTTCCAAACATTAGTTATGAATTTTACAAGATTAAACATGTCGCAGTTAAATTTTGATGTTGCACGAAAAGTTGTCCGGAAAAGTTTATCGGATGGAAAAAATCTCTACACGAAAATCGTAGATAATTTAATTATAAACTCAATGCAAGAAGAATCATTGAGAACCGATCTCTAAATTGAGAGATTTGAAATATACAAATTTTCTTATGTTGATGAGCTAGCACCAAACGCAACGATCCATAGATCGGAAACGTGTAAGTTGGTTGCATGGCTGATACTTTGATCTATTTTTAGCTGTTGGATCACAATCTGACCATAAAGAGTGGAAGGTAGCAGCAGCTCACCGTGGGGAGTCGGACTAGTCGCAGTCTCGCAGGCAAAACACGGCGCGCGGCCGTCTCGGTCGAGGATGTCGGCGACGCTGCGAGTGGTCCAGCGGCCAGTATAGGTAGGGAACGGCATGCAGAGGGTCACGGTAAGGTCGTCTGCGTAGTCGTAGCGTCCTGGCGCGGTCTCATGCGGCGGCGAAAGGCGAATGGAGGCGCTCCCGACGGCGGCGAACTTCGAAATCAACCGAGTCGTCGATTTGTTGCACGATAAAACAAACCAGGAGGTTCAGATGATGCGCGAGTTCACAGGAAGAAAGTTGGATCAAAGATTGGGCGGCGGGGCTTACGAATTTTCGTCCGAATCGACGGAATACTGCGGCGGTAGGCGGGGCTCCGGCGGCTAAATTGGGCGGCACCAAAAATTAGGGTTTCGGAGGGGCACAAACAGAGAAGATATGTGGGTATTTATAGGAGGATTTTCGGGGAAGGGGGCAACGAATTCTGGCGAAATCGAGCTATTTTCCTGGGCAGATCGAAGAACGTACGCGTCCTGGACTCACGTCCAGAGGTAGATGACGATCGCGGGCCCCACGGGTCAGAAAAAAACGAAGAGAGAGGTGAGTGGTGACCAGGTGCTGCAGCACTACGTGGCTGGCTTGGCCGCGCGCGCGTATCCGCACGTGAGAAGAAGCTGGTTGCTCTGCCCGATTGACTCTTGGCCAGTCTTTTTTTTTTTTTTTGCCTCTTAATTTCTTTTCTGTTTTGTTTTCTAGTCTTAGATTCAGGTCCCTAAATTGATTCAAACAAAGTTCATAAAAAAACATACATTTCCTAGTACAGTACCTGGACATTATGGAATACTGTTTCCGTCTAAATAAAAATACAAAGATATATTTTTATGCATTTGGCCTAATAGAATATTAGGAAAATTAAAGACGTACTTTGGATTTTATGAAATCAAGTAATTAAAGTATTTCCTGAAACTAAAAACATTTCGCTGCTTTTATTTCAACGTGGATTTTGATATTGACGTCGAAGCGACTCAATTGACTTTATAAAACTAATTTTGGTCAAAAACCAAATTACAAAAATAGTTATTATAAATATACCGCTTTATATGGCTACTTGGGCATTGATATTCCAAAATAAGGTTTGGCCCTTTTGTCTCAAAATAAAATCTTATATGATTTCAGAACCATGAAATAGAAATATGTTTGGTTTGGAAATACTTTGAAAGCAAATCATTTCTGAATACTTGTTTTGGGAAGGGCTTTTAAATTAAACTTAAAAAGTTTTAATTCCTTGTGAAATTTCAACAAAGACAAACAATTCAATCAACTAAATTTATTTAGTTTTACATTCCAAAATTTTACAAATTTTTGGGATGTTACAGACTACCACCCTTAAAAGGAATCTCGTCCTCGAGATTCGAGAAAAGCTAGCAAGAAAGATGGGTTTGCGATATGTTGAGGTGGGCTACCACCCTTAAAAGAAAATTTTGTAGCTAGTCTTAGGTCTCGGGTTTAGGCTAAGCTTACCTTGGTTATTACTTGGCACATCCTAGGATATGACATACACCAGGTCATTTTTAGGAACATCTATGGCTTATAATTTAATACCCAATAGGTTGTTGTTTATTCACATATAGTGAATACCATATCTCTTTAAAGTGACTTGAGTAGGCTTTTACTCATGGTTAGGCTTCTAATCCAAATGGTTGGTTGTTGAACTATTTTTTTCTACTAAGGGGCCACTCTTTGGGTCAAATAGATGATCAAGGTGAGAGTAATTTAAGGCATCCTTCATATTTTTAACTTGTCGGTGTCATCGACGGTCTTCCACTGTTCCTCATCTAGTAGTTGGATGTTCATTCTCATTGTAGTCCTACGCTTGGCAGCACTTGCCTACTATAAGGGTATAATATTAATTCACCCTAGGGTTTAGGCTTATTCGTCGACATCTATTTTGTAGGTATATCTCTCTAGATTCGCAAAGTCAGCATTACGAAAGCGAATAATAAGAGTAGTAGGAATGGTGATCAATCCATCCTGCACCCAAATCATTACTCCGTATATGATTTATTGAATCTCGTATTCTAACACTTGGTCAACCTCACAAGTTTGATAAAAAAATCCATGGAGAATCGAATCAATATTTCAATCCCCATTATTAAACTATTTTGAAAACATTTCAATCGATCCTTAACTAGGGTTTTGCGTATCTCGCACTCTTTGTTTCTTCATCTAGATAGGGAACATCAAGGTTGATTTTTGCTAGGGTTGTGTTCATGACGATTTGTCAAGAAAACACTTGTTGGGTTGAGTATAGATGAGAATAGATGGAAAAGATCTAAAGATAATTCCTACCCGCAAAATAGCAGATCAACGCAATTCATCTTACAAACAAAATCTATCAAGCATTCATCACATCAAGCAAACTAGTTCAAACAAAAACAAAATCTATTATGGTCATACCACAAGTTAGTATGATCATAACGTTATTGTAATATCGTTGGTCTAATAAGTGGTGGTCTATTCTATTTTTGTCTCCAATGCTTCAACTTCTTCTACTATTATGGTGTATCTTTCGAGTTGTCAAGTATGCATCAAAGTATTCTCCAGGTTCTTCGTTGGCCTTCCATGAAGTTGCATCATGTTGAGTCGAATAATAACATATGAAGCATCGGTCTTCACACTTAAGGTATGTGGTCATCATCAGTCCTTCCTTGATAGATTTCAAAAGTTAGGCCATCTAAGGTAAGAGGAAATTCTTTGAAGGTGAAGTAGATGAGAATACAAGAAGTTCAAAAATGCAAGACCTTTTTAATAAAAACTGGACTAGATAAAAAAATTCATCCTAAGGTCTTCCTATTACTATTCCAAACCTAGGGTCACGAACCTACAGTCAACACAATGCTCTGATACCATCTGCAGCGATTCAACCCGGTAAGAATTGAATCTCTGTGCATAATAGTGCTAGTCCCTGGATCAATCGCTAGCACACACAGTTTAAGATGTAATACCAAGAAACAAAGGTCTTCATTACATCGCATGATCCAGTAATTACAAAGTAAACATTATAAATTGCATAGCCCGAAGCTAGCATTATATCAGAGTTTACAACAAAACATATCAGCATGGAGTCCTTCGTCTTCATGTGCCACAGGCGAGCATGTCGAGTATAGACTCGTAACCCTAACCATCGAACCTCACTCGTTCATCGGAATATCTGCAACATAAAACGTTGCAGCCACGCAGGGTCAATACATTTGGAATTGTATTAGCAAATGTCACTATTTGGTGGATATATAAATGGCGCCTAACAACTACGTGCTCATTTGGCAGGTGGAGTTTAGCATCTTTTGCGAAAAGCAATAGTTTCCCTATCTTTTATAAACAATTTTTATTTTTCAGAAACATCGTCTAGGAACATATTAGCATAACCCATGCCGTTGCAAGACGGTTAGCTTCATATGCTTCTAAAAATCTACGGACATGCTAGCATAGGCCCATGTAAACACAAGACAACCTAGCTTTGCATGCTCCTAAACCCATTGTTTGCCCCATCAAGTTTTATTATGAAATTGGAATGATGAGATCCTCCAAACAGTTCCAGACTCTAGTTGCTCATAATGTCCATAACCGGGGACACGGCTAAGTACTTAGTTTGACACTCTCGAGAGGCTGTACACATTCCCCACATGACCTAGTCTGTTCTTCTTCCATGATGCGCAATTTGCTCAATGGACAGATGTCGACTAGGACAAGACCTTTCAGAAGCAATACCTCAACCACAATGGACGCGCTCCGTCCTATCAACACCTACCACCCTCTGTACATTGGGTCGAGTTCTCGCAACCTACTCAATCTAGCCAGAGCCCATATAGCATGTGGTTGTACTGGAAGCTACTAAAACAGGAACACCTGGCTAATCTCTTTGTTCCTGGGTGGCCAACCTCAAGTGTGATGCACACGGTGCTGCCATAGAAATGACCCCGGTGCAACCACTCAACATAAACCAAGCATTACCACTTCCACCCAGATGATTCATTATTTTAGGTTGTTTTATTACATAAAACCATACTTTCACAATACCACATATCACATCATGAAATCCCAACCACACATCTACAATAGCAATGCTAAGCATACTACAATACGGTAGCGACAAAGAACAAGTGTTGAACATGTGGTTGTTCTAACAGGTGATCATAGCATAGCAATATATATATTTAAAACAATCCTACACATGAATAGCTACTGAAAATAACTATAAGGTGCATAGAAAAATAGTAGGACAAGACGGTGTGTGACACTTGCCTTTTTGGTATCTGAAGAATTCTGCTCTTCTCTCAATCAAAACGCGTATCTCTCCGTACAACTATAACATAAAAGTAACAGAACATAAACACACATTCAAACAACAACAAAATCAAGCAAGGCAACAAATTAGAAAGACTTGTTATTCATTTTATTTTAGTTTTTATTAAATTTATGGTTAATTGTGAAATTGAAGGTATGGCAGAGGTATGGCTTGCAAGATATGAATTTGAGATATTGAATGATGAGCTCAATTACTTAGAAGGAGAAGTACCATCAATGACCAATAGGAAAAGACATATTGGTTACAAAGGAATAGACAAAATTGGGATGGTCCATGTGATAAGAATCACATAGATTCCACATGGTGAAAACTTAGATGCTATTAAGTTTAAGTGTGACAACACTTATCACGATAGCTCAAGTTACACAAAGGCTTGGGTATGGACTAATGATATATTAAATTACTCCAATGACACATTTGTAATTTGAATAGTCCAAGCTTAATAAATATGATCGAATGACATGAGATTGGATAGGCATGAATGGTATTCAAGATGCGCATAAAAGATTGTAAGGAATGTCAAGGTTTCAACACATGTGCTATGTAGTAGAGTGCCTCCACAACATTTGCACAAGGGAAAATTTATAAATAAGATTTGTCACAATTTACTCAAATAACTCATGTGTAGTTTGAATATTGTGAGCTAGTCGAATATAATTAGGATAGATATGATCTTGGGCATGATGAAAATATCTAAATGATTTTGGTAAATGAGTATGTGTAGGATAACGTTGCATAGAAAACAAAAAAATTCCTACCGCGAACACGCAATCCAAGCCAAGATGCAATCTAGAAGACGGTAGCAACGAGGGGGTATCGAGTCTCACCCTTGAAGAGATTCCAAAGCCTACAAGAGGAGGCTCTTGTTGCTGCGGTAGACGATCACTTGCCGCTTGCAAAAGCGCGTAGAAGATCTTGATCACGATCGGTTTCGGCGCCACGAACGGGCAGCACCTCCGTACTCGGTCACACGTTCGGTTGTTGATGAAGACGACGTCCACCTCCCCGTTCCAGCGGGCAGCGGAAGTAGTAGCTCCTCTTGAATCCGACAGTACGACGGCGTGGTGTCGGTGGTGGTGGAGAAGTCCGGCGGAGCTTCGCTAAAGCTACGCGGGAGTTATGGAGGAGAGGGGGCGGCTAGGGTTTGGGAGGGGGTGGCCGGCCACTCAAGGGGGGCGGCCAGCTTGTGGTCTTGGGGTGGCCGGCCCCCTCCCTTGGCCCCTCATTATATAGGTGGATCCCAAGTGTTGGTGTCCAAGTCTTCGAATAAGACCCGAAACCAAAACCTTCCATAAGAGGGGGAAACCTAGCCCAACTAGGACTCCCACCCAAAGGTGGGATTTCCACCTCCCATGTGGGGGGTGGCCGGCCCCCTATGGTGGAGTCCACTTGGGACTCCACCCCATCTAGGGCTGGCCGGCCATGGAGGTGGAGTCCCATGTGGACTCCACCTTCCTTGGTGGTTTCTTCCGGACTTTTCTAGAACCTTCTAGAACCTTCCATAGAACCTTCCGCGACATTTTATTTCACATAAAATGACATCCTATATATGAATCTTATTCTCCCACCATTCCGGAACTCCTCGTGATGTCCGGATCTCATCCGGGACTCCGAACAAATATTCGAACTCCATTCCATATTCAAGTACTACCATTTCAACATCCAACTTTAAGTGTGTCACCCTACGGTTCGAGAACTATGCGGACATGGTTGAGTACTCACTCCGACCAATAACCAATAGCGGGATCTGGAGATCCATAATGGCTCCCACATATTCAACGATGACTTTAGTGATCGAATGAACCATTCACATATATTACCAATTCCCTTTGTCTCGCGATATTTTACTTGTCCGAGGTTTGATCGTCGGTATCACTCTATACTTTGTTCAACCTCGTCTCCTGACAAGTACTCTTTCCTCGTACCGTGGTATGTGGTCTCTTATGAACTCATTCATATGCTTGCAAGACATTTAGACGACATTCCACCGAGAGGGACCAGAGAAAATCAATACGTCATCTCGATGGACAAATCCCACCGTTGATCCATATGCCTCACCTCATACTTTCCTGATACTTAATCCCACCTTTATAGCCACCCATTTACGCAGTGGTGTTTGGTGTAATCAAAGTACCTTTCCGGTATAAGTGATTTACATGATCTCATGGTCATAAGGACTAGGTAACTATGTATCAAAAGCTTATAGCAAATAACTTAATGACGAGATCTTATGCTACGCTTAATTGGGTGTGTCCATTACATCATTCACACAATGACATAACCTTGTTATTAATAACATCCAATGTTCATGATTATGAAACTAATCATCCATTAATCAACAAGCTAGTTTAAGAGGCATACTAGGGACTTCTTGTTTGTCTACATATCACACATGTACTAATGTTTCGGTTAATACAATACTAGCATGATATATAAACATTTATCATAAACATTAAGATATAAATAATAACCACTTTATTATTGCCTCTAGGGCATATCTCCTTGATCTCCCACTTGCACTAGAGTCAATAATCTAGATTACATTGTAATATACCTAACACCCATGGTATTCTGGTGTTGGTCATGCT
This sequence comes from Lolium perenne, assembly GCF_019359855.2. Taxonomy (NCBI): domain Eukaryota; kingdom Viridiplantae; phylum Streptophyta; class Magnoliopsida; order Poales; family Poaceae; genus Lolium; species Lolium perenne. The sequence continues at coordinate 360,717,780 of NC_067247.2, read as the reverse complement.
TTGCCCTAGGGAGAGCTTTAGTCAACGGATCTGCTACATTCGGATCGGTGTGTACTTTGCAAATCTTTACTTCTCCATCTTCGATGTACTCGCGAATCGAGTGGTAACGCAGCTTGATATGCTTCAGCCTCTTGTGTGACCTTGGCTCTTGTGCATTGGCGATGGCACCCATGTTATCACAAGAAATGATTAATGGGTCCAATGCACTAGGAACCACACCGAGCTCTACAATGAACCTCTTCATCCATACCGCTTCGATGAAGCCTCCGAAGCCGCTATGTACTCGATTCTGTTGAAGACTTCGCCACCGTGCACCGCTTCGAGCTTGCCCAGCTTATCGCAGCACCATTCAATATAAACACGTACCTGCATTGTGACTTAGAGTCATCGGGATCGGTGTTCCAACTTGCATCGGTGTAACCGTTTACAACGAGCTCTTGGTCACCTCCATAACAAAGAAACATATCCTTAGTTCTTTTCAAGTACTTCGTGATATTTTTGACCGCTGTCCAGTTGTTCCATTCCTGGATCACTTTGATATCTGCTAGTCAAACTAACTGCATGTGCTATATCCGGTCTAGTACATAGCATGGCATACATGATAGATCCTCGCGAGGCATAGGGGATGTTACTCATCCTTTCTCTTTCTTCTCGTAGTAGCCGGTCCTTGAGTCTTACTCAATACCTTGCCTGGTAACATAGGTAAGAACCCTTTCTTACTTTCGTCCATTCTAAACTTCTTTAGAATCTTGTCCAGATATGTACTCGTGATAGCCCTATTAGGCGTCTTGATCTATCTCTATAAATCTTGATGCCTAATATATATGATGCTTCACCAAGGTCTTTCATTGAAAAACTATTATTCAAATAACCCTTAACACTGCTTAATAGTTCTATATCATTCCCGATCAATAATATGTCATCTACATATAATATCAGGAATGCTACAGAGCTCCCACTCACTTTCTTGTAAATACAGGCCTCTCCATGACACTGTATAAACCCGAAGTCTTTGATCACCTTATCAAAGCGTCGGTTCCAACTTCTTGATGCTTGCTTCAGTCCATAGATTGAACGCTGAAGTTTGCATACTTTGTCAAGACATTTTTAGGATCGACAAAACCTTTGGGTTGTACCATATACAACTCTTCCTCAATGTCTCCATTAAGGAACGCCGTTTTGACATCCATCTGCCAAATCTCATAATCGAAAAATGCAGCTATTGCTAACAAAATCTTCACAGATTTTAGCTTCGCTACAGGTGAGAAAGTCTCATCGTAGTCAACTCCTTGAATTTGTCGGAAACCCTTTGCGACAAGTCGAGCTTTATAGACAGTAATATTACCATCAGCATCTGTTTTTCTCTTGAAGATCCATTTATTCTCGACAGCCTTTCGGCTATCGTAAGTCTACCAAAGTCCATACTTTGTTATCATACATGGATCCCATTTCGGATTTCATGGCTTCTTGCCATTTGTTGGAATCTGGGCTCATCATCGCTTCTTCATACGTCGCAGGATCCTCATCATTGTTATCCACAATCATGACATTTAGACAAGGATCATACCAATCAGGAGTGGCACGTTCCCTTGTCGATCTGCGAGGTTCAGTAGTTTCCTCGTTCGAAGTTTCATGATCATTATCATTAGCTTCCTCTGTTGCCGGTGTAGGCGGTGCAGTACAACTTCCGATCGCGCTACTCGATCAACGAGTATAGATTCATCAATCTCATCGAAGTTCTACTTTTCTTCCAGTCACTTCTTTAGTGAGAAATTCTTTCTCAAGAAAGGTTCCGTTCTTAGCAACAAAGATTTTGCCTTCGGATCTGTGATAGAAAGTGTACCCTATAGTTTCCTTAGGGTATCCTATGAAGACGCATTTCTCCGCTTTGGGTTCTAGCTTGTCCGGTTGTAACTTCTTTACATAGGCTTCGCAACCCCAAACTTTCACGACCGTCAGCTAAGGTTTCGAATCAAACCATAATTCATACGGTGTCGTTACTACGGATTTTGATGGTGCTCTATTTAAAGTGAATGCGGCTGTCTCTAATGCATAACTCCAAAATGATAACGGCAAATCGCAAGAGACATCATAGAACGAACCATATCTAAGAGAGTTCGATTACGACGTTCGACACACCGTTACGTTGAGGTGTTCCCGGCGGTGTCAATTGTGAAAGTATTCCGCATTTCTTTAAATGCATGCCAAACTCATAACTCAGATATTCACCTCCACGATCAGATCGTAGAAATTTAATCTTCTTGTTACGTTGATTTTCTACTTCACTTTGAAATTCCTTAAACTTCTCAAAAGTTTCGGATTTATGTTTCATGAAATAGATATACCCATATCTACTCAGATCATCTCGTGAAGGTTAGAACATAACGATAACCACCGCGCGATGCTACGCTCATTGGTCCACATACATCGGTATGTATGATTTCCAATACCTCAGGAGCGCGCTCCATTATACCCCAAAATGGAGTCTTTGTCATCTTTCCCCTTAGACATGCTTCGCATCGATCAAGTGACTCAAAGTCAAGTGATTCAAGAAATCCACCAGAATGGAGTTTCTTCATGCGTTTCACTCCAATATGACCAAGACGACAAGCGATTACATATAAGTAGAATTATCATTAAGTTTAATTCGCTTAGCATCAATGTTATGTATATGCGTATCACTACTATCGAGATCTAACAAATAAGCCATTCTTTTGTGGTGCTCGACCATAAAAGATATTATTCATAAAAATAGAACAACCATTATTCTCAGACTTGAATGAATAACCGTCTTGCATTAAACAAGATCCAGATATAATGTTCATGCTCAACGCAGTACATAATAGCAATTATTTAGGCTTAAAACTAATCCCGAAGGTAGATGTAGAGGAAGTGTGCCGACTGCGATCACATTGACCTTGGATCCGTTTCCAACGCGCATCGTCACTTCATCTTTCAGCGGTTGTCGTTTATTCTTTAGTTCTGTTTCGAGTTACAAATATGAGCAACCGAACCAAGATCAAATACCCGTGTACTAGAACGAGAACCGATGAAATGAACATCTATAACATGTATATCAGATATACCTTCTTTCTTCTTCTTGACAAGGCCGCTCTTCGTATCAGCCGGATACTTGGAGCAATTACGCTTCCGGTGTCCCTTCTCCTTGCGATAATAGCACTCAGCATCGTGCTTAGGGCCGTTCTTAGGTTTCATAGGAGGCGTGGCAGCTTTCTTGCCACCCTTCTTGAATTTTCCCTTAGACTTGCCCTGTTTCTTGAAACTGGTGGTCTTGTTGACCATCAACACTTGGTGCTCTTTCTTGATCTCAATCTCGCAGCTTTTAGCATGCCAAAGAGTTCAGTAACTCCTTGTTCATGTTCTCGCATATTGTAGTTCATCACAAAGTTCTTGTAACTTGGTGGCGGTGATTGAAGGACACGATTAATCCCCATCTGTTAGGAATCACTATTCCCAAGTCATCGAGTTTCTTCGCATGCCCGGTCATGGCGAGTATGTGCTCACTAACGGAGCTGCCTTCTTCCATCATGCAACTGAAGAATTGTTTCGATGCTTCATAGCATTCCACGGCCGCATGAGTCTCAAAAATAGCTTTCAGCTCTTTCATCAACTCATGAGGATCGTGGTGCTCAAAACGTTTTTGAAGATCGGATTCTGCATCGCATAGGATGGCACATCGAACTTGAGAGTACCTAATTTTCCGAGTCTCGTAAACAGCCTTTTACTTCATCGGTTTCGGTTTCATAGAGGGTCACCTAGCGGTGCATCAAGCACATATTGCAGATTTCCGCCGAGAGGAAGATCCTCACATGACGGAACCGATCGGTGAAGTTGCTACCGTTGCTCTTAAGTTTCTCTTTCTCTAGGAACTGATTAAAATTGATTGGGGACGCCATCTCTACAACATATATTTGCAATAGTTTAGACTAAGTTTATGACAAATTGAGTTCAAATTTTAATTCAACATAATTAAAAAACTAAGTGAACTCCCACTCAAAACAATATCCCTCGCATTGTCTTAGTGATTACACGAACCAAATCCACCGCACCTAAACCCGATCATCACGAGAAAAGGTGTGATTTCAATGGCGAACATTCAAAGTGTTCATCATATCAACCATATGATTCATGCTCTACCTTTCGGTATCACGTGTTCCGAGACCATGTCTGTACATGCTAGGCTCGTCAAGGCCACCTTAGTATCCGCATGTGCAAAACTGTCTTGCACCCGTTGTATGTACTTATTGAATCTATCACACCCGATCATCACGAGATGCTTCGAAACGACAAGACTTGGTAACGGTGCTACTAAGGATGAACACTTTATTATCTTGAGATTTTAGTGAGGGATCATCTTATAATGCTACCGTCGCGATCTAAGCAAAATAATATGCATAAAAGGATTAACATCACATGCAGTTCATATGTGATATGATATGGCCCTTTTGTTCTTGCGCCTTTGATCTTCATCTCCAAAGCACGGACATGATCTCCATCATCTTCGGGCATGATCTCCATCATCGTCGGCGTAGCGTCAAGGTCAATGGCGCCGTCTTCATGATTGTCCTCCATGTAGCAACTATTACAACTACTTTGAAATACTACTCAACATGAAATTTAAAGACAACCATAAGGCTCCTGCCGGTTGCCACAATACAATAATGATCATCTCATACATATTCATCATCACATTATGGCCATATCACATCACCAAACCCTGCAAAAACAAGTTAGACGTCTCTAATTTGGTTTGCATATTTTACGTGGTTTAGGGTTTTCGAGAGAGATCTAATCTACCTACGAACATGAACCACAACGTTGATACTAATGTTTTCAATAGAAGAGTAAATTGAATCTTCACTATAGTAGGAGAGACAGACACCCGCAAAGCCTCTTATGCAATACAAGTTGCATGTCGAACGAGGAACAAGTCTCATGAACGCGGTCATGTAAAGTTAGTCCGAGCCGCTTCATCCCACTATGCCACAAAGATGCAAAGTACTCAAACTAAAGATAACAAGAGCATCAACGCCCACAAACCATTGTGTTCTACTCGTGCAACCATCTATGCATAGACACGGCTCGATACCACTTTGTAGGATAACGTTGCATAGAAAACAAAAATTTTCCTACCGCGAACACGCAATCCAAGCCAAGATGCAATCTAGAAGACGGTAGCAACGAGGGGGTATCGAGTCTCACCCTTGAAGAGATTCCAAAGCCTACAAGAGGAGGCTCTTGTTGCTGCGGTAGACGATCACTTGCCGCTTGCAAAAGCGCGTAGAAGATCTTGATCACGATCGGTTACGGCGCCACGAACGTGCCTCCACTCCGTACTCGGTCACACGTTCGGTTGATTATGCAGACGACGTCCACCTCCCCGTTCCAGCGGGCAGCGGAAGTAGTAGCTCCTCTTGAATCCGACGGCGACGGCGTGGTGCTCGGTGGTGGTGGAGAAGTCGGCGGAGCTTCGCTAAAGCTACGCGGGAGTTATGGAGGAGAGGGCGGCTAGGGTTTGGGAGGGGGTGGCCGGCCACTCAAGGGGGCGGCCAGCTTGTGGTCTTGGGGTGGCCGCCCCCTCCCTTGGCCCCTCATTATATAGGTGGATCCCAAGTGTTGGTGTCCAAGTCTTCGAATAAGACCGAAACCAAAACCTTCCATAAGAGGGGAAACCTAGCCCAACTAGGACTCCCACCCAAAGGTGGGATTTCCACCTCCCATGTGAGGTGGCCGGCCCCCTATGGTGGAGTCCACTTGGGACTCCACCCCATCTAGGGCTGGCCGGCCATGGAGGTGGAGTCCCATGTGGACTCCACCTTCCTTGGTGGTTTCTTCCGGACTTTTCTAGAACCTTCTAGAACCTTCCATAGAACCTTCCGCGACATTTTATTTCACATAAAATGACATCCTATATATGAATCTTATTCTCCTGACCATTCCTAACTCCTCGTGATGTCCGGGATCTCATCCGGACTCCGAACAAATATTCGAACTCCATTCCATATTCAAGTACTACCATTTCAACATCCAACTTTAAGTGTGTCACCCTACGGTTCGAGAACTATGCGGACATGGTTGAGTACTCACTCCGACCAATAACCAATAGCGGGATCTGGAGATCCATAATGGCTCCCACATATTCAACGATGACTTTAGTGATCGAATGAACCATTCACATATATTACCAATTCCCTTTGTCTCGCGATATTTTACTTGTCCGAGGTTTGATCTTCGGTATCACTCTATACTTTGTTCAACCTCGTCTCCTGACAAGTACTCTTTACTCGTACCGTGGTATGTGGTCTCTTATGAACTCATTCATATGCTTGCAAGACATTTAGACGACATTCCACCGAGAGGGCCCAGAGTATATCTATCCGTCATCGGGATGGACAAATCCCACTGTTGATCCATATGCCTCAACTCATACTTTCCGGATACTTAATCCCACCTTTATAGCCACCCATTTACGCAGTGGTGTTTGGTGTAATCAAAGTACCTTTCCGGTATAAGTGATTTACATGATCTCATGGTCATAAGGACTAGGTAACTATGTATCAAAAGCTTATAGCAAATAACTTAATGACGAGATCTTATGCTACGCTTAATTGGGTGTGTCCATTACATCATTCACACAATGACATAACCTTGTTATTAATAACATCCAATGTTCATGATTATGAAACTAATCATCCATTAATCAACAAGCTAGTTTAAGAGGCATACTAGGGACTTCTTGTTTGTCTACATATCACACATGTACTAATGTTTCGGTTAATACAATACTAGCATGATATATAAACATTTATCATAAACATTAAGATATAAATAATAACCACTTTATTATTGCCTCTAGGGCATATCTCCTTCAGTATGATCATATGATTCACTTTGGCAAAATGGAATTATGAGTTTAATCTTCAACCTCAAGGTTTACAAAAATTAATTATGATAATGGTTTCGATGGATATTGATGAGTAGCACATATTCAAAAGAAAGATATGATCAAGTAGGGTTTATGGATTGTGTCGTATGACACATAGAAGGATATTACTTCAAATCTAAAACCATGGGAAGTGATTATGATCAACTAAACTAAACATGTGTGCTACTGGATGGAGAGTTCCAATGTGATTTAGTTGCAAAAGGAATCATCTTAAAAAGATTTATAGAGTTTAAGCTATGCCAAAATTACTCAAATCCTCATATTTAGATTTGAATACTTGCAAATACTTTTAAAAGTTTTAAGCAATGATGTTACTGGACAGGGGACATTAATAAATTCCATTTGCAAGAGGAATCATTTGATTTGAATTTGTAGAATTTGAATTATGTCTAAAGTACTCAAACTAGCATATTTAAATTTGAATATTCGAGAACAGTACAAAAGTCAAATTTTATTGCACCACTGTGTTCTCCTCATTTTTGTGAGTTCAACGACATATTATTTGTTAGAATCCGAGTTTCCAAACATTAGTTATGAATTTTACAAGATTAAACATGTCGCAGTTAAATTTTGATGTTGCACGAAAAGTTGTCCGGAAAAGTTTATCGGATGGAAAAAATCTCTACACGAAAATCGTAGATAATTTAATTATAAACTCAATGCAAGAAGAATCATTGAGAACCGATCTCTAAATTGAGAGATTTGAAATATACAAATTTTCTTATGTTGATGAGCTAGCACCAAACGCAACGATCCATAGATCGGAAACGTGTAAGTTGGTTGCATGGCTGATACTTTGATCTATTTTTAGCTGTTGGATCACAATCTGACCATAAAGAGTGGAAGGTAGCAGCAGCTCACCGTGGGGAGTCGGACTAGTCGCAGTCTCGCAGGCAAAACACGGCGCGCGGCCGTCTCGGTCGAGGATGTCGGCGACGCTGCGAGTGGTCCAGCGGCCAGTATAGGTAGGGAACGGCATGCAGAGGGTCACGGTAAGGTCGTCTGCGTAGTCGTAGCGTCCTGGCGCGGTCTCATGCGGCGGCGAAAGGCGAATGGAGGCGCTCCCGACGGCGGCGAACTTCGAAATCAACCGAGTCGTCGATTTGTTGCACGATAAAACAAACCAGGAGGTTCAGATGATGCGCGAGTTCACAGGAAGAAAGTTGGATCAAAGATTGGGCGGCGGGGCTTACGAATTTTCGTCCGAATCGACGGAATACTGCGGCGGTAGGCGGGGCTCCGGCGGCTAAATTGGGCGGCACCAAAAATTAGGGTTTCGGAGGGGCACAAACAGAGAAGATATGTGGGTATTTATAGGAGGATTTTCGGGGAAGGGGGCAACGAATTCTGGCGAAATCGAGCTATTTTCCTGGGCAGATCGAAGAACGTACGCGTCCTGGACTCACGTCCAGAGGTAGATGACGATCGCGGGCCCCACGGGTCAGAAAAAAACGAAGAGAGAGGTGAGTGGTGACCAGGTGCTGCAGCACTACGTGGCTGGCTTGGCCGCGCGCGCGTATCCGCACGTGAGAAGAAGCTGGTTGCTCTGCCCGATTGACTCTTGGCCAGTCTTTTTTTTTTTTTTTGCCTCTTAATTTCTTTTCTGTTTTGTTTTCTAGTCTTAGATTCAGGTCCCTAAATTGATTCAAACAAAGTTCATAAAAAAACATACATTTCCTAGTACAGTACCTGGACATTATGGAATACTGTTTCCGTCTAAATAAAAATACAAAGATATATTTTTATGCATTTGGCCTAATAGAATATTAGGAAAATTAAAGACGTACTTTGGATTTTATGAAATCAAGTAATTAAAGTATTTCCTGAAACTAAAAACATTTCGCTGCTTTTATTTCAACGTGGATTTTGATATTGACGTCGAAGCGACTCAATTGACTTTATAAAACTAATTTTGGTCAAAAACCAAATTACAAAAATAGTTATTATAAATATACCGCTTTATATGGCTACTTGGGCATTGATATTCCAAAATAAGGTTTGGCCCTTTTGTCTCAAAATAAAATCTTATATGATTTCAGAACCATGAAATAGAAATATGTTTGGTTTGGAAATACTTTGAAAGCAAATCATTTCTGAATACTTGTTTTGGGAAGGGCTTTTAAATTAAACTTAAAAAGTTTTAATTCCTTGTGAAATTTCAACAAAGACAAACAATTCAATCAACTAAATTTATTTAGTTTTACATTCCAAAATTTTACAAATTTTTGGGATGTTACAGGTCATCTACCTCGACAGTTCCGTCTTCCTAGGATAAGTACAACTTAATGGTATGGTATTATTTTATGAAAAGTTAGAACTATTATTATATTTGTGCTAAGATTTACATCCTAAATTTGTCACATGTTATAGATAACTCATGGTATATAGAGATCATATAGTGGCACCCAGTTGCGGAAGCCAAGTGCTAGGAGTCCATGTTAGTAGGTTTCAAGTCGTTTCTATGCCTTTTCTTGTTTTTGAACTTTTATTTCATGAATACGAGATGTATAGACTTCCTTCTGTGGCTTAAAAAAGGTAGACTTTACATATTCGTCCTCCCTCAACTCAATTTCTGGCCCGCCACTAGTATTAGCTACTATTGTTTAATTACACGTTATCGTCAAACCTTGATAATTGCTTAAAGATATAAGAGGCTACTAATGTCCCATGTAGGGGCAAGAAAGGGCCATCGAATGAATTATTGCCATGAGCAACCCTAGCTACTTTCCTTTATGTTCTTAGTTACTCTTTCCGTCTAAAAATAAGTGTCTTAATTTTTTTCTAGATAAGAATATATATACAGTTAAAATGTGTCTAGATACATGAATCTAGACAAAACTGAGACACTTACTTTTAAATAGAGTTAGTATCTAGTAGAAAATTCCCAATATTGATCAATTGGGCCTCCAAATCGGGAGTAATTCGTCTGGTCCTCAACTGGGAAGGAGGGAGGTGGTATGGTGCTCCATTGAAGATGTAGTCATCTTTTCACCTTGTCTACTTTCTCTAGGCAATGCAAGGAGGGGGTAAAAGGGTCCGAAAACTCCAAAACAATGCAAGGAGTCATTCTATGTGTACAATACAAGGTACCACGAAAAAAGGTTGCACTTTGGACAATGTGTGAAGATCCAAAATGGCTCATCGCGCATGAATTTTCATTGATTTTAACCTGAGCTAGGAAGCTTAGCGCGGCGACATGTAGCGTCCTTGGTAGTTATATTGTTTGCTAAAATATTGTGAAAATACTATGATATCTGGGTTGTTGAAATACTATGGAAGCTAGCGCGAAAGCATTGTTGAACTAACGTAGAATCGATACTCTAGCGTTATTGTTTGAAATTATTTTATTCATGCGCTCGTAGATGATCGTCACGCACGAGAAAAGGTGGGTAGTATAGACAAAAATCACTAGACGATCGTCAGACGATGGAAAAAATAAAATAATATGGCAATAGCATTACACTGCAATTGCGGTGCCCCGAGCCAGGACAACAAGCGTCGGCTGTAAGAGGCGACATATGGCCAAGCTTTTCCATAGATACTATAGAGAGGGTAGTTGTTTTTCTGTTATAATTTGCGGAGATGGGGAAGTATTTTTGTTTCTAGAGTTAATATGGCAATAGCATTACACTGCAGTTACAATGTTCGGATTGAGGATAGCGCGATCGGCTAAAATAGAAGTATGGCAGACAAAGTGTTTTTTCATAGATAACATAGATAGGGCAGTTGTTTTTCTTGTAATAAGTGGCAACGGATGGTGGAGTATTTTTTATTTCTAGAGTTGAGGTAAAGAAAGGCAGTACAAAACCATCGAAAGCGGCGGCTTGTGGAAAGAGAGCGACACGATGTGGCCTTTTATGTACCCCTAGTGTTATTAGCTAATTTATTTAAGTTTTTATTCCTTTTTTATTTTCCAAAAGCCGTCAAAATCCGAAATATCCCGTTTAGACCCCAAGGGGGCTCCTATATACCGATCAGTGTGGTGCCGTACGTGCACCGCACACCCCACACGACTAAGATGGCTTGCTAGGCCGCGGCCCAACAGCATCAGGTAAATGATTTATTTTTTCATTTTTTTGTTGTTCTTTTGTAAAATTTGAAAATTTAAAAGATTCAAAAATCTAAATAATTTCAAAAAAAAATCATTATTGAATTTTATATATTTAAACAATTTTAAAATTTTCTAAAAATTTAAAATAAAATAAAAATCCGAACATTTTTATATTTGAATTTTTAATTTACAGAATTATCAAATCAAAACATTTTTAAAATTTGAAGTTTTTTCAAATTTAAATAATTTTAAATTTGAACTTTTTTCAAATTTGGGAAATTAAAATAAAAGGAAAAAATAAGAACAAAACAATAAAAAAAGAAGAAAAAAAATGTAAATTGGCTGAGCCCTGTACCCGACCAGGGTGTGCGGTGCTTGGTAAGCACCAACTGATGTATATGATTCGCCGGTTTTCTCTCTATGCCATATCTCATACGGTCTATATGGGTCATCGGAAGGGTAAGAGAGAAAAAAAAAAGTAGAGAAGAATACACGAGGCCTTGGCCCAACAAAGATGTAGTGCCATTTCGCAGACGTCTGGTTGATGTTTTTATATTCTTGAATATATATAATTGTTTCGAAAATATAGATTGTCTGCTTGGAGTATATGTTCCTGCATGCCAAAATATAATTTCTTAAATGTCAAAAAATACACATCTATATGCTCGTCTTCAATGGTCGTTACATATTTTTACGGATAAAACAAAATATTGTGGCCAGTGCTAAAATGAAAATAAAGTGGCTTTCAATATAAGTTTGGACCATGGCGGTCTTGTTGAAACAAAAACTTTGACTTTTTAATCGGGAACTGGGTCTCACATGTAAGTGACCCCTTGATACCTCCTATCTCTAAAGTAAACCACGTCCATGAGTCATATGTAAGTGACACGTTAGTAACTACTACTCGCTCTGTTAAAAAATAAGTGATTCAATTTTTTTAGATATAGATGTATCTACATACTGAAACATATCTAAATACAACTATATGTAGATAAAATTAAGTCATTTATTTATTGACGGAAGGAGTATCCTAAAGTAGGTCCCATCCATGAGTGTGTCATGTATGTCAGGCTCAGGGTTCCATTGTCAAATGGCCACATCAACCTGATACGTATAAGAAATTGCTCATGCGTCAATCTAGTCACCATTCATATCATTAAATTTGGTCACGACTAGAAATAATAACGTCAACTATTGTAAGGTACATTGTTCCTATGTGTGATTTTGGTAATTAGTGGTAATTCTTATGGACTAATATTTTATTGAGTTTATATTAAGGAATTTTCTATAAATATATCTTGTAGTTCATGTGTTGGATTCAAGTGTAGATGCCATGAAGCTAAAGATATACCTTGGGTATTAGAAGAATATTATATGATCAAGACCTTGAGTGTTTGGTTTCAATAGAAGAATTCAAGATTTGCCTCTAAGCTGGTGTCATGATAGTTTCATGGATGACTAAGGTTTAGAGCATGCAATCAAATAAAGAGTTCTTTATGTATTTCAAGATGTTATGTTAGAGCATGAGGAGATACAAGATTGACCAAGACTAAGAGTGAAGAATGAATTCAAGTTGGTTAACACATGAAGCATAAATGTTGTACCACTTCGGATCATATGATCTTGTGGTTGGGTAAACCTTGTCAATTATATTTTGTGAACTAACCCATCATACATGTGTGTTTGTGTTGTCTATGTGGTTAGGTATCTCGAGACATTATGCTTGAAGCTTGTTGCTAATGCATCTCAAATGCATACATGAATTTTATCCTTTATCATGTTGAATTTCCACATATTTGCAACATATATGATGATAATACCATGTTTTACATTGATTTACGGGGATCTACCAATGATCATTTTTATTTAGTTTATAACTCTACAGAACAGGAAAATCATGTTTTGTGTATTTTTTATTTTTAAAGACCTATACGGAGTCAAATTGACCTAAGATTTTTGGAGCGTCATTTTTTCATCGGTAGAAGCACCCTGGGACCTGGATGCGAACCTAGATGGGCCTGAGGCCCAAAATACATCAGGTGGCGTGTCCAAACAGTTAGGGTGCGCCACCTGTGCTCTTTCGGCCGTCGATCGTCAAAATCGCGTGATATTTTCGCCCACCGATGTATTTGGACCTAAAAATCACTATATATATGTCCCCGAAGAGTTCTCGGGAGGAGAGCGCCGCAGAAAGACAGAAACACGAAAACAGAGGCTGCAACAGAGAAGATTGGAGAGGGGAACTTCACCGGGATCACCGCCCAAGGGATATCCACCTTCTCCAATGTCTTCGTCATCATCATCATCACCATGATCAAGGGAGAGTAGTCCACCTATGAACTACGGGTTTGTGGCAGAAGCTTGATCCATTTCTCTCATGTTCTTCATAGTTCTCAGTGCCATATGAGCCGTCTCACATAATTATGGCCATATTTGTAATACTTATGTGGTGGATCCTTATTCTACGATATTGTGCTATTAGATATGATCGTATTATGTGTAAGATGTATTGATAGATGCATATTATGTACCATGTTCTTAAGTATTTGTTCTAATCCAACATCTATGCAAGAGCGTGTGTGGAGTGATGTGTGTATTAGATGGAGTAGTATGGTTTTAGTGATTGAATAGTGACAACAAATTCATGATCTATTATGACTTTGCCTTTTTCTTTTTCTACCTCACTAGGGATAAAGTGAATGCATGTGCTATGTTCATCACGTGACAAAAGTGATGATCTTGTTTGGTCAAGGTAGAATATTTGATATTCAAACATCATGTCAAAATACTTATGGCCATACTGTGTTAATTCTTAATACAAGATTGCATGGAGTTTTTCCTTTCTTGTGGAGCAAAAGAGAGATGTGTTGCATCATCTCTATGTTAGGACGTGATGCCCATATGAATGCGTATCTTACTCATGTTATTGTTCTGCATCCTCGTATCTCATTGAGAAATTATTATTTATCCACTACAACTTAAAAGAGAGAATAGTCAAGTAAACCTAGGAACCCCGGTCCACTTTTTATCGTAAGAAACATATTTATATTGCTTTTATCTTGTTTTCTATTTGCAACACTATTTTAATCCAAAAATACAAAGATATTTACTTTTCTTATTTGCATCCAAAACACTAAAAACAATCAACCCCTTTACAGTTTTTTATTTAGTTACTTTATTCTATCTAGTTTTACTTGTTTTATTTTTACATGTGTTTTATTTACTTACACGGAACCTTGTGTTTGACAACCACACGGTGGATTTGGGGATACAAGGCTTTTATTTTACTTGCATGGTTGCTAGAAGTAGAGAGAAGAGAATACTCTTTGCCCAATTCCCTGAGAGTTCGATATAAACCCTCGAGTCACCCTTGTGGGGAAATACTCTGATGACACAATAGTCTGTAATTGAAGTCCCAACGTTATCAATCGTCTATTTGATGATAATGAACATGTGAAGATATGCTTCAATGAAGCTTACCTATAGTGGTGTATGGGGTATAAATTATGAGCCTTCACGAAGCAACAATGGTCGTGTGATGCATTCCGGCTTAAATGAAGCATGAAGTGTCATCATCAAGATCAAGAGGGATGCGCAAGGCAAATGTATGGTCTTTCTAGGTTTTCCTTTTACCGGTCTCAAGGTGTTTGTTGGGAGACCGGGTTATAGGATAGATAGCCGCACTATCAAGAGGGGCTTTCGGTTGGGTAACTTGATCGTATCATCTTAGGGAACTCAACCATTTGCATACTTTGCATCCCTATATTTTTGTTGCTTCTTGGTGTTTCTCTGTGTGAGGTTCTTGAGCTTGCTGCTAGCTTTTCAACAAGCCCAAGTTCATTGAAAACTAAATCCGCATGTATCTTCTATTGCGTTTTTGAGTTTGGACATCTTTGTCGTTTCTTGACGTTGACTGGCTTCCTCTCTAAAATCCTGTAAAAACATTCTGAGAGGAGTCCTAATATTTCCAATAAAATTTATTTCATCTTAATCGAAGTTCGAGATCTTTGTAAAAAGTTTAGTTCTGTCGAGAAAACTTTAGTTTGTGTTCATGCAAAACCGACGCAAGAACCGGTAGTGCCGGCTCACCCACCGGAAAGTTCTAGCGAGCCAAACGTATTTCGGTTTATGTTGAACGGCCTTACCAAAAACTATTCCGGTGAAACCAGAACGGTTCCAGCGGGCCGGAAATTTCCATCCAGGAAACCGGCGGGGCGGGCGGGTTTTTAGCCAAGCTATGAAATCGATAGGTGTTCCGGCCAATCGGTCCATGCGCCGGACTAAACCGGCGAGGAAACCAGCTCTGCTCGTTTTTACTGCCGATTTGGGTCGCAGGAATCTCCCAAACGGCTAGTTTTTTTCCCTTGGACTATAAATAACCTTTCTTCCTCCTTGAGGAGGTAAGGTCAACCATTCTATTTGTTGTCTCTCTCATACTCCATTGTTGAACCTCAAAAGTTTACTTCCTCTCCATTCCCTCAAATAATTTTTGCATCTTATTGAGGGATTTGAAAGAGCATCAATTACTCCTCTAAGTGAGGGGAACTCTTGGGATCTAAATCTTGGGGTCATTTATTGATTTCCTCCATTGTTATTACTCTCTAGTTTCTCCATAGCATGTGTTGTTTTAGTGGGATTTGAGTGTGAAGGATTTGAGCACCCTTTATGTTCTTGTTTTTTCATCCTTGCATAAGTGTTGAGCTCTCCATTACGATTAGTTCTAGTGAGAGACTGATACGTCTCCAACGTATCCATAATTTCTGACGTTTCATGCTTGTTTTATGACAATACTTACATGTTTTGCTTGCACTTTATGATGATTTCATGCATTTTCCGAAACTAACCTATTAACAAGATGCCACAGTGCCAGTTCCTGTTTTCTGCTGTTTTTGGTTCCAGAAAGGCTGTTCGGGCAATATTCTCGGAATTGGACGAAATCAACGCCAAACATCTTATTTTTCCCGGAAGCATCCAGAACACCGAAGGAGAGTCGGAGAGGGGCCAGGGGGCCACCACACAACATGGCGGCGCGGCCCCAGGCCTGGCCGCGCCGGCCTACTGTGAGGGGGGCCCAGGCACCCTCCGACTCCGTCTCTTCGCCTATATAAGCCCTTTCGACCTAAAAACGCGATACCAATTGACGAACTCCAGAAAGACTCCAGGGGCGCCGCCGCCATCGCGAAACTCCAATTCGGGGGACAGAACTCTCTGTTCCGGCACCCTGCCGGGACGGGGAAGTGCCCCCGGAAGCCATCTCCATCGACGCCACCGCCTCCATCATGCTCCGTGAGTAGTTCCCCCATGGACTACGGGTTCTAGCAGTAGCTAGTTGGTACTCTCTCGCCCATGTACTTCAATACATTGATCTCATGAGCTGCCTTACATGATTGAGATCCATCTGATGTAATCGGTGTTGTGTTTGTTGGGATCCGATGGATGATACATTCTGATTAGTCTATCTATAAAGTTTGTGAAGTTATTGTTGCTGCAATCTTGTTATGCTTAATGCTTGTCACTAGGGCCCGAGTGGCATGATCTTAGATTTAAGCTCTATAATTATTGCTTAGATTGTATCTACAAGTTGTATGCACATGTCACTGTCCGGAACCAAAGGCCCCGAAGTGATAGAAATCGGGACAACCGGAGGGGATGGCGGTGATGTGAGGATCACATGTTTTCACCAAGTGTTAATGCTTTGCTCCGGTGCTCTATTGAAATGAGTACCTTAATATCCAGTAGATTCCCTAGAGGCCCGGCTGCCACCGGCTGGTAGGACAAAAGATGTTGTACAAGTTTCTCATTGCGAGCACGTATGACTATATATGGAAAACATGCCTACATGATTAATGAATTGATGTTCTTTCTTAATGCTTTATCAATCCTATCAATTGCCCAACTGTAATTTGTTCACCCAACACTTGTCACTTGTTATTGGAGAGTTACCACTAGTGTAGATCGCTGGGAACGCCGGTCCATCTCTCATCATTATATACTCGTTCTATATGTCATTGGAAGTAGTATCAACTATTTTCTGGTGCCATTGCTCCTGTGTTACCGCTGCTGTGTTACTGTTACTATTGCTCTCATATTACTGTTGCTTTCACATCACCCCTGTTACTAGTGCTTTTCCAGGTGCAGCTGAATTGACAACTCAGTTGTTAAGGCTTATAAGTATTCTTTACCTCCCCTTGTGTCGAATCAATAAATTTGGGTTTTACTTCCCTCGAAGACTGCCGCGATCCCCTATACTTGTGGGTTATCAAGACTGTTTTCTGGCGCCGTTGCCGGGGAGGCATAGCTCTACTCATAAGTTCACCTGGGGAGTACACTCTACCTCTCTCTCTGTTTTATTTTATTTTGTTTTGCTTTGTTTACTTTTGTCTAGTTTATTTGTGCTTAGTTTATTTCTGTCTAGTATTATTTTTCTTAGTTTCTTTTCGTTTTGTTTTATTTTCCTCATATACCCAAAAATCCGTAAAAATTTGAAAAACCTAAAAATTAAAAACTGCTGTTATGGGAGAACCTACAACCTACTTGGAGCTCATAGAATATTATAATAATTATAGAGAATCAAGAACCGGTAAAGTAATGAGTGATGTGATAGAAAAATTGAATTCAATTGCTAAAATCTTGCTTAAACGCCATGATATAAATTGTTGCTCTCAACAGGATACTAAACATCTGAAATTTCAATGTCGCTTTAGTCAAGAAGTTTTAATTAAGAACTATAATTGGAATAGCTATATTCATCTTGGGTTCGAAGAGGTAGAACAATTTGTCTTATTTATGGGAGCCTCTGAGATAGAATCCTTCATGGTTAAGAATTATGAAACTTGTGTTGTTTGCAAGGACCTTAGAGATTATGCCTCTTCTATCCTTAATTTTTGCAATGAAAGTTACACTGATAATCCTTATATCATTGATTATAAAGAGAGACTCATTAATGCACAAGAATGCACTCACAATTTGAAGGAACCTGTGGAAGAAGAAACTGATGAACCTGAAAGCTCATTGGATGAAAAAGAGGAGGAAATTGATGAACCTGAAAGCTCATTGGATGAAAAAGAAGAGGAGAGTGATGAACAAAAGGAGGAAGAATGGATTAGCTACCCATGCCAACCTTCTGATGAGAGTAACTCTTTATCTCTTACATTATTTGATTGTCCTCCATGCTTACCGAAAGAGGTTGAATGTTATGTTCCTGTGGATTCTCTTGAAATATTCCCTATGAGTAATACTTGTGAGAATAATTATGCTACTGTTATTTATGATAATCCATGCTACTTTGATAAATCTTATGATAATGCTTTGTTTGTGCCTGATGTCGAAATGCATGGTACTAAAGAATTTTGCTTTGCAAATGTTTATGATAAAGCTTTAGATGATGGTCCTATGTTACTTGATAATATTAATTGTACTACTACTGAAAATGGGATTGGAGAGTTCTTGACTTTATCTATGAGTCCCATATCTCTTGAGATTGATCAATCATCTTGTTATATTATTATTGATAAAAGTGGGTTTGAAAGTTTTAATCGCACTATTTTTGAACCTGATAAAAATTATGTGTTTGTGAATCATGAAAAGTATGCTGCATGTGATAGTTATATTGTTGAGTTTGTTCATGAAGCTACTGAAAATTATTATGAGAGAGGAGAATATGGTTGTAGAAATTTGCATGGTACTAAAACACCTCTCTATATGCTTAAAATTTTGAAGTTACTCTTGTTTTATCTTCTTATGCTTGTCACTTTGTTCTTCATGAATTTATTTGTGTGCAAGATTCCTATGCATAGGAAGTGGGTGAGACTTAAATGTGTTTTGAATTTGCTTCTTGATGCCCCCTTTTGCTTCATTTGCTATTTTTCATGTGAGCATCATTAAAACTGCTGAGCCCATCTTAATGGCTATAAAGAAAAAACTTCTTGGGAGATAACCCATGTGTTTATTTTGCTACTGTTTTGTTGTGTTTTGGAATTTGTTACTACTGTAGCAACCTCTCATTATCTTTATTTTATTGCAATGTTGTGCCAAGTGAAGCCTATAATCGAAGGTTGATACTAGATTTGGATTTCTGCGCAGAAACAGATTTCTATCTGTCACGAATTCTGGTCAGATTCTCTGTAGGTAACTCAGAAAAATCTGCCAATTTACGTGCGCGTTTCTCAGATATGTACGCAACTTTCATTAGTTTTGAGTTTTCTGATTTGAGCAACGGAAGTACCTCTTTAAAATTCGTCTTTACTGGCTGTTCTGTTTTGGCAGATTCTGTCTCTGTTTTTTGCATTGTCTCTTGTGGACTTTAAGCAAGGCTTTCTAGACGTGGAGAGCTGTAGCTAATGTTTTATTGAGTTCTTGCAATGTGTCACTACAGGACCAAGGTGGATTCAAATTTTTTGAGTACTAACCCCTCTAATGAAGTTTATGAGAAGTTTGGTGTGAAGGAAGTTTTCAAGGGTCAAGAGAGGAGGATGATATATGATCAAGAAGAGTGAAAAGTCTAAGCTTGGGGATGCCCCCGTGGTTCATCCCTGCATATTTCAAGAAGACTCAAGCGTCTAAGCTTGGGGATGCCCAAGGCATCCCCTTCTTCATCAACTTATCAGGTTTCTTCTATTGAAACTATATTTTTATTCGGTCACATCTTATGTGCTTTACTTGGAGCGTCTGTGTGTTTATTTTCGTTTTGCTTGTGTTTGAATAAATTCGGATCCTAACAATCCTTGTTTGGGAAAGAGTGATACGTCTCCGACGTATCGATAATTTCTTATGTTCCATGCCACATTATTGATGATATCTACATGTTTTATGCATACTTTATGTCGTTTTTATGCGTTTTCCGGAACTAACCTATTGACGAGATGCCGAAGAGCCAGTTGCTGTTTTCTGCTGTTTTTGGTTTCAGAAATCCTAGTAAGGAAATATTCTCGGAATCGGACGAAATCAACGCCCAGCATCTTAGAATCCCCGGAAGCATCCAGAACACCCGAGAGCCGCCAGAGGGGGGCCACAGGGGCCCCAGATGATAGGCCGGTGCGGCCCAGGCCCTGGCCGCGCCGCCTTATGGTGTCGTCGCCTCGTTGACCTTCTGACGCCGCCTCTTCGCCTATTTAAGCCCCCTCGACCTAAAACCTCGATACGGAAAAGCCACGGTACGAGAAACCTTCCAGAGCCGCCGCCATCGCAAAGCCAAGATCTGGGGGACAGGACTCTCTGTTCCGGCACGCCGCCGGGACGGGGAAGTGCCCCCGGAAGGCTTCTCCATCGACACCGCTGCCATCTCCACCGCCATCTTCATCAACGCTGCTGTCTCCCATGAGGAGGGAGTAGTTCTCCATCGAGGCTCGGGGCTGTACCGGTAGCTATGTGGTTAATCTCTCTCCTATGTACTTCAATACAATGATCTCATGAGCTGCCTTACATGATTGAGATTCATATGAGTTTTGTATCACAATTCATCTATGTGCTACTCTAGTGATGTTATTAAAGTAGTCTATTCCTCCTCCATGATGTAATGTTGGCAGTGTGTGCATCATGAAGTACTTGGTTTATGCTATGATTGTGATCTCGTGTAGATTATGAAGTTAACTATTACTATGATGGTACTGATGTGATCTATTCCTCCTTTCATAGTGTGATGGTCACAGTGTGCATGCTATGTTAGTACTTGGTTTGGTTGTGTTGATCTATCTTGCACTCTAGGGTTATTTAAATATGAACATCGAATATTGTGGAGCTTGTTAACTCCGGCATTGAGGGTTCGTGTAATCCTACACAGTTAGTGGTGTTCATCATCCAACAAGAGAGTGTAGAGTATAGCATTTATCTATTCTGTTATGTGATCAATGTTGAGAGTGTCCACTAGTGAAAGTGTAATCCCTAGGCCTTGTTCCTAAATACTGCTATCGCTGCTTGTTTACTGTTTCTTTACGTTACTCTTTGCGTTACTACTGCTTGTTTACTGTCCTGGGCAAAGCACTTTTCTGATGCCGTTGCTACTACTTATATATATTCATACCACCTGTATTTCACTATCTCTTCGCCGAACTAGTGCACCTATTAGGTGTGTTGGGGACACAAGAGACTTCTTGCTTTGTGGTTGCAGGGTTGCTTGAGAGGGATATCTTTGACCTTTTCCTCCCTGAGATCGATAAACCTTGGGTGATCCACTTAAGGGAAACTTGCTGCTGTTCTACAAACCTCTGCTCTTGGAGGCCCAACACTGTCTACAAGAATAGAAGCTCCCGTAGACATCAAGCACTTTTCTGGCGCCGTTGCCGGGAGGAAAGGTAAACGGCACACACACACTGGACCCCGGCAACTAGCCACTTTTCTGGCGCCGTTGCCGGGGAGGAAAGGTAAAAGGCACTCATACTCCGGTTCCAGGTAACAGTACTTTTCTGGCGCCATTGTGTTTGTGCTCAAAGCTATTTCCTTTAGATCCTGCAATTGCATCTTTTTGTTTCTTGTTTTACACTAGTTAGGCATAATGGAATATAACTATGAGCTTCTTGATTTATTTCCTAAGCTAAGACATGAATTGTGTGATGCGAAAATTAAGGAACCTATGGAACCTCATTTGCATGCTAGTAGCAATATTATTGGTATTAACGCAATCACTGCTAATGCTATGAATAAGTCTAAGCTTGGGGAAGCTAGTTTCTGTGATCTTTTTGGCTTCCCATCTTTAGGGGAGAAAATTTGTTCTGATAATGCTTTATCTCCCATATGCGATAACTCTAATAGTGCTTGTGATACTTTAAATCCACCAACTGCAAGTACTTCTTTCAAGATACCCATGAAAATGATTGAACGTGTTATTGATAACCGCTATAAAGGGGATGGAACTATCCATCCTGGAGAACATTTACAGTTTTTGCATGAATTATGCGGGTTATTCAAGTGTGCAGGTATCTCTATGGAAGAAGTGAAGAAGAAGCTATTCTCTTTTTATTTATGCAGTAAAGCGGCGCATTGGTATAAATTGTTGGAGAATAGTCATTCTCTTGGTTGGGAGGAAATTGTACCTCTCTTTTACTCTAAATTTTATCCTCCTTATGAAGTGCATATTGATAGGAATTATATTTATAACTTTTATCCTCGTGATGAAGAGAGTATTTCTCAAGCGTGGGGAGATTGAAGTCACTAATGCTCAAATGTCCCATTCATGAGCTCCCCCGTAATGTTATTGTTAACAATTTTTATGCGAGGCTTTCAGGACAACACAAGGACTATCTGGATGCATGTTCGAAGGGATCCTTCACAAGCAAGGAGGTTGAAGCTAAGTGGGATCTTCTTGATCGGATTGAGGAGAACGCTGAAGGATGGGAGAACAACAAAGGTGAAGAGTCAGGTATAAATTATGATTATGAATGCATTGAAGCTTTTATGGATACTGATAAATTTCGAAATATGAGTGCTACTTATGGTCTTGACTCTCAAGTTGCTGCAAATCTTTATAAAGCTTTTGCCTCTCATTTTGAATTGCCTAAGAAGAATTTTGATAAGTATCATGAACCTTTTAAAGAGGCTTGCATGAAGAATGAAATTGTTGTTAATTATTGCAATAAGCATGCTCAAACTCCTAAGAATGCTATTTCCTATAAGCATGTTAATTTTTGTGGAATGCATAGGCCTTGTGGAATTAATAAAGTCAAAGATGAATATTGCATCCATCATATTAATGAAAAAACTAGAAAGTGGCTTAGGGCTCTAGATGATCTTGGTAAAAAAAATTGTGCCCTCTATCCTTTTATTTGTGAAGTTTGCTATGAAGTGGGTCATTTTAATTTTCAATGCTCCTCCAATGATAATTTGAACCCAATGAGTGCTGCAAATTTGTATTGTGATGATGAAATTACTCCTAATCAGCATGATGAACTTACTTTATTTTTGGGGTGTGAGGAACTGTCGAGAAAAATATCTTTGTTACATATGAGTGATCTTGGTATTGATGATGTCCTGCATGGGTGTTTTTCTTATTGCATTGATAATAGCCACACAAATACTTACATACAAAATATTTTAGAAGATGACACCTTGCCAAAATATGATAGGACCGCTGTATGTTTTCAACTAATTAATGAAAAGGAGGGATCCTCCCAAGTTTCTTCTATTGTTTCTGAAAGTAAATCAGGTTATGCGGACAAGACACCCTTCAAGCCTCTTCCTCCTAAAGAAGGGAACGAGGAGAAGGAAGAGAAGAAGAAGAAGAAGAAGAAGAAGAAGAAGAAGGAGAATAAAAAGAAAGAGGTAACGGCATATCCCCGCGTGAATGAGATAACACTAGGTAACTGTAAGTATGTTGCTCCTAATGATTATTATGATAATGAATCTGAATACGATGATCTACCTATGCTCTCTACATACATTACTGATCATGATTTGAATGAGCACACTACTTTTGATATTGCAAATCTCTGGGAAACTAATTCTGAAAATGATGATGATAATAATTGCCATAGTGTCAGTGACATAGGCATCCCAAATGGGCCTGCCGAAGATAGTACCCGGGGTTTACTGAAGGCCCACTACCCGAAGAATAAGAAGATTCGGAAGCCCAAGATATTATTAAGGAAAGCTAGAGTTGTAATAGAAAGTTTTATTTGTAATCTTGCGGGATGAGTTAGAAACCTTCCCGGACTCTGTAACTTGTACGGCACGAATCCCTCGGCTCCGCCTCCTATATAAGGGGGAGTCGAGGGACGTAGAAATCATCGAATCATTGTTTACAAACCCTAGTTTTCATAATCGTCGAGTACTTTTCGGCTGAAACCTTCGAGATCTACTTGCCCTCTACTTCCAACTAAACCCTAGTCTACAATCCGTAGGCATTGACAAGTTAATACCTTGTCAATTGGCGCCGTCTGTGGGAACTAGAGGCGTCAAGGATCTGGTCTCGATGGCACGTTCAAGATCATCGACTTCATCAACCGCAAAATCATCGACTTCATCAATCGCAAGCAACGCAATGGATCGAGGTAAACAGATCGCTACTGGTTCTGTTGATTTTGTTCCTCACCCACCCTCCCGTTTGGATGCATATGTGTATCTGGTGGAGCCTATGGAGATGACGTTCGGAAGGTTTCACTTTCGCGTCAAGAAAGAAGGATCGTATCGTGTCGAAATTCCGATTTCGTCGGGATCGTCGGCGGTCGATTCCGATTTTTCAAGCTATACATCGTCAACCGAATCAGGAGAAGAAGAAACTTCGTCGTCACGCTACATCAGCACCAGAGCAAGAGAGAAACTCGCCAAGATCTTCAGCGACATATCGTTTGAGTCATCTGCGGACTCATATATAAGCGATGGCTCAAGCAGTGTCGACAGTTACGACTTCATCGACAAACCTACTACAGTGGGCAAGGTCCTCACCAATCTTAACGATGGTGTCACCAAACCCAATATAGATCTGAATACAAAATATCATCAGATTTATGTCATTGGAGAGCCAAGCCATGACCAAGAGGAAACATCTGAAGCTTTCGACGATCTGGGAAATCCATACGTCGATCCCTCCGATCTGCGATGAGGCCTGGGCAATAAATACGTCGGGCCACAGCCGCGACACAGAGTTCGACTCCCGCAAGCAGCATGGGATAGAGCCGCGAGAGCTATGGACGGCTCAGAACCAATGGCCACCACAGCCACGCCAGAGGAATTACAAGCATACCAATATAGGCTCGCACGAGCTGCAAGGGAATTGGAAAAACAGACAGCTGAGTTAAACAGAAGAAAGGAGGCAGCTTCCGCATCCAGTAGGAGAAGGGCAGAGCTGAGTCGACAATCTAGAACTTCGGGTGATAGCCACAGGGAGGCTCGGAACAGAGCAAGGTCAAGGTTACAACACATACCCGAAGCAGAAAGAGAGCACCTAGTCCAAAACCTCGACATGTCCTTTATGTCGATAGACACAAGAGGAAACATCATCCCTAAGACACCAGAGGCTGGGTATATGGCGACACATGCTTTTATCCTCGCATCTAAACCACCTCCAGGAGATCCAAGGGAAACACTGTACAACATGGCGATAGCAGGAGTTGGAGCCATGGGGACGGCGTTTGTATCAACACCTCCCGAAGGAACAGCAAGGCAAAATAGTCCACGACCTGCAGCAGCAGCAGCAGCAGCTCCTGAAGGACCAAGTGGAGCAAGAGATACAGCAGCACAAGCAAGGGTCGACAGAGCGCGACAAAGCAGAAGAGAACATCGGCAGTCCCCAGAGTTAAATGACGAGGATATGTGTGGTTTGCCGTGCTTCACGAGGAGAGTGCGGAAAACTCGAGTACCTTCGGGATTCAAGTTGCCTGATAATTTCAAAAAATTCGACGGCCTTCAAGATCCAGAAGATTGGCTAGTTGATTATCTCGAGACGGTGAAACTCACAGGAGGAACCAGAGCAACAGCTATGCAAAGCATCCAGGTGCATTTGAGTGGAGCCGCACGGTCTTGGATAAAGAAGCTCCCCCCAGGATCTATCGACAGCTGGGAAAGCTTCGAGGATGTGTTCGTCAAGAACTTCCGGTCCACGTGCAAAAAACCTGCGTCGTTAGAGGAGTTGAGAGCATGCCGGCAAAATCCAGACGAGCCAATGAGAAAATATATCCAAAGGTGGAACATCATCAAAAACTCGACAGAAAATATATCTGACGAGAGAGCGATAGATGTGTTTGTCACAGGAATCAGGCGTGGAGATTTTGTCGAGGACTTGGGGAGGACCAACCCAAAGACAGTATCCGCGTTAATGGAAATAGCAAACAGATGGGCAGATGGAGAAGATGCTGTCCACAACAAACGGCACAGGTCGCCAGAGGAGGACCGCGGTCGAAATTATCAACCGAGGCGACGATTTCCTCGGCAGTACCCGGGCTATGATGCCCCAGGACAAATTTCGGCAGGTTTTCGAGCAAACACAGGAGGAAACAACAGAGATGATTATCAGAGAAGCAATGAGCAGCGAGGTGACAACAGAGATGACTCTCGAAACAACAGGCAAAATAGCGGGCCTAGGTTCCCAAGGCCTTTCGTGTCTCCTGAAGAGATGATGAACGGGCCATGTCAGATGCACTTTTTCCTCGACAGCAATGGGAAAAGACAACGGTGACATCCTGGAAAGATTGTCGCAATTTCCAAGCAATGTTAAGGTGGGCAGAGCATGCTAATGCTAGGGCAGCACAGAGAAATCCTCGAGAACCCAGGAGTGAGATTCACTTGCCACCTCCTCCCGCGATTACGGAAGACAATCGACATCAGCTCGGAATAGCGGCAGCACCTCCACCACCACCTTACGTTGATCCTAACTCCAATAGAGCGGTGTCGATGATTCAGAAGGGAAGGCCATCCAATAGAGCTCAGAAAGTAATCTCGTGACAGGTGTTCATGGCAGAAAAAATGCCTCCACCAACAGTCGAGTATCTCAATTGGTCAGGGCAAGATATTGGCTTCACCATAACAGATCATCCGCAGCAAGTTCCTCGACCAGGGCAGTCAGCACTTATTTTACCAGCGGTCATTGCGGGATTTGATGTCTCTCGAGTGTTCATAGATGGCGGCAGCAGCTTAAACCTTATGTATGCAGATACATTGAGGAAGATGAATATATCCTTAGCAAACTTGAAGCCAACAGACACGAGGTTCCATGGTATCACACCGGAGAAACCAAGTTATGCACTGGGGAAGATTAATCTCGACGTTCAGTTTGGAACCCGAGAGAATTATAGAATCGAGAAGCTGGAGTTTGAAGTTGTGGATTTTCTGTCGCAGTATCACGCTTTGTTGGGACGACCAGCATATGCTAGATTTATGGCGGTACCACATTATACATACCTGTTGTGGAGGATGCCTGGACCTAAAGGACCAATCACAGTCAAAGGAAGCTTCGCCTTAGCTGATAAGTGCGACAAGGATTTTCATCGGATATCAGAAACTTTCGGGATGCAAGCTGAGTATTTGGCGTCAAGGAGTATGACTGACTACGACGTGCTGCCAGACGTTGGAAGGCCAAATAAAGAATCAACTTTCAATACTGAGAAAAATTCTAAGGAGGTGCAGATTCACCCGACAGACCCGAAAAAGACGACGTCCATCGCAAACGACATGGACCTCGCATAGGAAAGCGCGCTTGTCGAGTTCCTCCGTGAGAACTGGAAAATCTTCGCATGATGTCCAGCTGACATACCAGGAGTACCCAGGGAACTTGCCGAGCACCACTTAAACTTGGATCCACTAGCGAGACCAATCAAACAACCTCTGCGGCGTTTTTCGGAACCAAACCGCAAGGCTATGCTGTCAGAAATCGATCGACTACGAGAAGCTGGTTTCATCAAGGAGCTGCACACAGAGGCCACATGGGTAGCAAATCCTGTGTTGGTACCGAAGAAAAACACTAAGGTCCTTCGCATGTGCGTCGACTTTACGTGCCTCAATAAACATTGTCCAAAGGATCACTTTCCCCTCCCGAGGATCGATCAAATTATCGACTCCACGGCTAGATGTGAACGTCTTTCCTTCCTGGACGCATATTCTGGTTATAACCAGATCAGATTAAAAGAAGAAGATGAAGTAAAGACAGCGTTCATCACACCGTATGGCGTGTTTTGCTACAGAACAATGCCCTTTGGTCTGAAAAACGCGGGAGCAACATATCAGAGGATGATGCAGAAGTGTTTGGCGACACAGATTGGGAAAAACGTGCAAATATACATCGACGATGTCATCATAACATCAAAAAAGGGGGCAACACTGATCGAGGATCTCAAGGAAACCTTTGACAACCTCGACAAATTCTGCCTCAAGCTGAACCCGACGAAGTGCTCTTTCGGCGTCCCAGCAGGAGAACTTCTGGGGTTCCTAGTTTCAGCAAGAGGGATTGAAGCAAATCCCGACAAAATACAAGCTATCGTAACAATGAGGAAGCCAACAATGATGGTGTCGCCATGCTTCCTCCCATAATGATATAGAAAGCTCTAAGCTTGGGGAAGAGGTGTTTGAAAATCCTTTTGCTGCTGGTCATTATGTTCTTGATACATCTCCTTCTAATAACAATGATGGTGTGAACACAGATAAACCGACTGTGAAAGATAACTATTCTATTTCTTATGATGACACTGTGCCTCCGATCTTTGATGATTATTATAAAGAATGCTATGATATAGGTTATAACTATCCTGATGAAACTTGTCATAGTCATGATTGGATTACCAAAAACAATTTCCTTAATATGCAACTTGTTTACCATGTTCAAATTCTTGATAATAATCTTGCTCCAATTACTATTAATGAGAATAACTCTTCTTATGCCAAAATTAATGATACTTCTATGCGTATGAACCATGATAAGAATGTTTTAAGTGATGGGTATATTGTGGATTTCATCAATGATGCTACTGAAAGTTATTATGAGAGAGGGAAATATGGTTATATGCATCTTAATAATATTAAGTTTCCCCTCTTTATGTTGAGAATCTTGAAGTTACTCGTGTTTTATCCTCTTATGCTTGTCACTTTGTTCTTCATGAATTCATTTGTGTACAAGGTTCCTCTTCATAGGAAGCATGTTAGACTTAAATTTGTTTTGAATTTGCCTTTTATACTATTTCTTGCGAGTGCATCATTAAAACTGTTGAGCCCATCTTAATGGCTATAAAGAAAGAACTTCTTGGGAGATAACCCATGTGTTATTTTGCTACAGTACTTTGTTTTATATTTGTGTCTTGGAAGTTGTTTACTACTGTAGCAACCTCTCCTTATCTTAGTTTTGTGTTTTGTTGTGCCAAGTAAAGTCGTTGATAGTAAGGTTCATACTAGATTTGGATTACTGCGCAGAAACAGATTTCTTTGCTGTCACGAATATGGGCAAAATTCTCTGTAGGTAACTCAGAAAATTATGCCAATTTACGTGAGTTATCCTCAGATATGTACGCAACTTTCATTCAATTTGAGCATTTTCATTTGAGCAAGTCTGGTGCCCCTTTAAAATTCGTCTTTACGGACTGTTCTGTTTTGACAGATTCTGCCTTTTATTTCGCATTGCTTCTTTTGCTATGTGGGATGGATTTCTTTGTTCCATTGACTTCCAGTAGCTTTGAGAAATGTCCAGAAGTGTTAAGAATGATTGTGTCACCTCTGAAAATGTGAGTTTTTGATTATGCACTAACCCTCTAATGAGTTTGTTTCGAGTTTGGTGTGGAGGAAGTTTTCAAGGGTCAAGAGAGGAGGATGATATACTATGATCAAGAAGAGTGAAAGCTCTAAGCTTGGGGATGCCCCGGTGGTTCATCCCTGCATATTTCAAGAATACTCAAGCATCTAAGCTTGGGGATGCCCAAGGCATCCCCTTCTTCATCGACGACATTATCAGGTTCGTCCCCTGAAACTATATTTTTATTCCGTCATATCTTATGTGCTTTACTTGGAGCGTCTGTTTGTTTTCGTTTTTGTTTTTGTTTGAATAAATGCTTGTGTGGGAGAGAGACACGATCCGCTGGTTCATATGAACACATGTGTTCTTAGCTTTTAATGTTCATGGCGAAGGTTGAAACTGCTTCGTTAACTGTTATATGGTTGGAAACGGGAAATGCTACATGTAGTAATTCTAAAATGTCTTGGAAAATGTGATACTTGGCAATTCTTGTGCTCATGTTTAAGCTCTTGCATCATATACTTTGCACCTATTAATGAAGAAATACATAGAGCATGCTAAAATTTGGTTTGCATAATTGGTCTCTCTAAAGTCTAGATAATTTCTAGTATTGAGTTTGAACAACAAGGAAGACGGTGTAGAGTCTTATAATGTTTACAATATGTCTTTTATGTGAGTTTTGCTGCACCGCTTCATCCTTGTGTTTGTTTCAAAATAACCTTGCTAGCCTAAAACCTTGTATCGAGAGGGAATACTTCTCATGCATCCAAAATCCTTGAGCCAACCACTATGCCATTTGTGTCCACCATACCTACCTACTACATGGTATTTCTCCGCCATTCCAAAGTAAATTGCTTGAGTGGAAATTTCCATTCTTCACCTTTACAATATATAGCTCATGGGACAAATAGCCTAAAAACTATTGTGGTATTGAATATGTACTTATGCACTTTATCTCTTATTAAGTTGCTCGTTGTGCGATAACCATGTTCCTGGGGACGCCATCAACTACTCTTTGTTGAATATCATGTGAGTTGCTATGCATGTTCGTCTTGTCTGAAGTAAGGGCGACCTACCACCTTATGGTTAGAGCGTGCATATTGTTAGAGAAGAACATTGGGCCGCTAACTAAAGCCATGATCCATGGTGGAAGTTTCAGTTCTGGACATATATCCTCAATCTCATATGAGAAAATTAATTGTTGCTACATGCTTATGCATAAAAGAGGAGTCCATTATCTGTTGTCTATGTTGTCCCGGTATGGATGTCTAAGTTGAGAATAATCAATAGCGAGAAATCCAATGCGAGCTTTCTCCTTAGACCTTTGTACAGGCGGCATAGAGGTACCCCTTTGTGACACTTGGTTAAAACATGTGCATTGCGATAATCCCGGTAGTCCAAGCTAATTAGGACAAGGTGCGGGCACTATTAGTATACAATGCATGAGGCTTGCAACTTGTAAGAAATAATTTACATGATATATATGCTTTATTACTACCGTTGACAAAATTGTTTCTTGTTTTCAAAATCAAAGCTCTAGCACAAATATAGCAATCGATGCTTTCCTCTTTGAAGGATCTTTCTTTTACTTTTATTGTTGAGTCAGTTCACCTATCTCTCTCCATCTCAAGAAGCAAACACTTGTGTGAACTGTGCATTGATTCCTACATACTTGCATATTGCACTTGTTATATTATTTTACATTGACAATATCCATGAGATATACATGTTATAAGTTGAAAGCAACCGCTGAAACTTAATCTTCCTTTGTGTTGCTTCAATGTCTTTACTTTGAATTATTGCTTTATGAGTTAACTCTTATGCAAGACTTATTGATGCTTGTCTTGAAGTACTATTCATGAAAAGTATTTGCTATATGATTCATTTGTTTACTCATGTCATTTACATTGTTTTGATCGCTGCATTCATTACATATGCTTACAATAGTATGATCAAGGTTATGATGGCATGTCACTCCAGAAATTATCTTTGTTATCGTTTACCTGCTCGGGACGAGCAGAAACTAAGCTTGGGGATGCTGATACGTCTCCGACGTATCGATAATTTCTTATGTTCCATGCCACATTATTGATGATATCTACATGTTTTATGCATACTTTATGTCGTTTTTATGCGTTTTCCGGAACTAACCTATTGACGAGATGCCGAAGGGCTAGTTGCTGTTTTCTGCTGTTTTTGGTTTCAGAAATCCTAGTAAGGAAATATTCTCGGAATCGGACGAAATCAACGCCCAGCATCTTAGAATCCCCGGAAGCATCCAGAACACCCGAGAGCCGCCAGAGGGGGGGCACAGGGGCCCCAGATGATAGGCCGGCGCGGCCCAGGCCCTGGCCGCGCCGCCTTATGGTGTTGTCGCCTCGTTGACCTTCTGACGCCGCCTCTTCGCCTATTTAAGCCCCCTCGACCTAAAACCTCGATACGGAAAAGCCACGGTACGAGAAACCTTCCAGAGCCGCCGCCATCGCAAAGCCAAGATCTGGGGGACAGGACTCTCTGTTCCGGCACGCCGCCGGGACGGGGAAGTGCCCCCGGAAGGCTTCTCCATCGACACCGCTGCCATCTCCACCGCCATCTTCATCAACGCTGCTGTCTCCCATGAGGAGGGAGTAGTTCTCCATCGAGGCTCGGGGCTGTACCGGTAGCTATGTGGTTAATCTCTCTCCTATGTACTTCAATACAATGATCTCATGAGCTGCCTTACATGATTGAGATTCATATGAGTTTTGTATCACAATTCTTCTATGTGCTACTCTAGTGATGTTATTAAAGTAGTCTATTCCTCCTCCATGATGTAATGTTGGCAGTGTGTGCATCATGAAGTACTTGGTTTATGCTATGATTGTGATCTCTTGTAGATTATGAAGTTAACTATTACTATGATGGTACTGATGTGATCTATTCCTCCTTTCATAGTGTGATGGTCACAGTGTGCATGCTATGTTAGTACTTGGTTTGGTTGTGTTGATCTATCTTGCACTCTAGGGTTATTTAAATATGAACATCGAATATTGTGGAGCTTGTTAACTCCGGCATTGAGGGTTCGTGTAATCCTACACAGTTAGTGGTGTTCATCATCCAACAAGAGAGTGTAGAGTATAGCATTTATCTATTCTGTTATGTGATCAATGTTGAGAGTGTCCACTAGTGAAAGTGTAATCCCTAGGCCTTGTTCCTAAATACTGCTATCGCTGCTTGTTTACTGTTTACTGCGTTACTACTGCTGCGTTACTACTGCTTGTTTACTGTCCTGGGCAAAGCACTTTTCTGGTGCCGTTGCTACTGCTTATATATTCATACCACCTGTATTTCACTATCTCTTCGCCGAACTAGTGCACCTATTAGGTGTGTTGGGGACACAAGAGACTTCTTGCTTTGTGGTTGCAGGGTTGCTTGAGAGGGATATCTTTGACCTCTTCCTCCCTGAGATCGATAAACCTTGGGTGATCCACTTAAGGGAAACTTGCTGTTGTTCTACAAACCTCTGCTCTTGGAGGCCCAACACTGTCTACAAGAATAGAAGCTCCCGTAGACATCAGAGAGACACACTCCGCTTTTTCATATGAACACTTGTTCTTCGTTTTACTTTTAATGTTCAATGATAAAAGTTGGAAGCTGTTGCATTTATGGTTATTTGGTTGGAAACAGAAAATGCCTCATATTGTCTTGAATAATTTGATACTTGGCAATTGTTTTGAGCTCTCAAGTAGATCATGTTTAATTTCATGCATCATGTAGTTTAAACCTATTAGTGGAGAACTACCGTAGAGCTTGTTGAAATTGGTTTGCATGATTGGTCTCTCTAAGGTCTAGATATTTTCGGGTAAAAGTGTTTGAGCAACAAGGAAGACAGTGTAGAGTATTATAATGCTTGCAATGTGTTTTTATGTAAGTTTTGCTGTACCGGTTCATACTTGTGTTTGCTTCAAATAACCTTGCTAGCCTAAGCCTTGTACTGAGAGGAAATGCTTCTCGTGCATCCAAAACCTTGAGCCAAAAACTATGCCATGTGTGTCCACCATACCTACCTACTATGTGGTATTTCTTGCCATTCCAAGTAAATACTTCATGTGCTACCTTTAAACAATTCAAAATGCTTCTCAATTTGTGTCAATGTTTTATAGCTCATGAGGAAGTATGTGGTGTTTTATCTTTCAATCTTGTTGGGCAGCTTTCACCAATGGACTAGTGGCTTCATCCGCTTATCCAATAATTTTGCAAAAAGAGCCGGCAACGGGGTTCCCAGCCCCAATTAATCACAAATAGACACTCCTCCATGGTATGTGAATGATTGGTAGGCACCCGAGATCTTGTTAGCCATGGCTTGAGAAAGCAAAGGTGGGGAGGAGTGTCATCACTAAATAAAACTAAAATAAAATAGACACTCCTTCATGGTATGTGATTGTTGGAAGGCACCCGAGGATTCGGTTAGCCATGGTTTGTGAAAGCAAAGGTTGGAAGGAGTGTCACCCAAAAATGAAAACATCATTGGAGCCGCTCTTTGAAGGTCTGTCTGGCAAGGGGGTTAGAGTGCCCACTACCATTCGTTGACAACAACAAACACCTCTCAAAATTTTACTTTTATGCTCTCTATATGATTGATACGTCTCCGACGTATCGATAATTTCTTATGTTCCATGCCACATTATTGATGATATCTACATGTTTTATGCACACTTTATGTCATATTCGTGCATTTTCTGGAACTAACCTATTAACAAGATGCCGAAGTGCCGATTCTTTGTTTTCTCGCTGTTTTTGGTTTCAGAAATCCTAGTAAAGAAATATTCTCGGAATCGGACGAAATCAACGCCCAGGTTCCTATTTTGCCCGGAAGCATCCAGAACACCCGAGAACCGCCAGAGAGGGGGCACTGGGCCCCCAGACCATAGGCCGGCGCGGCCCAGGCCCTGGCCGCGCCGCCCTATAGTGTCGTCGCCCTGTTGACCTTCCGACGCCGCCTCTTCGCCTATATAAAGCCCTTGGACCTAAAACCTCGATACGAAAAAGCCACGGTACGAGAAACCTTCCAGAGCCGCCGCCATCGCGAAGCCAAGATCCTGGGACAGAGTCTCTCGTTTCGCACGCCGCCGGGACGGGGAAGTGCCCCCGGAAGGCTCCTCCATCGACACCACCGCCATCTTCGTCACCGCTGCTGTCTCCCATGAGGAGGGAGTAGTTCTCCATCGAGGCTCGGGGCTGTACCGGTAGCTATGTGGTTCATCTCTCTCCCATGTACCTCAATACAATAATCTCATGAGCTGCTTTACATGATTGAGATTCATATGAGTTTTGTATCACTACTATTCTATGTGCTACTCTAGTGATGTTATTAAAGTAGTTTTATTCCTCCTGCACGGTGTAATGGTGACAGTGTGTGCATCCGTGTTAGTACTTGGCGTAGGCTATGATTATGATCTCTTGTAGATTATGAAGTTAACTATTGCTATGATAGTATTGATGTGATCTATGCCTCCTTTCTTAGCATGAAGGTGACAGTGTGCATGCTACGTTAGTACTTGGTTTAGTTGTGTTGATCTATCTTACACTCTAAGGTTATTTAAATATGAACATTGAATTGTGGAGCTTGTTAACTCCGGCATTGAGGGTTCGTGTAATCCTACGCAATGTGTTCATCATCCAATAAGAGTGTAGAGTATGCATTTATCTATTCTGTTATGTGATCAATGTTGAGAGTGTCCACTAGTGAAAGTCTAATCCCTAGGCCTTGTTCCTAAATACTGCTATCGCTGCTTGTTTACTGTTTTACTGCGTTACTACTGCTGCGTTACTACTGCTTGTTTACTGTCCTGGGCAAAGCACTTTTCTGGTGCCATTGCTACTTATTCATACCACCTGTATTTCACTATCTCTTCGCCGAACTAGTGCACCTATTTGGTGTGTTGGGGACACAAGAGACTTCTTGCTTTGTGGTTGCAGGGTTGCATGAGAGGGATATCTTTGACCTCTTCCTCCCTGAGTTCGATAAACCTTGGGTGATCCACTTAAGGGAAAACTTGCTGCTGTTCTACAAACCTCTGCTCTTGGAGGCCCAACACTGTCTACAGGAAAAGGAGGGGGCGTAGACATCAAGCTATTTTCTGGCGCCGTTGCCGGGGAGGAAAGGTAAAAGGCACTCATACTTCGGTTCCAGGTTAAGTACTTTTCTGGCGCCATTGTGTTTGTGCTCGAAGCTATTTCCTTTAGATCCTGCAATTGCAACTTTTTGTTTCTTGTTTACACTAGTTAGGCATAATGGAAAACAACAAAAATATGAGAGATCTTTATGAACTTTATCTTGAATTAGGACATGATGTATTTGAAGAGAGAATTAAAAAACCCATGGAACTTTATATGCATGCTAATGGGAATGTTATTAATATGAATGCTTTGAACACTATTGTTGCTAATGCTATGGAAAATTCTAAGCTTGGGGAAGCTGGCTTTGATGAGCATGATCTTTTTAGTCCCCCAAGCATTGAGGAGGAAATTTACTTTGATGATACTTTGCCTCCTATTTATGATGATTATAATGATAGTGGTCTTTTGGTGCCGCCTGTTATGGAGGATGAATTTGATTATGATTACAATATGCCTCCTATATTTGATGATGAGAATAATAATGATAGCTACTTTGTTGAATTTGCTCCCACTATTACTAATAAAATTGATTATGCTTATGTTGGGAGTAGTAATAATTTTATGCATGAGACTCATGATAAGAATGCTTTATGTGATAGTTATATTGTTGAGTTTGCTCATGATGCTACTGAAAGTTATTATGAGAGAGGAAAATATGGTTGTAGAAATTTTCATGTTACTAAAATGCCTCTCTATGTGCTGAAATTTTTGAAGCTATACTTGTTTTATCTTCCTATGCTTGTTACTTTGCTCTTCATGAACTTGTTTATTTACAAGATTCCTATGCATAGGAAGCATGTTAGACTTAAATGTGTTTTGAATTTGCCTCTTGATGCTCTCTTTTGCTTCAAATACTATTTCTTGCGAGTGCATCATTAAAACTGCTGAGCCCATCTTAATGGCTATAAAGAAAGAACTTCTTGGGAGATAACCCATGTGTTATTTTGCTACAGTATTTTGTTTTATATTTGTGTCTTGGAAGTTGTTTACTACTGTAGCAACCTCTCCTTATCTTAGTTTTGTGTTTTGTTGTGCCAAGTGAAGCCTCTAATCGAAGGTTGATACTAGATTTGGATTTCTGCGCAGAAACAGATTTCTATCTGTCACGAATCTGGGCTGTTTTCTCTGTAGGTAACTCAGAAAAATATGCCAATTTACGTGCGTGTTCCTCAGATATGTACGCAACTTTCATTAGTTTTGAGTTTTCTGATCTGAGCAACGGAAGTATTTATTAAAAATTCGTCTTTACAGACTGTTCTGTTTTGACAGATTCTGCCTTTTATTTCGCATTGCTTCTTTCGCTGTGTTGGGTGGATTTCTTTGTTCCATTACCTTCCAGTAGCTTTGAGCAATGTCCAGAAGTGTTAAGAATGATTGTGTCACCTCTGAACATGTGAGTTTTTGATTATGTACTAACCCCTCTAATGAAGTTTATGAGAAGTTTGGTGTGAAGGAAGTTTTCAAGGGTCAAGAGAGGAGGATGATATACTATGATCAAGGAGAGTGAAAGCTCTAAGCTTGGGGATGCCCCGGTGGTTCACCCCTGCATATTCTAAGAAGACTCAAGCGTCTAAGCTTGGGGATGCCCAAGGCATCCCCTTCTTCATCGACAAATTATCAGGTTCCTTCTCTTGAAACTATATTTTTATTCGGTCACATCTTATGTACTTTACTTGGAGCGTCGGTTTGTTTTTGTTTTGTTTGAATAAAATTGATCCTAGCATTCTTTGTGTGGGAGAGAGACACGCTCCGCTGTAGCATATGGACAAGTATGTCCTTAGGCTCTACTCATAATATTCATGGCGAAGTTTCTTCTTCGTTAAATTGTTATATGGTTGGAATTGGAAAATGATACATGTAGTAAATTGCTAAAATGTCTTGGATAATGTGATACTTGGCAATTGTTGTGCTCATGTTTAAGCTCTTGCATCATATACTTTGCACCCATTAATGAAGAAATACATAGAGCATGCTAAAATTTGGTTTGCATATTTGGTCTCTCTAAGGTCTAGATAATTTCTAGTATTGAGTTTGAACAACAAGGAAGACGGTGTAGAGTCTTATAATGTTTTCAATATGTCTTTTATGTGAGTTTTGCTGCACCGCTTCATCCTTGTGTTTGTTTCAAATAGCCTTGCTAGCCTAAACCTTGTATCGAGAGGGAATACTTCTCATGCATCCAAAATACTTGAGCCAACCACTATGCCATTTGTGTCCACCATACCTACCTACTACATGGTATTTCTCCGCCATTCCAAAGTAAATTGCTTGAAGTGCTACCTTTAAATTTCTATCCTCTACCTTTGCAATATATAGCTCATGGGACAAATAGCTTAAAAACTATTGTGGTATTGAATATGTACTTATGCACTTTATCTCTTATTAAGTTGCTTGTTGTGCGATAACCATGTTCCTGGGGACGCCATCAACTACTCTTTGTTGAATATCATGTGAGTTGCTATGCATGTTCGTCTTGTCTGAAGTAAGGG
Organism: Lolium perenne; assembly: GCF_019359855.2. NCBI lineage: Eukaryota > Viridiplantae > Streptophyta > Magnoliopsida > Poales > Poaceae > Lolium > Lolium perenne. The sequence goes on along the minus strand of NC_067247.2, from coordinate 360,679,975 downwards.
TGATCTACCACCTTATGGTTAGAGCGTGCATATTGTTAGAGAAGAACATTGGGCCGCTAACTAAAGCCATGATCCATGGTGGAAGTTTCAGTTTTGGACAATATCCTCAATCTCAAATGAGAAAATTAATTGTTGCTACATGCTTATGCATAAAAGAGGAGTCCATTATCTGTTGTCTATGTTGTCCCGGTATGGATGTCTAAGTTGAGAATAATCAATAGCGAGAAATCCGATGCGAGCTTTCTCCTTAGACCTTTGTACAAAGTGGCATAGAGGTACCCCTTTGTGACACTTGGTTAAAACATGTGCATTGCGATGATCCCGGTAGTCCAAGCTAATTAGGACAAGGTGCGGGCACTATTAGTATACTATGCATGAGGCTTGCAACTTGTAAGATATAATTTACATGATACATATGCTTTATTACTACCGTTGACAAAATTGTTTCTTGTTTTCAAAATCAAAGCTCTAGCACAAATATAGCAATCGATGCTTTCCTCTTTGAAGGACCTTTCTTCTACTTTTATTGTTGAGTCAGTTCACCTATTTCTCTCCACCTCAAGAAGCAAACACTTGTGTGAACTGTGCATTGATTCCTACATACTTGCATATTGCACTTATTATATTACTCTATGTTGACAATATCCATGAGATATACATGTTACAAGTTGAAAGCAACCGCTGAAACTTAATCTTCCTTTGTGTTGCTTCAATACCTTTACTTTGATTTATTGCTTTATGAGTTAACTCTTATGCAAGACTTATTGATGCTTGTCTTGAAAGTACTATTCATGAAAAGTCTTTGCTTTATGATTCATTTGTTTACTCATGTCATTACCATTGTTTTGATTGCTGCATTCATTACATATGCTTACAATAGTATGATCAAGGTTATGATGGCATGTCACTCCAGAAATTATCTTTGTTATCGTTTACCTGCTCGGGACGAGCAGAAACTAAGCTTGGGGATGCTGATACGTCCCCGACGTATCGATAATTTCTTATGTTCCATGCCACATTATTGATGATATCTACATATTTTATGCACACTTTATGTCATATTCGTGCATTTTCTGGAACTAACCTATTAACAAGATGCCGAAGTGCCGATTCTTGTTTTCTGCTGTTTTTGGTTTCAGAAATCCTAGTAAAGAAATATTCTCGGAATCGGACGAAATCAACGCCCAGGTTCCTATTTTGCCCGGAAGCATCCAGAACACCCGAGAACCGCCAGAGAGGGGGCACTGGGCCCTAGACCATAGGCCGGCGTGGCCCAGGCCCTGGCCGCGCCGCCCTATAGTGTCGTCGCCCTGTTGACTTTCCGACGCCGCCTCTTCGCCTATATAAAGCCCATGGACCTAAAACCTCGATACGAAAAAGCCACGGTACGAGAAACCTTCCAGAGCCGCCGCCATCGCGAAGCCAAGATCTGGGGGACAGGAGTCTCTGTTCCGGCACGCCGCCGGGACGGGGAAGTGCCCCCGGAAGGCTCCTCCATCGACACCACCGCCATCTTCGTCACCGCTGCTGTCTCCCATGAGGAGGGAGTAGTTCTCCATCGAGGCTCGGGGCTGTACCGGTAGCTATGTGGTTCATCTCTCTCCCATGTACCTCAATACAATAATCTCATGAGCTGCTTTACATGATTGAGATTCATATGAGTTTTGTATCACTACTATTCTATGTGCTACTCTAGTGATGTTATTAAAGTAGTTTTATTCCTCCTGCACGGTGTAATGGTGACAGTGTGTGCATCCGTGTTAGTACTTGGCGTAGGCTATGATTATGATCTCTTGTAGATTATGAAGTTAACTATTGCTATGATAGTATTGATGTTATCTATGCCTCCTTTCTTAGCATGAAGGTGACAGTGTGCATGCTACGTTAGTACTTGGTTTAGTTGTGTTGATCTATCTTACACTCTAAGGTTATTTAAATATGAACATTGAATTGTGGAGCTTGTTAACTCCGGCATTGAGGGTTCGTGTAATCCTACGCAATGTGTTCATCATCCAACAAGAGTGTAGAGTATGCATTTATCTATTCTGTTATGTGATCAATGTTGAGAGTGTCCACTAGTGAAAGTCTAATCCCTAGGCCTTGTTCCTAAATATCGCTATCGTCGCTTGTTTCTTGTTTTTTGCGTTACTACTGCTGCGTTACTACTGCTTGTTCTTGTCCTGGGCAAAGCACTTTTCTGGTGCCGTTGCTACTTATTCATACCACCTGTATTTCACTATCTCTTCGCCGAACTAGTGCACCTATTTGGTGTGTTGGGGACACAAGAGACTTCTTGCTTTGTGGTTGCAGGGTTGCATGAGAGGGATATCTTTGACCTCTTCCTCCCTGAGTTCGATAAACCTTGGGTGATCCACTTAAGGGAAAACTTGCTGCTGTTCTACAAACCTCTGCTCTTGGAGGCCCAACACTGTCTACAGGAAAAGGAGGGGGCGTAGACATCAATGATTTCAAAACTTGAAAAGCTCTAGCACATGATTTAATCCCTGCTTCCCTCTGCGAAGGGCCATTCTTTTACTTTATGTTGAGTCAGTTTACCTACTTCCTTTCATCTTAGAAGCAAACACTTGTGTTAACTGTGCATTGATTCTTACATACTTGCATATTTGCATTCATCATATTACTTTGTGTTGACAATATCCATGAGATATGCATGTTGAAAGTTGAAAGCAGCTGCTGAAACTTAAATCTTCCTTTGTGTTGCTTCGATGCCTTTACTTTCAATTTATTGCTTTATGAGTTAACTCTTATGCAAGACTTTTGATGCTTGTCTTGAAAGTACTATTCATGAAAAGTTTTGCTATATGTTATCTATTTGTTAGCAACTATAGATCATTGCCTTGAGTCACTTCATTCATCTCATATGCTTTACAATAGTATGATCAAGGTTATGTAAGTAGCATGTCACTACAGAAATTATCTTTTATCGTTTACCTACTCGAGGACGAGTAGGAACTAAGCTTGGGGATGCTGATACGTCTCCAACGTATCCATAATTTCTGATGTTCCATGCTTGTTTTATGACAATACTTACATGTTTTGCTTGCACTTTATGATGATTTCATGCATTTTCCGGAACTAACCTATTAACAAGATGCCACAGTGCCAGTTCCTGTTTTCTGCTGTTTTTGGTTCCAGAAAGGCTGTTCGGGCAATATTCTCGGAATTGGACGAAATCAACGCCTAACATCTTATTTTTCCCGGAAGCATCCAGAACACCGAAGGAGAGTCGGAGAGGGGCCAGGGGGCCACCACACAACATGGCGGCGCGGCCCCAGGCCTGGCCGCGCCGGCCTACTTTGAGGGGGGCCCAGGCACCCTCCGACTCCGTCTCTTCGCCTATATAAGCCCTTTCGACCTAAAAACGCGATACCAATTGACGAAACTCCAGAAAGACTCCAGGGGCGCCGCCGCCATCGCGAAACTCCAATTCGGGGGACAGAACTCTCTGTTCCGGCACCCTGCCGGGACGGGGAAGTGCCCCCGGAAGCCATCTCCATCGACGCCACCGCCTCCATCATGCTCCGTGAGTAGTTCCCCCATGGACTACGGGTTCTAGCAGTAGCTAGTTGGTACTCTCTCGCCCATGTACTTCAATACAATGATCTCATGAGCTGCCTTACATGATTGAGATCCATCTGATGTAATCGGTGTTGTGTTTGTTGGGATCCGATGGATGATACATTATGATTGTTCTATCTATAAAGTTTGTGAAGTTATTGTTGCTGCAATCTTGTTATGCTTAATGCTTGTCACTAGGGCCCGAGTGGCATGATCTTAGATTTAAGCTCTATAATTATTGCTTAGATTGTATCTACAAGTTGTATGCACATGTCACTGTCCGGAACCAAAGGCCCCGAAGTGACAGAAATCGGGACAACCGGAGGGGATGGCGGTGATGTGAAGATCACATGTTTTCACCAAGTGTTAATGCTTTGCTCCGGTGCTCTATTAAAAGGAGTACCTTAATATCCAGTAGATTCCCTAGAGGCCCGGCTGCCACCGGCTGGTAGGACAAAAGATGTTGTACAAGTTTCTCATTGCGAGCACGTATGACTATATATGGAAAACATGCCTACATGATTAATGAATTGATGTTCTTTCTTAATGCTTTGTCAATCCTATCAATTGCCCAACTATAATTTGTTCACCCAACACTTGTCACTTGTTATTGGAGAGTTACCACTAGTGTAGATCGCTGGGAACCCCGGTCCATCTCTCATCATTATATACTCGTTCTATATGTCATTGGAAGTAGTATCAACTATTTTCTGGTGCCATTGCTCCTGTGTTACCGTTGCTGTGTTACTGTTACTATTGCTCTCATATTACTGCTGCTTTCACGTCACCCCTGTTACTAGTGCTTTTCCAGGTGCAGCTGAATTGACAACTCAGTTGTTAAGGCTTATAAGTATTCTTTACCTCACCTTGTGTCGAATCAATAAATTTGGGTTTTACTTCCCTTGAAGACTGCCGCGATCCCCTATACTTGTGGGTTATCAGAGACCGTGAGCTTGTTACTCTTGGAGGTTTCCTCCTAGGTGGCTTGGCGGTTGGTGCTCTGGTAACCTCTTCGTGGAAGATTGTGAATATGCCTAGGCTTCTACTTCGTGGATGTTGTGAAGTTGTTGTGGAGATTGCCATCTCCGGAGTGGAGGAAAAGATAACCATAAGGGAAAGGTATTTGTCCGTCGTGGAATTGGATGGGAGAAGAAGGTGAGCCTTCGTGGCGTTATAGAGACCTTCTTGGTAGCGTGCATCTCTCCAACATGATGTACCTTAGTTCATGTGAGGGAACACGGGAATACATCTTCGTCTATGTGTGCCTTGGTTACCTACCTGAGTTTATTTTTCTTGTGATAGTCATCATGATTGAAGTACTTATATCTTGCTGGTGCCTATCTTGTTTAGCTTTAGCTGTTGTTGTTGCAATTAGTTGAGCCTAGCATATTTATGTTTTGTGCTTGTGAAATAAACGTTAGTTAATTTCACATTCTTACAAGTCAAATTCATAATAGTTTTGAAAACGCCTATTCACTCCCCCCTCTACTCAGCATCTCATCCTTTCAACTATGTGCTCATTTTATGTCCATTTTCAGCGATAAAACTATGACATTTTTGACACATATTGCCATAAATTCGTGGAATTTGGACCATCCCTAACGGTGAACACTATGACGATGTGGTAGGAAATCGTGATGTATATTTATGACCATTTGAGTCCCGAGCACTAAGAAAAAGGTATCAATTGACAAATATCAACCTCTCCTCTATGTGTGTATATGTCATTCTATGTGTGTACTAGAACATGAAAGCGCGCGTTGCTGCGCCCGTCTATCTTAAGAAAGTTACAAATGCAGATTTGAAAAAATCTTGAAAATCAAAAGAAAATTAATTCTAAATTTGAGGTACTTTAGATGGAAGAAATTAACAAATAATGTCAGCACAAATATCTAAGAACAAGCGTTCGAACTCGGTACATCGAATAATCCATGGCACAATTAAAACCCGTTTGGTCATAACTTCCATCATAAGCTCATAAGTTGAACATCAATATTTTTTTATAACGTGTTGACACAATCTATGTAGCCATATACATTCAGAGATGCGTAAACAAATTTCAAATTTGTAACCATTTCTTCTTGTTTTTGCACAATAAAGTGCAAAATCCATTGCTATAGGAGAAGACAATATTTCTTATGTAAAAAATAAAATGGCATGCTCTGATACGAACTAATAAGAATTATGTCCAGATATATTTTTTGGCATTGTTGCTTCTATGGTATACCTTTCAAAGCACCATACATGTCGCATATAAGTTAGAAAGTGAGTTGAAACAGTTTAGAGAACAGATTAGCATGTACGACTACCAAGAGAGGAGCTAATAAAGAAAGAGCAGAGAATAGAGGGAACACCATATGACACAATGACAATTGTGTTTGTCTTTGAATAGACTGCATCTTTTTCTACAGGAAACAACATATTGTATATATATGTAAGTAAGTATGATGTGACTGCCAGGCCATACGGTTTAAAGCTCCCTAACAGCATATGGAGGATTCGGAAACATTGTTTACATAACATTAAATTAATAAAGTAAACCAAAGAGGTAATCTAAGAATATAAATATGTGTAAAAGGAAATGAAACAACATGGACAGTATTACAAATACTCCAAGAATCAATACGGAGATCCTTAATTGGGGGGCGAGCGGTTGCATCAACCTGAGCATTTACATTCAAGTGTATGACTGTACGAATTGCCTAATCTTCGAGCGAGTTGGAGTAGAAAAACTTTTGTATCATGTAGTAATCCTACCAAAGAACTATCAACAAAATATCACCTGTGCAGTTAAATCAAGGTCAAGTGCTCCAGCCCTGCCCAAAATCAAAGGTCAAATAAACCATTGCAAGGCATGTGCTTCATATTTCACAAGAATGCTTGAAATTAGACTGGAGGATGCACGCACCAATGGATCAATGTGGTCGACTATTCACTTTGAATGTTAGGCAAAACAGGGGCGGGGAGATCGGAAACGTAGCGGCTGGAGGGCAAAGCAGTGATGTATCTTGAAGTGCTCCTGTGCATTCTTCGAGCACTTGTCTCCTAGTGGCGGGAGACTGAATCAAGTCCTCTTGCTCGCAATCGGCCGTTGAATCCTTCTCCGCATCACCCGCCATCGCCACAAGTCGTCTTTGCCGCATGATCCCTGGGGAATCACTAAAAACAACAGGGATTAAGAACGAGAGTGACAGATAAAACAAAAACAATTGTATGCAAGGGGATGGATGTCTAAAACGCATGACTGCAAGATCAAAGAAGATCAGGCGATTAAATAGATCAGAGCAAACGTACCTCATTATAAATAGGTGAGCTCTGGAGGCAGCCAAGTGAGAAACGGCTGTCCACAACAATTAAAGAGATGAAGAGACCGGAAGGGAGGCGAACCATTAAGGCATTAATTTCATGAAGAAACAGCAGCGATCTATCGATGGCATTAGTGCCTCACCGCATCACCATTGTCCATTGCCTTTGCCAACTCTGTGGCGTGATTTGAGCCCGTTTAACAATTTATTGGCCCAATTCATCACATCACATCCAATTAGTTCTCTGGAGTAGCAGCCCTTGAGACGTTGGGCAGGCTAGAACGTGCGGGCTGACGTGATGAAATGGCCCAAAACCCCTGGTGGCTCCTAGATGGTTAAGTTATACTCGCAGATGTCGCCTACCACACATCCGTGCATGCCCTATGGTAGTGGTTGCTTGCTCCTGGATCTCAATCATGGTCACATGTGTATGGAGTCATCGATGAAACAACCTCCTCCCACCACCTTTTCATTTTTAGGCAAAGTGAAGGCGTCATGGGTCCTATGCCACAAGCATCCAAGGTTGTTGTCAAACTCTTCTTCACTATTTCATTTGACGTGGCCATAAGCAGATGTCTAGTTTTGTCCGCCAGCGCGCGTCTTCCACTCATGTCGTGCATTAGCGCGCTTTCAAGGTTCTGATGGGCACTGGGTTAAGGCATGGTGGACGTGATTGAGCTTGTGTGGCAAAACAATCTAAGCTTTAAGTAGTGCGTCTAGCTCCTTGCCTCAAGGCGATGAGGTACCCAAGGAAAAAAAAAGGGTCAAGTATGGTGTTGTGGGCCACAAGCACAACATTGTCTCATAGAGAAAAGATGGGATTGAAAGGAGGGGCCAAGATTTCGTATTGTGCTGAACAAATCCATGTTTAGAAATGACAAAGATCAATAAGGATGCTGAATTCAATATTGCAAATCATCATACTTTGTAAGGACTAAACTTTTCTCTTTAGATAGCTTTGCACAATTCCATTTAATCTTTTTTGACACTTTTTTGGTGTTTATTAATTTATGCGATAACTATGCCAAACACAATAGCACATGATCCTTCAAGCATTTTTTTGTGTTTTTTCTTGACGTGTATGTAAATAATGTTTATATCTTCAATGTGGTGCATGCAATGCAACCAATTTCACACCTTTTTTTGTGTTCTAGATTTTGGATCCAGCGGAGCCGTGACAACAATGTTTTGCAATTCATGTTTTCTTTTTGCCACTTAGTTGAAATATACTATCTTTACCCCTCAAAAAAAGAAATATATATCTTCAAAATAAGTTTTTGATTGGTCCAGGTAACTCATCCACTGCCGTCATCTCGATCTCGCGCCGAACCCAGCTTGACTTTGCCATAATGCTGGTGGTGCCTAGTCAATCCTGGAGAGCCCCCATAAAAGCTCATCTCATCATCTACCAACTAACCGTACGTATCCCCGCTTCCTCTTTAAACTCCATCGATAACAACCGCCCACACACGGAGGAGCAGAGACCAACGGGCAGCAGCGCTAGTGGTCTACTCGCAGAGCGGAGTCACTGCAGAGTCGGAAATCAAGAAACCAAGATGAGACGGTTCGCCGGCGGCGCCGCCGCGTTGGTGCTGCTTCTCTCGGTCACTACCGCCAGGGTTGCCGTCGCCGACTTCTTCTCCCCTCTCAGCCCCCTCCTCGCCCCAGTCATGGGTAACTAAAGCCTCCTCGCGCACTTCTCTGAACTTCTTTTCCCCAACATCGTTACGATCTCGATTGTTGCGCGAGCAGGTTCGCTATGCAAGGCGGTGGCTTGCGGGAAGGGGAACTGCACGGTGACTTCCGGGCTGCCGGGGTACAGGTGTGACTGCGACCCAGGATGGTCGCAGATGCACGTCGGCGACGACCTCAGGTTCCTGCCCTGCGTCATCCCCAACTGTAAGTGCATCACGCTTCCTTCATCAATGGCCAGGCACGCCAGCCAACAAAAGTTGGCACCGTGTGCTGTACTAGTGTGGTGCATAACTGCATATGCCACCTGCGTTTCGTGATGTTTGTTAGCAACTTTTTTCTGTAGTCGTGCGCAAAATCTACAGTTTGGGAACAGAGGATATAGGTCATGTCCTGCCTGTACCTGCAGAAAATGAGTAATTCTGACCAGCAGTTAGGATCCGAATACATATCAGATTTTTGTTGCGGGATTATTTTCAGAACGTGGAATGATTTATGCATGCACACATCATGATTTTTTATGAGTCTCGGATACATAATGTGGAAGTGCACTAGTGCAGAGCTATGCAAGGGAACTCCCGTTTGTACTCCAAAAGGATATCCACTTTTTAGACTGAAGAAAGTCAATTTTGCACTGAACCTACACAAATTTCATTGGGCCAACGAGACGTGCAACAAACGCGGTTTCTCCAGTCGGTTTGCTGTCTCTTTTACCAAAATAACCAGGCTACGCGTGATTTTGACATCAGTCTCCATCAGGCAGATAGAAGGACAAGTTAGACTGCCCACGTGTCCGTGTCATCTTCGGATTTTTTTCGGAGAGACGGAATTTACTTTGTTGTATCAGCATGCAGTGTCATCTTCAGAGTCTCTATGTGCCATCGTGTCGCACTCTACTCGAGAAGAATAACATGTCTTTGTTTACCAAAACAACCAGGGTTAATAATTTTAACATGCGTCTCTATCAGGCAGAAAACAGAGATGAAAGTAGCTTTCGCTAGATTATCATTTTGAATCAAGAGGGTCATCTTCAGAGTTACCTTGTGTCACTTATGTTTACTAATCCGATGCATAGAGAGCACAGTAATGCTATATCATCCCATATAATAATCGAGCAAAACATATCTCTGCAGGTACCATAGATCGCTCATGTTCTAATGACACTTCGGCACCATCACCAGCGCCTTCGCCCAAAAATTTCTCCCTCTCAGCAGACCGTAAATACTGAACCTTACACTTTTGGGTTTTCGGTTTTAATATTTTGTGATCATAAGATTTTCATTTAATCTGCAATCATATTGGTTGACCTCAATGTCTGGAATCATATATACAGCTTGTGAGTTAGCTTATTGTGGCTCCGGGGGCACATGCAAGAACGGCACGGGACTCAACTACCACTGCGAGTGCAAGGAGGGCTTCAGCAATGTTCTGAACATGACCACAATGCCTTGCTTTCACGAATGTAAGATAAAAAGAGACATTACCGGATTCACTTATGAACAAAAACCATGCGTCTCGGTCCCAACTCTTGGCATCATTTTCAGGTTCTTACGGAGCAAATTGCGCGGCCCTTGGGATCCTCCCATCCTCAAACTCCACTTCTGCAGCACCACCAGCTGGCTCCTCAAGCGTTTCTAACAACTGCAATGCACCTGCTCCAGGTAGAAAAGAGCTTCCTTCAGATATACTATATGAACATCTGTATGACTATCTGTTCTGTTAACTCACTGCTATTACTTATTGCCTGCGATTAAACGTTTCCAGGATTGGTTTCGCGGCAAATTCTACTTCCTCTGCTGATATTGGCATTAGTGGCGATGATGGGCCAGGCGACATGAACAGAGCATGGTTTTATACCACGGTAGCACTAAAGGGAGTTTTTGTTCATGGACAGGGTAGAGCTTTTAGCCAGTTAGAAATGTACTTTGTTGGTGTATCAAGCTGCTGTATTATTGGCACGTGGCGATTCTTCTTATGTGAAAATGGAATAAACTATCTCTATGTATAATATAATATAAATAAACCGATTGTGTATTCAATTGTTGGTTGGCAGAAACGTTTCATTTTCGATCGCAGTTTGATCCTGCAAACTACAACAGCAATGCCGGGCCAAAAGTACAACTGCGCGAGAAGTGTTCAGCTGACCTCATCATTCCTAACTGTACGCGGGCCTCTATAGCTTCTTGGTCATTGGGCCCTCTGCCAGAGATGAATGGGTTCATCAGTGAAATATCCGTTGCTAAAAATACCAGTGTTCTCGAAAATTAATTCAGTGAAATATATTTCCTTAGATTCTCCTTTAATTTCTATATCTATTTTTGGTGGTTTTTAGACAAACATGAGCTTTGGATAAGATAAGAAATGCACACCTGGAAAGTGAAGGAGTGACAACTGAGAGTGTTAAAATATATTATAGCCCAACCCTTTTCAACCATTCGTACTTTTGGAAACTTGGCTATTGCATCAATTCAATATCAATATGGTACCACAACCTTGAGGTTTCAAGTTCAAGACCTTGGTAACGTACTACTATTAATTATAAAACAGTTCCGCGGTAACCTTCTCTCTATTCCCGTCGTCACCTCGTCCTTATCTAGATTCCTAAGCCTGCGCTGTAGAAGGTGTCAAACATGCATGCGCGACTGCTAGCCACAGCGACTCTTACTTTCCCTCGCTCTCGCGTGGTTGGCATGTGTCCACGCTTCTGCCTTCTGGCATCCCCAGCTAGTGCACACGATCGCGTGTTGAACCGACGCCGCAATATCTTATCCCTAGGGAAAGTTGTTAGTTTGCACATGTATATCTCATTGTATTTATAGGATGGATCACATATTAGAGCGGGCTTTGCAATACCAGATCTGTTAGTGTACTCTAGCAAGGTTCTGTTAGATTTTTCTATGCACCAGGTCAAATTTGTAGACTACTTTAATTTGTTTCGTCGGAGCAATTATTAGAATATCTTGTTAGTAACGATGTCTACGAATATTTAATGTGTTAAACTAACTATGTTGGACTATTTTAATCTTTTTACCAGATGTATGTGTTAGGCTGCTCATAGTGGGGAGTAACATAAGGTGGTGTCATGCATAAGTTACTAGTTCATGTTACTACCTTCATAGTGGAAAGTAACTTAGAGATGGTATCATGCAAAGTCTCATTTATTAGTTTGTAGACTCATTTTATCTTGAGGTGTGTGATGTTATGGTAACATAGCTAGTTACCACCTCCCTCTCTTTCTTCATTTATTGATATGCCATGTCACCAAAACACCTTGAAATATGTGATGTTACTACCTAAGTTACTCCCACTATGAGCAGTCTTATGCATATTGTTGTGTCATACATGTTTCAGTAGTATATCTGTTACCTTACGTTTAATTTCTTAGAGATATTTCAGGTCACGACATTGCTATATTTGTTACATGTTATTGTGTTACCTTATGTTCTAAAAGTTCATTGATTACACCGGATGTATGTGTTATAACATATATTTTCCATCTTAATTTACTTATGTATTTTATTCTATACATGTATACTATGGATCTTATTTTGGTAACATTATATAAGAAAGAATGTGTGCGGCATCATGCACGCTTCTTGCTCTGCTTTTTTTTTTTACTTCACCTAGATGTTTCTTGGTATTTCCACTAATCATTTGAACTTCAATTTATTTAAATTGTTCTTTTAGGTTTTCACACATTGATGATTTTTTTTTATGTAGAAGGCCTGGTCAAGCCCCCGAGAAAAGAAACAACAATCTTGTAAGAATGAGGCACACCTCTTGCAATGTGGAGCTTAAGTGTCTCATTTCAGGGTGCTCACAACCTTTATTTGTCTTCTCTCTTAGCATCAGTACTTATTGGTAAGTGACTAATCATTTGAATTTGATTTTTTATATTATGTTTACATTCTCATTGATGAGTATTTTTTGTACAAAACAAACATCCGCTCTGAGCAATACTTGCAAGCACGGATATTCTCTAGCTGCAACGAGTGACATGTCACACGAGTGGTGTCTACCCTTTGGAGAAGCGACATCACGATGTTGAGTATTGGAAAGACGGTGATTATTGAACGTCTTATGCAAGGTCGCCCAGAGTAGTGTTGTTGTTCTAAAAAGGTCTAGTTACTTTTGCTCCAAGACCTTGTTTTTCTTGGTGTATTTCGTGATGAACCGAGTGAAAGTGCATGGAGCCCCCATGTGTGGTTTTGGTAATTAATGACAATCCCTATGGACTAATGTTTGCATTGAGTTATATTTGTAGGAGTTGTCCATAGGCAATTCTTGAACCATATGTTGGCTTCAAGGTTGCAATAAGAAGAAATTGATGAAGGATATCAAGTGTCAAGTATGTCTTGAAGATGAAGATGAAGTGAGCCCTCAAGCTACTTCAAGACATCAACATGATGAAGAATGAAGAAATGAAGTGCAAGTTCAAGATGAGCCATCTCGAAGAGATCCTTTGCTTGAGTCTTGCCATCCATATGGTGATCATGGATATGTGAAGATGCGCCGAAGAAGAAGCTCTCCCATGGTGGATTATGGGGGAGCAATCCACATGGTGGTCATGGTTATGTGAAGATGCGCCGAAGAAGAAGCTCTCCCATGGTGGATTATGGGGGAGCAATCCACAAGACTTCGTCAAGCAAGCACAAGCAAGAAAGGCGTTCCATCTTGTTGAGGTCAAGATCGTCGTCATCGAGCTCAAGTGGAATGCGCAAGTATAAGGTTTGCTCTTGATAGGGTTTGTTTCTCACCGGTCTCATGGTGTAGTTGGAGACCGGTTTATAGTTTAGTTGCCGTACTATCAAGAGGGCTCTCGAGTGAGTAACTTGATCGTATCGTTCGGAGAGAGCTCAAACCTTTGCATCCTTGCATCATCTTTCTTGGTTGTTATTTGGACCTTATCCATGTGATGTTTTAGAGCTTGTGCTTATTCTCATGACAAGCTCTAGTTCATCGAAACGGATTTCGCATAGATCACTTGTTGCGTTTTCGAGTTTGGTTCATCATCTTTCTTGGTTTTATTTGGATCTTATCCATGTGATGTTTTAGAGCTTGTGCTTATTCTCATGACAAGCTCTAGTTCATTGAGAATGGTTTTTCCATGGGCAACTTGTTGCATTTTCAAGATTGGAGGTTTTACCGGTATGTCTTTTTGAGATAGGTCAAACCTTTCATCATTTGTTTCTATCCTCCTTTGCTGGACTATGATGTTTCTATGCATATTGTTGTAGAGCTCGTTGTTGTGATTTCAACGAGCCCAAGATCATCGAAATCGGAGTCCGGATGCAAAAGTTATGCCCGTTTTAGTTTTGGTGTTTCTGCAGTTTTCTTAGGCCGGATATTTTGGAAATATCCGGGCCGGATTATCCGGGCCGGATATTTCGGAAATATCCGGCCCCCGAAATCGTCTAAGGACCGGAAGAAAAGCAGCTCTGGATAGGGGCCGGATTTTTGGCCGGATTTTGTCCAGGTTTTGTCCCTGAGGCCGGATTATCCGGCCCCGGATAATCCGGCCCCAACTTGGGCCGGAATATCCGGCCCGTTTTTGCCCAAACGGCTCGATTTTCTTGGGGGTATAAATACCCCCTTCTTCCTCCTTGGGCTGTGCTTCTCTCACTCTCTCTCTCCTCCATTGTTGAACTAGAGAAGCTTGCTCTATCTCTCAATCCCTCCATGATTCTTGCCCCCATTTGAGGGAAAAGAGAGAGGAGATCTAGATCTACATTTCTACCAATCAAATCCATCTCTTTGTGAGTGGAACTCTCTAGATCTTGATCTTGGTGTTCTTTGTGAATTCCTTTGTTCTTCCTCTCTTATTCCCCCAATAGCTTTTGTAGCTTTGTTGGAATTTGAGAGAGAAGGACTTGAGCATCTTTGTGGTGTTCTTGCCATTGCATTTGGTGCATCGGTTTGAGTTCTCCACGGTGATTCGTGGAGGTGAAAGCAAGGAAGTTGTTACTCTTGGGTTCTTGGAACCCTAGACGGATTCTAGGCCTTTGTGGCGATTTGTTGGGAGCCTCCAATTAAGTTGTGGATGTGTGCCCCAATCTTTGTGTAAGGCCCGGTTTCCGCCTCGAAGGAAATCCCTTAGTGGAACCGTGACCTAGGCCTTTGTGGCGAGGGTCACCGGAGATTTAGGTGAGGCGCCTTCGTGGCGTTCGGTGTGTGGTGTGAGTACCGCATCTTGGGGTGAGGCCTTTGTGGCGTTGGTGTGCATCGAGCAACCACACCTCAAGGTGAGCCTCTTGTGGCGTTCGGGAGCACTAAGCAACCGCACCTCTCCACCGGAGATTAGCACTCGCAAGAGTGTGAACTCCGGGATAAATCATCGTCTCCCGCGTGCCTCGGTTATCTCTATACCCGAGCTCTTTACTTATGCACCTTACCTTGTGATAGCCATCGTGCTTGAAGTTATATATATCTTGCTATCACATACTTGCTTGTATTGCTTAGCATAAGTTGTTGGTGCACATAGGTGAACTCTTGCTTAGAATAAGTTGTTGGTGCACATAGGTGAACCATAGTATATATGCTTTGGGCTTGACAAAGTAAACGCTAGTTTTATTCCGCATTTGTTAAGCCCATCTCGTAAAAGTTTTAAATCGCCTATTCACCCCCTCTAGGCGACATCCGTGTCCTTTCAATTGGTATCAGTAGCAAGGTCTCTCATTCTTAGGCTTCACCGCCTTGAGAGTAAAGATGTCGGTTAGGGGATTAGATCACAATAACTTGTTTATATTTGATGGCACAAATTATGATCTATGGAAAATTTATGTGCTTAATATTTTGCGGGGTATTTCCCCGAACATGGAGCGATTTCTTGACATGGGTTTTTCTTCTCCTAAGGATCCCCAAAATTTATCTTATGAGGAGAAGAAAAACTCTTGTCTCGATGCTCTTGCTTCTCATGTGTTTTCCATTGTTGTGAGCAATGTAGTTACTTCTTCAATCATGCCTTTTGGGAGCGCTCATGAATTATGGACAAAGCTTCGAGATAAATATGATGTGTCCAATATCATTGAGGATGATTGTATTGCTTCCACTTCCGGCCGTGATGAGTTCTCATCTTCATCCACTTCACCAAAGTGTTTCAAGACACAAGGTAATGATATGGTGAGTGGTGATGGAAATTGCAATGTTGGTATTGAGCTTACTATTGATGATCCTTCATCTATATCTCATTGCAATGGTTCATCTTTGGACTTAAACACATCTAGCACTAGAAATGATTTACATGCTTGTGTTGATAGTCCTTGCATATCATGTGTAAGTTGCTTGAAAAAATCTAATGATGATATGCTTGCATTGTCTTGTGGCCATGATAAAAATGATTCTATTTCCTCTAGTTGTTGTGTGTCTAACAATGTAGAGGAAACCAAAGATTCTATTGGTCAAGACAAGATCTTGAAAGGAGCCTCAAGTAACTCCTCATCTTTATTTCACGGTCCTCATATATGCCTTATGGTCAAGGGTTCCACGGTACCTCCTACCATGGAACCTAATATGTCTCGTGGTGATAAGAATGAGGATGAATATGAAGAAGAGGATTGGGTTGTCTCTCTACGCGATAAAGGTGAGAGTGTATTCAAGGTTCTTTACAAAGATAAAATTGCTAGCTCTCACTTCTTTGAAATCTTGACTACCGCTATTGAGAGCCAAAAACTTATTTGGATGCATGAGAACACCATTGATAAAAAGGGTGCTCTTGAACGAGAGTATGCCGATGATGTAGCATCTTTAAAGAATGATCTTGAAGAAGAACAAGAGACCGTAGCCTCTCTTGAGGAGCAACTTCAAACCCTTGAGGTGTCTCAAAATGAAATATTTGCTAAACTCACTAAAGAAAGAGACCATGCTAAAGCTAAATTAAAATTGCTTAAAAATGAAAAGTTCAAAGTTGGTGTTGGCCATGATAAACTTGTTAAGGATCTAGATGATCTAGACAAGGCCCACAAGGCCTTGGAGAGCGAACACTCTATCCTCACCAAGTCATATGAGCAACTACAAGCTTCATATTTAAAAGAGCATGCTATGTTACCTTCTCTTCTTAATATGTCTTGTGATGATGCTTGTGCTACTAACTCTACTTCTTGTGAAGCATCTATCTTGAAGGAGAATGTTGAGCTAAGGGCTCAACTTGAATTGCTAACTAGCAATTATGGGAAATTGGAAGAAAATCATGGAAAGCTTTCTAGCTCCCATGAGGATCTTCTAGCCTCCCATGATAGGCTAAAGTTAGCTCATGAGACTATCATATCGAAGGCAACACCTTGTGAGCCTCATGTGGATACTAGCACTACTACCCAAAATGCTATATTGCCATGTGCTAGTCCTAGTAATTCATCCACTCATAGTATTGCTAAATCTTGTGATGAATTATCTTCCTTGCCTTGTTGCTCTAACAATGAAGGTTCTACTTCCTCTAGTACTTGTGTTGTTACTAACCATGTAGAGGAAATCAAAGAGCTCAAGGCCCAAGTCACTTCTTTGAAGACCGACTTGGTAAAGAGTCATGAAGGGAAATGCAAACTTGACACGATGTTAAGTGTGCAACAATCCCCCAATGACAAGAGTGGACTTGGATTCAAATCCAACAACAAGAACAAGTCCAAGAACAACAACAACAAGAAGGGCCAAGTACAAGTCAAAGACCCGGCCAAGATTGTTTGCTTCAAGTGCAAAATTGAAGGGCACCATGTTAGATCTTGCCCTTTGAAGAAGAAGCAAAAAGGGAAGCGGCCTCAAGCTCAAACTCATATTCAACCTCAAGTTGAAGAAATTCCACTTCCCAAGAAGAATCAAGCCAATGCTCCCATTGTGGAGAAATCTAGTGAGAAGAAGGAGAAGAAAAGAACTTGCTACATATGCCGTGAGAAGGGCCACATCTCCTCTTTTTGCACTATTGGTACCTCATCCAACTCTATCTCCATTGATGATGTTTATTCTCTTTGTAAGGATGAGGGTGGCAATGTGTTTGCCAAATATGTTGGTGCTCAAAGTGGTGTCAAGAAAAGAACCATTTGGGTTGCCAAGCCTATTGTGACTAACCTCTTAGGACCCAACTTAGTTGGGGACCAACAATCCAAAACTTGATCAATAGGTGCTTTTTGGAGGGCATTGGAGACTTGGCTACATCATGAAGAATTAAGGGATCTTCATCATTTATATTATATCAAGCCAAGTCTTTTGATTATCTTGCTACAATCATATATCCAATGTTCCTCCTTGCGGTAACATGTTCTCAACTCATTTATATTGAAAGTTACTCGCCCCTTTGCATGTGTTAGTTTTGTTCCTAACATGTGTTTGTATATGTTGTGCTTCCTAATAGTTTTGCTTGAGAAATCAAGTCTATGAATGTTGGGTTGCACACCATGTATTTGTGTTTGTGTTGGAGCCTCTTTGCATCTTGGTGTATCTTATATGGCTCTTATGAGCGATTAATGGACAATCCCATTTTGGGGGAGTGATATTCCTTTGGGAATTTCATGATCCTAAACAATGTGTGTACATGAGGAATGTCACTTAGAATTGATATTGCAAGATTATCTAGTCGCTATGTGGTATGTCATCTTCATGAGAAATTCAAATTCTAATGTCCATTAATATCTCTACTTGGATCTTTTTGCCTCTTGTGAAAATAAATTCCTTATCACATTATGGGGGAGTAATAAGCTTTGTGCATATTACAAGCCTAGAAAATGTGAACATTTGAGGTTGTGTCACATAGAATTGATACCGTAAATTATCTCTCTCCTATGTGGCATGTTTGCTCAAACAAGCTCCAATTTGCTTAAATGGCTTCATTGCTAATATCTTTGTGGATCTTATTTGTGAAAGTTTTTCTTGGCATGGTTTTTCACAACGTGTCCCTCAATACATTTTTGGAAAACCATGTGCTTCAAGTCATACTATTAATTGCTTTGCATGTTGGTATGAATGCTATTAATTGCTTTGCATGTTGGTATGAATACTATTAATTGCTTTGCATGTTGGTATGAATACTATTAATTGCTTTGCATGTTGGTATGACTAATTGAAGCTATCAAGAAACTCTCTTTGCATGATGGTTAACTCTTATCTTTTACCATATGCTTTATTTGGTGTAAAAAATGATCTTACATATACTTACAAACTACCACCGGAAAATATTTCCTAATACCTCTTATCCTAGGACAATTGGCAATCTATTATTGGGTAGAAATTTATTGATCATATTTACATTGGCTCTTGTGTTTAAATTGTCTTATTTATTGCCATGAATGTGTTGTGCTTTGACTCCCATGTGTCTTCCTTGCATCTTATGGATCTAATTTGTCTATTCAAACTTTCTTAGCATTTTAGTAGATATAGGTAGCGTGATGATCCTAGTTTTGTGCATTTAGTATTCATATGCAAAATCCTAGATAATGCACTAATCTTGGGGGAGCTCTCCTATATTTGTTAGAATGCTTAACATCTCTTGATCATTATCAAAATTTGGTTTTGGGAGACATAAATTTTCTTTTTGGTACTTTGTGCCATCATAAAAAGTATCGAGGGTTTGGTTTATTTGTTGGAACCTTGCTCTCTTGGGAGTTGGTTATCTCATTCCTTTGTGCTTAGGTTTAATTAGCTTCTTATAATGAGATAAGTCTTTGGAGTCAATCTTGTGTTGATTTGATTCTTTGATATAATTTGGACAACCATTGTCTCTTGGTTTATTTGGTGTTTTGTCCAAATTGTATCTTCCTTTGGTTCTTGAAAGTATTGTGCATGCATATTTAATATATGTATATCTTATGGCATGTGTCACTTTCTTTGATCCAATATATAGGGTAAACTCCATCAAATCCTAATTTGACTAAGATGTGCATGAAATTCAATTTCATATCTATATGCACATAGAATTGTGGAGTTTGTCCTATATGTTGTAGTGTGTCTAACTACTTCGGACCCAATTAGTTTGGGGACCATTTTGTACTTACCTTTGTGTTAGGTACAATGGATATGCATTGAATGCTTGTCTCACTCTTGGAAAGAAGTGGTGACTCAATGGTAACGTGAGGCAAGCTAGGATGATCAACGAACACATATCTACTACATCCACACCAATGCTATCTTGGTAACAAGTATCTTCTCATGCATACTTTTCTTGTATCCAACCTTATGGTTGCATCTTGGCATGAATCTCTTGATTTGCAAATGTTGTGCTTCTTGCAAAAGTCTTAATGAAACCTCTTTATTGTGAATGTGAGTAATTTGAGATGAGTGCATTTGTTGGGAAGTATTTTAAATCATGCTCATGATTCATCCATCCCAACTATGCCTATCTAGCAATTTTGTTGCATATCAATTCCTCAAGGCTCTCACATGTGCAATATAGATGAAAGTGCAAATTTAGTTACTTCTTTTGGTATCCCCGTTTGTGATACTTGTTGCCTTTCTCAAATGCATCCCAACTATCTTCTATCCCTTGTTGATATTTGTGATGTATTTTAGTTGTTTGTGGTTGAAGTTCATGAATGTACAATAAGATAAAATTGAGCCTTTGGCCATGCTATTAAGCAAAAATTCTTATTGGTATATTGCATGACTTCGTCTTGAATATCATACTATTTTTCTTGCGTATCTATTTTGTGTGTGCATGTTTCTTTGTGGATAAATATCTTTGTGATATTGCCCACTTAGAGAAACTTATACACATAAGAGATGATACATCTCCTTTTGATATCTTTTTTATTTATTGCATGTTGATTGGTCATGCCAAGCAATATAATTCATTGAAGACTATGATGATGCTTTTTGCTCATCCTTGTAATAGTCTTATAATATGCTTTATCATGCCTTTCACATATCCTCTTGGTTGAGCCTTTTTTTTATTATGGTGCCTCTTACTTGTTGCTCAACTATTTGTTTGTTGCAAGTGTTAAGCTTATTGTTCTATCTATGATCTATTGCAAATGTTTGTGTTTTAAATGGTAATAAGGGAGTGAGGATTCCATGTTATGCATATTGTATTCAAATACAACATTTTAATTTATGCATGTACCTTGGGGAGCTTCCTCATTTGATTTAGAGCACGATCTTGTGGCGATCATTAGAGTTTGATTCACTTGGTATCTTTTATTTTTGAATGATATTATGGGAGTGATGATTCCATGTTTGTGCACTTTATACTCTAATGGAAATTGTCTAGTTTTGTGCACAAACCTTGGGAGCTTCCTCATATTATTTAGAGCAATCTTCTTGATCTTATCATAATATCTATCTTTCTTTTGGTATCTTCCTTGTGGTTCATTTGGTTGCTTGCTTCATTTGTTGAAGCTTCTTGACTTTGTTATCTTTTTGCAATCTTTGATCCTATCTATAGTGTGATTCCTTCCGAATATTCGTCATTGGATATGAGCATTTGATTCCACTCAAATTATGAGAAATGCACACGCTATGGAGGAACTCTCACTATATTGGCCTTCTAAATTTTTCACCCATTTCGGCAATTGGTGCCAATGGGGGAGAAGTTTGGAGGGTTTAAGGGAATTTGGTTATGTCTTTGCTTTGTGCTTAAGCATGTGCTTTTATTGCATTGCATCTTGTTGCTTTGCATAGTTGAATATTTAGAGGAAACTCCACTAGGCTTTGAATGCCAATATATGCAATGAAAGTCAAGATCATTCACACATGCATATATTATGGGGGAGTTTGCTCTATATATTCAACTTATTTGTTACTTCAATTCCTTATATAAACCCTCTCAAAGAGATTGTCATCAATTACCAAAATGGGGGAGATTGAAAGTGCATGGAGCCCCCATGTGTGGTTTTGGTAATTAATGACAATCCCTATGGACTAATGTTTGCATTGAGTTATATTTGTAGGAGTTGTCCATAGGCAATTCTTGAACCATATGTTGGCTTCAAGGTTGCAATAAGAAGAAATTGATGAAGGATATCAAGTGTCAAGTATGTCTTGAAGATGAAGATGAAGTGAGCCCTCAAGCTACTTCAAGACATCAACATGATGAAGAATGAAGAAATGAAGTGCAAGTTCAAGATGAGCCATCTCGAAGAGATCCTTTGCTTGAGTCTTGCCATCCATATGGTGATCATGGATATGTGAAGATGCGCCGAAGAAGAAGCTCTCCCATGGTGGATTATGGGGGAGCAATCCACATGGTGGTCATGGTTATGTGAAGATGCGCCGAAGAAGAAGCTCTCCCATGGTGGATTATGGGGGAGCAATCCACAAGACTTCGTCAAGCAAGCACAAGCAAGAAAGGCGTTCCATCTTGTTGAGGTCAAGATCGTCGTCATCGAGCTCAAGTGGAATGCGCAAGTATAAGGTTTGCTCTTGATAGGGTTTGTTTCTCACCGGTCTCATGGTGTAGTTGGAGACCGGTTTATAGTTTAGTTGCCGTACTATCAAGAGGGCTCTCGAGTGAGTAACTTGATCGTATCGTTCGGAGAGAGCTCAAACCTTTGCATCCTTGCATCATCTTTCTTGGTTGTTATTTGGACCTTATCCATGTGATGTTTTAGAGCTTGTGCTTATTCTCATGACAAGCTCTAGTTCATCGAAACGGATTTCGCATAGATCACTTGTTGCGTTTTCGAGTTTGGTTCATCATCTTTCTTGGTTTTATTTGGATCTTATCCATGTGATGTTTTAGAGCTTGTGCTTATTCTCATGACAAGCTCTAGTTCATTGAGAATGGTTTTTCCATGGGCAACTTGTTGCATTTTCAAGATTGGAGGTTTTACCGGTATGTCTTTTTGAGATAGGTCAAACCTTTCATCATTTGTTTCTATCCTCCTTTGCTGGACTATGATGTTTCTATGCATATTGTTGTAGAGCTCGTTGTTGTGATTTCAACGAGCCCAAGATCATCGAAATCGGAGTCCGGATGCAAAAGTTATGCCCGTTTTAGTTTTGGTGTTTCGCAGTTTTCTTAGGCCGGATATTTTGGAAATATCCGGGCCGGATTATCCGGGCCGGATATTTCGGAAATATCCGGCCCCCCCGAAATCGTCTAAGGACCGGAAGAAAAGCAGCTCTGGATAGGGGCCGGATTTTTGGCCGGATTTTGTCCAGGTTTTGTCCTGAGGCCGGATTATCCGGCCGGATAATCCGGCCCCAACTTGGGCCGGAATATCCGGCCCCGTTTTTGCCCAAACGGCTCGATTTTCTTGGGGGGTATAAATACCCCCCTTCTTCCTCCTTGGGCTGTGCTTCTCTCACTCTCTCTCCTCCATTGTTGAACTAGAGAAGCTTGCTCTATCTCTCAATCCCTCCATGATTCTTGCCCCCATTTGAGGGAAAAGAGAGAGGAGATCTAGATCTACATTTCTACCAATCAAATCCATCTCTTTGTGAGTGGAACTCTCTAGATCTTGATCTTGGTGTTCTTTGTGAATTCCTTTGTTCTTCCTCTCTTATTCCCCCAATAGCTTTTGTAGCTTTGTTGGAATTTGAGAGAGAAGGACTTGAGCATCTTTGTGGTGTTCTTGCCATTGCATTTGGTGCATCGGTTTGAGTTCTCCACGGTGATTCGTGGAGGTGAAAGCAAGGAAGTTGTTACTCTTGGGTTCTTGGAACCCTAGACGGATTCTAGGCCTTTGTGGCGATTTGTTGGGAGCCTCCAATTAAGTTGTGGATGTGTGCCCCAATCTTTGTGTAAGGCCCGGTTTCCGCCTCGAAGGAAATCCCTTAGTGGAACCGTGACCTAGGCCTTTGTGGCGAGGGTCACCGGAGATTTAGGTGAGGCGCCTTCGTGGCGTTCGGTGTGTGGTGTGAGTACCGCATCTTGGGGTGAGGCCTTTGTGGCGTTGGTGTGCATCGAGCAACCACACCTCAAGGTGAGCCTCTTGTGGCGTTCGGGAGCACTAAGCAACCGCACCTCTCCACCGGAGATTAGCACTCGCAAGAGTGTGAACTCCGGGATAAATCATCGTCTCCCGCGTGCCTCGGTTATCTCTATACCCGAGCTCTTTACTTATGCACCTTACCTTGTGATAGCCATCGTGCTTGAAGTTATATATATCTTGCTATCACATACTTGCTTGTATTGCTTAGCATAAGTTGTTGGTGCACATAGGTGAACTCTTGCTTAGAATAAGTTGTTGGTGCACATAGGTGAACCATAGTATATATGCTTTGGGCTTGACAAAGTAAACGCTAGTTTTATTCCGCATTTGTTAAGCCCATCTCGTAAAAGTTTTAAATCGCCTATTCACCCCCCCCCTCTAGGCGACATCCGTGTCCTTTCACCGAGACCTTGTTTGGCGCGTTTTAGGTTGGAATATCCATGAGTTAAATGATCCTGATAAGTGGCCAGCTTTACGTAAAAATATTGAGGAATGCTTCTATAATTTCTTTACCGGAGACTAAGATTAATGTTATTTGACTCGAGTTTTTTTTTTTAAATTGCTCCTAATCGTTTGGATAACTTTGCATACATCCCTTCGGATGCTGCATCTGGGGTCTATTGGTCCTATGGGTTAGTAATTTACTCACAGGACATGTGATGCTGGAATAAAGCTTTGGCATGGCTGGCACATTCACTTCAAACATTTCCTCTGAAACTTTCACATTTGTCAATGTGTGTGGGCTATGTTCACGAATTGAGAGATGAAACTTAATGGCATGTCTATTTCGTTTGGACATTGTATATGATGCTCTTTGGTCTATTAGGTGACTTAATTTTTTATCGATTTGTTGAGAGTCGAAATATGGAGGGAGCTAATATGACAAATATTGCTACCTTCAATGAAATAATTAGTTATTTGGGCCTTATTGAATTACCAATTAAGGGACGCTCATTTACATTGAGTAATATGTAAGTGGACACGGAAATTTGCTAACACATTGCTAAATCATCTAGCTCATCCTACTTCTGATCATGTCCCATGTGTAGTCTCCATTGGCACATCTATCCCCAAAGCATAGTGTTTCGATTTCAAAATCATTGGGTACATATACCTGGATTTTTTGGATGTAGTGAAAACTTCAATTGTCCTTGTGACAATTCTAAAAGTCTTTCATCTAAGTTTAAGCTACTCCGAAAAGGGCCAAAACAGTGGATCACGCGTATCTCTGTGTTGTATGGGGTAATTCATAACTGCAATCAAGTCATCTTGCGGTTAGATAATTTTGAAGAGTTGAGAACTGTGCATATATGAATGGAACTTGAGAATATTGTGAAAAAACAAAGTACAACATCTACTTTTATGCAAGCAAAATTACTGGAAAAAAATGATGTACTCCTAGATGTGCGTGTCTTGGAGACGAAAACACATCGGTTTTTCATCCATGGCAACATTCAAATATCTAAAAATAATATGTCTTCCTTAGAGCATGAGGATGGGTCTATTGCGAAGGAGCATTTATTATGGAACACTTTTCGCAGTAGGCTGCGGGTTTCAGTGCTCATTGATTATTCATTTAATTACACTCAGTTTTTCCCTCATATAGAGGGTTTGGAAGAGTTGTCCTTGCCATTTACACATGAGGAAATTGACCAAGTGGTGGCTCATATGCCAGGAGCCAGATGTTTTTTTAGGTCTCTTTCTGAACGTTTGTTGGCATGTTGTGAAGTATGATTTTTTTATTGTATTTGTGAGAAGTTACGTGAAGGATCGTCAACTTACAAAACATCAATAATTCGTTCATTACATTGATTCCTAAAACCCTTGCCCTAGAGGGTCCGAATGATTATCGTCTTATTTCGCTACTGAACATTTGTTTAAAACTCATCACTAAGCTCCTTGTGAATCAACTTCAGAAGAAGATTCTTGATATTGTGCACATTAATATCAAGGATTGTGTAGGTTGGGAATATGAATATATTCACCAATCTAAATAAACAAGTGCATCTTTGGTAATTTTGAAACTTGATTTTGCCAAAGCGTTTGATACGGTGGAGCATGAGACATCAATGAAGATATTGGAAACTTTAGGTTTCAATAAAGATGGTCGAAGTGGCTAAGAATAATCATGTCTACGTGTAGTTCCTCAGTTTTGCTGAATGGCGTGCCAGGGAAGAAATTCTTCTGTCATGTCGTCGTGGGGTTTTGGAAGGCGACCCCTTGTCACCTTTATTGTTTGTGGGTGTATCAGAGATTTTACAAGCCATGATTAATCATTTATTAAAAAAATGGAATTTTGCATGCGCCCCTTAATATCCCTAATACGGACTTCCCTACTGTACAATACAATATGCGAACGTTGCTCTTCTTATTTTCCATGCATGCATGTCCAATGCAACTAATTGGTCTTAAGGATTTGAGACTTTTGCATGAGGTACAGAGATTATAGTTAACTACATCAAATCTTCACTCATGAAAATTAATGCGTCTGATGATCAGTTAGAGGAGTTCACTACTACATTTGTATATGTTGTTGGTCGGCTGTCATTTACCTATTTAGGTTTCATTTTGGGAACCACTAAAACCACAGTCCAAGATCTCTCTCCATTGGTTGGGTTAGTGGAGTGTAGGCTTAACACAAGTGCATGCTTCCTTAGTTATGGTGGTCTGCTCGAATTTGTGAGATATGTGTGACATGGGTACACCATAACGGGTACTTAGTATTACCATCCTTGTTGCAAAGTTCAGAAAGGAATAGACGAAGGCCCATAAAGAAACCGACATGGAGCAAAAACCCAATACATAGGAGAATAGGAAAGTTAGGAGCATATAGGCCCATATCAGGTAACCGACTTATACTATGTAATTACAACTCGAGGTGGACTCTAAGACCTGGTCTAATATATAAAGGCTTAGGAGGAGCCACCCAGGGGGACAGATTCAACCACAGACGTGATAGCCTGTAACCCTAGATCTTGCATAATACAATCTCGGCGATTCGCCCCTTGTTCATACTTTTTATCGGCTGCCTAGTTTGGCTAACCGATTTGTTGATTCGCCAGCCGTTCTCCTTCCTAGAAACCCAAATCCATCATTATGAGCATTGACAAAGTTAACCCTTTGTCATTGGCGCCGTATGTGGGGATCTTGGATGTTGAAAGCATAATTTCGACGACCTCTTCTTCAAGCAACGACTCGACTGGATCGGGTGACCAGGTGCGCTTCGAAACAATAAATTTTTGTCACTGCCTTGGGAAAAAGAGGAAGATTCATCATTGGTAAACGTGATGGCTACTTTGTCTAGAGTATGCATGCCTAAGAAATATGCGGATTTGAGAGTCTTGAATCAAGAAATGCAAAACAAGGCTCTGTTATTAAAACAACTATAAAAGTAATATTAATTCCAAAGAAAATTTCCCTTGGGACAAATTTGTTTTCTCTCCCACCTGCTCAATCTCGTTGTTCTTTCTGGTGGAGGGATATCTTCTGTCTAGTGGGAGAATATAGAAGTATCTACATATGAGTGGTTCATCTATTCGTTTTTTGAAAGATCTTTTGTAGAATGAAGAGGTTCTATGTGACAAATATCCTCCAATATTTTCGTATGTGTTGGACAAAGATACTCCTCGGTTCTACAAATTCATGTTTGCTCATCTGCCAAAGGATGCGACTCTTAATGCAATTTGGAAGTCCAATGCACTACCCAAGCTAAAAGTTTTTTCTTGGCTCTTGATGATTGATAGCCTCAACACAAGAGAAATAATGCAACATTAAACATTGACATCTTGACCAGGGTGATGGATGCATTCTTTCTGAAGCTACTGCACTTGATACACGGGACCATCTCTTATTTGAATGTGATTTTTCCGTCCACCGCCGGGATGTTTTGAGTGTACATTGGGACACGAATGCTAGCTTCACGAAGATGTTTTTTTTCAGGTAGGGATTCTTTTGTTGGCCCTTGTTTTATGGAAGTCTTGTCATGCGCGGCTTGGAATATTTGCAAGATTAGCAATGATTTTAATTTAGAGGAGGTGCCTATATGTTTTAGTCGTTGGAGAGTTGGCTTCCAGAGAAATCTTGAGATCTTCTAATGCAGAAATTTAAAGTGAAACCAACACTTGTTCAACTGCTTATTGAATGGAGGAATTCTATCTTTCCATAGGGTTTTTACTTATTCAAACACATTTTTCCTCCTTGAGTTGTAACTTGATCTTCAAAGGTCTCCTTCTTCATTAGTTCTAACTTAATATACATAATTACACCACATGGGATTCCCCTACGACAAAGGTGTAAAAAACAGTGACATCTTCTGTAGAATGGTGCATGATGATGGTGATGAAATGGTAAAGTTCCACCTTATTTTTATCCTTTTGAAGTATATAATTGTTACGGAGAAAAAAAGATAACCAATAAAAACTAAATATTCTCATCTTTTGTGTATCTTTCTCGTTTGTATTACTACCAATGGAAACTACATGTCAATGTATGCAATGTATGTACATATGGTGTATGCATGCAAACAAATATAACTGAATGAAATGTTCAATTATGGGTTGCTGATAGAGTTGAGGTTGCAGTTGCTATAATAGTTCTGCAAGTGCTGCTAGCATAGTTCTGCAGGAAATGCTACTAGGTCCAACCACGCCTTATAGGTCACCAGGGAGACATCACACACAACTAACCGCGTTACAACTTTTGCAATGTTTGGCATAACAAGGACAGTTTCATTAAAGTAAGAATGTGTGAAAATATTTAACTCACACAAAAAATATTAGTAATATTTTGCAATCTTGGAGATACACGCAAGATTCCCATGACATAATCATCTACAAAGGTCTCCACTATGGCAGACTATTCTTTTACCTTTGGCATGTGAGATAGGATACCCTTTCACACACAGGTTTGGTAATCATGTGCGATGGGTTGGCCCATCACCAACCCCCGTGTAGAGAAGGTTTGCTAAATCTTGTGAGATGGACCATATTTAACCGTGTCTAATTGTCTTGTTTGTACTAGTGATTTGTGATGTAAGATTTTAATTATAGTAACTACTCATGACAAAGTAAGAACCTTGTAGAAGCATTTTAAAGTTTATAACATGATTTGATTTTTTTCATGAAAGTCCCAACATAAATTATATACCATGCCTCATGAAAATGGTAAAAGATCTCGGGACATGGCTGTTTTGAGATTTTCTAGCTAAAATATATTCTATAAATGTAAGGATAGGATATTAGAGTGTCTAGAATCCAATGCTATTGTATAGGTATAAAACTGGGGGCCAACCCTTACCACATGAAACCAAGCGATAAAACCAAGCAAATACATCGTAAATATTTCACTTACTTACACTAGCATGTCTACAATGTTTTAATTTCTCATATTTATTAACTCACTAACTATTAGTTGAACCTACAAAATCCATTGCTATGATGCCATAAAATCATTAACCTTCATTGTGTTTTACCAAAAGTATAAAATAATAGTATAAATGTAATATGAGTAAGATATAAAATGACACTATTTCTTAAATATTGAAGTTATGTTATGGTCCATTGTAATATTATCGTCTTGTTATAGAAATCATAACAACTAATTGGACCATTATTATCTGGAGGGAGCGATTACATGACAATGAGATTACATAAAGCACCACTATTATACTCATGATACCACTACAACAAAAACACGCAGTAGGGACATTTTGTTAGAGACACTATCCACCATGTCTCTTAAACACTAATCCAGTTGGCCATAAGGACATTAATAGAGACACTTTACAGAATGCCTTAGCGATAGAGACATCAACCTGGAGACATTTTCCAAAATGTCTCTTAGTCTACATGTAAAGACATTTTACAACACATTCTTGAGACCGCCTGAACAATAGAGACATCTCTTTTGAGACACTCTTCATAATGCCTCTTAGCACATTTGTACTGGCATTAAGAGAGGCATCTCTTAGAGTGTCTTAAAAGTAGAGTCATTTTTTAAAGACACTGCATATGTCTCTTTTACAAAGAAAGAAATGTTGCAAAATGCCTTACAAGTGAGATGTCTGCAATACTAATCACTTCGCATAAGCCGGAGAATCTTAAATCTACTTCTATTTCAGAAACCTTAGTTCTCGATGATTCTACCTACTAACCCCTAAATCATGGAGATTTAGTCTACTTGGTTATCTTCAAGGAGATTGGATTAATCTCGTACTCTCGGTGGCCGGTGCCATGTTTTATTGCATGGTCGTAAATCTTCGGCTCTATCATCCTTATCGAATCTTGTGTGGAAAGATAAGAGGCTCTATTGTGAATGAATAGTTTCAGCTACGATCTTGACCCACTTAATAAAGAAAATAAAAGAATAAAAGAATAAAATGTGAAAAAATACAATCATATGGCAGGGACTAATTTTATGTATACTACTCCTAGTTGCTATGAAATATGCTAAACATTATATATATTTATATCTTTTGTAAAAAACATGCATGCCAAGCAAGGCACCACCGCCATGTGCACGTACTTTTTTTTTATTTGTACATTGCCTTGGAGAACCTAGTTAGCGTGGCTGAATCCCTTTTCTAATTAACACGTCTACACGTACATCTGGATCCTTTTTTTTACAAATTAACACGTATACGTTGGCTTGTCCTGTATATTCACCGTGTACGGTGTACATCCCCATGTACATAAAATAACTCGAGTCGGGCCTATTATTATTAGTTTCAGATTGTCCGGTTTATTTCATTAGCACGTACACACGCATGTCGTGCCAATCTGTTTTTTTTTTCTTTCAGGGTTGTTTCAAAATAATTGAGCGCGACAGGATGTGCGCGGGCCGAGGGGAGTTTTGGCAACTTACACGCGCTCGACCAGTTTCTTTTGGCGATATTCGCGCGCTGGACCGATCGTGGGCGCAGCGAGAAAATAATTCGGGCTTATATGTTCACCACGCATTGTCTCCTCCCCAAAACTTCCCCTTTCTATGCCACCACACCGTCGATCTGATCTGCTGCCATCGAAATGGAAAGGAGAAAGACTGTGTGTGCCCTGCTCCTCGAAAGGATTATGGACCCCTTCATCGACCTCGGCCATCTTGTAGCCGTCTTGCCCCTCGCCTTCCCACCCCGAGCGCGGATTTCGGCGATGAATAAGCATCTAACACAAGCGCAGCCGAAATCTCTGCCGCCGCCCACAAAGGTATGTCCGTCCTTGCCCGGCGCCGCCTACCGCCGCCTCCTGCTTTGCTGATTCAAGTGTGTTTTTTTGTTTCTTCAGAAACGATGGGTACATCAGAGCTTCTGCATGCGCGTCCACCCTGATCTCCACCGACGAGGGAAGGGACAGGAGGAGGCATCCACCTTGACGCTGACGTCCTTGAACATGTCGAGAGAATCAGAAGAATTTCCAAGTCAAATATAGAGACTCACACTGGAAGTAGTGTGTAACTTTTTTAGATGATCTGTTCTATGAAAAACTGTATTAGTGGCAGCAAATGTATTCTGAAACTGTAACCCCTAAACACTTGCTTGGCATCGTTGAATTCATGTTGTCACAGGAGATCAAATCGTTGTACATAATATAGAACCAATTTGGCTGTCAAAATGGAAATTAAAAGATTACAGTACATGTGTCATCGTGACATCCAGATTGGGATGCACGTGACCGGCAAGGAGGCACCCCAACCTCTAATAAGAACAAAATGCCACAACAAGGTGTCTCTACATTTTGGAAGAGACAATATATATGTCTCTATGCATTGTTTTTATATTTCTAAAGTCTGAATAAAATGCCCCACTGAAATGTCTCTACATTTTTCGGGATGAATAAGTTGCCACAACAAGATGTCTCTATGATTTTAGAGGCAAGTTAAATTGCCACATAAGGTGCCTACATACCTATACATACACGATCCAAGTGTATCTTTGAAGTGTCTCTATGTGTGTAGATACACAACTCTTTGTCTCTGCATAGTGACTTTAGTTCATATATAGGCATTTCGCAAGATGACTCTATGGTATAAGACACACTGCACATAGTGACACTCTTGAGACAATGTGTAAAATGCCCCTATAGCTACGTAACGGCAATATAAGTGTCTCTATAGAACCAAAATAATTCCTCTACGGGGCAGTTCTCTTGTAGTGTACAGAACAATTCTTAAAATAAGCGGCGACTATGATTCTTTGCTACCTTAACAACTGCTAATTCTTCATTATTTAGCGTTGTAATTACAATTGTGTCATTATTCCAGCTAAACTCCATGTCAGAGGAGAACATTTTATGTTTTCGAATTTTGAATGTCATAATAGATCACCACGCATATCTAAGATTAACTCATTACCTAATACACGAGAACATATTTTTTGAAAGATGTGACTATTTTTTCACGTAACTTATACCCACCAAAAACAGGAGTACACCAAAATAAACCGTACACCAAAGTACAAGTGCACCAAAGTACACCAAACTATAAGTACGCCAAAGCACAAGTCCACCTATAGTGAAACTCGAAGTACACCAAAGTACAAGTACAATAAAATACAAGTACACTTGTAGTGAAACCCCAAATACACCAACTACAAAGTACACAAAAATACAATTGTGATAAAAGCTGAAGTATATCAAAGTACAATTGGGCTGAAATCCGAAGTAAGCTGAGTTACAGTTGTGATTAAACCTGATGTACAACTCTACACTAAGAACCCGAAGTACAGTTACGATCGAAACCCAAAGTACACCTAAAGTATAGTTGTGGTAGTTTTGGAAGTACACCTAAAAGGTTTCACGAAACCTATCAACGGAGATCTAGTTCTGAAAAGATGTCGACGCGAAGATCTCAAAAGTAAAAGCAGTTCGTAATTTAGATAAACGATTATTAAAATATTTCTTTTTTTAAAGAATCCATGAAAAAAGGTAAAAACTGAGACAAATCCACCCCCCCCCCCCCTCTTCTCTCTCTCTCCCCGCCCTTCTCATATTGCTTTCCCTTGCGATAAGTGGCGAGCAAGAAGAACACTTTCGAGAATTTTATTACTCCGTACAACAAACTGCACCACGTGTTGGCACTACAACGCTCACATGTCCCTTTGCAGTGTAGGATTTTTTTAGTGATTTCATAATTTATCAGGAGAACCATGTCCTAAACTGGATACAAAGAACTAAATACCCCCAAAAGTCAGCGACCCTAGGGACAATCTACGAACATAAACCCACACAAGAAATAAAGAAAGAAAACATTCTAAAAAAACACCGAAGCTCATCATACCCACGCTCAATCTAGACACATCCCGTCGCACTGAGGTGGCCAATGCGGCCCACCAGACATGCATGTGTGTTTTTCCGTTCGGGATACAGAAGATTCTAAAAATGCATAAATATGAAAAGTACTACCTCTGACCATAAATAAGACACTCTTTAGTGTATAGATACATCTGAATTTGAAGAAATCTTTGGTATCCTTTTATGAATGGAGGGAGTACATGATTGGATTAGTGTGTTCTCTTGAATCCCACCATATGGCTAGAAATCTAGAGGATTTTGGATAAAAAGTGTTGGACGAAAAGAAACTGTAGCAAAAGATTTGAGTTCATTTATATTTTCCTCCAAATGCAAGAAACATTGGGATAAACTAGTAAAATGCCCGCGCGTTGCTACGGACGATAATACATTTGAACAGATTAAAAATATGGTTAAAATACAAACTTTGCATCATGAGCCTATAACGTTATTTGTACAACACGCTGTAGACAACAACATTGGTAGTACCTAGTAGACAAGGGAACGCAAACAGATGCATCAAGCTATCCCACGGGTTTTATTTCTCAAATTTAGGCTTGAAACACAGAGAGCGTAGTTGCAGATATACAATCAAACGTGTACCAAATAAGGATTATCTTGGGCAATAAGTTTGAGTGGTCGTGCATTGCCACTGCCCCTCTAATTTTGTTCTCCCCGCACATGTGAATATGATGCATCTAAATATTCACTTGTATGAAAAATATAACTTCATGATATTTCAATTCATGATATTTCAAAGCATATTATTCATATTAGTAGAAATCAAGAATCGACTAATTACTGCAACTTATAGTCTTCCTATCTATCACTCTTTTTGCTCCGCTTCCAGCCAACAAATACAAGTTTCGCCTCCACCAAAATGTATGACCTAGTTGTAGATGGCGTCAGGGGTGAGGAAGTAGCAGTAATAAGCATCTACCTTTGTCTTTGCCTTTGGTCTCGAATGTGCATCTCTTACGAAATTACTCTGCATGTTCATTGAATCCAACAATCTCCAAGAACTAAGTGTAAGTTTTGTACCATTTTGATACATGCATGAAGTGCCTATGTAGGGCACCAAGAAAATATTAATTAGAACACCAAGATCCAGCCTCCATTAGAATTGTTTAGAGGGCTTAAGAAATTTTATTTAGAAACATACTTATTTTTAGGTAAAAGGGAGCAAAGTAACCGATCTTTGTTTTGAAGGTGATAAAAACATTTAAGGTATACATAGTAAGACCCACAATGAAACCACACATATATGAAACAAAAGAGAGTTAACCTGAGATATTTCGTTAAGATTATGAGTGTAAACAAAGTCCAAACCTAGAGTTAATTAGATCTGAAGGGGACAGACCAGCCACAATATAGCCTGCTTTGGGACAACAGCAGAACAGAAAGCACAAAAGAAATTACTGTCGCTGGTTCGCACCAAGGCAAGCCACCAACTCTGAACCACAACTACCAGCATCAATACCTCACTAAGGGTGAGCTCCGTTTCGCACTTGTAAAAGAAACATCTGAAGCTCGAAGTAATAACATTCATGAATCTCAACTCACTTAGTTGTTACACTAACTTTAGATAAGATAATTCCATGATCAACTCACCCATTTGCACAGAAATAAAAGCGAAATATACCAACTTCTTGTTTTGTTAGTGTGTTTGCTCGATAAGCAATGATGCTATCACTCCAGAAACAAGTACTATTACACTTCATTATGCAAGTGATAGAAATTATTACGACAACAGTTTACTTTGCTACATCAGACGCAACAACTTTTGAAACTTGAAACTTACAGGCCCTTACCTGAAAGAGGGTAAGGCAAATCTCATCAACGACATATTTACATACCTTGGAGGCATTAAAACCATGTCAGAATACTGCAATCTATTGGAACTCATGGATGCAGTAGCCCCACAAGTTTGTCTCTATGCTTCTTTATTATGACTATCCTATGTTCTTTAACAGCCGTTTGAGAAACCACAAAAGCAGATTATGGACGAAATGTGAACGCATATACCTAATATTCTAAATAAGCCGATAAGCCCTAGAATTTTCCTAATTTGTGTTATGGCTAATATCTTGCAAGAAAAGATTGTGCAGTTATCTGACTGGACAAATATTTCCGTGCAACTACTTGTAACGAATTAACCAATAAAGTCTAATCACAAAGCATTCCATTAGCTTGGGGAAAAATGACCACTACCTAAATTAATATGCATTCACGAATCAGCCAACATGTTAATACCCACAAGAAATAGACCTTTAGAGTTCACTGAATATAACTTAGTATTGTAGCCACACAGTCATCCAACATGTTAATACCCACACGACATAGACCTTTAGAGTTCACTAAAAATTTTCTTATCAGTACATGTTCTCTCTAATAATATCCTTCCGTGAACAATAGAAGTACCATAGTGACATTGGCGGGCCACCTTGGGGACCATCCTGTGACCTGGCCCGGTCTTTCGAAATTCCAAAAAAGTACTACCCGATTGACTGGTCAGAGAAGTCTGCTTATTTGCTCGGCCCAGTACAAGCTCGATAACTCTAGCCTAGCCTAGAGAGACGACGCTCTTCCCGTCATGTACGCTGATTGACTAAAGAGGTAAATCTCCCAAATTATTTCTCTCTTCGTGCTTCTCTCCCGTTACTCAAAATCCCCAATGTTTTGATTTTCTTTCTCTCTTCCCAGTCCCAGTCCATGAGATGGCTAGCTTCTCCCAAATCAGCAGCTTCTTCAATCATCAACGTCTAGCAAACAAATGAAGCTGCTGCTCGAAGCTGACCATGAGTGTTGTGCGGCGGCGGTGGCAAGTTGCAGGCTGGGACAGTCTAGGATTCCAGTAGGCTGGGAAAAGATTTGTTGATTTTATTTCTTCAATCCTACTCATTAGTCCGTTACCATGTGTTTATGTGAATCCCAAAACACACCTTACTTTCAGGCCGATTCCAACTGAAGGAATACCATCGAACTACTGAAGGAACATCATAACATTTTATATATGCTACACGCTAATTCATGTGTTTATTTTACAGAACCAACTATTATTTGTAGGGAGTTCAATTTAGGTGACCTTGGTTCAAGACAAAACCATACAGCCATTCTACAAAAGAATAAGAAATGCAACAGTAGCCGAAGCCATTGGTATAATTAGGGAAACGAATTTCAGAAGGAGAAGCGATCAATTACCTTGCGTGGCGCTGGTACAGCTCTGAGGACATGCTTAGTGACGTTTGCCAGAGGTGGTTGTATTAGAGCATGACCCAGATCTGCATCTTGAGTCAAATCGTCTGGATTCCCTACCCGCGTCGCTTGTAGCAAAGCAAGATTTTGAAAGGCGGAAACACATCAGGAGGGATCAACAGGGAAGGGCAGATGAGTTAGGGTATGAGAGGCACCTGGGCGAGCCGGGGCTGTGCAGGAGAGGTGTCGGGGAGGGTTGTGGTGCCGGATGCCATCCTCCATTACCATTAGGGCAGGGCGAGTGGCACTGGTCTTGGCCACCGGAGTTGGGCATGGCGTCTCGCTTTCTCGAGGCATCGTCCTCGAGTTGGGCATGGCGGAGGCGCCGGCGTGCAAGGCGGAGTGTGCTGGTGCTGGGTGGGTGGCGGCGTGAAAGGCGGCGGCGTAATCGTGTCGGGTAGGCAACAGTGTAATCGTGTGAAGGATTAGTTGGGCTTTGGCCCATTTCGCGCTTGGAACGGAGGACGGAGGAGGACGTGCGACGAAACTGAGGACGTACCACGCGATGGTTGACGACGGAACGCGTTCCCCTTTTTTAGGTAAGTAGAGATTCGTAGACTCCGATCTTCTTCCTCACCAACAAACTCATGACGGCTTTAAAAAAGAGTGTAAAAGAAAAGAGGAACGGGTCTCATAGGAAAAAAAAAGAGTGTAAAACAAACTCAAAGTTTCATAAATGCAAGAGAATTTTGCTCTTCTGGGGCTTTTTTTTTTCCTATGAAGGCTGTTTTTTGTGTACAATATTAGTTTTCTCTAGACGAGTTTGCATACTTTCATTAAACCTTTTTAGTTCGGTATATTGATTTTTTACACAAATTATATACTGATATATAGCTATACTAAGTCATAACCCTTGAAGCAAGTTTCTGTGTGTCGGTGAACGTCTTTTCTTGCATCTCCTGTGCGGCGCATGCGGACAAGTTTATGCATTGTTGTGTTTTCAAATTTTGCATTCAGCAATGCTATGGCATCAAAATTCTGCATTTATTTTTATCTTCATGTGAATTTTTGAATTCTGCAAGTAATCCCTCACTTGGTTGGAATGATTTTAAAATGAACATCTTTTTATTGGTCCCGAATCCAGAATCATATGTTAACGGGCGCCATCTCATACTGAACCCACGTTGACTTTGCAATCCTGAGTCCTGGCTGCCGATCAAGTCAAGGAAGTCCCCATAAAAACTCCTCTAATCTCCAGTACCTTTTAAACTCCAGCATAACCACCGCCCACACACGGAGGAGCAGACACCAACGGAGCTGCAGCGCTAGTGGGGCTACTTGCAGCTGCAGCAGCGTCCAAAATCAAGAAACCAAGATGAGACGGTTCGCCGGCGGCGCCGCGCTGGTGCTGCTCCTCTCCGTCGCCACTACCAGATTGGCCGTCGCCGACTTCTTCTCCCCTCTCAGCCCACTCCTCGCCCCCGTCATGGGTACGTCTTCTCCCCCCTCCCAACGCCGGCAGTGTTACTTACGAGCTTTGGCTGAGGGTTGACTGATGCGAGCAGGGCCGGTATGCAAGGCGGCAGCTTGCGGGAAGGGGAACTGCACGGAGACTTCGGGGCTGCCGGGGTACATGTGCGACTGTGACCCCGGGTGGACGCAGATGCACGTCGGCGACCACCTCAGGTTCCTGCCCTGCGTCATCCCCAACTGTAAGTGCATCATGCTCCTCTTGCCTGACTTGCGTACACCCTTCGCTTCCTTCATCAATGGCCAGGCAGGCCAGCCCACAAAAGTTGGCACCGTCAGCTGTGCATAAATGCATATGACATCTGCGATTCGTGATGGTTAATTTGTTACCAACTTCTTTCTGTACTCTGTAGTCGTGTGCAAATCTGCAGTTTGGGAACAGAGGCTATAGGTCATGTCCTGCTTGTACCTCCAGAAAAATGAGTAACTCTGACCAACAGTTAGGTACCGGATACACATCAGACATTTTGTTGCGAGATTATTTTAGAGAACATGGAATGAATCTTAATTGCTCTAGCACACAACATGATTCTGTAGTCTCGAGCATAATGTGGAAGTGCATAGCTATGCGACGAAGTCCCCTTTGTACCCAAAAGGATGTCCACTTTCTAGACCGAAGAAAGCCAATTTTGCACTGAACTTCCAAACGTACATAAATTTCATTGGCCCAACGAGACGTGTAATAAACGTGGTTTCTCCATTCTGTTTGCTGTCTCTTATACCAAAATAAACAGGCTACGCGTGATTTTGACATCAGTCTCCATCAGACAGATAGAAGGACAAGTCAGACTGCCCAAGTCTCCGTGTCATCTTCGCAGTTTATTTTGTTGAATCAGCACGCAGTGTCATCTTCAGAGTCCCCATGTGTCATTGCGTTTGCCTCTACTCCAGAAGAAATACACAGTCTATGTTTTACCAAAACAACCAGGGTTCATAGTTTTAATAGGGGTCTCTATTAGAAAGAAAAAGAGATAAGTTTCTTTAGATTGCTTGCGCTTCGGTGCAGATTTTTTTTATGAATAACAGGGTCATCTTCAGAGTTTGCCTCGTGGCATATGTTTACTAATCCGATGCACAGATACCAGAGTAATGTTATATCACCCGTACAATAATCAAGCAAGCTTATCTCTTCAGGTACCATAAATCGCTCGTGTTCTAATGATACTTCGGCACTAGCACCAGCGCCTTCGCCCAGAAATTTCTCCCTCTCGCCAGATGGTAACCACTGCACCTTACTTCTATTTATTATCATTTTTATGATCATGCTGTTTCCATTTAATTTGCAGTCATCCTGATTCATCTCTATGTGTAAAATCCTACATGCAGCTTGTGACTTTGCTTATTGCGGATCGGGGGGCACATGCAAGAACGGCACCGGGCTCAGCTACCATTGCGAGTGCAAGGAGGGCTTCAGCAATGTTCTCAACATGACCACAATGCCTTGCTACCAAGACTGTAAGACCAAAATAAGACATTACCAGCTTCGCTTCTGTACAAAAAACCATCCGTCTCAGTTCAACTCCTGGCATCATTTCAGGTTCCTATGGAGCAGATTGCGCGGCCCTTGGGATCCTCCCATCCTCAAACTCCACCGCAGCACCACCAGCTGGCTCCGCGAGCAATGCACCTGCTTCAGGTAAAAAAGCTTCCTTCAGATATGTCTGGACATCGGTATCTGTTCTAATACGCAGTTAACTAACTCACTTTTACTACCTGTGATTTAGCATTTGCAGTATCAGTTTCGCGGCAAATTCTACTTCCTCTGATGATATTGGCCTTGGTGGCGATGATGGGTCAGGCGACATGAACAGAGGATGATTTTATACCACGATAGCACTAGAGAGAGCTTTTGTTCACGGAGTAGAGCTTTTAGCCTGCTAGATATGTGGAGTACTTTGTTGGTGTAGCACGCTGCTTCAGTATTATTGCACGTGAAGGTTCTTCTACTTGGGCAGTTGGTGGTCTGATGTGCAAATGGAATAGCCTGTCTCCGTGTATAATATAATATTCATAAATAAACCGATTGCGTATTTGATCGTTGGTTGGCTGTAACTTTTCATGTTCTCATTTCTCCTGTCGATTTCTGATCGCATTTTGATCCTGCAACCTCTATAAACAAAAAAGTTCGATCCTACGAGCTAAAGTATCAATACTGGCAAAGTGGGCCTAAAGTACAACTGGGCCAGAAGTTTTTTTTTTTTACAATATCTTACTCACTTTATTGATCAAAGGCCAAAACAAGAAGTATTACGTAATACAGAATCATGGGATTCTAGTAACATATGGCGCCCCGGGCCTAGTGATAGAGCATGGCAAGCCAAGTTATGAGCTTTACCGTTTGACTTTCCTCCTTCATGAACAAAGGATATTTCCAGAAATCACCTCGAAGAACACTTGTCTCTTACAATGGGTGCATATGGACAATCTGGTGGCATGCAGACACAATTGTGATCCTCTGTAAGAGCAAATCATTTGCTAGCACGAGGGCCTAAGGTGGATCTGTTATGCCTGTAAAACAACAAAGATAATAATGACCATCTTCACTTCTGAAAACTGCAGCTGAAGCTCTTTTCCCACTCACTTCTGTGATAGCTCGACGCAGGGTCATCACAGATTCACGGCTCAGGGGGTACGATCTATCTGCGGTCTACACTTTGAGAATTGGTTCGGTTAGCTGGAGGTTTTGGCTTGGTATAAGAGCTGATCAACGAAAAATCTCCTGACAAAATGATGTGTTGCCAACGGTGTCTAGAACTCTCCTTTGTGGATCTCCTTTCTCCTTGCCACCTAGATAGCCCATCGGGTTACAAGGATTATAATTACGTCTTCATGCGACAGATGCCATCAGTGAAAAACTCTAGTTTAGCACTCGGATCACGCGTCTCTATCGTACGATCAACGATATGTTCATCCTATAGGAGCTACTTGGATTATGGCATGCGGTTGCCATACCAAAATTTTGGCGTTGACTAGTCTCATAGGCTACCGTTTGGTTTGAATTTTGAAACCCAACTATCGGAACCACGCCAAAATTTTAGTCGCTACTCCCATTGGCCTGGTGGGCGTGGGTATAAACCGCCGGAGCCATAGGCAATACAATCAATTAGGGAGTGCGTCCCAGGACTCCACGTTCCCCACATAGTGTGCATACTAATTTAGCCACCCTATTTCGGTGATGCAACAGATCATAAGGTTGTAAAGACAATTAGGCAAGTCTTGATAAAGAAAATCTTAATTTTGATGACACATTTTACCGTCCACACAAAAGACCGGAAAATCCTACTTCCCGTTCATTGTGGGACGCAAGGCGTCCCGCTAACGCAGAAATACTGTAAGGGCTGGCCCATTAGCGTCACACTTGTTTTTTCATCATTTTTATTGGTTTTGCGGGGTTTTCTGGGTTTCCACTCGTTTTTGTTGATTTCTCCAGGTTTTTCTAATTTCAAAATTGTCCAGACTTGGAATTTGTTGAATTCAAATTCATTTAAATCTTAAATTTTTACAAATTTCAAAATGGTTTAAATTATAAATTGTTCAATTTTGAAAATTGTTTGACTCCAAAATTATTCAACTCTGAAAATTGTTAGAAATCCAAAATTGTTTGAATTTGAAAATTACTTGCATTTAGATTTTGTTAGAATTTGAAATTGCGCAACTTTGAAAATTGGTTAGGTTTTTAAGATATTCCGATTAAAAAAGGAACAACAAGAAAGAAAAAAGTTAAGAAAAAGTAACAATACCCATGAAGGTCTCCTTCAGGTGGGACAGAGTGCCTGCATTTATCGGTAAATAGGATCTCCATTTCGATTGGGGTGCCCCTATATCCCGCTCGTGTGCGTGTGGAAGTACCGCACGACGCAGGGACCTCCTCCGTACGATCCTCTTGGCTGGCCTAGCTACCCAAGGAACGGGCCCTTTTGTAGTTTTTTTTTTCTTTTGATGTCTATTTTATTTTATTTTCAAAGATTTGAAACCTTCCAGATTTTGAAAATAAGATCATATTTGAAAAATGTTTAGAGTTGAAAAGTTTTCAAATTTGAAAATTGTTCAGAGTTGAAAAATGTTCAAATTTTAAAATTGGTCAAAGCTGAAAATTATTCAAATATCAAAATTGTTCAGAGTTTAAAATTGTTCCAAATACAAAATTATTCAAAGTTAGAAAATGTTAAAATTAGAAAAAAGGTTCATAATGCATAATAGCTCGACTGTCAAAAACTGAAAAATCCATGAGAAAAAATACCAGAAGAAACCGCTTTGTAATGAACCTAATAAACAAAAAAAAAGCGACCAAAAACACGATCGCACATGGGCATATTAACGCTCCCACTGAAGCAATAAATAGGGTTTGACCTTTGAGGGTTCCCCTCACGCGCCTCCGTGTCGGGCCGGCCCAGCTGCCCAAGAAAGCTCATCTCCATTTTTTCTACTCCCTCTGGTTCATATTAATTGACTCTAATATGAATGTATCTAGACACATTTTAGTTCTAGATACATCTATATTGAAGTCAATTAATATGAATTGGAGGAAGTATTAATTTTTCTAAAAAGAAAATAGATTGCAAACATTCAGATTATAAAAAATGTTCAAATTTGAAGTAATTGTACAAATCCGAAATTTGCTAAAATTTAAATTTGCTCAAATTCGAAATTTGCTGAAATTCAAATTTATTGAAATTTGAAATTTTCTCGAAATTTGCTCGAAAATGGAAATTTGCTCGAAGTTTGAAATTTTGCTTAAATTTAAAATTTACACAAATTTAGAATTTTCTCAAATTTGAAATATGCTCAAGGTTTAAAAAATGTTAAGATTTGAAAACTGCTCAGATTTTAAAAATTGTACAGATATAAAAATTGTTCAAATTAAAATGTTCAAACATAAAAGAGACAAAAAAACGAAAAACCGAAGAAAACGGACTAGAACCGAAGAACTAGAAAAAATCCGACCAAAAAGCGAAAAAGCAGCGAGCATGCAGCGAACCCGCGGAGAGGCAACGTGTGGTAATACCCGCTAATGAGCCAGAAATAGGTTTTCCCGGGGGGGGGGGGGGGGGGGGCTATAAACCGATCTTATCGGTGGGTGCAAGACACCGCACACCCCCCCACGACCCGGGTGGCTCAGTGGGCCGCAGCCCATCGCATCAGGCGAGCTTCTTTTTTCTTTTTTCTTCCTTCTTTTCTTTTCTGTTTTTTCTTTTCTATTTATATTTTCGTTTATTAAAATCTAAAACTTTTTAAATAATTTTTTGAGAAAAAATATATTGGAAAATTGAATAATTTTTTGAAAATGTACAGTTTTTAAATTTAAACATTTTTAACTGAATAATTTTAAATTTGAACTAATTTAAATTTTGAACAGTTTTTAAATCTGAACAATTTGGAAATTTGAACATTTCCTGATTTTTTTAATATGAATTTTTTTAGCTCAATTTTTTCGAAAATTGAACATTTTTTTGGCTATGAACAAATTTCAAATTTGAACGATTTTCAGATTTGAACATTTTTCGAATTTGAACGATTTTCCAGATTTGAACATTTTTCTTATTTGAATAAATTTTAGATTTGAACTTTTCAAATTTGAACAAAAAGAAAAATAAAAAAAGAAACAAAAAAAACAGAAAAAATGAAAAGAAAAGAAAAAAGGAAAAGGAAAAAAAAGAAAAAAAAAGAAACAGAAAACAGAAATAAACACAAAATGGGCCGACTAGGCTGGTCCATACCGCGCGTGAAGAGTGTGCGGCTCGTGGTAACGGCCGACCTGGTCGGTGCATAGGAACCTCTGAGCTAACGTAGCCACTGCCACTGGGCTTGAAGTTTAACTAGGCCAGAAGCGGTCGGCAGCCTTCAGCATTCCTTACCAGGGCCTCCATAGCTTCTTAGTCATTGGGCCCTCGGGCAGATATGAATTGGTTGATCAGTGAAATTTCTCTTGTTTACAAAATACTATTTTCAATTTTCTCTGGAAATAATTCAGTGAAATGTATTTCCTTCGATTCATTTTTTAATTTCTCTCTGTTTTTTTTGGTTTGTTGAAGAATATATATTTTGGATAAGGTAACGGTGCTAATGCTGTTTGCGTGGAAAGTGAAGGAGGCACGTGATAAGTTCGACGGCGAAAGCACAAAATAATTTATTATTTTCAAGTGAAGCACAAAATAAAACTGTGCAAAATAACATGGCACACCCTCAATAATGCGCCAAGCCATGGGATGTCTCACAAAACAAGCCTCGCTCGCCCAACTGCTACTGAAAAAACATCGACTGACCATCTCAAAAACTGAAGCGAGGTAAGGCAGAGATATCCTACTAGGAAAAGATCGTTTAGCAATGTTGTCTAAACCCAACATTACATTAACAGTGCACAGCTGACACAGCCACCATGATCTGCACGAATCCGCATCTGCAGATCCTTCACTGTGTGACCGCCGGAACGGCTAGCCTCTGGCTCCCGCCTACAGTTTCAGGATTTCAGCTGCTCGCTTGCACCGCACGCACGTACAGAGCCCCTGACGAATCTTTGCGTCTGCAGGCGAACCACGTTTGCTCGACTCTGTTTCGTTTGATCTCTTTCTTCAGTTATACAGTTACACTGCCTCGTTCTTGTTCATCTGTTCTGCGTGGAGGCGAGCGAAACCACTAACGTTGCTGCGAGAGCAAGCGACCGCACTCCCGAAAATGCTGTTCTTGCTGGGGAACAGATGGCAACCTGCAAAGACATGGACGGCGCTCTTTGTGTGTTTTCTAGGAGGAAAATCTGCAGGGTGTCTAGGTCACAGAGAACGGCGCCCTTCCAGTAATCTCGTTTTTCTGTAGAGGAGCACAAAGATTATGCGAGTGGAGAACTGAGAGCATCTCCAGTCGCGTCCCCCAAATCGCGCCGGATTGAGTGTTTAGGGACGTGTTTTGTTCGTGCCGTCTTTGGGGGACGTCGCTCCCCAGCCGCGTCCCCCAAACGCTTCCCCCAAACATTTAAAATATTTTTTTGACATAGAACCATTTATCAAATATAGCATATGAATAAAAATGTTTGCGAGGATTGTTTTCAAATTAAATTACAACAAACAAGTAAACAAATATAATAAATATGGCTAGATGCTAGATCAAGGTGCCACGGTATTTCCTTCGATCCTCCACAAATGCTCAACGTGATTAGATTGAAATTGTTCATGAACATTGCTGTCACGGATCTCTGCGTGCATGGCGAGAAAATCAGCAAAATCTGCAGGCAACTCATGATCAACCTCCGCAAGAGGGCCTTCACACTCA
Source organism: Lolium perenne (assembly GCF_019359855.2). NCBI lineage: Eukaryota > Viridiplantae > Streptophyta > Magnoliopsida > Poales > Poaceae > Lolium > Lolium perenne. The sequence continues at coordinate 360,635,284 of NC_067247.2, read as the reverse complement.
TAGGGACCAACATGTGACCTAGCATGATTCTTGCGGTCATCCTCGATGATCATGTTGTGCATGATCACACAAGCCTGCATCACCTCCCACATTTGGTCGTGAGACCAGCTTAGAGCAGGGTACCGGACAATGGCAAATTGTGCTTGAAGCACACCAAATGCCCGCTCGACATCCTTCCTGCAAGCCTCCTGTCGCGTACCAAAGTGGGAATTCTTCAGACCTGATGGATTCGAGATTGTTTTGACAAAAGTGGTCCATTTTGGATATATACCATCGGCTATATAATAGCCTTTGGTATATTCGTGGCCATTGATCTCATAGTTGCATGGTGGAGCATGCCTTTCCACTAGTCTGATGAACACCGGAGACTGCTGCAACACGTTGATGTCACTATGTGATCCCGCCATGCCAAAGAAAGAATGCCAAATCCACAGGTCATAATCTGCCACATCTTTAAGCACCACACTGCAATATTCATGACGCCCTTTGTATATACCTTGCCAAGCAAACGGGCAGTTCTTCCATGCCCAGTGCATGCAATCGATGCTTCCAAGCATTCCAGGGAATCCTCTGGCAGCATTTTGTGCCATGATCCTTGCAGTCTCTTCCTTAGTTGGCCCTCTCAAATAGTATTTGCCAAAGTTTTCCACCACAGCTCGGCAAAACTTGTACATGCACTCAATGGCAGTAGACTCACTCATGCGAAGGTAGTCGTCCTGTGTATCGGCAGGTGCTCCGTATGCAAGCATCCTCATGGCGGCGGTGCACTTCTGAATGGACGAGAACCCGACAACGCCTACAACGTCGAGCTTGAGCTTGAAGTAGGGGTCGAACTCTCGAACGCCGTGGAGGATATTCATGAACAGCCCCTTGCTCATCCTGTACCGGCGCCGAAAATTGTCGGCATGTGTTGCATCATCGGCGAAGTAGTCGTTGTGCAGCATGGCATGCCCCTCCATCCTCTGCCGGGGCTTCGACTTCCTTCTTCCCGACCTTGATCCTCCGCGGCGCGGCCTCTTCCTCTTCTCCGCCTCAACGTCAACCATGTCCTGGAGGGACGCGATGATCAGCAAATGCTCCCGCAGGTCGTCATCGAAGGCTTGCTCGTCCTCCAGCAGCAGGGCAAGCATCTCATCATCGCTGTCCATGGCTAAAGCAAAATCATTGGTTAAAATTGCGCCGAGGCAGACGACGCAACAAACAGCGGCCAATCGCGCCTACCTGGCAAGTCGTCGAGCACCTTCTGTGCGCGGAGGTGGGGCGGATTTGACGGCGCATTCTGGGACGCGCTGGCGAAGCGGCGGCGGCGGCACGACCCGCGGGAGCCCCAACCGCGACAACGATGCCGACTTTCAGCAGATATCAGACGCCCAACCGGGCGGGAAATCCAGCGGCGGCTGTGGGGTGGGAGGCGCGGGAACGAAGGAGCGACAAGAAAAGAGGCGCGAACCAACGGTTTATGCAAATAGTCGCCGACATGTGGGAGTCCGCCTCGCTTTTCGGTGTGTCCGACGTCCCCGGTGCATCCCCTGTAGGACGGGGACGGGCTCGGGGCGCTGGACACCGTATCGGGCGCGCGCCGGACAAAAATGGGCTTTGGAAGACGCGGCTGGAAAGGTTTTTTTGGTCCGACGCGCCCAAATCCCTTTGAAGAACCCTTTGGGGGACGCGGCTGGAGATGCTCTGACATTCCTACTTATCAACAACATTTTCTACACATGAAAAGCAGCATTCATATTCCGACAGCTGAGTTGAGTTTATCAAATCGAAGTTTATCAACAGATGTAGTAAGATCTTGGGTGCCGTGAGAGCTGGAGCTCCTTTTAGGAGTCACGTACCATGTCTGGCCGGCTTCATGGGCTTTAAAAATGCTCAGGGACATGGCTCAGTCTCCCTCACTGACAGGAGCTAGTACGTCCTGATAAGTTTTTTTTACATGAGAGCTGCAAGAAAAACAAGATGAAATCAGACATCTCCAGCTCGCTCAGCACACGGTCACAGATAGGAAAGAACGAGGTTGGGCGGAATGACCAAAAAGTTGAGAGGTAGGAAAGCCAGCATTCCTGTTTCTGCAGAGGGCTCTGTCTGCCTCTCACCTCGCCTCATCGTGCGTGCCTGAATGTCACAGAACGCTGCCACCATAATTCAGAGATGATTGAGCCATACTAGCCCATATACGTAGGCCTGCGAACAAGCTGAGCCTAGCTAATGTATGCGTGCAACTGCAAGCAGATCATCGGTGACGATAAACTACTTGTAATAGGACATGGAGTGGCATGGCGTCCAAAATATTCAGGCCTCCTCTCCTCTCTAGGGAACTTATGTTGATTTGACGCGAGTAAAGCAGGAGCAGCAGCTAGCAGGCAGCAGTAACATAAATTAGTGCCACTCTCACTGCCAGAGGGGAGGAACACAGTGCCTAGCCTACCATAGCTCACTGTTGCTGTGGCATTTGTATACTACGCGAGCAGGCTTTTTGGTTTGTTTCTTGGTCCTGTGATAAAAAATGGAGAGCGCTGATGCTGCAATGCAAATGCAGGGTGACTCTGTACCTGTAGGCTGTAGCTCTACAATCCTCCTCCTACGGTGCAATCTATCCTTGCCACTGTTCACGTCTGATCCTTTAGGGGTTTGCTGGACCTCCTTTCCATGGCTTCCTGCGCGCTCTCATACTATATGGAGCTGGCTGAGCTCTGCAAGGCACATGCTCTGCCGTGGTCATGGAGTGTGCTTGTGCTGGCCGCTGGGAAGGGGTAAGAATTGTTCTGGACATTTTGATGGGGGAAATTGTTTCTTTCAGAGCGGTGTGTGCACGGATGCAGGGTCACGAGAGGAAGGGAATCCCCAAGAACAATTATGCTAGGCATCAGACCTGAAGAATGTAGTAGTTCTTCATTCCCCTGCCCTGAAAGATGATGCAATAAATAGCAGCATCGAGCAGCGCTCAAACTCATGAACACAGGAGGGATTGATGAAAATTAGCTGCAAAATCACTTCCCAAAACCAGAAGGTGGAGAAGAACCGACGAGAGAGAGAGACCACCAACGTCCTGATCCATCTCTCCCTCTTTCGGTAGCACAAAAGACATAACCGGCTAATTAATTACAGCACATTACACTCGTTAAAAAAAGAAGCTCCAAGAACTCAACAATGTTATTACTACATAGGTACATCGAAGAAGCCTCTTCACGATTGTTTTTGTCTCCGTCGATCTGCCTGTGCTCTGCGCTCCCCTTCACTTCCTCTCTAGCTAGCTCCGAGCTGGTTTGCTGTGCTCGATCCGTGGCCTTGAAGAGCCAGCTCCGGCGAGAGAAGTGAAGCTGTACTGGTACGCCGGGAGCAGCGAGCAGCACCAGAGTATGAAGAGCATACATATATGTGCAGTGCAGACGAAGTGGTTGGTTGGTCGTGGACGGGCGCGCGGGTCAAACCGGGCTCAGGCCTCAGGGCATGAAGAGCCTGTCCCCGCACTTGCAGCGCCAGGCCTCCGGGTAGTACTCGAGCGGGAAGCTGACGCCGGGCTGGATGGCCACGTGCACCGCCCGGCACGGGCGGCAGCCCCCGCACCGGCTCCGGCACGTCGGCGGCGACGACCCAGGCCCCACCAGCTCCCTCCGCCTGGCCGCAGCCGCAGGGTCCCAGGAGTACTGCTGCAGCGCTCTGCCGCCGGCGCCGGTCCTCCGGCTCGTCGCCGCGCACGCACCTGCAGGATGAATGTACGTGTGAGCTAGGGCTGGCCATGTAATGCCGGCGCGGAAGGAAGGTTGTAAAGACAGGGCCGGGCAGCGCGCGGAGTGTTACCGATGGCGGCGGCGAGGAAGAGGAGGAGGAGCGGCGCGGTGAGGCCGCGGCGTCTCGGCCAGCCCATGGACGCGCGGACGAGCTAGCTAGCTAGATCTCGTGTCGCCGGCCGGCCTGGCTCTCGCTGGAACTGGAAGGCTGCGCGCAGGAGGCCGGGGTGCGCGAGCGAGGGGAGAAGGAAGCAAAGGGAGCTAGGTAGGCGGTGAATGGCGCAGCTGGAGGTGCACGAGGGGGCCTGACTGACGCGGACGGCAGGGAGTGGAGTGGAGTGGAGTGGAGTGTGTGCGCGAGTCAATCCGCACGCACGCACGGATTCATGGACCGCTCTCTGGAGTCTGGGGCGAAATAAAGAGAGAGATGCAGAGATGGGGTCGGCTGGGTGTTTGCCCGTGTTGGTGGGTGTGCGCACCTCACCTCACCTGGGTGGCCGCCGGCGCGCGCGGTGGCTGTTGCTATTTGGAGTGTGACCGCGTGAGGAGAGATGCGGCGGCTTTGGGCGTCGCTCGCTCGGGCCGGGGCAGGCGGCGGCAGCAATCCGGCTCGCAGTCTGTGCGCCCTGCGTGGTGGCTGCCGAGAAGCAAGCCGGGTCCAGGCACGGGCGGTGCTGGGCCGTGCCACGTACCATGAGCCGTGGGCGGGCCAGGGTGCCCAGGGTCGGGGTCTCCAAAGCTGCGATGTTGAATACGCCATGCAGACTTTTTTTTTTTTGAAAACCAGACTAGCTACCAGAGTACTTGGTTGTACGAATTAGATATGTTTTCATCAGTAAAATGCACCCACAATACTTAACTTGATACCTAAAATAAATATGGTCATCCACCTCTCGAATATGAAACATACTGTAGCTAAATACTAGGTATGACTTAGTGTTCATCTAGATCACTGGCTCATCGTTGCACCCATGTATTTGCTAACGTGGCAATGCGTTGACCGATCTCTGGCAATGATTTTTTTTGCAGAAAAACACCTTGAAAAAATACTAGCAGATGTCATAGATATTTTTCCTTTGGAAAGTTATAAGGAGAGAACATTCTAATTAGTGTCTCCCGGTCCTGGTGATAGAGCCAATGATTCATGGACTTGGTTTTAAAGGAAGAAGGTGTGTAGTTCGTCGTCTAACCGGCAAAGAGGAGGCACGATTTACGCAGGTTTAGCCCCCCTCCCCCGAGGGTAAAACCCTACCTCGTGTTTGTCTGTTTTTGATTGATGATGGTAGTTACAAGGTCGCCTTGATGTTTGTGGTGTTCTCTCTAGCTAGATTGGATTGGATTTGATCCCTCTCCCGGTGGTCCCTCCTAGCCCTTATAAAGGAGGCTAAGTCTCGGGTATCGTATCTAGGTTGGTTACATGTACTTGCTCTTAAGAACTTGATGATTGCCAGATTATCTTAGCCTTCTCTTGATCCTTAGCAGGTCATCAGGTGGACCTCTTCATGTTACACCGTACCAGGTATGCTAATGTAGGGCACCAAAGGGTTGTGCCCACTTCATCTGGCACATGACGTGTTCCTGGCCGTCTATCGTGACTCGCAGGGGTGTCCCTCTCTGACTAAACACAAATATGTCAGTTGTCGGCATGGCATAGACGGTAGACTGGCCCAGTCTTCATCCCTTCCATGTTCACACGTAGATCGCCCCACTAACATTTTCCGCCGCTTAAAGTTCCCTTCCTCGGTCGAAGCAAACACACGCCGAAAAGCATTTCCCTCGCTCATCGACAGTGCAGCCGCGCCACTCATGCTGACAAGCATATGCTCGCGCTCGTTAATCGGGTGTGAGTGGCGTGATTTCTCTGTCTTGCGACCAGCGATAGGGGCGGTGACCTGGCGACACAACCACGCAATCGTGCTAACAAGTTGCCACCTGGCGCAGGAATGTAGCGGATATGCGAAAGCTGAAGATGGTGGTGCCAACGTCCGCATCAGCCTCGACACTCGCGGCAACGGCGGGGGAGGAGTAGGTGGCCAAGGTTTTGCGATTTAGCCCAATATGTTTTATTTATTTGAAAACAGTCCACGTGGACAGTATGAGGTTGACAAACGGTTCCACTCCCTGCCACATCGGCGAATACATCGATGTACGGTGAGCCAATTACCTAGATAAACACCAAGTCATACTAGTTAGGTTCCGTAGCATCTGAAAGGTGGGTGACCATATAGATTTTGGTGGTTTAAGTATGATTAGTGCATTTTTACTCTTTTCTAAGGGAGCAGAGTACGAATGTTAATCAAACTGATGCATCACCAGATATCCATGCATGATTGCCTACCAGCGTGTAGGCCGACGCAGACATGACACGCTCCCACATGATTGTCCATCAGCGACCAAAGTCATCAAGAACAATGTACTTACCCATCACACGGTTCGCTTCATAGTCACAGCGTTACCTTGGATCCCCTCGAGCCTTCGTCACGTCTCCAGTTAGGCAGCTCATGAACGTACATATAGCTCCGGTCGAGCTGAGTACCAGCATTGCTTGTCACAGCTACAAGATGGATGGGTCAGTCCCTTGGACCTATAGCTTCGATCGAACTGTAGCACGCGCAGTTCTCTCGTTGTGTGATCTATCCCGCGAACACCGCATGAACTTCGATGCGTCAATCCGCAAGTGCGCTGGATCGGAAATGGCAGTTAATCGTGACACATTTGCAGCTAGGCTGCCTAGATTCCGCCTAATCAGTCCTTGCTCGGCCATGTAGCACTTTGCAGTAGATTTCTCGATCTTGGATTAATAAAATTCGGGCAATTAGAGGGGCAAGTACACTTGGCTGACACATGCCTCTGCATTGTAGGTACTAGAGTAACTGGACGCGAAACCTAAAATTCGTGGTAATTTTAAGTACTGGCACAAAAACCTTTGGGCTTGAAATGATTCCCATAGTATCCTAGGCAAAAAAGACAAATTTATGAAAAATATAGCCTGAATAGTAAATGAATATGGGGCTTGTGCAATTAGGTATTTTAACCAGATACAATGGTAGTAATTTCCTCACAAATTTTAATATTATTTTGAATCACTGTTCTTTTGTTTTGGATTCATAAGGTGCTTGACACCCATGAATGTATTTCCCAGTTGCTCTTCGCTAAACCCAAACCCCTGCCGGCTAATCTGCGATGTTGGAAAAAAGGAATACTATACACAGACCGAGACAACATATTGAATTATAAGACGTTTTGGATATTTTGATGTGAACTACATAAATCGAAATAAGTGAACATGTACACTAAAATACGTGTAGATGATATTATCTCTGTTTCGAAATATAAGTTTTTTAGCTGAGAAATCCATTTTGACTCATAGATGTAGATGCACCCACAATAGTATGTCCGAGTGAACATCATGGATTTTTTGTCGGAATTTTTTAAAATTTTAAAATTTGTTCAAAATATATTTTTCATAATGGATGCATCTACACCGATGAGCCAAAACACCATGTCCGACAAGATATTACAATTCTAGCATTTTTCATTGGCAGCCACATGGAAATACGCCGTGTTTGCCTCCCCACACAAGGCCCATCTCGCCAGCCCTCTCTGGCTCAAGTACTCTTCTTCTAGTCAGTAGAGATTCATGGCTTCTTTGATTCATAGAATTTTCATAGCAATTATGTAGGATTTAGATCTTATGGGAATTTTTTCTACACTAGTTATTTGATTCATAGGAACATATCCTATAAGAAGTAATCTTATAGAAATATTGTAGTGCAAGTTCTACATGAATAAAATATTAGGTTATACCTCATAGAAAAATTACTTTGGCAAATCAAACACAACTCATCTTCCTATAGGATTTAACTAGGCACAACATCTGAATCCTATGGCTTTTCTATTTTTATAATTTTTCAATCCTGTGAATAAAATGAGCCCTCAACAATTATTCTCGTAGGTTACACCAGAAGGCCCACTCATCTTTCTCAACACCAATCGAGTCGGCCATGTGATCCAACGTTTGGATCTGGCTAACAAGGGCATCCTTTTGTTGCTTTGAGACATTGCCCAAGTTCCTACTCCTAATAAATGACAGACAATACTTGCATATTCCTTCTTATGCTATCAACAAACAAGAACGATGCCACACATATAATTTGTTTTTACTAAGTATGAGACCTTACAATTTGGTGTTGTCGAGCACAATGCTCATAGTTATGTTGCATTTGGATTGAAACATGGTTTAAAATGCTCTTGTGTTCTATTTTTTTTTCGATAAGGAGCGCTTTATTACTCAAAATAGTTTGAAGCATTACACTCAGCCTCTGGATAACTAGGATGCACACAGCCGTTTAGTAGTCCAGTATCAAACAAAAGGAGATAAAATGAACGATGTAAAAAGCCAACTACTATAAAGTTCCATTGGCTTCAATCCTCCGACTATACAACCACCCATGTTGGGAAATAAACTCCCTGGCCGTGTTATCCAACTATGTAGATATCTCCGTAAAGAGGTCTCGATCTTCCAAACGCTGAAGTGGCGACCATGAACGGAGCAAAGTTGTGCACCGGTAAATAACCGCCTGCATGATAGAGGAATTTTTATCATTAAAAATCTTTTCATTTCTATCTAGCCAAAGCGACCATGCTACCGTAATCGTTCTCACTCTGATAATAGTTTTGTACCTAGGACCAACCCCATTTAGCCAATTGCCATAGATGTTTGCAATGCTACGAGGTGGATATAAGGTAGACCCTATCTGAATGATTGACCATATAGATCTAGCAACCAGACAACTGAAGAAAAGGTGTTTTATTATCTTATCTTTCTGACAAAACACACATTTCGTACAACCATACCAGTTACGTTTTACAAGGTTATCTTTAGTAAGAATCACACCTCGACGAAGATATCATGCAAAGACATTTGTTTTAAGAGGTATCTTCATCTTCCAGATGGATTTATTATTTAAAACCGGTTGTGTTGGGATGCACAGAGATTTGTACATGAAGCTAACAGAGAATACACCATTCTTGGTTAGACTCCAACGAAATTCATTTGTCCCCTTAACCAGGTGAATTGGATCCAACCACCGAAGCAAATCGTTTCAAGCGACTAGCAGAGGACCAATGAGATCACGTCTGAACGTCATAGAGGGAGGGGAAGATTCCAACACATTCTGCAAGGTATCCCCTTTATGACGAACAATACTGTACAAAGTTGGATACTGTTCGCGAAGAGTGGTTGTTCCCAACCATTTATCCTCCCAGAACCGTATCTCCGCCCCATTCTTAATGGAGACAGAACCAAAAGGGAAAAAAAATTAGTTGCCATGACGCCAGCCCAAAATGTGAATCACCTGATTTCCAAAGAACCTGAGAGATCGCCTTTGAGCCAACATACTTTTTCCGCAACAGTTGTTGCCACACACATCATCCTTCGTTAACAACCTGACCAGCCATTTACCAAGCAAGGCCCTGTTCTTAACTTCAAGATCATGGATACCAAGTCCACCTTGATCTCTTGGACGGCATACAACACTCCATTTAGTTAACTGGTACTTTTTCTTCTCACTATCCCCTTGGCAAAAGAATCTTGATCAGAAATAATCCAATCTATGTAAGACTCCTTTTGATAACTGGAAGAAAGAAATCATATACAGTACCATATTTGTAAGTACTGAGTTTATGAGAACTAATCTCCCACCTAGAGACAGAAATTTTCCTTTCCAACTGGTAAGACGTTTTTTAAATCTTTCTTTAACAATTTCCATTCAGCCTGCGTAAGCCAGCTCTTGTGTTCTGTAATGTCCCAGGTTTAGAGACGATCGAGGGGTAGAATTTAGAAAGGGATGTGCATTGCATTGTAAATTACGGGGAAATTTTGCGCTTTTAAAACAAAACTGCATCGAAGGGGAACAGGTTTCTCTCTCGACATCCTACAGGGTTAGGGTTTCGAGAGTGCGATGAACTTGTTCTTACTTAACTAGATTAGGGTTTTGAGAAGAGAGAAGAGAAGATGCATCACAATCTTAAGTTGCATGATTGAATTCTAAATTAAGTTGTATGATTGAATTCAAACCAAATTTGAATTTGAATTTCAAATTCAAACATTAAATAAATAACCATAATTCAATTATGAGGAAATTCATCTAGTCAAATATAAATAATATACATTATGAACAATACAAATAAGAAGACAAGCTCATTAGAGAAAAACTTGAGCTTTATTGATTAACACACATTATACAATGTCTTTACATTATTCACAAATAAAATAAAGGAATATTACAACATATTACAAGAATTGGACAAAAATAGCAAAAGAAAAGAAAAGGAAATTACAATTCAATGATCTATCCTAACACTACAAGCTAAACTTCATTTAGTCTTGTACTTGATGATCTTCATGATCATTGGATCATCACTTTGCTCCCTGTACACAAACACAACAAAACAAAGGATTATGCCAAGTGGCATTGCCACTTGGCAGGTTAGAAGAAAATAGAACTTGAGCAGATATGGATCAGCTCTACCGAGCTGATCATCTCACAGCTAAGGACCAAGTCCAAATACACAGCACCAGGCTACACACACACACAGCCTGCTCACATGGCTGTGTGCATGCAGCACACACACACAGTGAGTCACCAAAGGGGAAAGGTGGAGCTGTCGACCAGAGAAACAAGAGCCAACCATATAAGACCTTTCCACAGTAAACCCTAGTTCATCCATCGACCAACCAACAGGGTAAGTCACCAGGAACCAAGAACAGTCAAGAACAGCAAGAACAGGAAGAACAGCCAGAGCTGTTCAACCTGTCCAAAATCACCACTGAATCAAACCAAGATCACAAGCTCACAAGGAGGAGCAGGACAAGCACCAGTTCATCACTGAAGCAATCCTCTACACCAACCCTATTTCTAGGAGCTGGAGTGAGGTATACACAAGAATCATGAGCAAGCATCTGTCTTGCTCATAAATAAGCATATGCACCAATCACACACAAGCAAAAGGGTGTGATACCCTATTTGTGTCATCATCTGGCTACTAAGCCATATGGTGCAAGCAAAGGTAGTAAAGGCCATTAGGAAATCATCTTATGGGAACAGCAGCTATGAAAATTAATGCATAACTGAAGAAATCCAGCAAGAGATGAAGACACAGCTAGCCTAGTCCCATACTTAGCACCTATAGCTAATGATGCCATCAGACTGATAGACACTCTGTGTCTATCCATGTTGTCAACATCAAAGTCTACTGGGGATCCATCAAGGGATTAGCCAGTGAGCATCTATTCACCACAGAAAGCCAATACTGGTGGGAGCTACCCTAACAGCAATGATTTACTGTCAGGGCCACCTCAACCACTTTACTAAATCCCACAGATAAGCTAAGCACATATATCATTACCCAAAAGGGGTTCAAATGGAGCTAGGGTTCCCAATATCTTATTGGCATCCCTCTAGCTCTACTAAATCATCTCATATGATCATCACTGCAGCGATTCACATCATTTATCTATTTAGCCAAGCAAGGAATTACAGATAAATGAAACAGACAAGTAACCAAGCACTAACATCCTGCCAGTGACCCAATGGCTCACTGCAAGCATCAGATGATGCTTGAGCAAGCAGTAACCTCACTAGCACAAGTGCATGTGTCACACAGACACCAGGATGAGCACCAGATAGGCACAGGCAATGAGTAAACATGAAAGCCACAAGCAAGTGGTGATCAATTGATCACCAGAGCCTGCTAGGGCATGCCACTGCAGGCTAGAATCAATTAATGGCATCACATAGGAATTATATGAATTAAGAAGCCACAGTAAGCAACAATTGCATCACAGGCTAACACATAAACCAAGTTTATAATTGTATCCAGAAGCATATCATCAAGGAATTGATGAATATGGTCAACAATTAAGCAAGGCCAAGCCTACCATGAGCCAGAACTCAATAACCACCACACAAACAACATTCTCTCTTGCTAAATAGCAAGAACCACTCACAGTAATGCACTAAGGGGGGCAGAGCATATCACAGCACAAGACAGCAAGCATGGCAGAAACAGCACAGCAAGCAAGCATGGCAGTAGCAGCACAGCAAGCAGCACACGCATGGCAGTAGAGCTCGGCACAGCTTAGGCACCAGGAACAGCAGGCAGTGACCAGAGCTAGATTAGAAGGAAAGGAGAAGAGGAAGGACAAGCAGTAGAGCAGTAGGGAGGCGAGGAGCACTTACAGGTGACGCGGGCGAAGAAGCACGGCCATGGCGGCCACGGCGGCACACGCCGGAGGCATGACAGCGCTAGGCCAGGCCTGGTCAGGTTAGCGCCGCCACGCCCAGCAACACCACGGCCAGGCGCGGCAACACCGCAGCATCAGGGGTGCCGGCAGGCGGCGCATCGCCATGAATCCTTGCGGCCAGGGTTGCAGGCGAGTTGAGGCCGCGCGGTGGCGAGGTAGAAGCACAGATCGACGCGGACCACCGTGTCCGCCGTCGAAAGGCGGATCAGATCCACCTGATCTCGCCGGCGGCGACGGCCTGAGTTGGCTAGAGAAATTCCGAGAAGGGGGCGGCGACGAGGAAATCGCCAGAGAGCGGAGAGGATTAGGGTTCGGTGCGAGGAGAGAGGAGAGCGAGTGGGCCGACCGAGCCAACAGAGCGGCTCGGGTTCGACCTAACCCGTTGGGCCACCCTGACAGGTGGGGCCCAAGGGCATTATAGTCATTTCACAAAATGAGTTAAAAACAGAAACTTTGAAATTACATAAGAAATGTTTAAAAGCTCTAAAAAAATAATTAAAAATATGAAAATTGATCAGCATAAAATTCTCTATCTAAATAAAATATCAAAGAGAATTTTTGAAGACAACTAAGAATAAATCTTAATTTGATGATTTAAATAATTATTTAAATCACACCTATTATTATTTTCAATAATGAAAATAAGTCCATTAATGCAATTGGACTTTAAAAACACCTTGACAACATTTCAAGGTTATATTTATCCTAAATAGAGTATCTCCAAATCTATCTTAGTATTAACCTCTTACATGAAATAATAATGTCATCGGAAGGGGGGACAAACCCTAAAACTGGAATCATGCATAATTGCTTCTTTAACCATTGCCCTTATCGGACAATGATGCTATTTTTCAGAAACAGAGGACAAGGGTCAGTCCACACCATCCAACTGCAAAACTTTGCAGTGTTCAGGCAAGTTCATCACTTGCTCATGTCATTTGAGTATCTTTATCAAATTACTTGCAAAGTACTATGATTATCACTATTGCATAAAAACTAAAACCACTATTTTCATAACTATGAATATGACTATGTGGTGGGCAATGGAACCATGGATTGTGTGGATATGGTGGAGGTTCCATTGCAAGGGTTTATATCCATCTAGGATTAAACAACAAATGTCGTCCAATGATTCTTGTGCCGTAATAACCATGTTAACCATAAGATCCGGAGTGGGACGGAATAGTCAAAAGTGTTTCCACCGCTCGTTCATCAACGGATGCGCTTTACCGTAGTACACTTGTAATCCAAGGGGGCAAGCGGTGAGGCTGGGGAGTCCCAAGTCCCCACGGCATTGTCCGTAGTACACTTGTCGCCCGAAGGAGCAAGCGGTGAGGCTGGGGAGTCCTAAGTCCCCACGGTATTGCGGTCTATGATGGGTTGCAGCTACTGGCGTAGGAATGTATGGTAGAGCCCTGCATTGACGTCGTGGTCGGGGTCCACCCTGAAATCTACGGGAATAATGGGACCGACGTGGACCCAGGGTCGAGGCATGCAACAAAGGGTGGGTGTTCGAGGTAGCGGAGGAACATGATTGGCTAGACCTTATACCGGGCCTCACACCGAAGGAAGTGTGGATGGGAAAGCTGCCCGGTTGGCACCAAGGTTAAGATCTCTTATGGGTAAAGCAACACACCTCTGCAGAGTGTAAAGAACCGTGACCTGTCACTCCCTGTTCCGGGATATGGAACTGCGAACGCGGCCGGAAAGGAGCTCCATGAAGTTCTAGTAAACCGGTGAAGGCTGACGGACATAGCTCTTTGAAATAAAAGCAATCTCTTGAAGAAATGTTTATCAAAACCTGCATTGGTATTAGACTTTCTGGTCTAATATCGTAGCTAGTGCATTAAACACCTCTTATCTATAATGAACTTGTTGAGTACGCTTGTACTCATCCCTGATGGCGTGTAACTCACACGTTCGTTGGGAACCCCAAGAGGAAGGTATGATGCGCACAACAGCAAGTTTTCCCTCAGAAAGAAACCAAGGTTTATCGAACCAGGAGGAGCCAAGAAGCACGTTGAAGGTTGATGGCGGCGGGATGTAGTGCGGCGCAACACCAGGGATTCCGGCGCCAACGTGGAACCTGCACAACACAACCAAAGTACTTTGCCCCAACGAAACAGTGAGGTTGTCAATCTCACCGGCTTGCTGTAACAAAGGATTAACCGTATTGTGTGGAAGATGATTGTTTGCGAAAACAAGAGAACAAGATTACGGTAGATTGTATTTCAGTATAGAGAATTGGACCGGGGTCCACAGTTCACTAGAGGTGTCTCTCCCATAAGATAAACAGCATGTTGGGTGAACAAATTACAGTTGGGCAATTGACAAATAAAGAGGGCATGACCATGCACATACATATTATGATGAGTATAGTGAGATTTAATTGGGCATTACGACAAAGTACATAGACCGCTATCCAAAGATGCATCTATGCCTAAAAAGTCCACCTTCAAAGTTATCATCCGAACCCCCTCCAAATATTAAGTTGCTAACAATGAGCAATGCATAATTGCATTAAGTATTGCGCGTAATGTAATCAAAGTGACTATATCCTCGAACATAGCACCAATGTTTTATCCCTAGTGGCAACAAGACATCCATAATCTTAGAGATTTGTCACTTCCCACATTCACGGAGACATGAACCCACTATCGAGCATAAATACTCCCTCTTGGAGTTACAAGCATCTACTTGGCCAGAGCATCTACTAGTAACGGAGAGCATGCAAGATCATAAACAACACATAGACATAACTTTGATAATCAACATAACAAGTATTCTCTATTCATCGGATCCCAACAAACGCAACATATAGAATTACAGATAGATGATCTTGATCATGTTAGGCAGCTCACAAGACCCGACAATTAAGCACAATGGGGAGAAGACAATGATGGCGTGTAACTCACACGTTCGTTGGGAACCCCAAGAGGAAGGTATGATGCGCACAGCAGCAAGTTTTCCCTCAGAAAGAAACCAAGGTTTATCGAACCAGGAGGAGCCAAGAAGCACGTTGAAGGTTGATGGCGGCGGGATGTAGTGCGGCGCAACACCAGGGATTCCGGCGCCAACGTGGAACCTGCACAACACAACCAAAGTACTTTGCCCCAACGAAACAGTGAGGTTGTCAATCTCACCGGCTTGCTGTAACAAAGGATTAACCGTATTGTGTGGAAGATGATTGTTTGCAGAAAACAGTAAAACAAAGATTGCAAGAGATTGTATTTCAAGAAAGAGAATTGGACCGGGTCCACAGTTCACTAGAGGTGTCTCTCCCATAAAACAAACAGCATGTTGGGTGAACAAATTACAGTTGGGCAATTGACAAATAAAGAGGGCATGACCATGCACATACATATCATGATGAGTATAGTGAGATTTAATTGGGCATTACGACAAAGTACATAGACCGCCATCCAACTGCATCTATGCCTAAAAAGTCCACCTTCAAAGTTATCATCCGAACCCCCTCCGGTATTAAGTTGCAAAGCAACAGACAATTGCATTAAGTATGGTGCGTAATGTAATCAACAACTACATCCTTAGACATAGCATCAATGTTTTATCCCTAGTGGCAACAAGACAACACAACCTTAGAACTTTCTCACATCCTTGTCCCCGGTGTCAATGCGAGGCATGAACCCACTATCGAGCATAAATACTCCCTCTTGGAGTTACAAGCATCTACTTGGCCAGAGCATCTACTAGTAACGGAGAGCATGCAAGATCATAAACAACACATAGATATAACTTTGATAATCAACATAACAAGTATTCTTTATTCATCGGATCCCAACAAACGCAACATATAGAATTACAGATAGATGATCTTGATCATGTTAGGCAGCTCACAAGATCCGACAATGATAGCACAATGGGGAGAAGACAACCATCTAGCTACTGCTATGGACCCATAGTCCAGGGGTAGACTACTCACACATCACACCGGAGGCGACGAAGTCGGAGTAGAGTCCTCCGGCAGATGAATCCACTCTCCGGCAGGGTGCCGGAGGCGATCTCCGGATCCCCCGAGATGGGATCGGCGTTGGCGGCGTCTCCGGAAGGTTTTCCGTATCGTGGCTCTCTGCACCGGGGTTTCGTCACGGAGGCTTTAAGTAGGCGGAAGGGTAGGTCAAGAGGCGGCACGAGGGGCCCAGACCATAGGGCCGCGCGGCCAGGGCAGGGGCCGCGCCGTCCTATGCTCTGGCTGCCTCGTGGCCCCTCTTCGTCTCGTCTTCGGACTTCTGGAAGCTTCGTGGCAAAATAGGACCCTGGGCGTTGATTTCGTCCAATTCCGAGAATATTTTCTTACTAGGATTTCTGAAACCAAAAACAGCAGAAACAAGAATCGGCACTTCGGCATCTTGTTAATAGGTTAGTTCCGTAAAATGCACGAATATGACATAAAGTGTGCATAAAACATGTAGATAACATCAATAATGTGGCATGGAACATAAGAAATTATCGATACGTCGGAGACGTATCAGCATCCCGAAGCTTAGTTCTGCTCGTCCCGAGCAGGTAAAACGATAACACAGATAATTTCTGGAGTGACATGCCATCATAATCTTGATCATACTATTTGTAAGCATATGTAGTGAATGCAGCGATCAAAACAATGTATATGTCATGAGTAAACAAGTGAATCATATAGCAAAGACTTTTCATGAATAGCACTTCAAGACAAGCATCAATTAAGTCTTGCATAAGAGTTAACTCATAAAGCAATAATTCAAAGTAAAGGCATTGAAGCAACACAAAGGAAGATTAAGTTTCAGCGGTTGCTTTCAACTTGTAACATGTATATCTCATGGATATTGTCAACATAGAGTAATATAATAAGTGCAATAAGCAAGTATGTAGGAATCAATACACAGTTCACACAAGTGTTTGCTTCTTGAGGTGGAGAGAAATAGGTGAACTGACTCAACATTGAAAGTAAAAGAATGGTCCTCCATAGAGGAAAAGCATCGATTGCTATATTTGTGCTAGAGCTTTGATTTTGAAAACATGAAACAATTTTGTCAACGGTAGTAATAAAGCATATGTATCATGTAAATTATATCTTACAAGTTGCAAGCCTCATGCATAGTGTACTAATAGTGCCCGCACCTTGTCCTAATTAGCTTGGACTACCGGATCATCATAATGCACATGTTTTTACCAAGTGTCACAAAGGGGTACCTCTATGCCGCCTGTACAAAGGTCTAAGGAGAAAGCTCGCATTGGATTTCTCGCTATTGATTATTCTTCAACTTAGACATCCATACCGGGACAACATAGACAACAGATAATGGACTCCTCTTTTATGCATAAGCATGTAACAACAATTAATAATTTTCTCATTTGAGATTGAGGATATATGTCCAAAATCGAAACTTCCACCATGGATCATGGCTTTAGTTAGCGGCCCAATGTTCTTCTCTAACAATATGCATGCTTAACCATAAGGTGGTAGATCTCTCTTACTTCAGACAAGACGGACATGCATAGCAACTCACATGAAATTCAACAATGAATAGTTGATGGCGTCCCCAGTGAACATGGTTATCGCACAATAAGCAACTTAATAAGAGATAAAGTGCATAATTACATATTCAATACCACAATAGTTTTTAAGCTATTTGTCCCATGAGCTATATATTGCAAAGGTGAATGATGGAATTTTAAAGGTAGCACTCAAGCAATTTACTTTGGAATGGCGGAAAATACCATGTAGTAGGTAGGTATGGTGGACACAAATGGCATAGTGGTTGGCTCAAGTATTTTGGATGCATGAGAAGTATTCCCTCTCGATACAAGGTTTAGGCTAGCAAGGCTTATTTGAAACAAACACAAGGATGAACCGGTGCAGCAAAACTCACATAAAAGACATATTGAAAACATTATAAGACTCTACACCGTCTTCCTTGTTGTTCAAACTCAATACTAGAAATTATCTAGACCTTGGAGAAACCAAATATGCAAACCAAATTTTAGCATGCTCTATGTATTTCTTCATTAATGGGTGCAAAGCATATGATGCAAGAGCTTAATCATGAGCACAACAATTGCCAAGTATCACATTACCCAAGACATTTATAGCAATTACTACATGTATCATTTTCCAATTCCAACCATATAACAATTTAACGAAGGAGAAACTTCGCCATGAATACTATGAGTAGAAACTAAGGACATACTTGTCCATATGCAACAGCGGAGCGTGTCTCTCTCCCATAAAGTGAATGCTAGGATCCATTTTATTCAAACAAAACAAAAACAAAAACAAACCGACGCTCCAAGCAAAGCACATAAGATGTGATGGAATAAAAATATAGTTTCAGGGGAGGAACCTGATAATGTTGTCGATGAAGAAGGGGATGCCTTGGGCATCCCCAAGCTTAGACACTTGAGTCTTCTTAGAATATGCAGGGGTGAACCACCGGGGCATCCCCAAGCTTAGAGCTTTCACTCTCCTTGATCATGTTGCATCATACTCCTCTCTTGATCCTTGAAAACTTCCTCCACACCAAACTCGAAACAACTCATTAGAGGGTTAGTGCACAATAAAAATTAACATATTCAGAGGTGACACAATCATTCTTAATACTTCTGGACATTGCATAATGCTACTGGACATTAGTTGATCAAAGAAATTCATCCATCATAGCAAAAGAGGCAATGCGAAATAAAAGGCAGAATCTGTCAAAACAGAACAGTTCGTATTGACGAATTTTAAAATGGAACCAGACTTGCTCAAATGAAAATGCTCAAATTTAATGAAAGTTGCGTACATATCTGAGGATCACTCACGTAAATTGGCATAATTTTCTGAGTTACCTACAGGGAGGTGGACCCAGATTCGTGACAGCAAAGAAATCTGCTTCTGCACAGTAATCCAAATCTAGTATGAACTTTACTATCAACGACTTTACTTGGCACAACAAAACACTAAACTAAGATAAGGAGAGGTTGCTACAGTAGTAAACAACTTCCAAGACACAAAATAAAAACAAAGTACTGTAGGTAAAAACATGGGTTGTCTCCCATAAGCGCTTTTCTTTAACGCCTTTCAGCTAGGCGCAGAAAGTGTGTATCAAGTATTATCAAGAGACGAAGTGTCAACATCATAATTGGCTCTCATAATAGAATCAAAAGGTACCTTCATTCTCTTTCTAGGGAAGTGTTCCATACCCTCTTGAGAGGAAATTGATATTTTATATTACCTTCCTTCATATCAATGATAGCACCAACAGTTCGAAGAAAAGGTCTTCCCAATATAATGGGACAAGATGCATTGCATTCAATATCCAAGACAACAAAATCAACGGGAACAAGGTTATTGTTAACGGTAATGCGAACATTATCAACTTTACCCAAAGGTTTCTTTGTGGAATGATCAGCAAGATTAACATCCAAATAACAATTTTTCAGCGGTGGCAAGTCAAGCATATTATAAATTTTCTTAGGCATAACAGAAATACTTGCACCAAGATCACATAAAGCATTACAATCAAAATCTTTAACCTTCATCTTAATGATGGGCTCCCAACCATCCTCTAGCTTTTTAGGAATAGAGGCTTTGCGCTCTAGTTTCTCTTCTCTAGCTTTTATGAGAGCATTTGTAATATGATGTGTGAAAGCCAAATTTATAGCACTAGCATTAGGACTTTTAGCAATTTTTTGCAAGAACTTTATAACTTCAGAGATGTGGCAATCATCAAAATTCAAACCATTATAATCTAAAGCAATGGGATCATCATCCCCAATGTTGGAAAAAATTTCAGCAGTTTTATCACGAGCGATTCGTAGCTTTAGCAGTTTCAGGCAGTTTCTCGCGCTTTGCATTAGAAGTGGAAACATTGCTAACACCAATTCTTTTATTATTATTAGTAGGAGGTGCAGCAACATGTGTAGCATTAGCATTACAAGTGGCGGTAATAGTCCAAACGTTAGCTACATTCTTCTCTTTAGCTAGTTTTTCATTTTCTTCTCTATCCCACCTAGCACGCAGTTCAGCCATTAATCTTATATTCTCATTAATTCTAACTTGGATGGCATTTGCTGTAGTAACAATTTTATTATGATGATTCTCATTAGGCAAAACTTTCGATTTCAAAAGATCAACATCAGCAGCAGCAAGACTGTCGACTTTAGAAGCAAGTATATCAATTTTCCCAAGCTTTTCTTCAACAGATTTGTTAAAAGCAGTTTGCGTACTAATAAATTCTTTAAGCATGGCTTCAAGTCCAGGGGGTGAATTCCTATTATTGTTGTAAGAATTACCATAAGAATTACCATAGCCGTTGCCATTATTATAAGGATATGGCCTATAGTTGTTACTAGAATTGTTCCGGTAAGCATTGTTGTTGAAATTATTATTTTTAATGAAGTTTACATCAACATGTTCTTCTTGTGCAACCAATGAAGCTAATAGAACATTATTAGGATCAATATTAGTTCTATCATTCGCAAGCATAGACATAATAGCATCAATCTTATCACTCAAGGAAGAGGTTTCTTCGACAGAATTTACCTTCTTACCTTGTGGAGCTCTTTCCGTGTGCCATTCAGAGTAATTAATCATCATATTATCAAGAAGCTTTGTTGCTTCACCAAGAGTGATGGACATAAAGGTACCTCCAGCAGCTGAATCCAATAAATTCCGTGAAGAAAAATTTAGTCCTGCATAGAAGGTTTGGATGATCATCCAAGTAGTCAGTCCATGGGTTGGGCAATTTTTAACCAGAGATTTCATTCTTTCCCAAGCTTGAGCAACATGTTCAGTATCTAATTATTTAAAATTCATTATGCTACTCCTCAAAGATATAATTTTAGCAGGGGGATAATATCTACCAATAAAAGCATCCTTGCATTTAGTCCATGAATCAATACTATTCTTAGGCAGAGATAGCAACCAATCTTTAGCTCTTCCTCTTAATGAGAAAGGGAACAATTTTAATTTTATAATATCACCATCTACATCTTTATATTTTTGCATTTCACATAGTTCAACAAAATTATTAAGATGGGCAGCAAGATCATCGTAACTAATACGTAAAATTGCTCTCGCATAACAAGATTCAAGAAAGCAGGTTTAATTTCAAAGAATTCTATGTAGTAGCAGGTGGAGCAATAGGTGTGCATAAGAAATCATTATTATTTGTGGTTGTGAAGTCACACAACTTAGTATTTTTAGGGTTGGCCATTTTAACAACAGTAAATAAAGCAAACTAGATAAAGTAAATGCAAGTAACTAATTTTTTTGTGTTTTTGATATAGCAAACAAGATAGCAAATAAAGTAAAACTAGCAACTAATTTTTTTTTGTATTTTGATTTAGTGCAGCAAACAAAGTAGTAAATAAAACTAAGCAAGACAAAAACAAAGTAAAGAGATTGAGAAGTGGAGACTCCCCTTGCAGCGTGTCTTGATCTCCCTGAACGGCGCCGTAAATTTAGCTTGATGGCGTGTAACTCACACGTTCGTTGGGAACCCCAAGAGGAAGGTATGATGCGCACAGCAGCAAGTTTTCCCTCAGAAAGAAACCAAGGTTTATCGAACCAGGAGGAGCCAAGAAGCACGTTGAAGGTTGATGGCGGCGGGATGTAGTGCGGCGCAACACCAGGGATTCCGGCGCCAACGTGGAACCTGCACAACACAACCAAAGTACTTTGCCCCAACGAAACAAAGGAGGTTATCAATCTCACCGGCTTGCTGTAACAAAGGATTAACCGTATTGTGTGGAAGATGATTGTTTGCGTAAAACAGAAAAAGATTGCAAGAGATTGTATTTCAAGAAAGAGAATTGGACCGGGGTCCACAGTTCACTAGAGGTGTCTCTCCCATAAAACAAACAGCATGTTGGGTGAACAAATTACAGTTGGGCAATTGACAAATAAAGAGGGCATGACCATGCACATACATATCATGATGAGTATAGTGAGATTTAATTGGGCATTACGACAAAGTACATAGACCGCCATCCAACTGCATCTATGCCTAAAAAGTCCACCTTCAGGTTATCATCCGAACCCCCTCCAAATATTAAGTTGCAAATCAACAGACAATTGCATTAAGATTGGTGCCTAAGCGACTCAACAACTACATCCTGAGACCTAGCAACAATGATTTATCCCTTGTGGCAACAGCACAACACAACCTTAGAACTTTCTCACATCGTCCTAGGTGTCAATGCAGGCATGAACCCACTATCGAGCATAAATACTCCCTCTTGGAGTTACAAGCATCTACTTGGCCAGAGCATCTACTAGTAACGGAGAGCATGCAAGATCATAAACAACACATAGATATAACTTTGATAATCAACATAACAAGTATTCTCTATTCATCGGATCCCAACAAACGCAACATATAGAATTACAGATAGATGATCTTGATCATGTTAGGCAGCTCACAAGATCCGACAATGATAGCACAATGGGGAGAAGACAACCATCTAGCTACTGCTATGGACCCATAGTCCAGGGGTAGACTACTCACACATCACACCGGAGGCGACCATGGCGGCGTAGAGTCCTCCGGGAGATGAATCCCCTCTCCGCAGGTGCCGGAGGCGATCTCCTGGATCCCCGAGATGGGATCGGCGTTGGCGGCGTCTCTCCGGGAAGGTTTTCCGTATCGTGGCTCTCGTGCATCGGGGGTTTCGTCACGGAGGCTTTAAGTAGGCGGAAGGGTAGGTCAAGAGGCGGCACGAGGGCCCGGACCATAGGGCCGCGCGGCCAGGGCAGGGGCCGCGCCGCCCTATGCTCGGCTGCCTCGTGGCCCCTCTTCTTCTCGTCTTCGGACTTACGGAAGCTTCGTGGCAAAATAGGACCCCGGGCGTTGATTTCGTCCAATTACGAGAATATTTTCTTACTAGGATTTCTGAAACCAAAAATAGCAGAAAACAGAATCGGCACTTCGGCATCTTGTTAATAGGTGAGTTCCACAAAATGCACGAATATGTCATAAAGTGTGCATAAAACATGTAGATAACATCAATAATGTGGCATGGAACATAAGAAATTATCGATACGTCGGAGACGTATCAGACAACCATCTAGCTACTGATATGGACCCATAGTCCAGGGGTAGACTACTCACTCATCACTCCGGAGGCGACCATGGCGGCGTAGAGTCCTCCGGGAGATGATTCCCCTCTCCGGCAGGGTGCCGGAGGCGATCTCCGGATCCCCCGAGATGGGATCGGCGGCGGCGTCTCGGGAACGTTTTCCGTATCGTGGCTCTCGCACCGGGGGTTTCGCAACGGAGGCTTTAAGTAGGCGGAAGGGCAGGTCAGAGGCGGCACAAGGCCCACACCACAGGGCCGCGCGGCCAAGGGGGCCGCGCCGCCTAGGGTGTGGCCACCTCGTGGCCCCACTTCGTCTCCTCTTCGGTCTTCTGGAAGCTTCGTGGCAAAATAGGACCCTGGGCGTTGATTTCGTCCAATTCCGAGAATATTTCCTTACTAGGATTTCTGAAACCAAAAGTTAAAACAAAGAATCGGCACTTCGGCATCTTGTTAATAGGTTAGTTCCAGAAAATGCACGAATATGACATAAAGTGTGCATAAAACATGTAGATAACATCAATAATGTGGCATGGAACATAAGAAATTATCGATACGTCGGAGACGTATCAGCATCCCCAAGCTTAGTTCTCGCTCGTCCCAGCAGTAAAACGATAACAAAGATAATTTCTGGAGTGACATGCCATCATAACCTTGATCATACTATTTGTAAAGCATATGTAGTGAATGCAGCGATCAAAACAATGTATATGACATGAGTAAACAAGTGAATCATATAGCAAAGACTTTTCATGAATAGTACTTCAAGACAAGCATCAATAAGTCTTGCATAAGAGTTAACTCATAAAGCAATAATTCATAGTAAAAGCATTGAAGCAACACAAAGGAAGATTAAGTTTCAGCGGTTGCTTTCAACTTGTAACATGTATATCTCATGGATAATTGTCAACATAGAGTAATATAATAAGTGCAATATGCAAGTATGTAGGAATCAATGCACAGTTCACACAAGTGTTTGCTTCTTGAGGTGGAGAGAAATAGGTGAACTGACTCAACAATGAAAGTAAAAGAATGGTCCTCCATAGAGGAAAAGCATCGATTGCTATATTTGTGCTAGAGCTTTGATTTTGAAAACATGAAACAATTTTGTCAACGGTAGTAATAAAGCATATGTATCATGTAAATTATATCTTACAAGTTGCAAGCCTCATGCATAGTATATTAATAGTGCCCGCACCTTGTCCTAATTAGCTTGGACTACCGGATCATCACAATGCACATGTTTTAACCAAGTGTCACAAAGGGGTACCTCTATGCCGCCTGTACAAAGGTCTAAGGAGAAAGCTCGCATTGGATTTCTCGCTATTGATTATTCTCAACTTAGACATCCATGCCGGACAACATAGACAACAGATAATGGACTCCTCTTTTATGCATAAGCATGTAACAACAATTAATAATTTTCTCATATGAGATTGAGGATATATGTCCAAAACTGAAACTTCCACCATGGATCATGGCTTTAGTTAGCGGCCCAATGTTCTTCTCTAACAATATGCATGCTTAACCATAAGGTGGTAGATCGCTCTTACTTCAGACAAGACGAACATGCATAGCAACTCACATGAAATTCAACAAAGAGTAGTTGATGGCGTCCCCAGTGAACATGGTTATCGCACAACAAGCAACTTAATAAGAGATAAAGTGCATAAGTACATATTCAATACCACAATAGTTTTTAAGCTATTTGTCCCATGAGCTATATATTGTAAAGGTGAATGATGGAATTTTAAAGGTAGCACTCAAGCAATTTACTTTGGAATGGCGGAAAATACCATGTAGTAGGTAGGTATGGTGGACACAAATGGCATAGTGGTTGGCTCAAGTATTTTGGATGCATGAGAGGTATTCCCTCTCGATACAAGGTTTAGGCTAGCAAGGCTTATTTGAAACAAACACAAGGATGAACCGGTGCAGCAAAACTCACATAAAAGACATATTGTAAACATTATAAGAATCTACACCGTCTTCCTTGTTGTTCAAACTCAATACTAGAAATTATCTAGACCTTAGAGAGACCAAATATGCAACCAAATTTTAGCATGCTCTATGTATTTCTTCATTAATGGGTGCAAAGTATATGATGCAAGAGCTTAAACATGAGCACAACAATTGCCAAGTATCACATTACCCAAGACATTTATAGCAATTACTACATGTATCATTTTCCAATTCCAACCATATAGCAATTTAACGAAGAAGAAACTTCGCCGTGAATACTATGAGTAGAAACTAAGGACATACTTGTCCATATGCTACAGCGGAGCGTGTCTCTCTCCCATAAAGTGAATGCTAGGATCCATTTTATTCAAACAAAACAAAAAAACAAAAACAAACCGACGCTCCAAGAAAAGCACATAAGATGTGATGGAATAAAAATATAGTTTCAGGGGAGGAACCTGATAATGTTGTCGATGAAGAAGGGGATGCCTTGGGCATCCCCAAGCTTAGACACTTGAGTCTTCTTAGAATATGCAGGGGTGAACCACCGGGGCATCCCCAAGCTTAGAGCTTTCACTCTCCATGATCACGTTGCATCATACTCCTCTCTTGATCCTTGAAAACTTCCTCCACACCAAACTTAGAACAACTCATTAGAGGGTTAGCGACAATAAAAATTAACATGTTCAGAGGTGACACAATCATTCTTAACACTTCTGGACATTGCATAAAGCTACTGGACATTAATGGATCAAAGAAATTCATCCAACATAGCAAAAGAGGCAATGCGAAATAAAAGGCAGAATCTGTCAAAACAGAACAGTTCATATTGACGAATTTTATTGAGGCACCAGACTTGCTCAAATGAAAATTCTCAAATTGAATGAAAGTTGCGTACATATCTGAGGATCACTCATGTAAATTGGCATAATTTTCTGAGTTACCTACAGAGAAAACAGCCCAGATTCGTGACAGCAAAGAAATCTGTTTCTGCACAGTAATCCAAATCTAGTATGAACTTTACTATCAACGACTTTACTTGGCACAACAAAACACTAAACTAAGATAAGGAGAGGTTGCTACAGTAGTAAACAACTTCCAAGACACAAAATAAAAACAAAGTACTGTAGGTAAAAACCATGGGTTGTCTCCCATAAGCGCTTTTCTTTAACGCCTTTCAGCTAGGCGCAGAAAGTGTGTATCAAGTATTATCGAAGGGTGGTACATTTTCAGCGGGGTGTGGAGTTCTCTCAACCAGGCATAGTATATTAGATACATAAGTTTTAGCGTCCCCCTTTTCATTAGTCTTGGGTTTGCTACTCTCATCAAACAAATTTTCAGGAACAAGCCAAGCATAATTATTTTCTAGTGCATCATTCATCGCTAGGAGCTTACATGGTATTGGTGCTTTGATCTCCCCACCATCATTAATATTATTAGTATACTTTATTCTATTCATATCCATCTTTTCAAGGAGACTAACAAAATTGGTATAAGAACCAAGCATATCAAATTTAGCAAAGACCTTTCTAGCCTCCCTTGCTATACCACCAAATTCTCTAAGAAGGGTTTCTAAAACAAAATATTTCTTTTCCCCTTCTTCCATATCACCAAGTGTGAGAAACATGTGTTGGATTATAGGATTGAGATTAACGAATTTAGTTTCCAACATGCGAACTAAAGCAGCAGCAGCAATTTCATAAGTAGGAGCAAGGTCTACCAAGTGTCTATCCTCAAAATCGTCAATGGTACTAACATGGTTGAAAAATTCCTCTATATTATTTCTCCCAACTATAGACCCACGTCCTACCGGTATGTTTTTTGTGGTAAAATTAAAAGGAAACATAGTGAAATAAGTAAATCAAATACAAGTAACTAATTTTTTTGTGTTTTTGATATAACAAACAAGATAGCAAATAAAGTAAAACTAGCAACTAATTTTTTTGTATTTTGATTTAGTGCAGCAAACAAAGTAGTAAATAAAACTAAGCAAGACAAAAACAAAGTAAAGAGATTGGGATGTGGAGACTCCCCTCGCAGCGTGTCTTGATCTCCCGGCAACGGCGCTTTAAAAGAGCTTGATGGCGCGTAACTCACACGTTCGTTGGGAACCCCAAGAGGAAGGTATGATGCGCACAGCAGCAAGTTTTCCCTCAGAAAGAAACCAAGGTTTATCGAACCAGGAGGAGCCAAGAAGCACGTTGAAGGTTGATGGCGGCGGGATGTAGTGCGGCGCAACACCAGGGATTCCGGCGCCAACGTGGAACCTGCACAACACAACCAAAGTACTTTGCCCCAACGAAACAGTGAGGTTGTCAATCTCACCGGCTTGCTGTAACAAAGGATTAACCGTATTGTGTGGAAGATGATTGTTTGCAGAAAACAAGAGAACAAGATTGCAAGAGATTGTATTTCAAGATAGAGAATTGGACCGGGGTCCACAGTTCACTAGAGGTGTCTCTCCCATAAGATAAACAGCATGTTGGGTGAACAAATTACAGTTGGGCAATTGACAAATAAAGAGGGCATGACCATGCACATACATATTATGATGAGTATAGTGAGATTTAATTGGGCATTACGACAAAGTACATAGACCGCTATCCAAAGATGCATCTATGCCTAAAAAGTCCACCTTCAAAGTTATCATCCGAACCCCCTCCGGTATTAAGTTGCTAACAACGGAAATGCAGGACAATTGCATTAAGTATTGCGCGTAATGTAATCAGTGACTATATCCTCGAACATAGCACCAATGTTTTATCCCTAGTGGCAACAAAGACATCCATAATCTTAGAGATTTCTGTCACTTCCCTGCATTCACGGAGACATGAACCCACTATCGAGCATAAATACTCCCTCTTGGAGTTACAAGCATCTACTTGGCCAGAGCATCTACTAGTAACGGAGAGCATGCAAGATCATAAACAACACATAGATATAACTTTGATAATCAACATAACAAGTATTCTCTATTCATCGGATCCCAACAAACGCAACATATAGAATTACAGATAGATGATCTTGATCATGTTAGGCAGCTCACAAGACCCGACAATTAAGCACAATGGGGAGAAGACAACCATCTAGCTACTGCTATGGACCCATAGTCCAGGGGTAGACTACTCACTCATCACTCCGGAGGCGACCATGGCGGCGTAGAGTCCTCCGGGAGATGATTCCCCTCTCCGGCAGGGTGCCGGAGGCGATCTCCTGGATCCCCCGAGATGGGATCGGCGGCGGCGGCGTCTCTGGAAGGTTTTCCGTATCGTGGCTCTCGGTACTGGGGGTTTCGCAACGGAGGCTTTAAGTAGGCGGAAGGGCAGGTCAGGAGGCGGCACGAGGGGCCCACACCACAGGGCCGCGCGGCCAAGGGGGGGGGTCGCGCCGCCCTAGGGTGTGGCCACCTCGTGGCCCCACTTCGTCTCCTCTTCGGTCTTCTCGAAGCTTCGTGGCAAAATAGGACCATGGGCGTTGATTTCGTCCAATTCCGAGAATATTTCCTTACTAGGATTTCTGAAACCAAAAACAGCAGAAAACAGCAACTGGCACTTCGGCATCTTGTTAATAGGTTAGTTCCAGAAAATGCACGAATATGACATAAAGTGTGCATAAAACATGTAGATAACATCAATAATGTGGCATGGAACATAAGAAATTATCGATACGTCGGAGACGTATCAATCCCACTCTTAAATCTCTTGCTTAGATTGTCTGAGTCATCTGGAGGAGGACTACAGCAACCCTGAAGGAGCCGAGATTATTGGCTATGAAGAACCAGACCTCTCTGGAGGTATTGAAGGCGTAGACTACCTCATAGTCTACGGAACCGGGGAGGCTTCCGGAGGAGATCAAGCCTAGAAGCATCGAGTAGTAGTAGTAGTAGCCGAGCAGCCCGAACTCTTAATACTAGCTGCTCGAGAGAATAAATGTATAACTTAATGAGACTTCTATATTGTAAGCTAAGTTGGGTTCGCCTCGAACCCAGGAGTATCCCTCTTAGGACCCAAGAGGAGCTCCGAGACGATATGTGTATTATGCTTGTAATAATAAATGAGTTATGGACCTGCTATGTTCTGTTGTACTACTCTGAGGGATGTAATATTTGCGGAATGGTACTTCATGAATGTTATATCAACGACTGGCATACTACAACATGTAGTGGTATGCAGGGTCACCACAGTTGGTATCAGAGCAAAAGCTTTGACCTTAGGTTGGAACCTAGTAAATGAGACCAAACGTTAGGAGTCAAATAGGACTAGTAAAGAATTCTCTAAAAATATGGTGTATATTCAATTGAGAATACAACAATCATATCTTTTAGTGCGATAATTCTTTATTATCTCTATTATGATGCATTATTACTAATCTTATATTCTTTCTATTTCTACAGCCAACAATGGCAAGTTCACGTCCGGGACGAAACGTGAAAGTGATGGATTCCACACTGAGTGAATATGAAGGAGGACTTGCAGATATTCTACGCGCGATGTTACTTGAATTTGGGTGTGATCCCCAGATCCAAGTAAAGAAATACATGTACTACGATGGTACTGTATTGGCAAAGTGTAGGGTAGGGCTACGACTTCCCGAATCTTTGGGAATGAGCGTAGTAATGCCAGCAGGTGAAGCCAGAACTATCAACACAGCCTACCATATAGCCGTTATGAGAGCCATAACTGATATTCGGGAGCATAAGACGAAAGAGCTTATGGGTTCCGAATTCACCCACATTCCTCATATGGAGGAGGAAGATGATCCCATGCTTAACCACTTCAAATATGCAAAACGCAAACCAGTAGAAGCTGCAAAATATATGGACAATAGCCGCAACTTACTATCATTGTTCTTTCAGTTGAACCGTCATTTGACGGGAGCAATTGATACAATGCTAGAGGAGTTTACTGAACCCAAGGAGGAGACTAGGGGGAAAGAACCTATGGAGAATGAGGTGCACACACCAGTCTACTCAGCTGGTGACTACATTAGTATTGACCACCCTGAACGAGAAACTACACCTGTTACACCTGGGAACTATTTTAATAGTTCCTATAGAGGATATGAGGGTGGAGAGGAATCCGGAAACAATCAGCGTTCCGAGACTCCTATAGAAAACTCCACGGGTTGGCGTTGGGGGTCTGATACTGGAACTCATAGTACTTCAGTGTATTATGACGGAGAGATGAATGAGGACGCCACGACTCAGCACCAGAGTTATCCGTGGACTGGGGAAGAAGATGGAGGGTATCCTACACAGGTTGAGTCGGATACGAATGTTAGAAACACCTATGGTGGAGCTACAGGGGAATACACCCGATGGGTGGACTATGATGCACTGAATGACCAGTTTGTGAACACTGATTTCTCCCTAGGATCATCATCTGATTCCGACTACCAGCCGACGGGGAAACCTTATGTTCCAGGATCTGTCAGGAGGACGACACGTTCGACCGGATGGAAGCCTGGGATGTATCAGGAGTGAAGATCGACTAGAGTCCACCAAGGAAGGCGGGACTATAATACACAAGTACCACGTGTATTGTAGTGTGTAATATTTGTAGAAATTTGGTACATATACTTTAATAAGTGAGTTTGCATACTCACATCGACTTGAGTATTGTAATAAGACCACTTAAGTATGTATATACATGGTATATGTTTTGTATGATTTGGATTTGCTTCTTGATTTCCATTGCGTGACTAGTTCTGTGCACAAAGTTGAGCTCAGAAAACTTGCGCATGGAGTAATTATGAGTATCATCTTGTGTTGCAGAACTAGGGGGTTATGTCGGGATCGGTAGGAGAGGAGACGGAAGCACAGCGCATGGAGCGCGAGGCGAAACAGAAGGAAGAGGCTGACGAAGTAGCCAGGAATCAGTTTCCACCACCACCACCCATGACGCAGCAGAATTTCATCCAGTACATGCAGATGGTGGAAGAGAGACAACGTATCACGTTGGAGCAGCAGAATAAATTCTTCCAGGAGCTACTGCAACAGAACCGGGTGGAGAGACCCGAGAATCAGGGAGTCACTTTGTCAGACTTCCAGAACACCAAGCCTATATCTTTCGCATACGCGCCCGAGCCAATGGACGCGGAAGACTGGCTTATGGACACCGAGCGAAAGCTCAACACTGTTGGTTGCAACGACTAGGAGAAGGTCCGTTATGCTACACACTTGTTGTGTGGACCTGCCGCATCATGGTGGGACAACATCGTAGCCGTTTATCCGGCTGGAAAAGTGTTTACCTGGGAGGAGTTTGCGAGGAAGTTCAGGGAATCCAATGTCCCTGAAAGCATTGTGGAACTGAAGCGTCGAGAATTCGAAAGTCTCGAGCAGAAGGATAAGGCCATCCTGACTTATGTCAGGGAATTCTCAAAGCTGTCCCGGTACGCTGTTGAAGAAGTCAACACCGAGGACAAGAAAAAGAAGAGGTTCTTGCGGGGGTTAAGTCCCCAGTTCAAGGTACAGCTCCGTATGATGAGAGCAACTGAGTTCCAAGAGTTGGTGGATGCAGCCATCACTCTTGAAGATGACTTTAAACAGCTGCAAGAGGAGAAGAGGAAGAAGGCCAAGTTTGAGCCTAAGAGGTTTGTCAGTAACAAGCCCAATACCAGCTTGAGTTTCAAGCCAAGGTACAACAACAACAACAACAACAACAACAACAACTACTACTACTACTACTACTACTACTACTACTACTACTACTACTACTACGGTAGCAGGAAGAACCAAGCATTTCAGACTGCAAATCAAATAGTTTGCAGAAGTTGTGGACTCACAGGACATTTTGCCAAGGATTGCAAGAAACCAAGGATTATATGCTTTGGTTGTCGCCAGGAGGGGCACATGCTGAAGGACTGCCCCAAGAGAAATACTGGAGGAGTTCAGTCAGGAGGAGGAGGAAGCCGAGGAGGAAACACCGGAGGGAACTGGAAGAACAAGAAACCCTTCGCCAAGTTGAACTGCACCAGCTTGGAGGAGGTGGTTAACTCCGATCAGGCGGTGATAGGTACGCTCCAGATACTCACTCATCCTGGCAAAGTACTTTTTGATACTGGTGCAACTACATCATTCATTTCTCAGCAATTCATCATCAAACATGGGATTAGTTGCACTAAGTTAGATACACCCATAACCATACTTTCCGCGGGGGGAACGATAGTAGTAACCCATACCAAACAAAAGCAAGTCATCATGATCAATAAATGCGCGTTTGACGCAGACCTGTTCATTTTACCAATGAAGGACATTGATGTCATTCTTGGTATGAACTGGTTAGAAGCTAACGGAGCATTGATTGACTGTGTGAACAAGACGGTGTCTTTGAAAAGCCCCGATGGAAGTAGAATGATCTACCAAGGAGACAAGCATACACAGATTGAAGTTGAGCTACAGCTGAACAGCATGAAGGAGGTGAAATTGGAAGATATACCTGTAGTAAATGAATTCCAGGATGTGTTTCCTAAGGAATTACCTGGAATGCCACCAGATAGGGAGGTAGAATTTACTATCGACCTAATTCCAGGAACAGCTCCGATTGCTAAAGCACCATATAAGATGGGGCCCAAAGAGTTGAAAGAACTTAAGGAGCAATTGGATGACTTGGAACAGAAAGGATTCATACAAGAAAGTGTTTCACCATGGGGATCACCTGTGATCTTCGTAGATAAAAGAGATGGAGGAAGAAAGATGTGCGGAGACTACAGGAATTTGAACAGTGTGACAATCAAGAACAAGTACCCACTTCCAAGAATACAAGATCTATTCGATCAAGTTAGAGGCGCGGGAGTCTTTTCCAAAATTGATCTAAGATCCGGTTATCACCAGATAAAGATCAAGAAGGAAGACGTTCCGAAAACTGCCTTTGTCTCAAGGTATGGACATCATGAATACCTTGTAGTACCTTTTGGATTAACCAATGCCCCAGCAATTTTCATGAATCTCATGAATAAGATTTTCATGCCATATCTAGACAAGTTTGTCATCATATTCATTGATGATATCTTGATCTATTCCAAAGACAAAGCCGAACATGCTGAACATCTGAGGTTAGTGTTGCAAACACTAAGAGAACATCAACTCTATGCCAAATTCAGCAAGTGTGAATTTTGGCTAGATCAAGTGGAATTTCTTGGTCATGTCATTAGCAAAGATGGAATAGCTGTTAACCCGAGCAAGGTAGCAGCAGTTCTAGAATGGGAGGCACCCAAGACTGTCAAGGAAATCCGAGGATTCCTAGGAATGGCAGGATATTATAGGAGATTCATTGAAGGATTCTCCAAGATAGCAGGACCAATGACAAAACTGTTAAGAAAGAACACACCATTCGTGTGGTCGGAGGAATGTGAGAAGAGTTTTCAAACTCTGAAGGAGAAACTCACCACAGCACCAGTGTTAGCAGTTCCTGAAGTTGGCAAGGATTACACCGTGTACTGTGATGCATCCAAGCATGGATTGGGTTGCGTACTCATGCAGGATCGGAAGGTAATATCTTATGGATCAAGGCAACTCAGACCTCATGAAGTGAACTATCCAACACATGATTTAGAATTAGCAGCAGTTGTATTTGCACTTAAAACATGGAGACATTTTCTCTATGGAGCCAAGTGTGAACTCTATACAGATCATAAGAGTCTCAAATACTTCTTCACTCAAAAGGAACTCAATATGAGGCAGAAAAGATGGCTTGAACTGATCAAGGATTATGATTTGACCATCAATTATACTCCAGGAAAGGCCAATGTTGTAGCAGATGCTTTGAGTAGGAAGAGCACCGGAGGAGTGGAACAAGAGATATCACCAGAATTGAGGAAGGAAATAAGCCAAGCCCAAATACAACTTTGGGAGAAGGAAGCTCATGAAGGACTATCGGCTTTGCAAGTAGCCGATGAACTGAATGTTAACCTGAAGAATGAGATAATGATGGGTCAGTTGGACGATCCATTCATCGTAGAGGAGATGAGAAGGATAGATGAGGGAAGACCATCAGAATTTCACCGAGGAGAATCAGGATCACTATGGTTTCAAAAGAGGATTTGCGTTCCGGATATTGATGAGATCAAGGAAGTAATACTCCGGGAAGCCCATCAAACACCATATTCCATTCATCCGGGAAGTACAAAGATGTACATGGATCTAAAGGAGCTATTATGGTGGAACAACATGAAGAGAGAAATAGCACAGTATGTGGCGGAATGCCATACCTGCCAAAGGGTGAAAGCTGAACACCAGAGTCCAGCAGGAAAGTTACAACCTTTACCCATTCCAGAATGGAAATGGGAGGAGATAGGAATGGATTTCATCACCGGACTACCCATGACCAATAAAAAGAAGGACATGATATGGGTAATCGTGGACCGGTTGACGAAAAGTGCACACTTCTTAGCAGTAAATCAGCAAGATAAAGGGGAGAAACTCATCGATCTTTACATCAAAGAGATCGTGAGTAAACATGGAGTGCCCAAGAAGATCGTGTCGGATCGAGGATCCGTGTTCACGTCAGCATTTTGGAAGCAACTACACGAAGCTTTAGGATCCAAGTTGGACTATAGCACCGCCTATCATCCTCAGACGGGTGGACAAACGGAAAGAACTAACCAGATTCTAGAGGATATGCTTAGGGCTTGTGCCCTAGACTTCGGAGGATCATGGGAGGAGCATTTGCCACTAGCAGAGTTTTCATACAACAACAGCTATCAAAGTAGCATCAAGATGGCACCGTTCGAAGCTCTGTATGGAAGGAAGTGTAGATCACCCATATGTTGGTATGAAGCTGGAGCAAGTAAAGAGTTCAATCCTGACTATATCAAGGAAAAGCAACAAATCATCGACATCATAAGAGATAGGTTAAAGATAGCTCAAAGTCGGCAAAAGAGTTATGCCGATCAGAAGAGAAGAACATGGGAGCCACAAGTTGGAGACATGGTATATCTCAAGGTGAGCCCGATGAAAGGACTTTAGAGATTTGGAGTAAAGGGAAAGTTAAGCCCTAGGTACATCGGACCTTTCAAGATTCTGAGTCAAAACCGAGGGTTAGCCTTTGAATTGGAACTACCGGGAAGGTTATCTCAGGTTCACAACGTATTCGATGTATCACAACTCAGGAAGTGTTTGAAGACCCCAGATGAACCAGTATCACATGAAGAGCTCGAGTTACAACCAGACTTGACCTACATCGAGAAGCCAGCGAAGATTCTCGAGGAGAACTGGAAACAACTCAGGAATAGAGCTATAAAGTACTGCAAGATACAATGGAAGCATCATCCCGAGAGGGAAGCCACCTGGGAAAAGGAGGAAGACCTGAGGAAAACATACCCCGAACTCTTCAGGTATTACAACCACAACTTCGGGACGAAGTTTTCTTTAAGGGGGAAAGGCTGTAATGTCCCAGGTTTAGAGACGATCGAGGGGTAGAATTTAGAAAGGGATGTGCATTGCATTGTAAATTACGGGGAAATTTCGCGCTTTTAAAACAAAACTGCATCGAAGGGGAACAGGTTTCTCTCTCGACATCCTACAGGGTTAGGGTTTCGAGAGTGCGATGAACTTGTTCTTACTTAACTAGATTAGGGTTTTGAGAAGAGAGAAGAGAAGATGCATCACAATCTTAAGTTGCATGATTGAATTCTAAATTAAGTTGTATGATTGAATTCAAACCAAATTTGAATTTGAATTTCAAATTCAAACATTAAATAAATAACCATAATTCAATTATGAGGAAATTCATCTAGTCAAATATAAATAATATACATTATGAACAATACAAATAAGAAGACAAGCTCATTAGAGAAAAACTTGAGCTTTATTGATTAACACACATTATACAATGTCTTTACATTATTCACAAATGAAATAAAGGAATATTACAACATATTACAAGAATTGGACAAAAATAGCAAAATAAAAGAAAAGGAAATTACAATTCAATGATCTATCCTAACACTACAAGCTAAACTTCATTTAGTCTTGTACTTGATGATCTTCATGATCATTGGATCATCACTTTGCTCCCTGTACACAAACACAACAAAACAAAGGATTATGCCAAGTGGCATTGCCACTTGGCAGGTTAGAAGAAAATAGAACTTGAGCAGATATGGATCAGCTCTGCCGAGCTGATCATCTCACAGCTAAGGACCAAGTCCAAATACACAGCACCAGGCTACACACACACACAGCCTGCTCACATGGCTGTGTGCATGCAGCACACACACACAGTGAGTCACCAAAGGGGAAAGGTGGAGCTGTCGACCAGAGAAACAAGAGCCAACCATATAAGACCTTTCCACAGTAAACCCTAGTTCATCCATCGACCAACCAACAGGGTAAGCCACCAGGAACCAAGAACAGTCAAGAACAGCAAGAACAGGAAGAACAGCCAGAGCTGTTCAACCTGTCCAAAATCACCACTGAATCAAACCAAGATCACAAGCTCACAAGGAGGAGCAGGACAAGCACCAGTTCATCACTGAAGCAATCCTCTACACCAACCATATTTCTAGGAGCTGGAGTGAGGTATACACAAGAATCATGAGCAAGCATCTGTCTTGCTCATAAATAAGCATATGCACCAATCACACACAAGCAAAAGGGTGTGATACCCTATTTGTGTCATCATCTGGCTACTAAGCCATATGGTGCAAGCAAAGGTAGTAAAGGCCATTAGGAAATTATCTTATGGGAACAGCAGCTATGAAAATTAATGCATAACTGAAGAAATCCAGCAAGAGATGAAGACACAGCTAGCCTAGTCCCATACTTAGCACCTATAGCTAATGATGCCATCAGACTGATAGACACTCTGTGTCTATCCATGTTGTCAACATCAAAGTCTACTGGGGATCCATCAAGGGATTAGCCAGTGAGCATCTATTCACCACAGAAAGCCAATACTGGTGGGAGCTACCCTAACAGCAATGATTTACTGTCAGGGCCACCTCAACCACTTTATTAAATCCCACAGATAAGCTAAGCACATATATCATTACCCAAAAGGGGTTCAAATGGAGCTAGGGTTCCCAATATCTTATTGGCATCCCTCTAGCTCTACTAAATCATCTCATATGATCATCACTGCAAGGCAGTTCACAACATTTATCTATTTAGCCAAGCAAGGAATTACAGATAAATGAAACAGACAAGTAACCAAGCACTAACATCCTGCCAGTGACCCAATGGCTCACTGCATGCATCAGATGATGCTTGAGCAAGTAGTAACCTCACTAGCACAAGTGCATGTGTCACACAGACACCAGGATGAGCACCAGATAAGCACATGCAATGAGTAAACATGAAAGCCACAAGCAAGTGGTGATCAATTGATCAACAGAGCCTGCTTGGGCATGCCACTGCAGGCTAGAATCAATTAATGGCATCACATAGGAATTATATGAATTAAGAAGCCACAGTAAGCAGCAATTGCACCACAGGCTAACACATAAACCAAGTTTATAATTGTATCCAGAAGCATATCATCAAGGAATTGATGAATATGGTCAACAATTAAGCAAGGCCAAGCCTACCATGAGCTAGAACTCAATAACCACCACACAAACAACATTCTCTCTTGCTAAATAGCAAGAACCACTCACAGTAATGCACTAAGGGGGCAGAGCATATCACAGCACAAGACATCAAGCATGGCAGAAACAGCACAGCAAGCAAGCATGGCAGTAGCAGCACAGCAAGCAGCACACGCATGGCAGTAGAGCTCGGCACAGCTTAGGCACCAGGAACAGCGAAAGTGACTGTAGCTAGATTAGAAGGAAAGGAGAAGAGGAAGGACAAGCAGTAGAGCAGTAGGGAGGCGAGGAGCACTTACAGGTGACGCGGGCGAAGAAGCACGGCCATGGCGGCCACGGCGGCACACGCCGGAGGCATGGCAGCGCCAGGCCAGGCCTGGTCATGGCAGCGCCGCCACGCCCAGCAACACCACGGCCAGGCGCGGCAACACCGCAGCATCAGGGGCGCCGGCAGGCGGCGCATCGCCATGAATCCTTGCGGCCAGGGTTGCAGGCGAGTTGAGGCCGCGCGGTGGCGAGGTAGAAGCACAGATCGACGCGGACCACCGTGTCCGCCGTCGAAAGGCGGATCAGATCCACCTGATCTCGCCGGTGGCGACGACCTGAGTTGGCCGGAGAAATTCCGAGAAGGGGGCGGCGACGAGGAAATCGCCAGAGAGCGGAGAGGATTAGGGTTCGGTGCGAGGAGAGAGGAGAGCGAGTGGGCCGACCGAGCCAACAGAGCGGCTCAGGTTCGACCTAACCCGTTGGGCCACCCTAACAGGTGGGGCCCAAGGGCATTATAGTCATTTCACAAAATGAGTTAAAAACAGAAACTTTGAAATTACATAAGAAATGATTAAAAGCTCTAAAAAAATAATTAAAATATGAAAATTGATCAGGATAAAATTCTCTATCTAAATAAAATATCAAAGAGAATTTTTGAAGACAACTAACAATAAATCTTAATTTGATGATTTGAATAATTATTTAAATCACACCTATTATTATTTTCAATAATGAAAATAAGTCCATTAATGCAATTGGAATTTAAAAACACCTTGACAACATTTCAAGGTTATATTTATCCTAAACAGAGTATCTCCAAATCTATCTTAGTATTAACCTCTTACATGAAATAATAATGTCATCGGAAGGGGGGGACAAACCCTAAAACTGGAATCATGCATAATTGCTTCTTTAACCATTGCCCT
Organism: Lolium perenne; assembly: GCF_019359855.2. NCBI lineage: Eukaryota > Viridiplantae > Streptophyta > Magnoliopsida > Poales > Poaceae > Lolium > Lolium perenne. Next base: position 360,596,507 of record NC_067247.2, on the reverse strand, counting down.
TATCGGACAATGATGCTATTTTTCAGAAACAGAGGACAAGGGTCAGTCCACACCATCCAACTGCAAAACTTTGCAGTGTTCAGGCAAGTTCATCACTTGCTCATGTCATTTGAGTATCTTTATCAAATTACTTGCAAAGTACTATGATTATCACTATTGCATAAAAACCAAAACCACTATTTTCATAACTATGAATATGACTATGTGGTGGGCAATGGAACCATGGATTGTGTGGATATGGTGGAGGTTCCATTGCAAGGGTTTATATCCATCTAGGATTAAACAACAAATGTCGTCCAATGATTCTTGTGCCGTAATAACCGTGTTAACCATAAGATCCGGAGTGGGACGGAATAGTCAAAAGTGTTTCCACCTCTCGTTCATCAACGGATGCGCTTTACCATAGTACACTTGTAATCCAAGGGGGCAAGCTGGTGAGGTCAGAGTCCTAAGTCCCCACGGCATTGTCCGTAGTACACTTGTCGCCCGAAGGAGCAAGCGGTGAGGCTGGGGAGTCCTAAGTCCCCACGGTATTGCGGTCTATGATGGGTTGCAGCTACCGGCGTAGGAATGTATGGTAGAGCCCTGCATTGACGTCGTGGTTGGGGTCTACCCTGAAATCTACGGGAATAATGGGACCGGCGTGGACCCAGGGTCGGGGCATGCAACAAAGGGTGGGTGTTCGAGGTAGCGGAGGAACATGATTGGCTAGACCTTATACCGGGCCTCACACCGAAGGAAGTGTGGACGGGAAAGCTGCCCGGTTGGCACCAAGGTTAAGATCTCTTATGGGTAAAGCAACACACCTCTGCAGAGTGTAAAGAACCGTGACCTGTCACTCCCTGTTCCGGGATATGGAACTGCGAACGCGGCCGGAAAGGAGCTCCATGAAGTTCTAGTAAACCGGTGAAGGCTGACGGACATAGCTCTTTGAAATAAAAGCAATCTCTTGAAGAAATGTTTATCAAAACCTGCATTGGTATTAGACTTTCTGGTCTAATATCGTAGCTAGTGCATTAAACACCTCTTATCTATAATGAACTTGTTGAGTACGCTCGTACTCATCCCACTCTTAAATCTCTTGCTTAGATTGTCTGAGTCGTCTGGAGGAGGACTACGACAACCCTGAAGGAGCCGAGATTATCGGCTATGAAGAACCAGACCTCTCTGGAGGTATTGAAGGCGTAGACTACCTCATAGTCTACGGAACCGGGGAGGCTTCCGGAGGAGATCAAGCCTAGAAGCATCGAGTAGTAGTAGTAGCCGAGCAGCCCGAACTCTTAATACTAGCTGCTCGAGAGAATAAATGTATAACTTAATGAGACTTCTATATTGTAAGCTAAGTTGGGTTCGCCTCGAACCCAGGAGTATCCCTCTTAGGACCCAAGAGGAGCTCCGAGACGATATGTGTATTATGCTTGTAATAATAAATGAATGAGTTATGGACCTGCTATGTTCTGTTGTACTACTCTGAGGGATGTAATATTTGCGGAATGGTACTTCGTGAATGTTATATCAACGACTGGCATACTACAACATGCAGTGGTATGCAGGGTCACCACATGTTCTAAGGGAATCTCCAGCGGCGCGACGCAAACGAACGTTGAGCGACCGTTTTCGTTCGCCATGACCGGAAATGCGTCTGGGCCCTGCTCTAGCGGGGCGACGCAAAGTGACCGGGCCGTCCGCGGAGACGCAAACCTGGCCCAAATATGCGTCAGATTTGCGTCTCTGTGAACGCTCCACGGACACGCCGAGTGTCCTCCATTTCTTACTCGGTCCCGCAAGTCAGGGACAACGCTTTGATTTGCTTCTTTTCCCCTTCTTTGCTGCCCTAGTGCGATACCACCACCCCAACCCCAACCCCGCCGCCGTCCCGCCGTAGCGCCGCAATACTCGCTGTCGGCTCCGTTGCCGCCGCGCGGGGGAGCAGGATCGTACTCGGGGTTGGCTCCGGCGCGTACCCGCCGGCTTTTTTGGGGCCAAACGTTGCCGTTTCCACTGCCCTTCCGCGCCGCCCATGACATGTTCGGTCAATTGCGCCGGTAGGTTTTTCCCTTTTTTCGGCGCTATTTGTGCGCGGCCATTGATCAACAGTTCGTACCCACGCAGATGGACATGTGGCATATGGTGGAGAAGTTCCGCGCAGAGGTCGTTGACTCCTCTTCCGACGAGGAGTCCGATCAGTCGACGCAGACATTGGCAACTACTACGGCCTCCATGATCCACGAGTTCACCTCAAACCCGGGGCCGGAGCACCGGGGCTCTGTGAAGGGGCGCTCCAAAAACCTACCACGCAACAGAGTGGCAGGGCAGGCCCGCCTCCACAAGGACTACTTCCACCTCACCAATCCGGTGTTCCCGGAAAAAGTGTTCCGGCGCCGGTACAGGATGTCAAGGGACATGTTCTTGGTGATTCTACGGGGCGTTAGAAACTATGACCCCTACTTCCAATGCAGGCCCGATGCAACAGGCGCGCTAGGCTTCACCTCCTACCAAAAATGATCCGCGGCTATTCGCATGCTCTCATATGGAATGGTTGCGGATATATTCGATGAGTATCTTTGAATGGGTGAGAGCACCTGCCTTGAGGCCATGTACAAGTTTTGCCGAGCTGTGATTGCCGTGTTCGTACATCATTACTGTAGGGAGTCAACTATTGAGGATACAAGGCGGCTCCTGTCTATCAACGAGTCTAGAGGGTTCCCAGGAATAATTGGCAGCATAGATTGCATGCACTGGGAGTGGAAAAACTATCCATTTGGATGGTAGGGATAGTACATCGGGCATGAGGAGGGATGGACTGTCATTCTTGAAGCTGTCATATCTCAAGATTTATGGATTTGACATTTATTCTTTGGCATGGCCGGTTCCAACAATGACATCATTGTGTTGCACCGATCACCAGTTTTCAACAGGCTCATGCAAGGCAAAGGTCCCCGGGTGAGGTACGAGATCAATGTAAATGAATACGACAAGCCATATTATCTTACTGATGGCATCTAACCTGACTGGGCCACACTGGTGAAGACTGTCCGTAATCCAAACTCTGAGAAGACGAGGAGGCTTGATAAGATGCAAGAGGCTTGCATGAAAGATGTGGAGCGTGGATTTGGTGTGCTCCAAGCTCGGTGGGCAATTGTCCGTCACCCGGCAAGAACATGGTCGTTGAAGACCATGCATGAGGTGATGACATGCTGCGTGATCATGCACAACGTGATCGTTGAGAACGACCGTCCTGATGGCGCCAATGAGAACCACAAGGACTTCCACGGTGAGCTAGTTGCGCCACTCCCTGGAGCTTTATCTTGGGAGGACTATCTACATATGAATGTAGAAGTCACTAACGAGAACGTCTGCAAACAGCTGCAGACGGATCTGATTGAGCATCAGTGGACATTGGCTGGCCATGAAGATCATGCCTAGAGGAATACTATCTTACTTTTATGTACACTTTTAAAAATTTGAATGTAATAACTATAACTTTCGTTGAATTCTATATTTTGTTGTTTGGAAACTTCATAATTGATGTAAACGCGGAAATACGTCGGGCCGCTGGAGCCACCCCTAGGCGGAAACGGACGCGCGAACAAAAACAGTATGTCTCGCGTCCGCCGCGCGATGCAAACGGATGCTAGCGGACACCGAAATGCATTGCGCCGCTAGAGATGCTCTAATATGGCATGTTTTTCCATGTTTAAAATTTCGATGCGAACCATCTCTCAAAAGGCAAAAAACTGAGCTCTGTCTCAGACGCTTTGTGCTGCCGGTTTTTGTTTGCAAAAGAGGAGGGGCGTTAGTCAGAGGAAGGTGAGACGTGATGATCGTGTGCACGAACATAAGCTCAGATCGATGCTGGTCACAAAGCAAATAAAGGCAAGTAGCTAAGCTTAGCTACTCCTAGCTATCACGTGAATCAAAAGCAAAAGGAGTTGACGTGGCCAACTAGTGACCTCGAGAGAGCGCCACAAGCCCACAACAGCCGCATCGCGTATCCTAGAGCTCAAATGCGAAGCCTGATTTCCACATTGTAGATGTCAGGACATCTTGAGCGGCTCCGAATAATTTTGTTTTCCTCTTTTTACAACTTATTTGTCTGTGTTTAGAACATCTTCAGTCGTGTCCCTCGAAGCATCCCAAAGCAATTTGGGACGCGCCGGACTAAAAAACTGTTCCAGTCGCGTCCCCCAAACCCGAATTTTATCCGGCGCGCCCCGATACGGTGTCCGGCGCCCCGAGCCCGTCCCCGCCTCACAGGGGACGCTTCGGGCACGCCGGACACAACGAAAAGCGAGGCGAAGCGAAGCGGGCCTGGCGCGTCAGCGGCTCAGTGAAAATTCGTCTCCCTCTCCCGCCAAATCCCGCCCCTCCCGCCACATCGCGCCTATCCCGCCGCGCATTACTGGCCTCCCAACACATATCCCGCCGCCGATTCATTTCTCATATCCCGCCGATTTGTTTCTCCCTCCCACCGTCCACCCGCCGCCGCTACCTTCTCCCCATTCCATGGCGCCGCCGACAGCCCCCAAAAAGATGGCCAAGAAGCCGCCGGGCAATGCGACGAAAGGGGCGAAAGCGCCGTTCGCGAAGCCGCGGAAGGCGCCGGCTCCGAAGAAGAAGCCGGAAGGATGGACCGAAGATCCATGGCAGCAAGATTGTCTGCGCCGGAGGATGGCGACGACGGAGCGGAAAGGACAGAGGGCGGCGGAGCAGGAGAAGAAGGCTCTGGCGGCGCGCCAGCACCAGCACATAATGGCCGGGTGACTCGATGCCACCAACGCGAGCCCATGGAGTACGTCCGTGCCGGTGTACGTTCCGGGAGTGATCTCTCCGTCGTCATCCGCCTTCTACAACGACGGCCCCTCCGGCACTCCCGGGTGCGTGACGCCTAACTTGTGACCCCACTACCAGGATGCGCTGTTGAATGGTGGCTTCAACCCCAACAACCTCTACTCCCCGGCGTACAAGCAGCGCGAAGCCAAAATGGCGGCGGCGACGCTGCGGCCGACGCGGCGGCCCAAGAGCCGGCTGACGCATCTTCTACGACTAAACCTGCGTCGGCCTCTGCGTCGGCGATGGAGCAGACGGAGCATGCACATCACCGGACAGATCGCGACGAGGTCATCGTGATCGATGGGCCTGCGTCGACTCAGGATACGTCGCCGTCGCCCAACCCCTTCTTGTAATTACCATGCACCACCGGTCTGTAATATGATCGCGCGCCCAGTACTTTGATCGCTGCTACTCTGATCGCGACGATTCGGCGGGAACGATCTCTTTTGAATGCAACAATTTGAATTTCTGATTGGGGGCGGCGTTTGGGGGACGCGGCTGGGGAGCGACGTCCCCCAAACGCGGCACGAACAAAACACGTCCCCAAACGCTCAATCCAGCGCGGTTTGGGGACGCTTTGGGGACGCGACTGGAGATGTTCTCAGTTCAACCTTAGCGGTATTGTCTTTTTTTCCTAACCGCATGGACACATGGCCAAGGGGAGAAGAGGGATGCCCGTATGAGTACGGCCAGACGTTCGGTCTGTTCGGTTTGGTTTACTCTGTTAGGTCTTTTGGGTTAGTGAAAATTTCATTCATCCAAAAATGCTAACCATATTACCTTCGGGTTTTTTTTTCTGATTTTTCTGTATTTGGTCTTCAGTTCTTAGGTTCGGTCTTCGGTCATGACTCTATAGACCAAACGAAATAAATGGCAGGTTAAGTATATAGATTATCGCAAAAAAAAAGTATATAGAAAATGGCAACATAACACAATGATCAAAATAGCAGCATTTAATTTCACAAATGGCAGCACCACATCATACATGTTGCCGTGTTGACATCACAAATAGCATCATTTTACTTGACAATTTGTAGCACAATAGAGGCGAAGAAATGGCAGCACCACATGTCCCGTCAGTTCAGCTCATCCTCAAGTACAAATCGGTGCGCCTCTTCCTCAGATTCTGACGTCATCTGCAAAAGATATAAAAATCCTCTTATTCTCTTACTCTCCATTCTCGACAGAAACAGTAACAGAACATGTACATCAAAGCAGCGTACAAATATAAATTCATACCTGCATTAGACACAAACATTAGCAAACTAGCAGTAGCAAATCACGAATTCTACCAGTAGACAGGCAAGAACGTAGTTTCTGCATACGTTCATGAAGCTAGAGTTATTTACTCCGTATAAGACAAGAGAAAGATAAATAAAGAAATCCTAGACGGGCTCCTGTGGCTCGGCTCCTACTCGGGGTGTGGTATGCCAACCTGGTCGGCACGGATCAGCTGATAAAATTTAGAATTTAAATTTTGGTTTTTTATGAAATCTTAATATTTTCAAAATTTGAACATTTTTTAACTTAAAATTTTTTTGAGACTGAATATTTTTTCAGATTTTCGATTTTTTTTGAAATATGAACATTTTTTGAATACGAATATTTTCCAAATCTGAACACTTTTCTAATTGGAATTTTTAATTTAAATATTTTTCAGACTTGAATATTTTAAAATTCGAACTATTTTCATATTTAAACTATTTTTGAATCTGATTTTTTTTCAAATTTGAACAAAAATAAAAAAAATAGAAAAAAAAGGAACCAAAAAAGAAAACATAAAAACAAACAGAAACAAAAGAACGAAAAGGAGGGAAAAACATAAATGGGCTAGGCCCAATACCCGACCAGGGTGTGCGGTGTCTGTTAGGCACCAATCTAGTCGGTGTATAGGATTAACCCTCATGTTGGCAACTAGGTTAGGGAGAGTGAGAGACGGGAAGGAAATGAGGAGAGGGTCAGGTCTCAAGTGAGTCGGGCCTAGATGGGCTACATGCACTGCACACTGGACATATTACTTCAACGCGCTTGTGAAAATGGTCAGTCTCTGCGGTCGATTCGGTCTACTCCGCGCCACAACCGAACGACCCGTATTTATTTCGGTCATACATTGTGTCCAGGACCAAAAAGGTAACCGATGACCCAATTATCTGATTATTCCGTTTCGGTCCCGGTTTTTTCAGGTTCGGTCTTTTGGTACTGTTTTTTATGCCCGACTAGACTTATGAGCCATGTATAAATTTGAGGAGGGGATGGAGCAGACATGCATTCAATTGTAGTTGCCATACGCATGGAAGTCCGGATAAAGAGATTTCCAGGAACATGTCCATCTGGATAAACTTTTCTCATATTTAGTCTAGAAACGTGTTCAGCGGACAAATCAGTTATTTTGGATCGTTCCATTAGGATGTAGGTTTTTTACTTTTTATTCGTGCATACAAAACGAACAGAAAAACACATGTTAAAGATGAACCGCTGGAGATGCCATTAGGCCGTTTCCAACGTGGATGACTAAATAGGACGCACGTTTGGTTGGCCTCCCGAACGTGGGAGGAGAGGCTGGAGTCCGCCTGTGCGTTTGGGTTGCGCACTCCACCCAACACAACCACCCATTTGGCTAGAGCGGGTTCAAATAGTTTTTTTTTTGTCAATCTTGACCATTTGGGCATTTGAACAAACACTTGGTCATTTGGCCATATGAATAGCAAATAAAGTTCCAACATAGATGAAACTAGGATCTCCTTTTGCCTCTCTCAAACCAAGCTCTCCTAGCCGGTGGCATGGTGGTTAAGTCGGCCGTCATTCTCAAGTTCTCCTTGGAGAGAATTTTGAGCTCAACTTCTTCTTCTTTGAGCTCAACCTCTTTGGCATTTGATGTTGCAATGAACTCCAATTTTTTTATTTGGGCTCCAACTCCTTGGCTCTTGATCTTGCATTGACCTGATCAATGTCAAGCTTCCTGTCATCATAGTAGTTCCTCATGGCATCTTCTCTGTCTCGACGCTTCCTCTCGCCTGAGATGTCGGTTGACCTCTTTTTTTTGGCATACAAGTCCTTTAAGGTGCCAACGAAATGAAGAGCCCAAGTATCAGGCTTCATGTCGGTATTGGTTGCCTTGTGCCCTCTTGGCTGGCTAGAACGGATGGTGGTTCTTGTGCATGTTTGGGCACCATCTAGCTCAATCACGGTGGCATCCTTGGCATATATTCTTGCTAGAAAGCAAGCTCAACTTGTAGGCCTCATACCCGGCTTCAAACTTTGGGGTTTCTCGAATTTTCTTCCGACAATGAGGCAAGGTAAAAGCTTTACCTTGATTATCCTCTGATGGTGCTTATCATAGCGTAGACTTCACACCGTTGGGAAACCCCAAGAGGAAGGTATGATGTGCACAACAGCAAGTTCCCCTAAGTAAAAAATAAAGGTTTCATTGAACAGTAGGAGAAATGCGTGACTTCTGAAGGTGTTGCTAGCTGACTTATGGCAGGGCGCACTACCGTCATCGGCAATAACGTGGAGCCTGCACACAACACTACCAAAATACTTTGCCCCAACATACAGTGAGGTTGTCAATCTTACCGGTTTTGCTGAACACAAAGGATTAAACGTATCGAGTGGAATGAGATGTTTGCAATGGCATTAAAGAGAACAGTGCTTGCAGAAAGTAAACAGAACATGATTGTAGTAGATGAATTTATCAGTGTAGAAGAAAGGACCGAGGTCCACAGTTCACTAGAGGTGACTCTCCATAAAGATAAATAATATGTTGGGTGAACAAACTACAGTTGGGCAATTGACAGAATAAAGATCATACATGACAAGATGATTACTATGAGATTCGTTTGGGCCTTACAGCATAATACATAGACCATAATCCAACTGCGTCTATGACTAATAATCCACCTTCCGGTTATCGTCCGAACCCCTTCCAGTATTAAGTTGCAAGCAATAGATTATCACATTAAGCAATGTGTGTAAAGTAAATAATAGAATTACCCTTGGATAAAATGATGGGATTCGTAGCATAGAAAACACTACCGTAAGAATGAATAACAAGCCAAGATCTAATCTAGTAGATGGTAGCAACAAGATGAAGATCATGAGACTAACCCTCGAAGATTACAAAGCCTACGAGATTAGATCTCATTGTTGATGTAGTCGATCACTTGCCGCTTTCAAAAGTGCGTAGAAGATCTTGACGGTGCCACAGTCGGCCAGCACCTCCGTACTCGGTCACACGTTCGGTGTTGATGACGACGTCCTTCTGCCCGTTCCAGCGGGCAGCGGATGTAGTAGATCCTCCTCGAAATCCCGCAAGGACGATGACGTGGTGACGGTGGTGGTGGAGATCTCCGGCAGCGCTTCGCCGTAAGCACTGCGGGAGAATTAGGAGGAGTAGCTAGGGTTTGGGAGAGGGGTGCTCTTGGGCGCCGGCCTTGGTGCCCCTTGGGTGGTGCGGCCAAGTGTTGGCAGCCCCTCCCCTCTCCTCCCCTTTAAATAGGTGGAAATCTCTAGGGTGTACCCCAAAACCACATTGGAGTCCAACTCCAAAACTTACCAAATTTGGGAAACCTAGACAAGGTGGGATTCCTCCCCTTCCTTGTGGTGTGGCCGGCCACCTTGGTGGAGTCCACCATGGACTCCACCTTCCCACTTGGTGGGTTGGCTAGGGCTAGTGGAGTCCCTCCGGGACTCCTCCTTCCAAAGTGATTTATTCCGGATGATTCTAGAAACTTCTAAAACGTTCCATAAATTCACCGGACCACTCCCAAACTTGGAATGTGACTTCCTATATATGAATTTTATTCTCCGAGCCATTCCGGAACTCCTCGTGATGTCCTGGATCCCATCCAAGACTCCGAACAACATTCGAACTCCATTCCATATTCCATATCTACTTAAAATGACATCAAACCTTAAGTGTGTCACCCTACGGTTCGAAAACTATGCGGACATGATCGAGTCTCCTCTCTGATCAATAACTAATAGCGGGACCTGGAGATCCATAATAGCCCCCACATATTCAACGATGACTTCGTGATCGAAAGAACCATTCACATAAAATACTAATTCCATTTGTCACGTGATACTTTACTTGTCCGAGGTTCGATCATCGGTATCTCCATACCTAGTTAAACCTCGTTACCAACAAGTACTCTTTACTCGTACCGTGGTATGTCATCTCTTGTGACCTAGTCACATGCTTGCAAGCTAATCAGACGACATTCCACCGAGAGGGCCCAGAGTATATCTATCCGTCATCGGGATGGACAAATCCCACTCTTGATTCATATGCCTCAACTCACACTTTCCGAATACTTAATCCCATCTTTATAACCACCCATTTACGCAATGGCGTTTGATGGAATCAAAGCATCCTTCCGGTGTAAGTGATTTACATGATCTCATGGTCGAAGGACTAGGTAACTATGTATCGAAAGCTTATAGCAAGTTGAACTTAATGACTTGATCTCATGCTATGCTTACTATGGGTGTGTCCATCACATCATTCACCTAATGATATGGTCTTGTTATTAATAACATCCTATGTTCATGATCAGGAAACCATGATCATCTATTAATCAACAAGCTAGTTAAATGAGAGGCTTACTAGGGACTCTGGTTGTTTACACAACACACATGTATCAATGTTTCCGGTTAATACAATTATAGCATGGAGTGTAAACATTTATCATGAACATTAAGATATAACAATAACTATTTTATTATTGCCTCTCGGGCATATCTCCAACATAAAACATTGTTGTTTTCTCCCTAGTAGCAACCACACATCTACAATCTTAGAAGTTATTATTGTCACTCTTCCAGAAAACTAGTGGCATGAACCTACTATCGAGCATAAATACTCCCTCTTGGAGTCACAAGCATTTACTTGGTTAGAGCAACTACTAGCAACTGAGAGCATGCAAGATCACAAATAACATATGACAAGTATATATATAATCGATCTTAACATAGTATTCAATATTCATCGGATCCCAGCAAACACAACATGTAGCATTACATAAAGATGATCTTGATCATGATAGGCAGCTCACAAGATCTAAACATGAGGCACAAATTGGAGAAGACAACCATCTAGCTACTGTTATGCATCCATAGTCCAGGGATGAACTACTCATGCATCACTACGGAGGCGGGCATGGTGATGTAGAGGCCTCCGGTGATGATCTCCCCCTCCGGCAGGGTGCCGGGAAGAGCTTCAGAACCCTCCCGAGCTAGGGTCTGCGATGGTGGCCACGACAGAACTTCTCGTGGATGGAGGCTCGGGTGTTTAGGTTTTTCCCGAGATCGTGAATAAATAAGCGGAAGGGCGAGGTCGGTGGAGGCTAAGGGGCCCACATCATGCCATGGTGCAGCCAGGCATGGGATCGCACCATGGGGTGGTCTGGACACCCTGTGGCCTTTCTCTGTCTCCCCTCTGGACTCTGTCTTCGTTACGGTAAAATATTAACTTCGGCTTTTGTTTCGTCCAATTCCGAGAATATTTCCTATACAACTTTTCTGAAATATAAAATAGCAGAAAACATGGAACATGCACTGTAGCATCTTGTTAATAGGTTAGTGCCGGAAAATGTATAAAAGTGCCACGAAGTGTGAGCAAAACATATATAAATTGGTGTAAAACAAGCATGGAGCATCAAAAATTATATATACGTTTGCAACGTATCAGCATCCCCAAGCTTAACTCGTCCTCGTCCTCGAGTAGGTAAGTGATAACAAAATAATTTTTGAGGTGACATGAAGCCAACACAACCTTGATCAATTTGTTGTAAAAGCATTATAAGCTAGGATCAAAGTACTCTAAACATAGACATGATAGATATAATGCTAACAATAAAACTTAGCAAATATGTTATAAAATGAGAAGTAACTCAAACGAAGGATCATGAATAATTATGCATTGAAAGCAACTATTTGTTTATGAGCATAGAGAAAACATAACAAAGTTGTACTCACATGTCCTTTATGAAGTAGCAAAACATAAAAGCTAGGACAACTTTAAAGTTCAAAGGGTGACTAGATACAAGTAATTCGAGAACAAGCAATAGCATAATCATGAATCAATCAATAATAATTTTGGGACTATATATGCACATTATACTAAGAATAACAACTATGGTCTCTTAATTGGTGCATAGGTAGAAGATGAAGACTCAACATAAAAGTAAAATAAAAACTCTTTGCAGAGGAAGGAAGATTAACAAGTTTTATAAACCTTCCAAAAAGTATGGTACTCATTAGCTTTGAACTCTCATTACCCATATAATAAAGCATCTTGAATGGTTAAAGTTAATGTGAGTGCAAATGAGTTATATGCTTGACAAATCATAGGTTGAAAATATCATGCCCCTTGAATACGAGTGCCTAAACCTCATGCTACTCAACTTAGGTCCCAAATATGTTCTTGTCATTGTAAGTATATACATGTATCATCAAGAACGCCAACGGGGCACCTCCTGCCCCATGCTATGGAAGTACTCCTGCATAGGAGAAATCCCATGCCAAAATGACAGGACAAACAGATAATGAACATCTCAACAATCGTTTATACTATGGGTATAGCTTTTTTTTTATTGAAGATGCTTCATAGAATGCTCACTATGGTTCGCTGTAAATTTCCACCATGAATGATGCACGCCTTAAATTGTCGGCCCGGGCGTTTCTCTAACATATATACAAACTTCATGGACTTACAAGTTTCCATTTTATTTCGCACCGCTAGGCATCCATAAACAAAAGAACATGATATCAACTAAATAGAAATAAGTGTAATGTTGAAAGCGTTCCCCATGAAAGCATGATTGTGCTAACTCCCAACTCGCAATTTGCAAGCATATAAATTTCATAAGATAGTCACAATGGCTCAAGTTTATTAAGTGCAAGAAAGTAAATGCGCCATCAAGTTCGTGAGTGCTTTACTAATTAATTTTATCATGATAAAATTTAATTTGGAGAATAAATAAAAAAATGATGAATATACTTGGAATAGCAATAATGGTAGTAGGTAGATACGGTATACACAATTTGCAAACTTTAGTTTTTGGTGGTTGGATGCACGAGTAGAGTTCATACTTAGTACAGGTGAAGGCTAGCAAAAGACTAGGAGCGGCCAACTAAGAGAGCAATAATGGCCATAATCATGCATAGGGACAAAACATTATTAATCAAAGCATAAAGTGATATTACAAGTCAAAAACTAAATGATCATAGATGCTTTAGTTGACTGGTTGTAGTCATAACGTGGTCTAAGCATGTGCCAAGTCAACCCGATAAAGTATGAAAAGAGAATACCATAATATTATGCTTTGTATGATGGAAAGAACACATGATTCTTTCAATAGCACATTATGCACTCTCGGCTATTTGAGACAAGTCATGCTACAACAATAAATACTAAGCATATGACAAGAATAACATCCAACGTGACATGCCCAAGTCTATGCAACAGTTTAGACAAGCTTCCTTTTGCATCACTATAAGCATGCATGAAACATTTTACTCGTCTCCAACACCAGTCAACTTATTTGAAATAACTCTCATAGATGAAAATGAATATGGACCAGAGATCTAATCATACACAAATAAAGAATAGTAACAAGCTCTGAACTAAATTCAAGTGAAAGAACAAGAGCTGAACGCGGTACTAGTAAACTAGAACACTCGTAGAACAGTAAGAGCGAAAACTAGAGCGTTCTATACAACGGAGTGTGTCAATCTTCAAAACAAATATGTCGGGATCCAAGAACAACACATAGCGTATGAAGCAATAAAAATATAGTGCATAGAAAGATGACATGTTGCTTTGTTGATGAAGAGGGGATGCCTTGGGCATCCCCAAGCTTTGACGCTTGTACCTCTTGGATATTTATTGGGGTGACACGGGTATCTCCAAGCTTGATCTTTTGTCCATACTTCATCTCATTACATCATTCTTCTCTCCCTACACTTAAAAACTTCCTTTATACAAAACTTCACATAATTTTTATTGGCACTATTAGTACAATCAAAATAAAAAATCCAGTTGGGTTTAGTTATAACATATATCAAATATCTATTAAAAAATTAGCCTGTAGCAACCTCTTCAAAAAGCTCTTTGCTCAAAAGAACTCAAAAAGAAAGAGATTAAGAGGCAAATGCAAATAGCGGCATAAATTTTTCAAAATAGAACATCAGGTAAAGATCAATTTCTTCGAAAATCTTATGTTGCTCAAATCGAAAAGTGCTCAACTAACGAAAGTTAGATAATAACCTGGGGCATATGCAAAAAAATTGGCATCTTCCGCTCTGGCTGTTAATACGAATTTTATGGTGACAACACAGAATCTATTTTTAGGACAACAAATTCCCCAGATCTAACTTTCTCTCTATTAGAGGCTATTCTTGGCACAAAAACGAAATAAAATGATAAGGATAGGTTATTACAGAGGTAATAACTTCCAAGACTCAACAAAAGAAAAATTACAGAAATAAAACATGGGTTATCTCTCAAGAGTGCTTTTCTTTAGCGCCTTTCAGCTAGGCGCAGAAAAAGAGCTAGCATCAAGTATTATCAAGTGAAGAAGCATCAAGATTTATGCAAGAAGTATTTTCAACAAGGATTTGTATTTTACAATATAAGTTTTAGAAGATCCTCTCTCATCACTTTTAGGTTCGCTACTTTCATCAAATGGGTTTTCAGGAAAAATCCAATTAAAATTCTTTTCCAAAGCTTCATGTATTGCTACAAGTTTGAAAGGTATTGGTATTTTAATTTCTTCCCTATTTTCAGGTTTGATTTTGTCTATTTTTTTCAAGTGTACCAATAATATCTACACATGAGCGTAGCATCTTAAACCGATCAAAAACTTTTCTAGCTTCTATAACAATATCTCTAAATTCTTTAAGAAAAGTTTCTTGGATAAAATCTTTATTTTCATCATCCTCAACTTGATGAAGTTTAAGAAACATTGGCTGCATTATGGGGTTAATGCTAACAAATCTAACCTCCAACATTTGAACTAAATAAGCTGCAGCAGTTTTATAATTAGGAGCAAGTTCTACCAGGGATTTATCCTCAATATCTTTATGCTTACTAACATGATTAAAGAATTTTTCAATGTTATCTCTCCCAATCATAGAACCACTACTATTGATAGTTCTTCAGATCATACTTAGGGATCAAAATAATGAACTAAAAACAAAATAATTACTATAAAAGCAACTAATTTTTTTGTGTTTTTGATATAAAGAAGCAAACAAGACAAAGTAAAATAAACTAAGCAACTATAACAAAGTAAAGGGATTGGAGATGAGAGACTCCCTTTACAGAAATCCTCTTTCTTCCCGGCAACGGCGCCAGAAAATAGTCTTGATGGTGCTTATCGTAGCGTAGACTTCACACCGTTGGGGAACCCCAAGAGGAAGGTATAATGAGCGCAACAACAAGTTTTCCCTCGGTAAGAAACCAAGATTTAATCGACCAGTAGGGGAAATACGTGACTTATGAAGGTGTTGCTAGTTGAATTGCGGTCGGGCGCATTATCGGCGTCAACAACAACGTGGAGCATGCACACAACACAACCAAAATACTTTGGCCCAACTTAGAGTGAGATTGTCAATCTCACCGGTTTTGCTGAACACAAAGTATTAAACGTATCGAGTGAAATGAAATGTTTGCAGTGGAATTAAAGAGAGCATTTCTTACATAAAGTAAATAGAACATGATTGCAGCAGATAAATTTATCAGTGTAAAAGAAAGGACCGAGGACCACAGTTCGCTAGAGGTGTCTCTCCATAAAAATAAATAACATGCTGGGTGAACAAATTACAGTTGGGAAATTGACAGAATAAAAGCATACATGACAAGATGATTACTATGAGATTCGTTTGGGCATTACAACATAATATATAGACCGTAATCCAACTGCGTCTATGACTAATAATCCACCTTCCGTTTATTGTCCGAACCCCTTCCAGTATGTTGCAAGCAATAGATTATCACATTAAGGAATGTGTGTAAACTAAACAATAGAATTACCCTTGGATAAAACATTGTTGTTTTCTCCCTAGTAGCAACAAAACATCTACAATATTAGAAGTTATTGTCACTCTTCCAGAAAACTAGAGGCATGAACCTACTATCGAGCACA
Source organism: Lolium perenne (assembly GCF_019359855.2). Classification (NCBI taxonomy): domain Eukaryota; kingdom Viridiplantae; phylum Streptophyta; class Magnoliopsida; order Poales; family Poaceae; genus Lolium; species Lolium perenne. Next base: position 360,580,524 of record NC_067247.2, on the reverse strand, counting down.
AATACTCTCTCTTGGAGTCACAAGAATTTGCTTGGCCATAGCAACTACTAGCGACCGAGAACATGCAAGATCACAAATAACATATGACAAGTATATATAATCGATCTCAACATAGTATTCAATATTCATCGGATCCCAGCAAACACAACATGTAGCATTACATAAAGATGATCTTGATCATGATAGGCAGCTCACAAGATCTAAACATGAGGCACAAATTGGAGAAGACAACCATTTATCTACTGCTATGGACCCATAGTCTAGGGATGAACTACTCACGCATCACTTCGGAGGCGGATATGGCGATGTAGAGGCCTTCGGTGATGATCTCCCCCTCCGGCAGGGTGCCGGGAAGAGTTTCAGAACCTTCCCGAGCTAGGGTCTACGATGGCGGCCGCGATGTAAATTTTCATGGATGGAAGCTCAGGTGTTTAGGTTTTTCCAATTCCGACGGTAAATATGGACTTCGGCTTTTATTTCGTCCAATTGCGAGAATATTTCATGTGCAACTTTTCTGAAATACAAAACAGCAGAAAACATGGAACTAGCACTATGGCATCTTATTAATAGGTTAGTGCCGGAAAATGTATAAAAGTGCAACGAAGTGTGAAAAAACCTATATAAATTGATGTAAAACAAGCATGTAGTATCAAAAATTATAGATACGTTTGCAACATATCAGTATCATCCTCCTTGAAGAATTCCAAAGCTTTAAATGCCTACAATTAATGGCACATAGAAATATAATAAAAATGCACATGCAAATGAAAATATAGGTGTGGAGGTAGAGGAATATACCAAATCCTTGACGTTGATGTCGCTCATGGGTAGGCACTTGACATAATCGTGAGCCACGGTGAACTTGTTGCACTCCGATTGAATGAACGTCCACCACTTTTGGATAGACAACTCAGTGCGGTCCCTATAAAAATGGTGTTCCCCAAAGTAGCGATGCTCATGAAAGTAGTCACGTATCCTCTTCCCAAATGCGACCCCCTTTTTCTCGGCACCTTCAATTGGATCTTATCCAATTGATAACCACGTCTCACATATCATCTTGTCCTCCAGCTCAGTGTAGTTGCCGGTTCGTTTGCTTATCCAACTGGCTTGGGCTTGTGCAGCGGTGTCATTGGTAAGCTCGACGACGAACAACGGCTCGGCTTGTATATCCATCCCACCTTGGCCACCGTGGATGATGTCCTCCATATCCACATTGCAGGAGGCCTCGTCGGCCGGCGTGGCCGGCAGCGTGGCAGGCATGGGGGCTAGCACGGTGGCAGGCATGGTGGGTGCGTAGCTCAGGGGTGCGAAATGCACCAAAGGACGCTGCATCGTCCCCGCTGTGGGTGCCAACTGCATAGATGTCGGGCCAAACTGGCATGACATTTCGTCGTACAGGTTGCGTACACCCGTCTATTTGAAAGTTTTTTGGGATGCATATCTTCTATTTGCTCGCTTAAAATTTCAAAAAAAAACTTAGATTTTTGTGACATGTGCAAAACAGAATATAAAATTATCCTTAATATCTTTTATTTTAACATTAAATTTTGTCTTTTTTATACATGCCACATAAAAAGATTTTTTCTATAAAAGATTCGTGAGCACATAGGATGTGAAGATGTATCCGCAATATTTATTTTGAATACTTTGATATTTTATAATAGGTTTAAAATACGCCATGTTCGAGTGGGTAATTTTATCTCCCATGCCCCACTAATCCCCTTGTTTTTTTAAAATAAAAATAATACTTACGAGTTTTCAGAAAGTTGGAAAAACATCTGGCTGTAGCTGATTTATCACATAAACGCGTAAAACATCAATTTTAAATACATCATATTTTTTGACAAAAAAGGACAACTCTTGTGTGGATCTAAGTATACTTGTACATTTCCAAATCTCCAAGTTTTAAGGGCTCCTTTGATTTAAAGGATAGGAAAAACATAGGAATAAGAAAGATATAGGATTGGAATGTCATGTTTTCTTAAAACCTATAGGAAGATGAAGTTTGTTTGATTGTAGCAAAGGAATTTTTCCATGAGGTATGAGCTAATGTTTTTTTCCTATAGGAATTACACTACAAGATTCCTATAGGAATTTTTCCTATAGGATATGTTCCTATGAATCAAACATGTATAGGAATTTTTCCCATAAGAACCAAATCCTACACAATTTCTATGCAAATCCTTTGAATCAAAGAACCCTTATCAGATTTTGCCATTTCTTTGTAACCTATAATACAAATAGTTGCGTATTGAAAATGTGCATGCCACCCCTCCCTGTAGGTACAGGCAACCACATCTCCAATTCGCCGGCCGGTGCACGAGGCCGCAGCTCAGCTGCATCCGGAACGGGTTGCCGTCTCCTTTCGCAAGGGACCGCCTAGGGATATTGGGTGGTAACAGTACAGTACTGTCAGTACTCCTACGACGTCGGACCCCCCTCACCCTGTAATCATCCTCCATGCATTCTGTACGTGAGTGTATACGGACCCTCCAGTAGCTCCCAGTTGGATCGATAGACGGATGTGCTGCGTGACAAGTGTCCGACCCGATCGGCCGTCTGATCGACCTGAACCTGATTCTGGTCGCTCTTCTGGCTTTTTTCTCCGACGAATGCTGCCCATCTTGATCGACTGATCACAGTGGCTGGAGTCTGGACGGGAAAGATCGAGTTTGGTCGTGTTGTTGACAGGTAGATCGTATTTATGGCCCCGTGCGGCGGTGCGAGACAGCGGTCAGTTTCGGCGGGTAGATGACGATGTGTTGTTCCATCCTACAGGCGTGTGTGTCGGTTGCTTCCATGTCTTTCCCTCTCACCACTTAACGAGCATCCTAGCTATGCCCGTACTGCCATGATAAACTCCTTAACTGCAGGATCTTGGTCTCCAGTGTTATCCATTTAAGACCACACAGTGTTGCGAGCAATTAGGAAATCTCCAACGGATCCATCTATTTTGCACATAAATTGTGTCTCTTTGGGTTAGGGCATCGGCCTGACGCAAAAGAGACGTTCAAATTGACCGCCCTCGTCTGTTTACTTCGGTTGAAATGGACGAATTCGACCGTGCGTTCGTTTTCGCCGGGTGCCCCCAGCGTCACGACACAAAAAAATAAATAGGATTTTGCATTCATTCAACAGAAACATAATTTACATAGTGAATAAAGGGAAAAAAACTAAAACTAAAAGGCGCATGTACCGCCTGCTACCCTAACCTACTCCTCCTCCTCGTACGACGAAATCTGGTATGCCGATGTTGTCGGTGGTGGAGGTGGAGGTGGAGCAGCCCACGAGTTGAACGACGGAGGTGGAGGCGGCGGCGGGTGCGGGGCCGAGTTATGCCGCGCCCGTTGGAGGGCCTCATCCTCCGTGAGGCCTGGCTGCATGATGTCGGTAACATACCGGGGCAGCGGACGCACCGGTCGGTCCACCTTCGACACGAGGATGCCGAGCCTCGCGATCTCTTCATCGGTCATAGTATCCGGCAGATGGAACTCCTGGCTCTCCGCTGTGGCCGTCTGCCAGGCGAGGAGGACACAGTCGATGAAGTCGTTTGTGCCGTCCTTGGCCTCCTCGTTGTAGTAGGCCAGCGTGTCGTCGTCCTAGGGAGGCGCATGAGGAGCCGGCTGCCGTGTTCGACGAGGAGGCCCATGAGGGTGTGCAAGCTCAGGAGGTTCATCAAACGGGTAGTCCCGGTCGTCGAGGAACCCCACCTTCCTCCTCGGATCCTTCTCGGTGCCGCGCCATGTGTGCCATACATTGGAGTCCACGAAGAAGGAAGGATCGGCGTGGAGGTCCGCCGGCAGGTACTGCCGCTTTCGCCGGATCTCGGCGGTCCTCTCCGGCTCGGGATGAGGCACGGGCGGGACCAGCACCCGGAGGTAGCTGATCTAGTGATCTGCCAACCACCGCCAGGCAGGTGCACGTCCCCCCAGCGGTGGCACGACATCCAATTTAGGTACATCAACCATGCCATGTCGACAAGGAGCAGCACCCTGTTTGGTCGATCCTCCTTCTTCACGCCGCTGCCGAACGCCTCAGAGTCGTGCTTCTTCTTCCTGATGGTGATGCGGTGGCGCGTGGTGGTGAGGGTGGGAGCGGAGGTGTGAGTGGTGTGGGCGCTGGCAGGGACGATGTCGGTCGCCTTTCAAAGGGCAGGCGCGCGGGACACGATGTCATTAATGGCGGCCCAGAAGTCCAACTGCCGCCCGCCAGGCCGCATCGCAGAAGACGAGGCGACGCCATTGATGGCGAAGGCTGCGGCGCAGATGCGGAAGTGAAGACTGGCGAAGCGACGGTCCTTGAAGCGATGCGCTCGAAACAAGTTTCGCGCCCACTGCCAGGCGGGCACGTGGGAGAAGCGAGCGGTCTCGCGGCGCGACCGCGCAGCGTCCATCAAGATTCACCCCAGGCGCAAACTTGGGCCGCGGTTGCATCTCGGTGAATAGCTCGATCACTATGCGTCGTCGGGCTGCTGGGCTAGGGTGCATACGCATTTTTTGACCTCACGGTCCAGACGGTCCCTCTACGTTCGTTTCCGCCTGTTGGAAATTCCCTAAGCCCACAGACTGAAATCAGACCGTGTCATCCCTTTCTCCGTTTAGGTTGGGTAGCGGCCAAACCCTATTTTTGATAATATTTGATCTAAAATTATTTTACATAGGACAAAGAAAATAATAAGGGCACTAGAAATAAATAGATATGACCCTATCTAGGGTTTGCGGTCAGGTTGACGTACTCCAGCACGGACGATGAATGCGTCTACGAGACCATCGGTGGCACCGAAGTTGCTGGTGCGGGCCACGGCTCGATCCATGGCAACGTCGGTGCTAACGGGCGTTGTGGAGTCCACAATAAGGTGCCCCTGTGCGAGAGCAAACTCCCGCAGCTTCACGGTGATGCCCCGCTAGCTCGCCAGGTCATCGAGCTCCGAGGCGGCGATGGACAGTCGAAGAGCCTAGTCATCATCCAGCTCAGGTTGCCAATTGGGGAGTTTGTCCTCCTTCACGATTGACAACTGCTCGGTTCTCAGTGGAGGATGCCAAGGTAGCCCACAGTATCGTCCCTTGTTACCTCGCCCAGGATGTTGTCGCCTCCCACTCCCACGATCGGCTCCTCCTTTTTTTTCTTCCATCTTCATGTCTGCGGCTGAGGCCTCGCTGTAGTCCCACTCGTCGTCGTTTTAATCCCAAATTTGGACACATAATGTTGATACAAATTTGGACATATAATGATCGATATGTGTGCGTTTGTTTATGTCGGGTTGTTGGGTTTCGTTTTTTCCTGACTATTTGTACGGACCAAACGGACCTGCGGTTTGGGCCCCACAACCGATGATGCCCTTACAACACTCATGCCGTCATGCGTTGCAGCTGAAAATACACCTAGACTTGCTATACTAGTAACATACACTCGGTATGAAAGTTCCAACTATCGGAATCTATAAGTTTCCGAAATATAAATTCATAAGCGTGTGAAAAGAAAAGGTTTAGTGATTTGCAACAATGCCCTTTTCAGGGGACATTGATCTGCCTTGTTTTGTTCCAGGCTTGGACTTTAGAGACGACGGATTGACTAGGGCCAGAGAGCACTGAAGACCAAAAATGTCACTTGTGCTGTTGCGCGGTCGTGTTCGCTGTTGATCATATGGACCTTGTTCCCACTGACTCCAACTTCGAAGAAAAAGAAATATATATTCCCGTCGTACTTTGTACGGTAACGATCAATACGATTCTATCATCTATCTACCGGTCAAAAATCATCATGACGTATGCGCGCGCGCATGGCATGCATGTTCTTCGTCCGTGTATGCACTACTGCGTGTATGGCAGCATGGGTCGGTCTACTCTACGTGAGCAATTCTGCTGAAAAAAGTGTTAGTCAATGTTAGTTGTATTTAAAACACGTAAATTAGAGGGCAGAACATAGCAAAAGTGTTCAGGAAAGTAGATACGTTTTGGACGTATCAATACCTGAAGCATATTGTACAGTAGTTGAGGCAGTTCCCGCTAGGGAACTAACTGTCGAAACTAGCCCATCAACTGTTCATACATGCGGCATTTCTCCGGTTCAGACAACTCCTATGGCTATGGTTCACCATGCTTCTAGAAGGATGGGACAGTTGATATGGGATGTTGGGTTGAGTAAGCTCAGCGCATCAAGATTGACGTTGTGGAGGGGTCCAGAGATCAGTGAGGTGGAAAGCTATGTGGGTGGTGTGGACAGTCCAGATGGGGTGGAGAGCTTTTTCCACAGCTCTGGAATATTCCATGGTGTCCCACCTGCCCTCCACCTTGCAAAGCTAGTAAAAAACCAAACATAGCTCCTTTAGAGTTCCTCTTTTGGCCTCTTGGGTGGCGGCAGAGGAGATCTCAGGGTAGAGTTTCCTTGGTGTTGAGGTTTGCTCCGATAGTGTGCCACAATCCATGGCTGGCTGTGGGAATTTCAAAGGGGGAGGAAGAGGAGGAAATGGGAACAATCAAGACCAGTGGCAACAGTCTAGGCAGATGAAACCCCAAAAATTCCAACAACAGCCTCAGATGTAGATGGATTATGGGCAGTCAGGTGATTTTGGTTTTCCTCAGCAATAATTTGGTTTTGTTCCTGGTCCTATGCCTCCTCCCTAGGTCTTTAATGGTTCTTTCCCACAATTTCCTCCAAACCCTGCTTTTGGCATGCAGTCAAACCAATGGTTGGATTCTCAGCAGCTTGGTTATCAACAGCAACCCCAACAACAGCAAGTGTGACAACGGCAGCAACAACAACAAAGTATGGGACGAGGTGTGGTGACCTAGCATACCACTGCATGGTGTAGTATGCAAGTCGTTGACATAACACCAATGAAACACCGTTTCACTAGTATTACATCCCTCAGAGTGATATAACATAAACATATGCGGGTCCAAGGAATGTCTATAGATTTACAACACAAACTCTTTACAAAAGATCAACACATTCTCCTATTTACAACGAGGTAAAATTACAAATAAACTCCAGAAGAACAACTCGTGGACTAAACTTATTAATTACTAGCTCTACCTAACGAGGTACTAAACCTGCTATAGAAACTATGACTGAACTCTAGCTAATTAGGTGCTAGGATTAGGGAGATAGTCCCTTCTACTTCTACTCTAGGGTTTATCCATGGAAGATGTAGTGGTTGACTTCGTCAGCTCTTCGGACAAGGTCTTGTCACTTCTTGTAGTTGACTTCTCTATTTTGAGTTTGCTATGGATCTTCCTTCGATGCCTTCATGTCTAAGCAGGGACTTCAAAGAAAGGTGAGTACGAGCGTACTCAGCAAGTTCATTATAAGAAAAGAGGTGTTTAATGCACTAGCTACAACCATAGACCAGGAAGTCATAGGAAATGCATGTTTTCGTAATCATTTCTTCAAAGGTTGCTTTTATTCTGAAAAACTATGTCGGTCAGCCTTCACTGGGTGTCTAGAACTCCATATAGTTCCTTTCCGGCCGCGTTCGTAGTTCCAAACCCGGAACAGGGAGTGACAAGCCAAAATTTAATACACTCTGCAGAGGTGTGTTGCTTTACCCATAAGAGAACTTATCGTTGTTGCCAACTGAGTATATTTCTCGCCCACACTTCCTTGGTGTGAGGCCAGGTGTAAGGTCCTAGCCAATCATTGCATTTCTCCGCGACCTCGCACACCCATCTGTATTGTATTTCCGACCTTGGATCCTCGCCGGTCTGCTCCGACCTCGATTCTATACCCCGTCGGTCAATATACCCCCTTAGGTATAATCTGACCTCGGTACCTTCACCGGTCTTCTACAACCCATCATAGACCACAATACCGTGAGGACTTTAGAGCTTCCCACCACTCCGGTTGCTACCAGCAGGACACAACTTCTACGGTAAAGTGTGTCCGTTGATGTGCGGAAGTAAGAAATACAACTAACTACTCAGTCCCATTTCAGATCTAATGGTTAACACGACTATTACGGCGCAAGAATCACTGGACGACATTGGTTGTTAATCCTAGATAAATAACCCAATTGCAATGGAACCTCCACCAAACTCATACCATGGTTCCATTGCCCACCATATAGTCATATTCATAATTGGAAAAGTAATATTCTGCTTTTCAATGCAGGAGTGATAAGCATGGTACTTTACAAGTAATCTGATAAAAATAATCAAATGGCATGAGCAAGCGATGAACTTGCCTTTCTTGACTGCAAGATTATGCAGGCAAGGTCTTCGATACAGAATAACTCCAAATTCTGAAATAACATGATCGTCCGGTAAGGACAATGTTTAAAAGATTATCAAACATGCTATAATGCATAAGGAGGAGATGCAATCGCTCTAAGCGTAAACTAACCCCGATGATTTAGGATTAGTGAGTTGGAATGATTTCTTTTTGGTGTGTTGCACTTTTAAGGTGGCTTTGCAAACAAGGTTCTTATTAGGGTTTGGTTAACTTGTTATCATATACAAGTTGTATAATAAAGTATAGTAATCATCTCAGCACACAAGGAATAGTAGTTGACATGATATTAACATGTAAAGAACAATTGTTAGTTTTAGTAATATATGACATGGTTAATGTTTACTTATGATATACTTCAAAAGAATAACTTTTGAACAACATGTTCCTTACGGAATAATAAGTATTTCCAATAAGAGCCTCTTGGTCCAAGGTTTATTATGCTTCATAGCTGAATTTACCAGGTTGTTATTAGATGGATCTTACAAACAAGATTGAGTTCTTAATCATGTAATGGTTGCATGGTTTATTTATGCATGAGCCTATTAAGCAGTTGATTAAACATGGTTGCTATAATGGTTGGTTATATCTTACACGTGATAGATAGCTATTGTTTATAGGTCCTCTTAGGCATGGTTGATGACCACTTTTTATTTACTTCAAAAGAATAATTTTTGAAGAACATATTACTTAAGTAATAAGATGTATTTCAATTAAGGCTTATGATGTTTAGGGTTTGCTCTTGGATTCACTAAGTAAGGAATAGCTGGTGCCTAAACAAGATGGTTCATAAACCTCTAATACTTATAGGGTTTAGTTGGGTATGGATAGGTGATGTAAAATACTAGACATGGTTTCTATTAGGGTGGATCATAATGGTTTGATACTAAGCATGGAAGGTTAAGGATGATGACTTTGAGAATACTGATGGTGCTCCGGTGATGGCGCTAGACAATCTTGTTGGCAGTTGGTGTGGAAGCGGTTGGGAAACCCCAAGAGGAAGGTGTGATGAGCACAGCAACAAGTTTTCCCTCAGTACGAAACCAAGGTTTAATCGACTAGTAGGAGAAAGGCGTGAGTTATGAAGGTGTTGCTGGCTGACTAGTGGCAGGGCGCACTACCGGCGTCAGCAACAACGTGGAACCTGCACACAACACAATCAAAGTACTTCGCCCCAACTTGCAATGAGGTTGTCAATCTCACCGGTTTGCTGAACACAAAGTATTAGACGTATCGAGTGGAAAGAGATGTTTGCAGAAAGTAAACAAAACATGATAGCAGTAAAATTTATCAGTAAAGGAAATAGGACCGGTGTCCACAGTTCACTAGAGGTGTCTCTCCATACAGATAAATAGCATGTTGGGTGAACAAATTACAGCTGGGCAATTGATAGAGTATCGACCAATACATGGCAACATGATTACTATGAAATTTTATATGGGCATTACAATATAATACATAGACAGTAATCCAACTGCGTCTATGACTAATAATCCACCTTCAGTCGTCCGAACCCCTTTCAGTATTAAGTTGCAAGCAACAAACTATTGCATTAAGCAATGTGTGTAAACTAAACAAACTATCGCATTAAGCAAACATTGTTGTTTTCTCCCTAGTAGCAATAGCACATCTACAATCTTAGAAGTTAAATTTCACTCTCCCAGAAAACTAGATGCATGAACGTTCGGAAGGTTCCACTTTCGCGTCGAGAAAGAATGAGCGTATCGTCTTGAAATTCCGATCTCGTCAGGATTGTCAGCGGTCGATCCCGATTTTTCAAGTTCTACATCATCGATCGAGTCAGGCGACGAGGAGACTTCATCTCCACGCTTCATCAACACCAAGGCAAGCGAAAAACTCGCCAAGATCTTCAGCGACATGTCCTTCGAGTCATCTGCGGACTCTGATATAAGCGATGACTCGAGCAACATCAACAGCTTCAACTTCATCGACAGATCCACTACTATTGGAGAGGTCTTCACCAATCTCTATGATGGGGTCACCAAACCCAACAAGGTTTAGTATCCAAAATATCATCAGATTTATGCCATCGGAGAAACAAGTCGCGATCAGGAGGAGACATCAGAGGCTTTCGACGATTTGGGAAATCCATATGTCGATCCCTCTGACCTTAGGCAAGGTTTAGGCAATAAATATGTCGGGCCTACACCACGTGTCAGAGTTCAACTTCCACAAGAAGCATGGGATAGAGCCGCAAGAGCTATGGATGGTTCAGAACCAATGACTACAACTGCTACGGTGGAAGAACTACAAGCATACCAATATGGACTCACCCACATGGGAAGAGAATTGGAAAAACAGACAGCTGCTCTGAATAGAAGAAGGGAAGCAGCTTCCGCGTCAAGCAGGCGAAGGGCAGAGTTAAGTCGACATTCAGGAACTTCGGGAGATAGTCACAGAGAAGCTCGAAACAGAGCAAGATCTCGGCTGCAAAATATACCTGAGGCTGATAGGGAGAATTTGGTTCAAAACCTCGATATGTCTTTTATGTCCATAGACACGAGGGGGGACATTATCCCTAAGACACCAGAAGCTGTATAGATGGCGACGCAAGCGTTCATCCTCGCATCCAAGCCACCTCCCGGAGATCCAAGAGAAGCATTGTACAATATGGCCATGGCAGGAGTTGGGGCCATGGGAACGGCGTTTGTAACAACGCCTCCTGAAGGCTCAGCAAGGAAAAATAGTCCACGACCTACAGCAGCAGCACCAGGTCCCGAAAGAACAAGTGGAGCAAGAGACACAACAGCGCAAGCACGGGTGGACAGAGCACGACAAAACAGAAGGGAACATCGGCACTCCCCAAAGATAGATGACGAGGATATGTGTGGGCTGCCGTGCTTTACAAGGAGTGTCCGAAAAACTTGAGTTCCTTTGGGGTTTAAATTACCCGATAACTTCAAAAAATTCGACGGCCTACAAGATCCAGAGGATTGGCTACTTGATTATCTCGAGACGGTGAAGCTGATAGGAGGAACCAGAGCAACAGCCATGAAGAGCATCCAAGTACATCTGAGTGGAGCTGCGCGATCTTGGATAAAGAAACTTCGAGGATGTGTTCGTCAAGAATTTCCGATCCACCTGCAAAAAACCCGCGTCACTAGAGGAGTTGAGAGTGTGTCGACAGAAGCAGGATGAATCAATGAGAAAGTACATCCAAAGGTGGAACATCATTAAAAACTCGGCGGAGAACATATCTGACGAGAGAGCAATAGATGCGTTCGTAGCTGGAATTCGACGAGGAGATTTTGTCGAAGACTTGGGGAGAACCAACCCAAAGACAGTATCAGCGTTGATGGAGATAGCAAACAGGTGGGCAGATGGAGAAGATTCTGTTCACAATAAACGACACAGGTCACCAGAGGAGGACCGCGGTCAAAATTTTCCAAATAGACGACGATTTCCTCGACAGTACTCCAGCTATGATGCTCCTGGCCAAATATCGGCTGGCTTTCGAGGAAGCAATGGAGGAGGCAATAGAGATGACTATCAAAGAAGCAGCGAGCAGCGAGGCGATAATAGAGATGACTCCCGAAATAACAGGCAAAATAGTGGGCCAAGGTTACAGAGACCTTTCGTGTCTCCCGAGGATATGATGAACGGGCCGTGTCAGATGCACTTCTATCTCGACAGCAATGGAAAAAGACAGTCAGAACACCTGCAGAAGGACTGTCGAAATTTTCAGGCAATGCTAAGGTTTGCAGGGCAAGCCAATGCTCACGCGACAAATGGAAACCCTCAGGGGCCCAGGAGTGAGATTCACTTGCCACCTCCTCCTGCAATTACGGACGAAAATCGGCACCAGCTCAGAATCGCGGCAGCACCACAACCACCTCCATACGTTGATCCTAACTCCAACGGCGCAGTCTCAATGATTCAGAAGGGTAGGCCGTCCAATAGAGCTCAGAAAGTAATCTCGCGACAAGTGTTCATGGCAGAGAAGATGCCTCCACCAACAATTGAGTACCTCAATTGGTCAGGGCAAGATATTGGCTTCACAATAGCGGACCACCCGCAGCAAGTTCCTCGACCAGGGCAGTCAGCACTTATCTTACCAGCAGTAATTGCAGGATTCGACGTATCCCGAGTGTTCATAGATGGTGGCAGCAGTCTAAACCTTATGTACGCAGATACACTAAGGAAGATGAACATATCTCTAGCAAATCTGAAACCAAACGACACACGTTTTCATGGTATCACGCTAGAGAAGCCGAGTTATCTGTTGGGGAAGATCAATCTCGACGTTCAGTTTGGGACCCGAGAAAATTACAGAATAGAAAGGCTGGAATTTGAAGTCGTGGATTTTCCGTCGCAATATCACGCTTTGTTGGGACGACCAGCATATGCCAGGTTTATGGCAGTACCACATTACACATACTTGTTATGGAGGTTACCTGGACCTAAGGGACCAATCACAGTCAAAGGAAGCTTCGCGTTAGCTGATAAATGTGACAAGGATTTTCATCGACTATCAGAAACTTTCGGGATGCAAGCAGAATACATGGCGTCAAGGCTCACGACTGATTATGATGTGCTGCCAGATGTAGGGAGGCCTAACAAGGAACCAACCTTTAACACTGCGAAAGATTCCAAGGAGGTGCAGATTCACCCGACAGACCCGAAGAAAACGACGTCCACCGCCACAGACATGGACCTCGCATAGGAAAGCGTGCTCGTCGAGTTCCTCCGTGAGCACTGGAAAATCTTCGCATGGTGTCCAGCCGACATGCCAGGAGTACACAGGGAACTTGCCGAGCACCACCTAAACTTGGATCCAATAGCGAAACCAATTAAGCAACCTTTGCGGCGTTTTTCGGAACCAAACCGCAAGGCTATGCTGTCAGAGATTGATCGACTCGGAGAGGCTGGTTTCATTAAAGAGCTACATACAGAGGCCACGTGGGTGACAAACCCAGTGCTGGTCCCGAAGAAAAACACTAAAGTCCTTCGCAAGTGCGTTGACTTTACGTGTCTCAGCAAACACTGTCCAAAGGATCACTTTCCCCTCCCAAGGATCGATCAAATTACCGACTCCACGGCAGGATGTGAACGTCTTTCCTTCCTGGACGCATACTCTGGTTATAACCAGATCAGGCTGAAAGAAGAGGATGAAGTCAAAACAGCGTTCATTACACCTTACACCTTGTTTTGCTATAGAACAATATCATTTGGTCTGAAAAACGCGGGAGCAACATATCAGCGGATGATGCAAAAGTGCTTAGCAACACAGATTGGGAAAAACATACAAGTGTACATTGACGATGTCGTCATAACGTCAAAAAAGGGGGCACCGCTAATCGAGGACCTGAAGGAAACTTTTGACAACCTCGACAAGTTTTGTCTCAAGCTGAATCCGACGAAGTGTTCTTTCGGCGTCCCTGCAGGAGAACTTCTCGGGTTCTTAGTTTCAGCAAGAGGGATTGAAGCTAATCCCAAGAAAATTCAAGCTATCGTAACAATGAGGAAGCCGACAAAGTTAAAAGAAATACAACAGTTAACTGGGCGAGTCGCAGCTTTAAGCAGATTCGTCGCCAGGCTGGGAGAAAAGGCGTTACCGTTCTACGCTTTGATCAAGGAAGGAGAGAAGTTCCAGTGGAATGAAGAGGCAGATAGAGCTTTCGAGGATCTTAAGCGCACAATTTCGACACCACCAATCTTGGTAGCGCCTAAAGAGAAGGAACCCCTCCTGTTATATATTGCAGCCACACCTCAGGTGGTCAGCACGGCACTTGTTGTCGAAAGAGAAGAAGAAGGAAAACTCCATGGAGTGCAGAGGCCGGTACATTTCATCAGTGAAGTTTTATCACCTTCAAAACAGCGGTACCCGCAGTACCAGAAGCTAGCATATGGAGTGTTTACAACCCCAAGAAAATTGCGGCACTATTTTTCGGTGCATTCGATAATAGTGGTTAACGAGGCGCCTCTATCCAATATACTAAACAATCCAGAAGCTACATGCGTGTCTCCCTTTGGGGAATAGAACTTTCCCCTCGGGACATCACGTATGAAAAAAGAAAAGCAATAAAGTCGCAAATTCTGCCAGATTTCATCGCAGAGTGGATGGAGCTGCAAAATACAGGACCCCCGGATTTATCGAGAACATGGACTATGAATTTTGACGGGTCCAAGAGATTAGAGGGAGCTGGAGCAGGAGTGATACTCATATCACCTGAAGGCGACAAATTAAAGTATGTCTTACAGATGACATTCCCAAACGCGTCAAACAATGAGGCAGAATACGAAGCTCTTATACACGGGATGAAAATGGCGAAGGCTTGTGGTGCAACTCGATTAAAGATATTTAGCGATTCACAGTTGGTGGCTCAGCAAGTCATGAACCAATGTGATGCAGTCAATGATAGCATGGTGGCATACAAAGAAGTATACAATGAGCTAGAGAAGCTATTTGATGGATGCGAAGTAAACCACATCAGCAGGCTGAGCAATGATGAAGCTGATGTTCTTGCAAACATCGGTCGCAGTGCCTCGCAATTCCGCCAGGTGTGTTCTGGGAAGAGATAACCGAGAGGTCTACAAAGCCGAAGAAGGCACAGAAGAAGCAGAAGGATGAGAAAAACTCTACGGCTCCTAAAGAAGCACTAGAAGAAGAGGAGGAACATGAGCTAGTAATGATGGTGCAGATTCCATGGATGCAAGCCTACATATCATACATCTTAAGGAAAGAAATACCCGATGATCCAGTTGAAGCGAGGCGAGTTATTCGACGGTCCAAAGCTTTTACGGTGGTCAAAGGGGAGTTGTACAAGCGAAGTATTTTGGGTGTGTTACAAAGATGCGTCACACCCGAAGAAGGAAGGATAATTCTGAAGGACGTACACGAGGGAATATGTGGCCACCACGCAAGTAGTCGAGCTATTGCGGCCAAGGTTTTCAGGGCTGGATTTTATTGGTTGACAGCAATCGAGGATGCAAAGGAGATAGTACGAACTTGCGATGCGTGCCAGAAATTTGCCGCAAAACCTCATTCTCCGGCAGCGGAGTTGATGCCAATACCATTGTCTTGGACCTTTGCTCAATGGGGCCTCGATATGGTGGGGAAGTTACACAAGGCCTCGCCAGGAGGATACGAGTATATGCTCGTCGCTGTCGAAAAATTTACCAAGTGGATAGAAGCAAAGCCAATAAACTCACCAGACGCTTCGTCGACAATAAAGTTCGTGAAAAGCATTGTCTTTCGGTTTGGAGTACCTGATAGTATCATCACGGACAATGGCAGTAACTTTACATCCAAGGAATTCAAGGCATACTATGCAGAGGTAGGCATCAAACTGCACTTCGCGTCAGTTGGGCACCCGCAAACCAATGGTCAAGTCGAGAAAGCCAATGGTATCATCTGCAACGGTATCAAGAAGCGCCTGTTAGGACCATTGGAAAAAGCTCGACATACTTGGCCAGAAGAGTTGCCGAGTGTATTGTGGAGTATTCAAACAACACCAAATACAGCGACACAGGAGACTCCGTTTTTTATGGTCCATGGAGCCGAGGCAGTACTGCCGATAGAAATAGAGCACGATTCTCCAAGAGTCACGGAATACAACGATGAAGCTTCCAGAAAAGCATTAGAAGACGATGTCGACGCACTTGATGAAGCTCGAGATGAAGTATTATCACGAGTCACCAAGTATCAGCAAGACTTGAAAAACTATCACAGTCGACGTTTGCGGCCAAGATCCTTTCAGGTTGGAGATTTAGTTCTACGACTCAACCAAAACAGCAATGAAAAACTCGAGTCGCCATGGCTTGGCCCTTACATTGTCACGGAAGTAATCGAAGGCGGAGCGTACAGGATAAAGGACAAGAAGACGGGGGCTCCCGAGAAAAACCCCTGGAATGTGGCGCAGCTAAGGCGTTTTTACGCCTAATGTCGAAATATAGTCCTCCTTGTAAAAATACAATGTACTGAAACGCCTGCGAGTTTTCAGACATACTCTTTTCCTTTCAGGGCACCGAGTGGGGCTGAAAGGTTTTTAGTGAGGCGGGCTCGCGGTGCTGCAATATAGTAAAAGATATTGGTGACATACATCTGTTTTCGCCAACAGGCTCGGGGGCTCATAACCCGTGGCAACAAATATATATATATTCTCGCAAAATAGTAAATTCATCGAGATGCAAAAAATAGCTCGAGCTCCGGCCAAAGGCTCGGGGGCTTCACAATATAGATTATACTTTACAATATAGACAACTTCATCATCACTATAAATTCGACACAGAAAAAATATATGAATTCCCGCAATAATATAGTACAACTCAGTTGCTACCTAATATATCATCTATGGTTACACCTTTGTTTGCAGCACCAGTCGTATGTTCAGCATAGCTACCTTTTACAAAGAACTCTGAGTCCATCCGAAGAAGCTCGTCCATCATTTCTTCGGCTACAGGAGTTACAATGTCATTGATTTTATCAATGTTTCTCTTTCGCTTCGACTGCTTGGCCAGACACTTGGCGACAATCTTCGACAGATCTAATTTCGGGTAGCAGATTTGTATCATAATCATGGCGAATCTTGCCCCAGCAGACAGTTGATCCCGCACAAAATTATGAATACGAGGGGCATCCCAAAATTTCTCCATCAGAGCAGGAAGAGTGTCCGGTATTTTGTTCCGAGGAAACATGGTACTATAAACTAGCAACAAGGTTCTTGTACAAAAGTCAAGAAACTCACGAACTTGGCAAGCGCGGTCCAGGAATCTGACAATTTGTCGGGTGCGTTCTGCAGTAGCCCAGAACAGAGAACCATGGTCAAGTGAAAGATTAACAAGGATATTTGTCCTCGTATCAACCCGTTGGTCCTCGGCAGTAGTGTCTAGAAAAGAAACTATTTGGCGACAGCACAGGAATTTCAAAGCAATAAACAGGGAAAACACAGATGAATTCTTGGTTTACAAAGCATACCTCTCATATCCAAGCTTGCTTCAGTCATTAACTCGAGCATAAAATTCTCGCGGGTGGCAGCCTTTGCAGCTTCAGCAATGGCGGTTTCTTTGGCAGCTATGGCTTCTTGAGCCTGCTGCAGTGCAACTTTGTCCTTTTCGGATGATTTTCGAGATTGTTCCATTATTATAAGTGTTTGCTTCTTCGCATACTGAAGTTGTTGATGAAGTTCCTCCAAGTCCTGTGCTGAACCCTTACTCGAAGAATCTTCACCAAATTCACTATCAATAGGCGTTTTCTTCGAGCGGGAGGAAGCAGGGAAAACATCGGAGGGACGAGGAGTTGAAGTGTAGTTATCAAATATCAACTGAAAACAAAAGGTTCGACATCAATCATCAAGAAAGATAGATTTCCATTGATTCTCAGAGTATTTACAAGGCATTACAAAAGGAGGATACCCTATCGAACTAGTGGGATAAGTGTCGCCAAAGCTACTTTGGCGACAGCATCAAAAGGAAAAAAGAAAAAATAAGAAAGACAGGGTGCTCTACTTGACCTCCAGCTTGGATGAGCTGGGAGCAGGAGTTGGCTTGCAGCCAAGGAAGGCAAGGATCGGCTTGGAGTTAGGCTTGGCAACCTTAATCAAATATTGCCACTTCTTCGTCTCCATCTCCTTTATCTCGCCAACCTTAGCCCAGTCGATGTTTTGTTGGCTGTCAGCAACCAGAGCAATGGTGCCTTCGACACCAATCTTCAGGCCCTCTTGGCGAAGTTTGAGCCCAAGATCTTCTTGCGAGATGAAGCACTTGGCGAGAGTTGTGAAAATCTTAGGTTCTTCTTTCTTCGGGAAGAAATAAGGGAGAAGACGCGACAGACCTGCTCTGGCTTCAGCAAGGCCTTCGCGTGCCTCCTCCCCATGAAATTCAAGAAGAGAAAGCTCGTCGAGAAGTTGATCACCTTCAGGACACTCCAAGTCAAAATCTTGGTGCGTTTTCCCTACAAAGAAGCAAAAGAAAGCTCGTCAAAAATTGCGGAAGGATAAAATTGACAGCTCGAAGAAGTAGCAGAGACTTGATAACTTACTAACAAAATGTCGACTTTGCGCCTACAAGCGACCGATGATTTCTTCTTCACGAGCAGCTTGCTCAGTTATGTTGTCGCTCAAGGCAGTTTCCGCGTCATGAAGTCTTTTTCGAAGATCTTCGACAGCGGCAGCATCTGCTTCAGCCTTCTTACGAGCCTTTTCACTTTGCTCCAGTTTACGAGCAAGAGAATCAGCACGCTTTTTGGCTTCCACAAGGTTTTCTGGCAAAGATAGTCGACATCAATAAATATCACGACAAGAAATGGTGAAGAGGTCATTTACTAGAAGAAGTGACAAATTCGTACCTTCGGCCTTTTTAGCATGGTCACGGTACCCGACGAATTGGGTACCGAGATGGATAAATTCCTTCATCAAGGGCTGCAAAGAAAAGAGAGAAAGAAACATCAACAAGGTAAAAAAGTTCGACAGCAAAAAATAAGAGAGAAGTAAAAAACAAAGAAGAGTCGATAGCATTGAAATATTCGGCACATAAGAGAAGAAGTGGACAACTTACGTCATCCAAGGAAGGCATCGTGGAGCTACCAAGTAGTAACGTAGGCTCCTTGGCTGGCTCGACCCTAGCCCTCTTTGGCGAAGGGGCACGGGGGCTTGCAGGTGGAGTTGGATGCTCGATATTTTGCTGAGGAGGCGAAGTTGCATCTCCATCAGGATGAGCTTCAGAAACAACTAAAGTACGCGACGTACTCGTTCGAGCAGTCGCGTCAATAGGTTGATCTTCATCCTCATCACCACTGCAATAAAATGTCGACAATATAAAGAGCAACATAGGCAAAAATATCGAGAGCAAAACAACAAAGAGAAATAAGAACTTACGAGCTGACAAGGGCATCTTCGTAAGGATTGAAAGCTGTCTTCCTTTCAGAAGGACCAGCTTCTTCGGCTTTGGAGGCGCTGGAATCGGCGACTTCATCCCTTTTCCGCTTGTCCCGTGGAGAAACAGCGGAAGGAAGGGAGCGTGTCGAGGCAGTAGCCTCGGACTCGGCTTCTTTTTCGGAAGAAGCCGCGGATTTATGAGAACCCGCGACTTCACTCTCAGGGCGAGAAGTACCCTGGTTGTCATCAGTGACAACAGTACGTTCTTCAACTTCTCCACCTTCAGGAAGAGGAGGAAGATAAGCTAGAACAGGATGGTTCTGCGAGAAAAAAGGAGTGTCGACAAAAAGTCATGCAAAAGACGCTAGCAAGATAGTAGTCGACAAATACTAACAACTCGAGAAGACAATATAGTAGTTAAGAGGAAAAATTACCTCGGGAAGGGGATTGGCGCCACTAAATGGCTTAATGCGGCTAGAGGATGGAATAGTATCCTTCTTGCTGAGCGACGCGATTCTTCGGATCAGTTTCTCCAAATCCTTCATAGGAAGATCTTTGGAGAGCCTGTCGACGTCTTCTTCACCAGCGTACATCCAAAGGGGATTTTTGCGAGCTTGGAGAGGCTGCACTCTAACCCTAAGAAAATAGGCTGTGATCTGAATACCAGACAGTTCCTTGCCACGGGTGTTCTGGAGCTCGTGGATGCGAGTCATCAGCGCCTCTATCGCCAATTTCTCATCTTCCGTGGCTTCAGCATCCCAGGAACGGCGACGAAGGATCTTGGCTCCTCCGTCGAAAGGAGCGATATTATTCTCCACTGAGTCGGAGCTCTCTTCGTGCACATAGAGCCATCTTTTGCGCCACCCTTGGACGGAGTCGAGGAATTTGACGTCGAAGTATTCGACGTCAGAACGAACACAAATGACAACGTCGCCGATGTTATAGGCGATGTTGTGGGAGCCATTACGGTGGAGGCAGAAGATGCGCTTCCACAGAGCCCAATTAGGTTGGACTCCGAGGAAGCATTCACAAAGTGTGATAAAAATCGACACGTGAAGGATGGAATTGGGCGTCAGCTGATGCAGTTGAAGCCCATAGACAAAGAGAAGACCTCGAAGAAACTCGTGGATAGGGGGAGAAAGACCGGGGATGAGGTGGTCAACAAAACTGACCCGGTATTCAATTGGAGGCGATGGATAGCTTTCCTCCTTGGGGAAGCGCAGCGCGTTCTCCTTCTTCGTGAACCCAAGCTTATTCAGCAGGTTCATATCCTGGTTGGAGATCTTGGATCTCTCCCACTCCAGATCTTCAGCGGCCATCTTGGACTCGGGAGTGCTATGCCTTGTGAGCCACGCGCGTGGTGGCATCAATGAGAGTGTAGGAGAAAGGTGCGAGCGTGGATTGAGCGCAAGAGGCAATGGGCGCAGTGGAGGATTTTTTGCAGAGGAGAAGCAGAGGTGCGGCGCGAGCGAAAGTGGAGAAGGAGGAAGACGATGACGTTAAATAGAGGTGCGGTGAATCGACGCACCGTTGGATGAAAAGATTGTGGGATAGATGGTGTACACATGGACAAGGGGTAAAAAAGTAATTTCATTAAGAAGAGAAAGAACATGCGCTACAGTGCGTGCGCCAGGAAAAGTGGAGGACGTGTGTCCCCCACTTGCACGACGTGTCAACTTGATGAGCAATTTGGGCCCGCAAGGCAGAGAGAGAGCAGTTCTCGCGTTTTCCCGATACAGTGATCGTGGCTATCGTCAGCAATGATGTCACCTTGGCAAGGGAAAAATTCGGCTATGAAGCTTCCTAAATAACGGCGACAGCAGAAGATTGTTGGTTATTTCGAGAGCCTTTGGTCAAATACAAGTTTTTGATCAAATGCTCTGGGGCTACTTTGGAACAATGAAAAACTCGAGAATGACAAAATATAAATGACGAGAGCCTATGATCAAATACAAGCATTTGTTCATAGTCTCGGGGGCTACTCCCATCGGGAGCGCTGGTCGCGCACCCGATAGATATGAAAATGTCGGGAAAGAAGGAAAATATAGCAATGTAAGGCGTTGAGCCTACACCCAAGCACAAGTCCTTGGCTGTAGACTCGGGGGCTACTGTTGGAGATATGCCCAAGAGGCAATAATAAAATGGTTATTATATATCTTTGTGTTTATGATAATGTTTACATACCATGCTATAATTGTATTAACCGAAACATTGATACATGTGTGTTATGTAAACAATAAGGAGTCCCTAGTAAGCCTCTTGTATAACTAGCTTGTTGATTAATAGATGATCATAGTTTCATGATCATGAACATTGGATGTTATTAATAACAAGGTTATGTCATTATGTGAATGATGTAATGGACACACCCAATTAAGCGTAGCATAAGATCACGTCATTAAGTTATTTGCTATAAGCTTTCGATACATAGTTACCTAGTCCTTTCGACCATGAGATCATGTAAATCACTTATACCGGAAGGGTACTTTGATTACATCAAATGCCACTGCGTAAATGGGTGGTTATAAAGGTGGGATTAAGTATCCGGAAAGTATGAGTTGAGGCATATGGATCAACAGTGGGATTTGTCCATCCCGATGATGGATAGATATACTCTGGGCCCTCTCGGTGGAATGTCGTCTAATTAGCTTGCAAGCATATGAATGGTTCATAAGAGACCACATACCACGGTACGAGTAAAGAGTACTTGTCAGGAGACGAGGTTGAACAAGGTATAGAGATACCGATGATCAAACCTCGGACAAGTAAAATATCGCGTGACAAAGGGAATCGGTATCGTATGTAAATGGTTCAGTCGATCACTAAAGTCATCGTTGAATATGTGGGAGCCATTATGGATCTCCAGATCCCGCTATTGGTTATTGGTCAGAGAGAGGTCTCAACCATGTCTGCATAGTTCGCGAACCGTAGGGTGACACACTTAAGGTTTGATGTCATTTAAGTAGATATGGAATATGGAATGGAGTTCGAAGTTTTGTTCGGAGTCTCGGATGGGATCCAGGACATCACGAGGAGGTCCGGAATGGTCCGGAGAATAAGATTCATATATAGGAAGTCATATTCCAAGTTTGGAAATGATCCGGTGCATTTATGGCAGGTTCTAGAAGGTTCTAGAAAAGTCCAGAAGAAATCACCATGGAAAGTGGAGCCCCGGAGGGACTCCACCTTGCATGGACAGCCAAACCCTAAGGGGTGGAGTCCCAGGTGGACTCCACCAGAGGTGGCCGGCCATCCCACCTAAGGGAAAGGTGGGAGTCCCACCTTGGGTAGGACTCCCCCCTTGAGTAGGTTTCCCACCTATGGGAGGTTTTGTTGTTGGGGTCTTATTCGAAGACTTGGACTACAACTCTTGGGGATTTCCACCTATATAATGAGGAGGAGAGGGAGGGGGCAGCCACTCTTGGCCGCACCACCTAGGGCTGCCCATGGCCGGCGCCCTAGCCACCCCCTCTCCCCAAACCCTAGCCTCTCCTCCTCCACATAATACTCCCGTAGCGCATAGGCGAAGCCCTGCCGGAGTTCTCCACCACCACCGCCACCACGCCGTCGTGCTGCCGGGATTCCGAGGAGGATCTACTACTTCCGCTGCCCGCTGGAACGGGGAGAAGGACGTCGTCATCAACACCGAACGTGTGACCGAGTACGGAGGTGCTGCCCGATTGTGGCACCGTCAAGATCTTCTACGCGCTTTTTGAAAGCGGCAAGTGATCATCTACCGCAGCAACGAGAGCCTCCTCTCGTAGGCTTTGGAAATCTTCAAGGGTTAGTCTCGTTCACCCCCTCATTGCTCCCGTCTTCTAGATTGCATCTTGGCTTGGATTGCGTTCTCGCGGTAGGAAATTTTTTGTTTTCTATGCTACGAATCCCTACACTGGTATCAGAGCCGTGTCTATGCATAGATGGTTGCACGAGTAGAACACAATTGTTTTGTGGGCATTGATGCTTATGTTGTCTTTAGTTTGAGTACTTTGCATCTTTGTGTCATAGTGGGATGAAGCGGCTCGGGCTAACTTTACATGACCGCGTTCATGAGATTTGCTCCACGCTCGACATGCAACTTGTATTGCATAAGTGGCTTTGCGGGTGTCTGTCTCTCCTACTATAGTGAAGATTCAATTTACTCTTCTATTGACAACACTAGTGTCACCGTTGTGGTTCATGTTCGTAGGTAGATTAGATCTCACTCGAAAACCCTAAACCACGTAAAATATGCAAACCAAATTAGAGACGTC